>NC_135239.1:74823397-75448397 GCF_051348905.1 Ranitomeya variabilis | reverse complement strand
TAGTGCTCGAGCATAATGATGGTGTTCACATAAAGAAGGCACAAAACATAATATGTGTGGAAAAAATAACAGATGTGTCCTTTCTTACCTTATTGGTTCAACATCGTGCGAGATGTGTGATATAGGGTTGAGCGACTTTCATTTTTTTAAGATCGAGTAGGGTTTTGGGAAACCCGATTTTGTCCAGAGTCGAGTCGAGTGCAGTCGGCCGATTATCGCTAAAAGTCGGGGATCGACCGAAACACGAAACCCAATGCAAGTCAATGGGGAAGCATAGTCGGCAGTGAGTGGAGGCCAGGAAAACACCTACAGTGCCCATTTTAATGCCAAAAACATCCATTCTTGTTTCTGAAGCTTGCCAATCTTAATTAACTGTATAATAATAGTTGGGCATAGGGAATTGGGGGAAAGTTGTGGGGGGAGTAGGGCTGGCTCAAGTTTTTCGTGGGCCCAGGAAATGCGGACTACGTCACGGCGGTGTTGCAGGGAAAGGTAAGTATTTAAAAGTTGCAAGTGCTGTGATCCTGAGCAAGCAGGGGGGGGGCCCACTCGTTCGCATTGCCACTGGCACAGGGCCCCTCAAAGTACGGCGGTGTGTTTGCATGGCGGGGGCGCCTCCCACCAGCAGCGACACTTTTGCGTACTCTGAGGGGCCCTGTGCCAGTGACGTCGCCAACGAGTATGCCCCCCCACCTGATGAAGGAACCTGCACTTTCATCTGCACCTTCCTCTTTGTCCCTGTGTAAGGTGGTATAACATGCGGGAAGGGGAACCTTACTTTCAGCAGGGACAGATTCTGGCTGTGTAGAGTACAAGGGGAATGTAGTGGTCTAGGTCAATGTACCAGCAGACTCATTTAGCAGTGGCTGGGCAATGGGCAGGATGAGGAGGAAACAGATATAGGGCCAAAGAATAAAGTAGGCTACATGCAGTTCAAAATTGGTAACAGGACTAAACAGGCGGCATTGCTTTGTTCAGTGGAGTAGCAAACCCAAGAGCAGCAGACACTGTTTCAAGGGCCTAACCACACTAGTAGGCCAAATGCAGTTTAATATCTGATAGTATAGGGCGAAAGCCAGAATGTGGAAGCTCAGCTTTGTTCAGTTGAGGACAACACCAGGGAGGGGCAGACACCTTTAGTAGGCCGGAAAAGCCTATTGCATTTTTTAAAATGGTAATTTGGAGCAGAAGGTTGAAGCTCAGCTTTATTTAGTTGAGGGCAACACCAGGCAGGGGCACACAGACAGACACCTTTAGTAGGCCGGAAAAGCCTATTGCATTTTTCAAAATGGTAATTTGGAGCAGAAGGTTGAAGCTCAGCTTTATTTAGTTGAGGGCAACACCAGGGAGGGGCAGAAGCCGTTAGTAGGCCCTAACCACCATTTTTTTTTTAAAACCACTTAATGAGAGCCGGAAGGTTGAAGCTCAGCTTTATTTAGTTGAGGACAACACCAGGGAGGGGCAGAAGCCGTTAGTAGGCCCTAACCACCATTTTTTTTTTTTAAAACCACTTAATGAGAGCCGGAAGGTTGAAGCTCAGCTTTATTTAGTTGAGGACAAAACACCAGGGAGGGGCAGAAGCCGTTAGTAGGCCCTAACCACCATTTTTTTTTTTAAAACCACATAATGAGAGCCGGAAGGTTGAAGCTCAGCTTTATTTAGTTGAGGACAACACCAGGGAGGGGCAGAAGCCGTTAGTAGGCCCTAACCACCATTTTTTTTTTTAAAACCACATAATGAGAGCCGGAAGGTTGAAGCTCAGCTTTATTTAGTTGAGGACAACACCAGGGAGGGGCACACAGACAGACACCTTTTGTAGGCCTGAAAAGCCTATTGCATTTTTCAAAATGGTAATTTGGAGCAGAAGGTTGAAGCTCAGCTTTATTTAGTTGAGGGCAACACCAGGGAGGGGCAGAAGCCGTTAGTAGGCCCTAACCACCATTTTTTTTTTTAAAACCACATAATGAGAGCCGGAAGGTTGAAGCTCAGCTTTATTTAGTTGAGGACAACACCAGGGAGGGGCAGAAGCCGTTAGTAGGCCCTAACCACCATTTTTTTTTTTAAAACCACATAATGAGAGCCGGAAGGTTGAAGCTCAGCTTTATTTAGTTGAGGACAACACCAGGGAGGGGCACACAGACAGACACCTTTAGTAGGCCTGAAAAGCCTATTGCATTTTTCAAAATGGTAATTTGGAGCAGAAGGTTGAAGCTCAGCTTTATTTAGTTGAGGGCAACACCAGGGAGGGGCAGAAGCCGTTAGTAGGCCCTAACCACCATTTTTTTTTTTAAAACCACATAATGAGAGCCGGAAGGTTGAAGCTCAGCTTTATTTAGTTGAGGACAACACCAGGGAGGGGCACACAGACAGACACCTTTAGTAGGCCTGAAAAGCCTATTGCATTTTTCAAAATGGTAATTTGGAGCAGAAGGTTGAAGCTCAGCTTTATTTAGTTGAGGGCAACACCAGGGAGGGGCAGAAGCCGTTAGTAGGCCCTAACCACCATTTTTTTTTTTAAAACCACATAATGAGAGCCGGAAGGTTGAAGCTCAGCTTTATTTAGTTGAGGACAACACCAGGGAGGGGCAGAAGCCGTTAGTAGGCCCTAACCACCATTTTTTTTTTTAAAACCACATAATGAGAGCCGGAAGGTTGAAGCTCAGCTTTATTTAGTTGAGGACAACACCAGGGAGGGGCACACAGACAGACACCTTTAGTAGGCCTGAAAAGCCTATTGCATTTTTCAAAATGGTAATTTGGAGCAGAAGGTTGAAGCTCAGCTTTATTTAGTTGAGGGCAACACCAGGGAGGGGCAGAAGCCGTTAGTAGGCCCTAACCACCATTTTTTTTTTTAAAACCACATAATGAGAGCCGGAAGGTTGAAGCTCAGCTTTATTTAGTTGAGGACAACACCAGGGAGGGGCACACAGACAGACACCTTTAGTAGGCCTGAAAAGCCTATTGCATTTTTCAAAATGGTAATTTGGAGCAGAAGGTTGAAGCTCAGCTTTATTTAGTTGAGGGCAACACCAGGGAGGGGCAGAAGCCGTTAGTAGGCCCTAACCACCATTTTTTTTTTTAAAACCACATAATGAGAGCCGGAAGGTTGAAGCTCAGCTTTATTTAGTTGAGGACAACACCAGGGAGGGGCAGAAGCCGTTAGTAGGCCCTAACCACCATTTTTTTTTTTAAAACCACATAATGAGAGCCGGAAGGTTGAAGCTCAGCTTTGTTTAGTTGAGGACAACACCAGGGAGGGGCAGAAGCCGTTAGTAGGCCCTAACCACCATTTTTTTTTTTAAAACCACATAATGAGAGCCGGAAGGTTGAAGCTCAGCTTTATTTAGTTGAGGACAACACCAGGGAGGGGCAGAAGCCGTTAGTAGGCCCTAACCACCATTTTTTTTTTTAAAACCACATAATGAGAGCCGGAAGGTTGAAGCTCAGCTTTATTTAGTTGAGGACAACACCAGGGAGGGGCACACAGACAGACACCTTTTGTAGGCCTGAAAAGCCTATTGCATTTTTCAAAATGGTAATTTGGAGCAGAAGGTTGAAGCTCAGCTTTATTTAGTTGAGGGCAACACCAGGGAGGGGCAGAAGCCGTTAGTAGGCCCTAACCACCATTTTTTTTTTTAAAACCACATAATGAGAGCCGGAAGGTTGAAGCTCAGCTTTATTTAGTTGAGGACAACACCAGGGAGGGGCAGAAGCCGTTAGTAGGCCCTAACCACCATTTTTTTTTTTAAAACCACATAATGAGAGCCGGAAGGTTGAAGCTCAGCTTTATTTAGTTGAGGACAACACCAGGGAGGGGCACACAGACAGACACCTTTAGTAGGCCTGAAAAGCCTATTGCATTTTTCAAAATGGTAATTTGGAGCAGAAGGTTGAAGCTCAGCTTTATTTAGTTGAGGGCAACACCAGGGAGGGGCAGAAGCCGTTAGTAGGCCCTAACCACCATTTTTTTTTTTAAAACCACATAATGAGAGCCGGAAGGTTGAAGCTCAGCTTTATTTAGTTGAGGACAACACCAGGGAGGGGCACACAGACAGACACCTTTAGTAGGCCTGAAAAGCCTATTGCATTTTTCAAAATGGTAATTTGGAGCAGAAGGTTGAAGCTCAGCTTTATTTAGTTGAGGGCAACACCAGGGAGGGGCAGAAGCCGTTAGTAGGCCCTAACCACCATTTTTTTTTTTAAAACCACATAATGAGAGCCGGAAGGTTGAAGCTCAGCTTTATTTAGTTGAGGACAACACCAGGGAGGGGCAGAAGCCGTTAGTAGGCCCTAACCACCATTTTTTTTTTTAAAACCACATAATGAGAGCCGGAAGGTTGAAGCTCAGCTTTATTTAGTTGAGGACAACACCAGGGAGGGGCACACAGACAGACACCTTTAGTAGGCCTGAAAAGCCTATTGCATTTTTCAAAATGGTAATTTGGAGCAGAAGGTTGAAGCTCAGCTTTATTTAGTTGAGGGCAACACCAGGGAGGGGCAGAAGCCGTTAGTAGGCCCTAACCACCATTTTTTTTTTTAAAACCACATAATGAGAGCCGGAAGGTTGAAGCTCAGCTTTATTTAGTTGAGGACAACACCAGGGAGGGGCACACAGACAGACACCTTTAGTAGGCCTGAAAAGCCTATTGCATTTTTCAAAATGGTAATTTGGAGCAGAAGGTTGAAGCTCAGCTTTATTTAGTTGAGGGCAACACCAGGGAGGGGCAGAAGCCGTTAGTAGGCCCTAACCACCATTTTTTTTTTTAAAACCACATAATGAGAGCCGGAAGGTTGAAGCTCAGCTTTATTTAGTTGAGGACAACACCAGGGAGGGGCAGAAGCCGTTAGTAGGCCCTAACCACCATTTTTTTTTTTAAAACCACATAATGAGAGCCGGAAGGTTGAAGCTCAGCTTTGTTTAGTTGAGGACAACACCAGGGAGGGGCAGAAGCCGTTAGTAGGCCCTAACCACCATTTTTTTTTTTTAAAACCACTTAATGAGAGCCGGAAGGTTGAAGCTCAGCTTTATTTAGTTGAGGACAACACCAGGGAGGGGCAGAAGCCGTTAGTAGGCCCTAACCACCATTTTTTTTCTTAAAACCACATAATGAGAGCCGGAAGGTTGAAGCTCAGCTTTATTTAGTTGAGGACAACACCAGGGAGGGGCAGAAGCCGTTAGTAGGCCCTAACCACCATTTTTTTTTTTAAAACCACATAATGAGAGCCGGAAGGTTGAAGCTCAGCTTTATTTAGTTGAGGACAACACCAGGGAGGGGCACACAGACAGACACCTTTTGTAGGCCTGAAAAGCCTATTGCATTTTTCAAAATGGTAATTTGGAGCAGAAGGTTGAAGCTCAGCTTTATTTAGTTGAGGGCAACACCAGGGAGGGGCAGAAGCCGTTAGTAGGCCCTAACCACCATTTTTTTTTTTAAAACCACATAATGAGAGCCGGAAGGTTGAAGCTCAGCTTTATTTAGTTGAGGACAACACCAGGGAGGGGCAGAAGCCGTTAGTAGGCCCTAACCACCATTTTTTTTTTTAAAACCACATAATGAGAGCCGGAAGGTTGAAGCTCAGCTTTATTTAGTTGAGGACAACACCAGGGAGGGGCACACAGACAGACACCTTTAGTAGGCCTGAAAAGCCTATTGCATTTTTCAAAATGGTAATTTGGAGCAGAAGGTTGAAGCTCAGCTTTATTTAGTTGAGGGCAACACCAGGGAGGGGCAGAAGCCGTTAGTAGGCCCTAACCACCATTTTTTTTTTTTAAAACCACTTAATGAGAGCCGGAAGGTTGAAGCTCAGCTTTATTTAGTTGAGGACAACACCAGGCAGGGGCACACAGACAGACACCTTTAGTAGGCCTGAAAAGCCTATTGCATTTTTCAAAATGGTAATTTGGAGCAGAAGGTTGAAGCTCAGCTTTATTTAGTTGAGGGCAACACCAGGGAGGGGCAGAAGCCGTTAGTAGGCCCTAACCAAAGTTGAAGGCCAAATGCAGTTTAATTTCTGATACTATAGGCCGAAAGCCAGAAGGTGGAAGTTCCGATTTAGACAGTGGAGGACAATTTGAATTAGGGACTGCAGACAGACTTAGTAGGCTGTCCCCTGTGGACCATGCATCCACCACATTAACCCATTGCGCCGTAATGGACACGTAATCTTCCGTGGCCATGCCTACAGGTCCATGCGTCTGTTGTCAGGTGCACCTTTGTACTCACAGATTGCCAGAGTGCATGGACAATGCGGTCTTCTACATGCTGGTGGAGGGTTGGGATGGCTTTTCTCGCAAAAGAAGTGTCGACTGGTTAGCTTGTAGCGTGGTACAGCGTAGTCCATCATGGCCTTATTAATAGTAAATAAAATATATAACTAGGCTCTATGAACTTTTAAATAGGTTCCAGGGGTACACGGGCAGCATTGGTGTGGTCAGTGGAGGAGTATTGCAAGTAGGGGCTGCAGACAGGCTATCAAAGGCCTAAAATAACAAACAGTAGGCAGTCATGGCAGTTTTACATCGGTTACATGGATACACAGGCAGGCACTCCAGGCAGCATTGTGGTCAGTGGAGGAGTATTGCAAGTAGGGGCCGCAGACAGGCTATCAAAGGCCTAAAATAACAAACAATAGGCTCATGGCAGTTTTACAGCGGTTACATGGATACACGGGCAGGCAGCTTGGTGGTCAGTGGAGGAGTATTTAAAGTAGGGACCGCAGACAGGCTATCAAAGGCCTAAAATAACAAACAATAGGCTCATGGCAGTTTTACAGCGGTTACATGGATACACGGGCAGGCAGCTTGGTGGTCAGTGGAGGAGTATTTAAAGTAGGGACCGCAGACAGGCTTCAAAGGCCTAACATAAGAAAATGGGCTGGCTGTAGGCACTTTATAATTGGTTCCAGGGGTACACGGGCAGCAGTGGTCTGGTCAGTGGAGGAGTATTTAAAGTAGGGACCGCAGACAGGCTTCAAAGGCCTAACATAAGAAAATGGGCTGGCTGTAGGCACTTTATAATTGGTTCCAGGGGTACACGGGCAGCAGTGGTCTGGTCAGTGGAGGAGTATTTAAAGTAGGGACCGCAGACAGGCTATCAAAGGCCTAACATAACAAACAATAGGCTCATGGCAGTTTCACAGCGGTTACATGGATACACGGGCAGGCAGCTTGGTGGTCAGTGGAGGAGTATTTAAAGTAGGGACCGCAGACAGGCTATCAAAGGCCTAAAATAACAAACAATAGGCTCATGGCAGTTTTACAGCGGTTACATGGATACACGGGCAGGCAGCTTGGTGGTCAGTGGAGGAGTATTGCAAGTAGGGGCCGCAGACAGGCTATCAAAGGCCTAAAATAACAAACAATAGGCTCATGGCAGTTTTACAGCGGTTACATGGATACACGGGCAGGCAGCTTGGTGGTCAGTGGAGGAGTATTTAAAGTAGGGACCGCAGACAGGCTATCAAAGGCCTAAAATAACAAACAATAGGCTCATGGCAGTTTTACAGCGGTTACATGGATACACGGGCAGGCAGCTTGGTGGTCAGTGGAGGAGTATTTAAAGTAGGGACCGCAGACAGGCTTCAAAGGCCTAACATAAGAAAATGGGCTGGCTGTAGGCACTTTATAATTGGTTCCAGGGGTACACGGGCAGCAGTGGTCTGGTCAGTGGAGGAGTATTTAAAGTAGGGACCGCAGACAGGCTATCAAAGGCCTAACATAACAAACAATAGGCTCATGGCAGTTTCACAGCGGTTACATGGATACACGGGCAGGCAGCTTGGTGGTGGTGAGTGGAGGAGTATTTAAAGTAGGGACCGCAGACAGGCTTCAAAGGCCTAACATAAGAAAATGGGCTGGCTGTAGGCACTTTATAATTGGTTCCAGGGGTACACGGGCAGCAGTGGTCTGGTCAGTGGAGGAGTATTTAAAGTAGGGACCGCAGACAGGCTTCAAAGGCCTAACATAAGAAAATGGGCTGGCTGTAGGCACTTTATAATTGGTTCCAGGGGTACACGGGCAGCAGTGGTCTGGTCAGTGGAGGAGTATTTAAAGTAGGGACCGCAGACAGGCTATCAAAGGCCTAACATAACAAACAATAGGCTCATGGCAGTTTCACAGCGGTTACATGGATACACGGGCAGGCAGCTTGGTGGTCAGTGGAGGAGTATTTAAAGTAGGGACCGCAGACAGGCTATCAAAGGCCTAAAATAACAAACAATAGGCTCATGGCAGTTTTACAGCGGTTACATGGATACACGGGCAGGCAGCTTGGTGGTCAGTGGAGGAGTATTGCAAGTAGGGGCCGCAGACAGGCTATCAAAGGCCTAAAATAACAAACAATAGGCTCATGGCAGTTTTACAGCGGTTACATGGATACACGGGCAGGCAGCTTGGTGGTCAGTGGAGGAGTATTTAAAGTAGGGACCGCAGACAGGCTATCAAAGGCCTAAAATAACAAACAATAGGCTCATGGCAGTTTTACAGCGGTTACATGGATACACGGGCAGGCAGCTTGGTGGTCAGTGGAGGAGTATTTAAAGTAGGGACCGCAGACAGGCTTCAAAGGCCTAACATAAGAAAATGGGCTGGCTGTAGGCACTTTATAATTGGTTCCAGGGGTACACAGGCAGCAGTGGTCTGGTCAGTGGAGGAGTATTTAAAGTAGGGACCGCAGACAGGCTATCAAAGGCCTAACATAACAAACAATAGGCTCATGGCAGTTTCACAGCGGTTACATGGATACACGGGCAGGCAGCTTGGTGGTGGTGAGTGGAGGAGTATTTAAAGTAGGGACCGCAGACAGGCTTCAAAGGCCTAACATAAGAAAATGGGCTGGCTGTAGGCACTTTATAATTGGTTCCAGGGGTACACGGGCAGCAGTGGTCTGGTCAGTGGAGGAGTATTTAAAGTAGGGACCGCAGACAGGCTTCAAAGGCCTAACATAAGAAAATGGGCTGGCTGTAGGCACTTTATAATTGGTTCCAGGGGTACACGGGCAGCAGTGGTCTGGTCAGTGGAGGAGTATTTAAAGTAGGGACCGCAGACAGGCTATCAAAGGCCTAACATAACAAACAATAGGCTCATGGCAGTTTCACAGCGGTTACATGGATACACGGGCAGGCAGCTTGGTGGTCAGTGGAGGAGTATTTAAAGTAGGGACCGCAGACAGGCTATCAAAGGCCTAAAATAACAAACAATAGGCTCATGGCAGTTTTACAGCGGTTACATGGATACACGGGCAGGCAGCTTGGTGGTCAGTGGAGGAGTATTGCAAGTAGGGGCCGCAGACAGGCTATCAAAGGCCTAAAATAACAAACAATAGGCTCATGGCAGTTTTACAGCGGTTACATGGATACACAGGCAGCTTGGTGGTGAGTGGAGGAGTAGTGCAAGGAGTGTCTGTCCCAGTACTCCCAAAATATAAATAGATGTTAATGTCTCGCAAAACAACCAAAACAAAAAAAAAAGGTGGCATACTTAGGTACAGGGGTGGGCTCATCTACTGAGTTT
Organism: Ranitomeya variabilis; assembly: GCF_051348905.1. Classification (NCBI taxonomy): domain Eukaryota; kingdom Metazoa; phylum Chordata; class Amphibia; order Anura; family Dendrobatidae; genus Ranitomeya; species Ranitomeya variabilis. The sequence goes on along the minus strand of NC_135239.1, from coordinate 75,438,886 downwards.
CTGACATAGTAATTTGGCAGTAACTATTTAATGGTGCCAATATAGGACACAGACACAGACTACTTTAAGTTGCATCATAGATGTCTACAAATTTGTATTGTCAGTGCCAGACATTGAATGATGTCAGCGAATAGACTAAAGATTGGTGGAGCTGTGCGACATAATTTTGCACGTGGTAGAGCACATTTTGAGCTGGGGTAGGGGGGAACTCTCTTGAGGCCGGCGGGACCGCCCCAAGGCCCCTCATGTTACAACGGTGTGTCTGACGTTGGGTGCGCACCACCACCGCCAGAGACACTACATTGTACTATGAGGGACCCAGTAGCAATGCCGTCAACCAAAAGCGAGCACACCCACCTCTTCAGACAAACAGCAGTCTCACGGGTGCTTGCGCCAAGTCGCGATACCACGGCCCCGTGTGGGGAGTTTTGCCATTTAGGGAGGTGTAAACATGTCGTATGCTGTACAATCAGCTGCAGCAAATTAGACATTAGAAAAGTAATTCACAGGCAAGAGCTTTTCATAGGAAAGCTAGGTGTCGGCCGGGCAAGGTGGGGCAAAAGATTTCGAAATCCAGTTGTGGTTCATTTTAATGAATGTTAGATCGTCAACATTTTGGGTAGCCAGACGAGTCCTTTTTTCGGTTAATATTGAACCTGCAGCACTGAATACTCTTTCTGATAGGACACTTGCTGCCGGGCAAGCAAGCTCCTGCAATGCATATTCTGCCAATTCTGGCCAGGTGTCTAATTTGGAGGCCCAGTAATCAAATGGGAATGACGGTTGAGGGAGAACATCGATAAGGGATGAAAAATAGTTAGTAACCATACTGGACAAATGTTGTCTCCTGTCACTTTCAATTGATGCAGCAGTACCTGTCCTGTCTGCGGTCATAGCAAAATCACTCCACAACCTGGTCAGAAAACCCCTCTGTCCAACGCCACTTCTGATGTGTGCACCCCTAACACTCCTAGTCTGCTGCCCCCTGGAGCTCGTGTGAGAACGATCACGTGCGCTGTGTGCTGGGAATGCCTGAAGCAAACGGTCAACAAGAGTTGATTGTTTGGTTGCTAATATTAGTTCCAAGTTCTCATGTGGCATAATATTTTGCAATTTGCCTTTATAGCGTGGATCAAGGAGGCAGGCCAACCAGTAATCGTCATCGTTCATCATTTTCGTAATGCGTGTGTCCCTTTTTAGGATACGTAAGGCATAATCCGCCATGTGGGCCAAAGTTCCAGTTGTCAAATCTCCGGTTGTGATTGGTTGAGGGGCAGTTGCAGGCAAATCTACGTCACTTGTGTCCCTCAAAAAACCAGAACCCGGCCGTGACACGCAACCAAATTCCTGTGCCCCCGGGAAAGGTTCGGCATTAAAAATATACTCATCCCCATCATCCTCCTCGTCCTCCACCTCCTCTTCGCCCGCTACCTCGTCCTGTACACTGCCCTGACCAGACAATGGCTGACTGTCATCAAGGCTTTCCTCTTCCTCTGGTGCAGACGCCTGCTCCTTTATGTGCGTCAAACTTTGCATCAGCAGACGCATTAGGGGGATGCTCATGCTTATTACGGCGTTGTCTGCACTAACCAGCCGTGTGCATTCCTCAAAGCACTGAAGGACTTGACACATGTCTTGTATCTTAGACCACTGCACACCTGACAACTCCATGTCTGCCATCCTACTGCCTGCCCGTGTATCCTCCCACAAATAAATAACAGCACGCCTCTGTTCGCACAGTCTCTGAAGCATGTGCAGTGTTGAGTTCCACCTTGTTGCAACGTCTATGATTAGGCGATGCTGGGGAAGGTTCAAAGACCGCTGATAGGTCTGCATACGGCTGGCGTGTACAGGCGAACGTCGGATATGTGAGCAAAGTGCACGCACTTTGAGGAGCAGGTCGGAGAACCCAGGATAAGTTTTCAATAAGCACTGCACCACCAGGTTTAAGGTGTGAGCCAGGCAAGGAATGTGTTTCAGTTGGGAAAGGGAGATGGCAGCCATGAAATTCCTTCCGTTATCACTCACTACCTTGCCTGCCTCAAGATCTACTGTGCCCAGCCACGACTGCGTTTCTTGTTGCAAGAACTCGGACAGAACTTCCGCGGTGTGTCTATTGTCGCCCAAGCACTTCATAGCCAATACAGCCTGCTGACGCTTGGCAGTAGCTGGCCCATAATGGGACAACTGGTGTGCAACAGTGTCATCTGCCGATGGAGTGGTTGGCAGACTGCGTTCTGTGGAAGAGCTGTAGCTTCTGCAGGAGGACGAGGAGGAGGAGGAGGAGGGAGTGCGAACGCCTACAGCCAACTGTTTCCTAGACCGTGGGCTAGGCACAACTGTCCCTAAATTGATGTCGCCTGTGGACCCTGCATCCACCACATTCACCCAGTGTGCCGTGATGGACACATAACGTCCCTGGCCATGCCTACTGGTCCATGCATCTGTAGTCAGGTGCACCTTTGTACTCACAGATTGCCTGAGTGCATGGACGATGCGCTGTTTAACATGCTGGTGCAGGGCTGGGATGGCTTTTCTGGAAAAAAAGTGTCGACTGGGTAGCTCGTATCGTGGTTCAGCGTACTCCATCAGGGCTTTGAAAGCTTCGCTTTCAACTAACCGGTAGGGCATCATCTCTAACGAGATTAGTCTAGCTATGTGGGCGTTAAAACCCTGTGTACGCGGATGCGAGGATAAGTACTTCCTTTTTCTAACCAGAGTCTCATGTAGGGTGAGCTGGACTGGAGAGCTGGAGATCGTGGAACTTTCGGGTGTGCCGGTGTACATGGCAGACTGAGAGACGGTTGGAGACGGTATTGTTTCCGCCGGTGCCCTAGATGCAATATTTCCTCCTACAAAACTGGTGATTCCCTGACCCTGACTGCTTTTGGCTGGCAAAGAAACCTGCACAGATACTGCCGGTGGTGCGGAAAATGGTGGCCTTACAGTGACGGAAGGGATGTTGCGTTGCTGACTAGCTTCATTGGCCGAGGGTGCTACAACCTTGAGGGACGTTTGGTAGTTAGTCCAGGCTTGAAAATGCATGGTGGTTAAGTGTCTATGCATGCAACTAGTATTTAGACTTTTCAGATTCTGACCTCTGCTTAAGCTAGTTGAACATTTTTGACAGATGACTTTGCGCTGATCAGTTGAATGTTGTTTAAAAAAATGCCAGACTGCACTCTTCCTAGACTCGGATCCCTTTTCAGGGATTGCAGACTGAGCTTTAACCGGATGGCAACGCTGTGCTCCAACAGGTTTTGGCTTTGACACGCGTTTTGGGCCAGATACGGGCCCGGCAGATGGAACCTGTTGCGATGTTGATGCCTGCTGCGGCCCCTCCTCCACCTCCGCTTCTGAACTACTGCCGCCTGCACCCTGTTCCCCCAATGGCTGCCAATCGGGGTCAATAACTGGGTCATCTATTACCTCCTCTTCGAGCTCGTGTGCAACTTCGTCTGTGTCACTGTGTCGGTCGGTGGTATAGCGTTCGTGGCGGGGCAACATAGTCTCATCAGGGTCTGATTGTGGATCTGTACCCTGAGAGGGCAATGTGGTGGTCTGAGTCAAAGGAGCAGCATAGTACTCTGGCTGTGGCTGTGCATCAGTGCACTCCATGTCAGAATATACTTGTAATGGGCATGGCCTGTTAAATGTTTCACTTTCTAAGCCAGGGACGGTATGTGTAAAGAGCTCCATGGAGTGACCCGTTGTGTCGCCTGCTGCATCCTTCTCTCTTGTTGTAGTTTTTGCTGAGGAGGACAAGGAAGCGACTTGTCCCTGACCGTGAACATCCACAAGCGACGCGCTGCTTTTACATTTACCAGTTTCGGAAGAGGAGGCAAAAGAGCTAGAGGCTGAGTCTGCAATGTAAGCCAAAACTTGCTGTTGCTGCTCCGCCTTTAAAAGCGGTTTTCCTACTCCCAGAAAAGAGAGCGTTCGAGGCCTTGTGTAGCCTGACGACGAAACTGGCTCCACAGCTCCAGACTTAGGTGGAATATTTTTATCCCCACGACCACCTGATGCTCCACTACCACTACCATCATTACCAGCTGACAATGAACGCCCACGACGACCTCTTGCACCAGACTTCCTCATTGTTTTAAAATCTTAACCAAAGTAACTTTATTTGTTGCTGTCAAACAACTTACACGGTGAGCTATAACTTCAGTATGATTTCAATATCCCTTAACAGGTTGGTGAGACCACAAGGAAAATCAGGCACAATGTTACACACTCTGTTTTCTGTGGCACAAAATCACAGAGATGACACACACGCAGGACTGTCACTCAAGCACTAATGTCAATATTAATCTCCCACCTAATTTATTTATTTTTTTTTCTCAGGGAGACTTTAGAAACCAAATAATATTAAAAAAAAAAAAAAAAAAGGCTTTCTATGGCCCACAATTAGAGAGAGAGAGGTGGCACAACCAGGAGTCAAGACTGGCGCACAAGCTGAAAGGGCAATATTACTCTCCCACTGTTTTTTATGTTTTTTTTGTTTTTTTCAGGGAGACTTTAGAAACCAAATAATATTAAAAAAACCAAAAAAAAAAAAGGCTTTCTATGGCCCACTGAATGAGAGGGAGAGAGGTGGCACACCCAGGAGTCAAGACTGGCACACAAGCTGAAAGGGCAATATTACTCTCCCACTGTTTTTTATGTTTTTTTTGTTTTTTTCAGGGAGACTTTAGAAACCAAATAATATTAAAAAAAAAAAAAAAAAAAAAAAAATAGGCTTGCTATAGCCCACTGAATGAGAGATAGCACACACAGCAGTGGCACACAAGCCCTGACTGAGGCCAATATTTTTCTCCCACTGATTGATGTAGTGTTTTTGTGTTGAGGTAGAATTTAGAACACAAATCACGGAAAAAATAAATAGGCTTTCTATGGCCCACTGAATGAAAGGGAGAGAGGTGGCACACCCAGGAGTCAAGACTGGCACACAAGCTGAAAGGGCAATATTACTCTCCCACTGTTTTTTTATGTATTTTTTGTTTTTTCAGGGAGACTTTAGAAACCCAATAATATTTAAAAAAAAAAATAAATAGGCTTTCTATGGCCCACTGAATGAGAGGGAGAGAGGTGGCACACCCAGGAGTCAAGACTGGCACACAAGCTGAAAGGGCAATATTATTCTCCCACTGTTTTTTTAGGTTTTTTTTTTTTTTTTCAGGGAGAATTAGAAACCAAATAATATTAAAAAAAAAAAATAAATAGGCTTTCTATGGCCCACTGAATGAGAGGGAGAGAGGTGGCACACCCAGGAGTCAAGACTGGCACACAAGCTGAAAGGGCAATATTACTCTCCCACTGTTTTTTTAGGTTTTTTTTTTTTTTCAGGGAGACTTTAGAAACCAAATAATATAAAAAAAAAAAAAAAAAAAAAAAAATAGGCTTGCTATAGCCCACTGAATGAGAGATAGCACACACAGCAGTGGCACACAAGCCCTGACTGAGGCCAATATTTTTCTCCCACTGATTGATGTAGTGTTTTTGTGTTGAGGTAGAATTTAGAACACAAATCACGGAAAAAATAAATAGGCTTTCTATGGCCCACTGAATGAAAGGGAGAGAGGTGGCACACCCAGGAGTCAAGACTGGCACACAAGCTGAAAGGGCAATATTACTCTCCCACTGTTTTTTTATGTATTTTTTGTTTTTTCAGGGAGACTTTAGAAACCCAATAATATTTAAAAAAAAAAATAAATAGGCTTTCTATGGCCCACTGAATGAGAGGGAGAGAGGTGGCACACCCAGGAGTCAAGACTGGCACACAAGCTGAAAGGGCAATATTATTCTCCCACTGTTTTTTTAGGTTTTTTTTTTTTTTTTCAGGGAGAATTAGAAACCAAATAATATTAAAAAAAATAAATAAATAGGCTTTCTATGGCCCACTGAATGAGAGGGAGAGAGGTGGCACACCCAGGAGTCAAGACTGGCACACAAGCTGAAAGGGCAATATTACTCTCCCACTGTTTTTTTAGGTTTTTTTTTTTTTTTCAGGGAGACTTTAGAAACCAAATAATATTAAAAAAAAAAAAAAAAAAAAAAAAATAGGCTTGCTATAGCCCACTGAATGAGAGATAGCACACACAGCAGTGGCACACAAGCCCTGACTGAGGCCAATATTTTTCTCCCACTGATTGATGTAGTGTTTTTGTGTTGAGGTAGAATTTAGAACACAAATCACGGAAAAAATAAATAGGCTTTCTATGGCCCACTGAATGAAAGGGAGAGAGGTGGCACACCCAGGAGTCAAGACTGGCACACAAGCTGAAAGGGCAATATTACTCTCCCACTGTTTTTTTATGTATTTTTTGTTTTTTCAGGGAGACTTTAGAAACCCAATAATATTTAAAAAAAAAAATAAATAGGCTTTCTATGGCCCACTGAATGAGAGGGAGAGAGGTGGCACACCCAGGAGTCAAGACTGGCACACAAGCTGAAAGGGCAATATTATTCTCCCACTGTTTTTTTAGGTTTTTTTTTTTTTTTTCAGGGAGAATTAGAAACCAAATAATATTAAAAAAAAAAAAAATAGGCTTTCTATGGCCCACTGAATGAGAGGGAGAGAGGTGGCACACCCAGGAGTCAAGACTGGCACACAAGCTGAAAGGGCAATATTACTCTCCCACTGTTTTTTTAGGTTTTTTTTTTTTTTTCAGGGAGACTTTAGAAACCAAATAATATTAAAAAAAAAAAAAAAAAAAAAAAAAAAATAGGCTTGCTATAGCCCACTGAATGAGAGATAGCACACACAGCAGTGGCACACAAGCCCTGACTGAGGCCAATATTTTTCTCCCACTGATTGATGTAGTGTTTTTGTGTTGAGGTAGAATTTAGAACACAAATCACGGAAAAAATAAATAGGCTTTCTATGGCCCACTGAATGAAAGGGAGAGAGGTGGCACACCCAGGAGTCAAGACTGGCACACAAGCTGAAAGGGCAATATTACTCTCCCACTGTTTTTTTATGTATTTTTTGTTTTTTCAGGGAGACTTTAGAAACCCAATAATATTTAAAAAAATAAATAAATAGGCTTTCTATGGCCCACTGAATGAGAGGGAGAGAGGTGGCACACCCAGGAGTCAAGACTGGCACACAAGCTGAAAGGGCAATATTATTCTCCCACTGTTTTTTTAGGTTTTTTTTTTTTTTTTCAGGGAGAATTAGAAACCAAATAATATTTAAAAAAAAAAATAAATAGGCTTTCTATGGCCCACTGAATGAGAGGGAGAGAGGTGGCACACCCAGGAGTCAAGACTGGCACACAAGCTGAAAGGGCAATATTACTCTCCCACTGTTTTTTTAGGTTTTTTTTTTTTTTTCAGGGAGACTTTAGAAACCAAATAATATTAAAAAAAAAAAAAAAAAAAAAAAAATAGGCTTGCTATAGCCCACTGAATGAGAGATAGCACACACAGCAGTGGCACACAAGCCCTGACTGAGGCCAATATTTTTCTCCCACTGATTGATGTAGTGTTTTTGTGTTGAGGTAGAATTTAGAACACAAATCACGGAAAAAATAAATAGGCTTTCTATGGCCCACTGAATGAAAGGGAGAGAGGTGGCACACCCAGGAGTCAAGACTGGCACACAAGCTGAAAGGGCAATATTACTCTCCCACTGTTTTTTTATGTATTTTTTGTTTTTTCAGGGAGACTTTAGAAACCCAATAATATTTAAAAAAAAAAATAAATAGGCTTTCTATGGCCCACTGAATGAGAGGGAGAGAGGTGGCACACCCAGGAGTCAAGACTGGCACACAAGCTGAAAGGGCAATATTATTCTCCCACTGTTTTTTTAGGTTTTTTTTTTTTTTTTCAGGGAGAATTAGAAACCAAATAATATTAAAAAAAAAAAATAAATAGGCTTTCTATGGCCCACTGAATGAGAGGGAGAGAGGTGGCACACCCAGGAGTCAAGACTGGCACACAAGCTGAAAGGGCAATATTACTCTCCCACTGTTTTTTTAGGTTTTTTTTTTTTTCAGGGAGACTTTAGAAACCAAATAATATTAAAAAAAAAAAAAAAAAAAAAAATAGGCTTGCTATAGCCCACTGAATGAGAGATAGCACACACAGCAGTGGCACACAAGCCCTGACTGAGGCCAATATTTTTCTCCCACTGATTGATGTAGTGTTTTTGTGTTGAGGTAGAATTTAGAACACAAATCACGGAAAAAATAAATAGGCTTTCTATGGCCCACTGAATGAAAGGGAGAGAGGTGGCACACCCAGGAGTCAAGACTGGCACACAAGCTGAAAGGGCAATATTACTCTCCCACTGTTTTTTTATGTATTTTTTGTTTTTTCAGGGAGACTTTAGAAACCAAATAATATTAAAAAAAAAAAAAAAAAAAAAAAAATAGGCTTGCTATAGCCCACTGAATGAGAGATAGCACACACAGCAGTGGCACACAAGCCCTGACTGAGGCCAATATTTTTCTCCCACTGATTGATGTAGTGTTTTTGTGTTGAGGTAGAATTTAGAACACAAATCACGGAAAAAATAAATAGGCTTTCTATGGCCCACTGAATGAAAGGGAGAGAGGTGGCACACCCAGGAGTCAAGACTGGCACACAAGCTGAAAGGGCAATATTACTCTCCCACTGTTTTTTTATGTATTTTTTGTTTTTTCAGGGAGACTTTAGAAACCCAATAATATTTAAAAAAATAAATAAATAGGCTTTCTATGGCCCACTGAATGAGAGGGAGAGAGGTGGCACACCCAGGAGTCAAGACTGGCACACAAGCTGAAAGGGCAATATTATTCTCCCACTGTTTTTTTAGGTTTTTTTTTTTTTTTTCAGGGAGAATTAGAAACCAAATAATATTAAAAAAAAAAATAAATAGGCTTTCTATGGCCCACTGAATGAGAGGGAGAGAGGTGGCACACCCAGGAGTCAAGACTGGCACACAAGCTGAAAGGGCAATATTACTCTCCCACTGTTTTTTTAGGTTTTTTTTTTTTTTCAGGGAGACTTTAGAAACCAAATAATATTAAAAAAAAAAAAAAAAAATAGGCTTGCTATAGCCCACTGAATGAGAGATAGCACACACAGCAGTGGCACACAAGCCCTGACTGAGGCCAATATTTTTCTCCCACTGATTGATGTAGTGTTTTTGTGTTGAGGTAGAATTTAGAACACAAATCACGGAAAAAATAAATAGGCTTTCTATGGCCCACTGAATGAAAGGGAGAGAGGTGGCACACCCAGGAGTCAAGACTGGCACACAAGCTGAAAGGGCAATATTACTCTCCCACTGTTTTTTTATGTATTTTTTGTTTTTTCAGGGAGACTTTAGAAACCCAATAATATTTAAAAAAAAAAATAAATAGGCTTTCTATGGCCCACTGAATGAGAGGGAGAGAGGTGGCACACCCAGGAGTCAAGACTGGCACACAAGCTGAAAGGGCAATATTATTCTCCCACTGTTTTTTTAGGTTTTTTTTTTTTTTTTCAGGGAGAATTAGAAACCAAATAATATTAAAAAAAATAAATAAATAGGCTTTCTATGGCCCACTGAATGAGAGGGAGAGAGGTGGCACACCCAGGAGTCAAGACTGGCACACAAGCTGAAAGGGCAATATTACTCTCCCACTGTTTTTTTAGGTTTTTTTTTTTTTTTCAGGGAGACTTTAGAAACCAAATAATATTAAAAAAAAAAAAAAAAAAAAAAATAGGCTTGCTATAGCCCACTGAATGAGAGATAGCACACACAGCAGTGGCACACAAGCCCTGACTGAGGCCAATATTTTTCTCCCACTGATTGATGTAGTGTTTTTGTGTTGAGGTAGAATTTAGAACACAAATCACGGAAAAAATAAATAGGCTTTCTATGGCCCACTGAATGAAAGGGAGAGAGGTGGCACACCCAGGAGTCAAGACTGGCACACAAGCTGAAAGGGCAATATTACTCTCCCACTGTTTTTTTATGTATTTTTTGTTTTTTCAGGGAGACTTTAGAAACCCACTAATATTTAAAAAAATAAATAAATAGGCTTTCTATGGCCCACTGAATGAGAGGGAGAGAGGTGGCACACCCAGGAGTCAAGACTGGCACACAAGCTGAAAGGGCAATATTATTCTCCCACTGTTTTTTTAGGTTTTTTTTTTTTTTTTCAGGGAGAATTAGAAACCAAATAATATTAAAAAAAAAAAATAAATAGGCTTTCTATGGCCCACTGAATGAGAGGGAGAGAGGTGGCACACCCAGGAGTCAAGACTGGCACACAAGCTGAAAGGGCAATATTACTCTCCCACTGTTTTTTTAGGTTTTTTTTTTTTTTCAGGGAGACTTTAGAAACCAAATAATATTAAAAAAAAAAAAAAAAAAAAAAAATAGGCTTGCTATAGCCCACTGAATGAGAGATAGCACACACAGCAGTGGCACACAAGCCCTGACTGAGGCCAATATTTTTCTCCCACTGATTGATGTAGTGTTTTTGTGTTGAGGTAGAATTTAGAACACAAATCACGGAAAAAATAAATAGGCTTTCTATGGCCCACTGAATGAAAGGGAGAGAGGTGGCACACCCAGGAGTCAAGACTGGCACACAAGCTGAAAGGGCAATATTACTCTCCCACTGTTTTTTTAGGTTTTTTTTTTTTTTTCAGGGAGACTTTAGAAACCAAATAATATTAAAAAAAAAAAAAAAAAAAAAAAAAATAGGCTTGCTATAGCCCACTGAATGAGAGATAGCACACACAGCAGTGGCACACAAGCCCTGACTGAGGCCAATATTTTTCTCCCACTGATTGATGTAGTGTTTTTGTGTTGAGGTAGAATTTAGAACACAAATCACGGAAAAAATAAATAGGCTTTCTATGGCCCACTGAATGAAAGGGAGAGAGGTGGCACACCCAGGAGTCAAGACTGGCACACAAGCTGAAAGGGCAATATTACTCTCCCACTGTTTTTTTATGTATTTTTTGTTTTTTCAGGGAGACTTTAGAAACCCAATAATATTTAAAAAAAAAAATAAATAGGCTTTCTATGGCCCACTGAATGAGAGGGAGAGAGGTGGCACACCCAGGAGTCAAGACTGGCACACAAGCTGAAAGGGCAATATTATTCTCCCACTGTTTTTTTAGGTTTTTTTTTTTTTTTTCAGGGAGAATTAGAAACCAAATAATATTAAAAAAAAAAAATAAATAGGCTTTCTATGGCCCACTGAATGAGAGGGAGAGAGGTGGCACACCCAGGAGTCAAGACTGGCACACAAGCTGAAAGGGCAATATTACTCTCCCACTGTTTTTTTAGGTTTTTTTTTTTTTTTCAGGGAGACTTTAGAAACCAAATAATATTAAAAAAAAAAAAAAAAAAAAAAATAGGCTTGCTATAGCCCACTGAATGAGAGATAGCACACACAGCAGTGGCACACAAGCCCTGACTGAGGCCAATATTTTTCTCCCACTGATTGATGTAGTGTTTTTGTGTTGAGGTAGAATTTAGAACACAAATCACGGAAAAAATAAATAGGCTTTCTATGGCCCACTGAATGAAAGGGAGAGAGGTGGCACACCCAGGAGTCAAGACTGGCACACAAGCTGAAAGGGCAATATTACTCTCCCACTGTTTTTTTATGTATTTTTTGTTTTTTCAGGGAGACTTTAGAAACCCAATAATATTTAAAAAAAAAAATAAATAGGCTTTCTATGGCCCACTGAATGAGAGGGAGAGAGGTGGCACACCCAGGAGTCAAGACTGGCACACAAGCTGAAAGGGCAATATTACTCTCCCACTGTTTTTTTAGGTTTTTTTTTTTTTTCAGGGAGACTTTAGAAACCAAATAATATTAAAAAAAAAAAAAAAAAATAGGCTTGCTATAGCCCACTGAATGAGAGATAGCACACACAGCAGTGGCACACAAGCCCTGACTGAGGCCAATATTTTTCTCCCACTGATTGATGTAGTGTTTTTGTGTTGAGGTAGATTTTAGAACACAAATCACGGAAAAAATAAATAGGCTTTCTATGGCCCACTCAGTGAGAGATGGCACACACAGGGATGGCACTGTAGCAGAAATGCCAATCTTAATCTCCCACAAAAAAAAAACAAAAAAAAAAAAAAAACTGTCCTACAATTACTATCTCCCTGCAGTAATGTAAGCCAGGTATGGCAGGCAGCAATAGGAGTGGACTGATGCACAAATTAAATAAAAAGTGTGGACAAACAAAAAAGATAGCTGTGCAGAAAGGAAGGAACAAGAGGATATGTGCTTTGAAAAAAGCAGTTGGTTTCCACAGTGGCGTACACACAGCAATACAGCTATCACGGAGCCTTCTAGGGCAGCCCAATGAGCTACAGCGCTGAGGGGAAAAAAAAAAAAAAATAGCTTCCACAGTCCCTGCACACCGAAGGTGGTGTTGGACAGTGGAAATCGCTGCAGCACAAGCGGTTTGGTGGTTAGTGGACCCTGCCTAACGCTCTCCCTGCTTCTGACGAAGCGGCAGCAACCTGTCCCTAAGCTCAGATCAGCAGCAGTAAGATGGCGGTCGGCGGGAACGCCCCTTTATAGCCCCTGTGACGCCGCAGACAGCAAGCCAATCACTGCAATGCCCTTCTCTAAGATGGTGGGGACCAGGATCTATGTCATCACGCTGCCCACACTCTGCGTTCACCTTCATTGGCTGAGAAATGGCGCTTTTCGCGTCATTGAAACGCGACTTTGGCGCGAAAGTCGCGTACCGCATGGCCGACAAGCACAGGGGTCGGATCGGGTTTCATGAGACGCCGACTTAGCCAAAAGTCGGCGACTTTTGAAAATGATCGACCCGTTTCGCTCAACCCTAGTGTGATACAAGATTACAAGTTTACAAAATAGAAACAATGACGTTTATTTCATATCTATTATGTGGAACCAGTAAGGGGATGTGACATTGGTTGCCGACTGTCATGGGTCCTGCTATCATGTTATCATGTATCAATATTTTATTGAATTTTTATTATGAAAAGTTGAAGCCTTTCAAGTCCAATAAAATATAAGGGTGGACACACTAGAAAGCACATTAATTATCAGATTTAATTTAAGGTTCTTTGTGTTAAGGGAAACAATGACAAATTGTAACATTACTTTTCCTGATAATCAATAGCCTATATCATTCCTTATTGATGATATACACAGTATATGGACAAAAGCATTGGGACACCTCCTGCACTCGCCCGGACACCTCCCCGCATGTGTGCATTGATGCTGGAAACCTTTTCAGCATATGCCGGGACCTTTTAGGATCACTGTGCATGCGCCATTTGACGCCACTATGATTGGTGAATTTCTAACATGTGATTTGTCACCTGGGGCTTAAGAAGGTCCTGTGCATCCAACACAGTACATTCCCTTGAGAAAGCGGGATGCTACGCCTGCGAAACGTACGTCGGGACTTCCTCACCTGACCAGGGGGGTCACCGTCTTGCTTCTGGGTAAGGGCCGATGAGCGATAGGTATAGTATATAGTTACTTTAACTAAATACATTTGCTCCATGGAATGGTACCTTCCCCTTACACACTGCACTATAGCACCTTTTTTTTTCCCTTCCCTCTTTCCCTTTCTGCGTAGATTGAGGGGCATGTGCAATTTTGTAATAGACACTGGTTGCAGCACCTTCATGTCTCAGGTGGGATACACCTTATCAGGTTTTGGCACGGTCTTTTGAATTATGATACACATTAAGATACAAATACATTTATGGATACGCTTGCCTGACCTAGTGCCTTTTTGACCCGTATTGGTGCATTGACATAATAACACTGTGATTGCTTGATATCATGTGCGAGTGCATGGTTATACAACTATAGACAGTGACCTCAATATCTCTGTGTTTCCCTGAATGTATTTTTTGCATTGTAATGTTTTTTATACATATATCTTTTGATAGACAAATAAAATTACAAAATTTTTTATATGCACTTATGTACTCCGTGTACTCCTATTTTGTTGTACATTACACCAATAGTAGTTTATATGATATCCCATTCTAAATTGATAGGTATTAAAGGCAATCTGTTACCCCTGGACGCTTTTAAGCTTTTACTAAGGGCATACAGGTAATAGAATATGCCAGTGTTACCTGTATGCCTCATAGCTGTGGTCTAGATGTTGAGAAATGCACTTTTAATATCTTATGCTAAGGATTTCTTCCAGATTCCAGGGAATAAGGTGCCTGGAAGAAATACCTACCTCCTCTCTTCATTACAATACCATCACTCTCCCATGCACGTCACACTGACCTGTGGCATGCAGTTGCAGCACCATAAGTCCGAGCATAAGCCATGCACTCGAGTGGTTATCGGGACCTTATCTACCCTTCTAATGGGAGTGTCTTCATCCTGCTTCTGCGCAGGCACCGGCAAGTCCCAGGGGGTGACAGTTTTTCTTTAACATGGGGTTCATCTCCTAATTGTAGCTGTGATACTGGGGTAAATCATTCTTCAGCAGAAGAAGCCTCTCCCAAAGTTATTTCTACAAATTTTACAAATTTAGAAGTATACAATCTACCAAAATGTCTCTTGACATGATGAAACTTTAACTGCTTCACTGCATTTGATGTACATGTACATCAAAGTTAGAGTCCCTACCTCACACACCGAGCCCACCTCTTTTCCTGCACTTCATGGTTGATTTATTCAACCTTCAAGAGCTTTTAATAGGCGTGCTCCACCAGCGGCTGTTAATCAGTTAAATCCCACTATCAATCACTGATAACAGGATTTAACACATGCCAGCTGGAAGTGCGTCAGAAATCTCATCCACTAGCGCCTCTGTCACTTGATCATGGTGCACCAATGGATTGTCATGACAGGCGTGGGTCTGCACAAGACTCCTGTGCCTGTCATTATGATACTGCTGTGGAAAAGTCTTTCCCAAACTGTCTCCACAAAGTTATAATCATAAAATCTACCAAAATGGCTTGTCATGTTGAAATATTAATTCCTTCACTAACTTTGACGCACATGTACAGTGCGTCCAATGTATTATCACTGCATTTGATGTGTGCTCACGCACTAAGCCCACGTCTTTCCTTGCACTTAATGGCTGATTTAATCAGCCATCAAGTGCCTTTTACAGCTGCGGGTGAAGCAGTGCTCCACCCACAGCTGTTATCCAGCTAATTCCCACTGTCAATCACTAACAGCAGGATATAAAAAGTGCCAGCCGGAAGTGCATCACAAATCTCGTCCAACTGCACCCTTGTAACATGATCGCCAGGCACTGATAGGTTATCATGACAGCCAGGGGTCTGCAAAAGACCCCCGTGCCAGCCATTAAGAAACTCTTGTGATGCTGGCTTGTGGCCACCATTCAAAGGAGATTGTGGTTTGTGCTAAGGCACTGCTTTGTATAGCACAGGCGATCAGACAATGTCAGCTTTAAAAAAGTTTTAAAAATATAAAAAAACACAAAAAATCAAATCACCCCTTTTTGCTCAATTTAAAATAAAACAGGAAAAAAATGAAAAAAATACCCATATTTGGTATCGCTGCATTTAGAAAAGTCCGATCTATCAAAATCTAAGATAAATAAATCCTATTGGTAAATGGCTCAATGAGAAAAATATCAAAAGGAGCAAACAAAACATCGTATCTACCCCCAATGTATATCACTAAAAATGTCAGCATAGAATGCAAAAAATATGCCATCACATAGCCTCAGATCCCAAAAATGGAAACGCTATGGGTCTCGGAAAATGGCGACAATAGCAATTCAGTTATCCATTATTCGCCTCAGCACTGGGGGAACCCCAATCTGTAATTTCTGCTACACAGTGGTGTGGTTGATGTGGTTCCTAAACACTTCCCATTTTTAATAATACTACTCATAGTTAATTCTGGAGTACAGTAGACCACAGGTTCATTTGTTGAGGTTTATGAAGTGGTGCGAGTCACATGTGAACAAACCGCTGATTAGATATGATTTTTCTATTTGAGAATGTGAGCTATGGTCTGACCTGATGATGATAGAGCAGCTGGCGCAGTGAAGGAAGGGGAAGATGCCATGTTGTCTGTTGCCTAAAAGTTTCTGTGGCAAGACTTTACAGCTGCCTATGTCTACTTGTCCAAGATGGTACTTGATATTACGGGGTCTTTTGAGACACATTAGGCCATGATTTCTGAATAGTGATGAACCAGTGTGTTCGCCATTGCTCCTTACTTGGGGGGGTAGGGCATGCTCGCTACTAGATCCAGTATCACAAGTGCTCGTGCTCTCAGCTCACAACTTTGGCACCTATTAGACAGCCAATAAACATGCAGTGATTGACTGACATACACTGTAATGCCGTAGATATATTGGATACTGGCATTAATATAATTGGCCTGCCGCACTGCATCTTGGGATCTTATATAAGACCCTGTGATGTGATGCTTGGCACTATGTCCCCAGGAAGCCTTTCAAAGAGAGTTGTTATAGGAGGCAGAGCGTATTTTAGAGCAGGCATATAATCAGAGCTTATTGCCTTAGAGTCCTTGTATACAGTAGGTATACTGCTGCTGCAACCTAAAACAAGTCTTTTTCAGAGCTAAATATTTTCCTTTCTGTAGTAAAACCGCTATACCTGCATTCAGTTGAGGGATAGTTTTTAATTAGAGGCATCTAGGCAGGGTTTAATATTGCTATTGCAGTACTTGCAAACTGCTGCTGCCAACCTAAAAACAACAGTCCTCTCTAGGGTTAAATAAATTCATTTCTGTAGTAAAACTGCTGTTACCTGCATTCAGTAGAGGGATAGTTTTGGATTTGCAGCATGGTTTAATATTGCTATTGCAGTACTTGTATACCTCTGATGCGCCATTAAAATAATAGTCATTTTTGCAGGCATATATAGTACATATATACCAAATTTAAAATGTGCAAGGTGTGCGGTAAGAGATGAGGAAGTGGATGTGCTGCTAATGGTGCACATGTAGGAAGATGGACTGGGCTAGTGGTCTCTCTTGCGTGTCCGGGATGGAACTGTCAGGGCTGTCACCATTGTTGCTGGGAAAAGTCTTTCTGACTAGAGCAGACTTTTGCACCTGACTGTTATGATATAAAAGGGACTGAGCTCGCAAGAATGAGGCTTTTGGCCAGTACTGAGCGTGTGCAACAAGAGAGGGTTGACTCCACCTCCACTGACTGTCACCATCCTGCAGGGCCTCGTGATTCCATTCCAGTCCCCACGCATACAGACTGTGTACCTCAAGGGGACATTTCCACGCTACCCTCTGACCTCGATAGTACTAACCGGTCTGTACCACTGACAACATCAGACATGCAATGCAGCACCGATCTTACAGTGCACGCTGGTTGTAGTAATGAGACTGAGGCCTCCACTCCGGGACTTTGTACACCACTTGCGGTGCTTCAGACCTCCCTTTTAGGCAGCACCTCATTCCAGGACCAAGAGACAACGTGTAGGAAGGCCAGGATACTTTGCTGCCATGCAGAGACAGTGCTTCACTTTTCTCCAGGATCGGCTCAGAGAATTCTGGTGTCAACTACGGCGCCATCGTGGGAATTTCCAACCTCCACCATCCAGGAACCAGAGACTGATAAGTTAACTCGTTATTTGACCCTCTGTTATTACTCTGTTACCGTTAACACTTTGTGTTTTTACATATTTCCACCCCCAAACTCCCTGTGTGGAGTATTTACTGGTGTGAAAACTATTTAAAAAACCCGCTAACTCTTGCTCTGTCTCCTGCCTGTCACTGCATCCCGCATATCTGCTAGTACCTTACACACAGTGGCTGAGGCCATGGCCAGGTGAAATTGTGCCTGCTGCAGGAGCACAACAGACACACTCATCCACGGGACCCAGCTTCCTGTCCTATTTTGCAGGGGTTGAGGGACACCACTCTTGAAGCCAGAATAGTGCAAACAGGTGGTCAGTTCGATAGCAGATAATGCTTCCAGTAGGTTTCCAGCACCACCCTGTCTTCTCACTTGTCAAGAGTCTTGATCACATAATCTTCACCCTGATGCTCCTTCCTCCTACCATGGTGACTCAAAAGAGACAAGTGACCCTATTGTTAGACACTCTGAAGTGCTCTTTACATCTCAATTTATTGATTCTGGCCTCTCATCCTGCACATTTCAAGAGGGACATGAGGAACTCATGAATAGTGATTCCCAAGTATTTTAGCAGCCACAGTCAGAAGAAGACAATGGTGGGGAATGGCAATTAGTGTCTCAAGAGGTAGATGATGATGTCACACAGTTGACAACAAGTAATTTTGTTAAGTCAACAAGTAAGGAGGACCAGAGTGCAGAAGTGGTGGTGTGCAATGAAATCACTGACCCAATCTGGGAAAGTGCCATGCAAAGGGAGGCGAGAAGCATAGAGGGGGATGCATCCGCAGCACCTCAACAGGTATAAGAGGCAGTGGGGTGGCCAGAGGGAGAAGGTGGGCAACTATTCCCCAGAGCACCTACAATCATCAAGTTCCCAAGTCAAGGGTTAAGTGTTCCCCAATATAGAGCTTTTTTAAAAGAAAGTGCGAAGTGCTCAGGCACATGCCATCAAAGCACCCAACTAGGTGGGCCAAACACCTGGTTCCACAATCAATGCCAGCAGGTGACACCATTGATTCTTCCCTTGGGCTACGTGCAGATGCCTCCCACCCTGCACCTGTAGTTGCTGCCACTAGCGTTTTGTCAGACTGGGTTTTAATGCCACCACAGGTGTAAAAACTGATAGGTGTATCTGCCTATCAGCTGAAAATGGTTATAGGCTGACTCCTGTCAAAATGAACAAAGCCTGGATTGACCCAGACCTCTCAGTACCACTGTATGACAGCAGCAGAGCATAAAGCCAATGGAAATGTATTGTCATCAGGTGTCCCTCACTCAAAATAATTAGAGGATCATTATGCGGCTCTCACTCAAAATCTTTATAGGGTCATCAGGTGTCTCTCAGCCAACATTTTTAGAGGATCATCATGTGACCCTCCCTTTTAATTTTTCCAAGTTGATTCCCTCTTTCCTTATTTTTACATGATGTGTATGAACCCTACCAATACAATTGTCTTACATATATACTGTATACATATATAGGAGTCCCACTACTTAAATATGGGAGAAAAAATGTTTTCTGAGACCCTTCTCTACGTCTCTTCCAGGGTGTATTGCAGTCCCTCCTTCTAATTTTTAGCAGTCCTTGCACTTTGTACATAGGCTTTACCAGTCAAGGAATCCCACTCCTTTAAAATGGAAAACAAATGTTTTATGAAGCCTTCCTCTACGTGTATTCCAGGGTATATTGCAGTCCCTTCTTCTAATTTTTGACAGTCTTTGCAATTAGTGCATAGGCTTTATGAGTCTAGGTGTTGCACTATCTAACAATTTAAACAGAATGTGTATGAGGATCTCCTCTATGTCTAATACAGGGTGTATCAGAGGTGTTTTCTTTGTTTTATTTTTTCTGTTTTTAATTTTGCCTAACATATCAGTCATTATATAGGAAAGAACATTTTTTTTCTGCAAAATACATTTTTTTTCAGGTTTATATGTTTTATTGTTAATCCATTAAAATGGAGTAATAATCTGAGAACATTGTTCCCAGCGGCGACATGGAAGTCAGAGATTCATCCAGACATCTTCTTCATGCTGTTCCCATTCCATATGAGCACTGTTTACATCCATTTCAGTTATTTTCCAGCCCCCTCCAATCCATCATGTAAGGGTCTTCCGGAAAAATGCTTCAGTATCCCATTAATTTTCATTAAATACAGTAAAGAATACGACACTCTAAAATCAAAGAAAAAATCTTGAATTTATTATGTATAATCCAGACAGTCAAGTACTGTGCATATACGTATATGTGATGTTTCAGTCAATCACACATTTTTCAAACATGCACAGGATGGCTGGAGTAAGAGGGGTGTGATGAAAAGCACAGCAGAAATGCGACAGCACCACTGTAAGTAAGGGGTGCTTTATATAGGGGGAACCTCAGTCATTTTTTTAGTCTGGTCATCAATATTATAACCAGTAATAGCTATGCAAACAGCTGTGAGCGGATAATAATAGCCTGAGAACCTTTATGGCTATTGGACCATTCCCAGAATATTAACATTAGAGCCCACTGCTTTCAGTTTTGCCTGCCCTGTTTGTCAAGAATAGAGGGAACCACACGTCTTTTTTTTATGGCGCAGGCACCGGATGGTGAATGCTCTGCTCATCGTGCACCTGCTCTCACTGCTATCAGCAAGAGCAGGCATAAGATGCTGAGAGTAGTGCTGTATAACAGTTTGGGAAATGCAGCGCTCTGACGTGCGGTAATGAACTTACCACCGATCAGAGCCGGAGTATCTCTCACTGTCGCACAGATGATAGGATGAGAAACACCTGATGTTAGGGCTGCCAAACACGAATAGTAGCACAGACTTCCTGGAGAAGTCTGTGTTTGGGGTCTGCGCACGGACACTAGATGTTCGGTACAGACTCCGAACTTTACCGCTCGGGTTTGCCCATCACTATTAAAGATTTTTTTCTTTGATTTTGGAATGCCACACTCTTCATTGTATACATTACGGGGTTAGATCCTGTCTATCCACCCTCTGGAATTTGGAGTGCTGTACTTAACTATACAATATACACAGCTCTGGCACAAATTAGGAGACCGCTGCAAAATGTTCAGTTTGTCTGATTTTTCTCTTTATAGGTATATTTTTGAGATAAATGTAAATTGTTCTTTTATTCTATAAACTTTTGACAACATGTCTCCGAATTTCCAAGCAATAAATTTTGTATTATTTTTCTGAAAAGGAGAAATGGTAAAATTAAAAAAAAAAAACCTCAGTGCTTTCAGATCTCAAATAATGCAAAGAAAACAAGCTCATAATCATTTAGAAACAACAATACTAATTTTTTCACTCAGGAAGAGTTCAGAAATCAATATTTTGTGGAATAACCATGATTGTTAATCACAGCTTTCATTCATCTTGGCATGCTTTCCATCAGGCTTTCACACTGCTTCAGGTACAAAAATGTAAGCAGTTCTTTGTTTGATGGCTTGTGACTATCCATCATCCTCTTGATTATATCCCAGAGGTTTTCAATGGGTTTCAGGTATGGAGATTGGGCTGCCCATGACAGGGTTTTGATGTGGTAACATAGTTATTAAGGTTGAAGGACGACTTTAAGTCCATCTAGTTCAACCCATAGCCTAACATAACATGCCCTAACATGTTGATCCAGAGGAAGGCAAAAAAAACCCATGTGGCAAATTGTAAGCTCCACTTTTGGGAAAAAAATTCCTTCCCGACTCCACATACGGCAATCAGATTAGTTCCCTGGATCAACGCCCTATCAAGGAATCTAGTGTATATACCCTGTAACATTATACTTTTCCAGAAAGGTATCCAGTCCCCTCTTAAATTTAATCATTACAACATCATACGGCAGAGAGTTCCATAGTCTCACTGCTCTTACAGTAAAGAATCCGCGTCTGTTATTATGCTTAAACCTTCTTTCCTCCAGACATAGAGGATGCCCCCTTGTCCCTGTCTCAGGCCTATGATTAAAAATATCATCAGAAAGGTCTTTTTACTGTCCCCTCCTATATTTATACATTAAAATAAGATTACCCCTTAGCCTTCGTTTTTCCAAACTAAATAGCCCCAAGTGTAATAACCTATCTTGGTATTGCAGACCCCCCAGTCCTCTAATAACCTTGGTCACTCTTCTCTGCACCCGCTCCAGTTCAGCTATGTCTTTCTTATACACGGAGACTAGAACTGTGCACAGTATTCTAAGTGTGGTCGAACTAGTGACTTGTATAGAGGTAAAATTATGTTCTCCTCATGAGCATCTATGCCTCTTTTAATACATCCCATTATTTTATTTGCCTTTGTAGCAGCTGCCAGATACTGGCCACTGAATATGAGTTTGTCATCCACCCATACACCCAGGTCTTTTTCAGTGACGGTTTTGCCCAGAGTTTTAGAATTAAGCATATAGTTATACATCTTATTACTTCTACCCAAGTGCATGACCTTACATTTATCCCCATTAAAGCTCATTTGCCATTTATCAGCCCTAGCATCTAGTTTACATAAATCATCCTGTAATATAAAATTGTCCTTCTCTGTACTGATTACCCTGCAGAGTTTAGTGTCATCTGCAAATATTGAAATTCTGCTCTGAATGCCCCCTACAAGGTCATTAATAAATATTTTAAAAAGAAGAGGGCCCAATACTGACCCCTGTGGTACCCCACTGCTAACCGCGACCCATTCCGAGTGTGCTCCATTAATAACCACCCTTTGTTTCCTATCCCTGAGCCAGCTCTCAACCCACTTACACATATTTTCCCCTATCCCCACTATTCTTATTTTATTTATCAACCTTTTGTGTGGCACCGTATCAAAAGCTTTTGAAAAGTTCATATACACTATGTCCACTGGGCTCCCTTGGTGGTCTCTTAATTTTTGCCAGAGCTGTGTGTATATATATATATACTTATATATATATATATATATATATATATATATATATATATATATATATATATATATATATGTGTGTGTGTGTTACAGTGAATGAAATAGTTATTTGATCACTTGCTGATTTTGTAAGTTTGACCACTGGCAGACACATGAACAGTCTATGATTTTAATAAGTCAGGCTCTAACCTCTACAACATGGGCAAGACCAAAGAGCTTTATAAGGATGTCATCAGGGACAAAATGATAGACCTGCACATAGCTGGAATGGCCTACAAAACCATAAGTAAGACACTGGGTGAGAAGGAGACAACTGTTGGTGCAATAGTAAGGAAATTGAAGGAATACAAAATGACTGTCAATCAACATAAATCTGGTGCACCATGCAAAATCTCACCTCGTGGGGTATCCTTGATCATGAGGAAAGTGAGAGACCAGCCTAAAACTACACAGGGGAATTTGTTGATTATCTCAAGGCAGTTGGTCCCACAGTCACCAAGAAAATGATTGCTAACACATTACGTCATAAAGGTTTAAAATCCTGCAGTGCCTGCAAGGTCCCCATGCTCAAGAAGGCACATGTGCAGGACCATCTGATGTTTGCCAATGAATTCTGTGAGTGATTGGGAGAAGGTGCTGTGGTCTTTGGCATTAACTCAACTCGCCGTGTTTGGAGGAAGAGAAATGTTGCCTATGACCAAAAGAACACAGTCCCCACCATCAAGCATGGAGGTGGAAACATTATATTTTGGGGGTGTTTCTCGGCTAAGGGTACAGGACTACTTCACCGCATCAATGGGAGAATGGATGGAGCCATGTACCATAAAATACTGAGTGACAATCTCCTTCCTTCTGCCAGGACATTGGGTCTTTCAGCAAGACAATGGCCCAAAACAAACTGCCAAGGCAACAAAGGAGTGGCTCAAAAAGAAGCACAGTATAGTTAAAAGAGACACACCAAGTACTCAAAGGACTATGCATTGAGTTTAAGAAGCAAATAATGTCTAGTGAAGGGTTTTAAAATGTATTAAAATCACCAATCATGAGGACAGGATCAGGACGTTGAAGTGAAATTTGATACACTATAAGTGTTACAAGTATACATGGCCCGTGGAGAGAAAGCCATAAAAAGGCTGTCCGACCTAAGACTATAAATCTACAGTCACTCTACGCAGTGCACGCTGTGAGTATTCTTCAGTGCTGGAGGCAACAGAGGCAGATTCATGACCAGAAGTATGTGACTTGCATATATGTTGTCACGTGCCGATTAAACATGCATAGCCTCGATCTTTGTAAATGTATTGACCAAAGCCAGACATGTCTAGTGAGAATAAAATGACTGCAGACCTACTGTATAGAGGATGGTCAGACAACCCCTTTAAACAAAACAAAGAGCAACAATCCCCAATAATTTTTCTCAGCGAGGATGAAGAAACCCTTCTACACCAGTTTCTAGCACTAATCATTAAACAATGTGCAGACGTAGACCTTAACCAAATAACTAGAAGTCCAAGAAGTCTATACCTTGAGGAAGGAAAATAAGGGAAAAACATTGTGCAGAGTTTCAGATCTCTTGTGGGAGCCTAATCATGTAGAGCCTAGTCATGGGAGCCTAGTCATGAAGGTAATAATAACAGCTGTAAAAGTAGAATTTAACATTACAATTACTATGTGCCTCAGTCATACCGCCCAAATTTTACAGAACAGAAAGATGGGAGAAATAAGCAATGAGCTTAGCATACCGCCCCAAATTCTAACCATGCCCTTAGGCACACTCTATAACCCACATTCATTTACTATTTATTTCTATTCTGGCAGTGGGAGATGTCAGAGGTCACAGGGTAACAGTGGACATTCAGGAAACCTACAGAACAGCAGGGCATAGACCCAAATCCAGGATTGTACCTCTGTATCTAGAATACTTGGGATCTGTGGATTCATTTTTTTCTTCATTCATTTATAGTTGAATTAACAATATTTTTTTCATTTTTATGTAAACTTAACAATATGGGTACTTGCTTTTTTGTGTTTAGTGCATTTTTTTTAGCATTTTTTATATGCTTTCCCCCTTATTTGATTACTTTTTTGTGCAGATTTGAAGCCGCATTTTAATGTGTTTTTTATAGTATGGAAAAGCTTTAATTCTGCACTTAAAATAGCAAATTGCATTTTTTACATACATTATTTCCAGGCTCCTCGTAGAAGTCCATAATGAATAAAGCATCATAACAGCACAGTTCAACAGTGTCTTTAGATGCAAAGTGGGCAGCAATTTTCATATAATCAAATCCAATTTGCTTGGACAGTTGAACACAACAGAATTCCTGCGCAAAAAAACTCAGCATTTATGTTGCATGTGAATACAACCTAAATGTGCAAGAAAAGTGGACATAGATATGTCCTGGCATAAGGAAATGTATGTCTGTGTACCATTACAATTTGTCGGTACTTTAGGAGAAACACTGTCACGACTCTTGGGTATTACTACTGCAGGGAAAGCTGTGCGCTACAGCAAAGGAGCTGAGAGCAGAGCAGCGGGGAACTCACAAGGTATCAAACAGGAAGTGAAAGGGAAGAAGGTGGTCGAGGGCGGCACCAGATGCCGGGGTGCAGATGAGACGATGTACACTGAAGAGTAGTTATACGTGCCAAGATCAAAACCAGGAGATAACGAGATAACGAAGGGGTGAGGCGGAGGAA
Source organism: Ranitomeya variabilis (assembly GCF_051348905.1). Lineage (NCBI taxonomy): Eukaryota > Metazoa > Chordata > Amphibia > Anura > Dendrobatidae > Ranitomeya > Ranitomeya variabilis. Next base: position 75,413,744 of record NC_135239.1, on the reverse strand, counting down.
TAGTCAGAAAGGGAGCCAAAGGTCAGAAAACCAGCAGAACAAACAAGCAGAGTAATGCACGGAGCATAAAGCAAACAAATGCAAACCAAGCACATACTCAAGGAGACAAACACACATACTAAATGAAAGTATAGCTGACAGGGAATCCTTGCCTGGAGTGTGTATAAATACCCCTCCCAGATCCAAAGAGAGGCCAGCAATATTAACTCCTTTCTGACCTCGGACGGGATAGTACGTCCGAGGTCAGAAGCCCCGCTTTGATGCAGGCTCTGGCGATGAGCCCGCATCAAAGCTGGGACATGTCAGCTGTTTTGAACAGCTGACATGTGCCCATAATAGGTGCGGGCAGAATCGCGATATGCCCGCACCTATTAACTAGTTAAATGCCGCTGTCAAATGCAGACAGCGGCATTTAACTACCGCATCCGCCCGGGCGGCCGGAAATGATGGCATCGCCGACCCCCGTCACATGATCGGAGGTCGGCGATGCTGCAGAATAGTAACCATAGAGGTCCTTGAGACCTCTATGGTTACTGATCCCGGATAGTTGTGAGCGCCACTCTGTGGACGGCGCTCACAGCACACCTGATTTTCTGCTACATAGCAGCGAACAGCAGATCGCTGCTATGTAGCAGAGCCGATTGTGCTGTGCCTGCTTCTAGCCTCCCATGGAGGCTATTGAAGCATGGCAAAAGTAAAAAAAAAGTTAAAAAAAATGTGAACAAAATAAAAAAAATATAAAAGTTTAAATCACCCCCCTTTCGCCCCAATCAAAATAAATCAATTAAAAAAAATCAAACCTACACATATTTGGTATCACCGCATTCAGAATCGCCCGATCTATCAATAAAAAAAGCATTAACTTGATCACTAAACAGCATAGCGATAAAAAAATTTTAAACACCAGAATTACGTTTTTTTGGTCGCCACAACATTGCATTAAAATGCAATAACGGGCGATCAAAAAAACGTATCTGCACCAAAATGCTATCATTAAAAACATCAGCTTGGCACGCAAAAAATAAGCCCTCACCCGACCCCAGATCATGAAAAATGGAGACGCTACAAGTATCGGAAAATGGCGCAATTTTTTTTTTTTTTTAGCAAAGTTTGGAGTTTTTTTTCACCACTTAGGTAAAAAATAGCCTAGTGATGTTAGGTGTCTATGAACTCGTACTGACCTGGAGAATCATAATGGCAGGTCAGTTTTAGCATTTAGTGAACCTAGCAAAAAAGCCAAACAAAAAACAAGTGTGGGACTGCACTTTTTTTGCAATTTCACTGCACTTGGATTTTTTTCACGTTTTCTAGTAAACAACAAAACGACATTCTAAAACCAATGATGTTGTTCAAAAGTACAACTCGTCCCGCAAAAAATAAGCCCTCACATGGCCAAATTGACGGAAAAATATAAAAGTTATGGCTCTGGGAAGGAGGGGAGTGAAAAATGAATATGGAAAATCCCAAGGTCATGAAGGGGTTAACCCTGAGAGCAGGACATGAACCATGTCCTATATCAATGTTCCCCAACTCCAGTCCTCAAGAGCCACCAACAGGTCATGTTTTCAGGATTTCCTTAGTATTGCCCAGGTGATAATTGCATCATATTCACAGGCATTAATTCCATCACATGTGAAATACTAAGGAAATCCTGAAAACATGACCTGTTGGTGGTTCTTGAAGACTGGGGTTGGGGATCACTGTCCTACACCATGACAAAGACATTGTAGTAGAGAACATTCTCCCATGTTTACCAGTGCAGTCTGTGGCTCATTGTTTTTGATGCTGCTTCCAATAGTGCAGGTTTGGTGTTTGAATCCCGGGGAGATCATTCCTCCAGAAAAAAAGAAGACTTGTTTATTTCATAAAATGTAAATATGTAAAGAGCAGAGAGATGCCTCCCCATCACCCCCTGAGTCAGGAGAGGAGGAAGAATTATAAAACAGTGAAGACAACAGGAGACATCACACAGAATGAGTGGAAGTCGGAATGCAGCTTTAACCACCTCAGATGGCAAAACAACCTCTTCAAATTGGGACAGTCTTGGTGGATCCAGGTTAGTTGGAAACTACTTTATGCCTAAGCAGCCTCCCAGAGGGGGATGTCTTCGGACCACCTTAGAAGCAGACTCAATCTATGCCATTGCCTCTGCAGTGGAGGAAAAGCAGGATCTGTTATTTGTCACAAAGATTAAGCAATGACCTACAATTTGTTATGAAAACTCACTAATGACAATCAGCCAGAGATTTTGCATAAAATATAATTATGCTGGTTTTCCTACCAGATCTCTGCTAGTTCGTATTCTGTGGGAATTCCAAGTGGTGTAATATTTCTTTATTTTTCATAAATGCTTTACAGCAACCTCACTTCTAAAAGTCCACTGGGAGACCGACACATTTCACAAATGTTTTACATATCATCAATATAGTTTTATTGTTTTCTAGCTACTTACTAAAGAGCCATGTTTATGGCTTTGTAAAGGCGAGGTTGTACATGGCCACTCATTTTCCATTCAGTGTACACACTCTAATCCATATGGACATGGCGTACAATGTTCAGATAACTATTTTAAGGTATATTAGGCCAAAAGAGGTGGATAGTCAGCTGTGTATAGCTCTGCAGTAAAATGGTGCCATTATGGTATTTACTACTCTGCTGTTGAGTAAGCCTGAAACTGTCCTAGATCTCGGTAAAATTTGTGATCTTAGCTTTCAAGTCTTGCGTTTTCTTAATTATTTATAAATTAATATTATCCATCCGTGAGGAACATACACATTTTATTGATATTCACTCCTAAAGACAGAAGGCTAAGACGCAACATTACTGCTACATTGAATGATCCCCAAGTGCCATCACTTTCTTAGTGGTGGAGAGTTATTTTGTTGCATGGTTCAGTTTAATGTGTGAAAGAAGTAAGCAGAGCTGCTCCCCCCTCACTCACAGCACGCCGTCACTGAATCTCCTTTCTTTCATGGCAAAATAACCCTCTGGAACATCAGAGCCATGGAAATGAATCACCGTTCTACCAGGAATTTGCACAGTGTTCGGCTCTGGAAGGTAACCTTGACTTCAAAGCGAAGCTTGGTCTGAGCCATCCCGCGCTGGCAGAATCTGCCGCCGCCAAGATGAGGTTACTTTTGTCTTCGGAAGAAAGTCCCTTACTATTGATTCTTAGGTTCCTTTGAACAAACTTCTAAAAAAAGTGAAGTTTCTTTTTCCGAAAATAATGCAGTTACTTTGAAATTCATGAGGACAAAGTTTCCTTGTGAGAATAAATATCGTATGTGTAACATAATAGATCCTATTGAGATAAAGGAATAAAGAATTGACAGAAAACTAGATAATATATAAATATATAGATAGAGAGATAAACTTAAAGAAATATTAATAGTGATGGATCAACACGTACAGTTACAATCAAAATTATTTAACCCCATAGTATATTAGCAAAATGTTCAATGTAAATCAATGTAAAAACTTCAGCACAACTGGAGTCCATTGTCCAAGAAGAATGTACTAAAACATTTCAATAATGCCTCCATAAGCTGATGTCTGGCAATACATCATTTTTACAGCATGCTGTAAGGTTAATAATGCTCTGCAAACTAAAGATGCTTGCCATGAGAGGTTGGAAAATTCTAAGATTGCAGTCATCATTAAAGGTTCCTATATGTTAAAATTGTAGAAATGACTTGATCTATTAGTTCAACTGAGCTACTTAAATTGTTTTTGTTTGGTCTATTGCAAACAGTAGACAGTTTGCACATTTTATTAATAAACCTAATTTACAATTGAGGTTTAATAATTTTGATTGCAACTGTAGGTACATGGATAATTGATATTAAATATGAGTTAATCTTTTGACATTGGAATTTGCCAGCTTTCATCAATGTTGCCCAAAAAACTGATTCACAGCAAATCAATTCACAACAAATATTGTAAAGCTTCTACTTGCCTGGAATAGTCATTTGGAACACTCTGAAGTCTCCTATTGAACTCCTTTCCAAACTTTAAGACCTTTTTTCCATAGGGACATAACTGTACATCCTAAAGTGTAGGTGAAGAAGATAAGCTCCCTCCACATGCAGCTGGTGCCAGCTATATTATATAGCTAGCATCTGTCTCTTACATGTATCTGTTATAGTTCCAACCACTATCAATCTTTGACAGCAGCATTTAAATGACATCACAGCTGGTGCATGGGCGCCGAATCCCATCGTCAACATGTGATGCGATTGTGGTGCGCCGATAGGTTACTATAACAGCTGGGAATGACATCAATAATGCCACAGTTGTGTCCAAACTTACAAATGCAGTATCCTATTTAAAGTACTTTAATAGACAACATGCATCCATCATCAGCTGCCATGGGCAGATTTCAAAGACTCCCAATCTGTAGTTTGGCTGCTGCATGATACAAATAGTCACTGCGATATGCTGTTTGTACAGAAGCTGCATTATTTGCAGCATTAAATTTCAACTTCAAGTGGGCAAAATTCCTTAAAGGGAATCTGTTACCCCCGGGATGCATATAACTTTTTAATATGGACATATAGGAAATAGAAATGATACACTAGCCTTACCTGTATGCTTCATATTAATGGTCTTGTTGTGTAGAAATTTTATATTCTGCCTTTATGTTAATGATTTTTTCCAGGCTCTGGTGCATAGTGTGCCTGGAAGAAGTCCCTGCCTCCTGTCTTCATTGTAATACTACTCCCTCCCATTAACATCAGTTACAGCCCCAAATCCTGCGCCTGAACACTACACACCCTCAGAAATGCATACCTCATCCTCCCTTCGATGGGGATTTCAGGGATCTTCTGCACAGGCGTTTGCAATTTCCACTCCAGTGAAGTTCAGTGTGCGCATCGATAGGGTGCTCTTCCAACTTCTTCCCTGCATAGTCATCACTATGTACACATAGTTCCTAGCGATGACTGTGCAGGGAGGAAGTGGGGAGAGCATCTTATTGGTGCGCACATAAGAGGTGACAGTGACTGCCTGTGCAGAAGATCCCTGAATGCAGCACCCTTAGAAGAGAGGAGGAGGAATGCATTTCTGAGGGAGTGCATGGTGCAAGCGAAGGATTATGGGGCCATAACTGACATGCATGGGAGTGGGACAGTATTGTAAATAGGAGAGGAGGCAGGGATTTCTTCCAGGCACCACACACCATGGAGCTTGAAAGAAATCATTAACAAAGACAGAATATAAAATTTCTCCACAACAAGGCCATTAATTTGAGGCATACAGTCAGGACTAGTGTAATGTTTTTATTACCAGTATGCTCATATAAATAGGTCATATATGTCAAGGGGGGTAAAAGATTCCCTTTAAGAAATTATGTTCAATTAAATTCAGGACATTTACTATGCAACCAGTATAAGTACATTTATCCAAACGTACAGCTTGTCATGAGCGACATGGTTAAGTCCAGCGGACGACACAACATATATCAACAACGGGAAGGAATGAGAAGGTGTAAAGTCCTAACTGTAAGGAACAAGGGATGGGGCACTTCTTGAACTCCAACCTGTGCCCAAATCTCCCCTAAAGCCCTAAGCGGGTCCTTCCCCCCGTCACGGGCCTAGTCCCTGATTGTCACTTCACTATTCCCTGGCTAGTGCACTGGCTGTCAAGGATGCTAGCCTCACCACTGCAGATGGTGAACAACAAAGGGAGAGGGACAACAACGTGACAGAGAGAAAAAATAGTACTTAACACTGTCCCTGCTGTAAAGCACCACATAGCGGAGGATTAGTCACCAGGACTACAAACTCCACGAAAACAGCAGATTCACCACTGAAACCAGAGAGCTCTATACTCCAGGCTAGTCAACATATATTACTCTATCATCGACAGTCAGCTGATGGGTCATGTGACTTTTTAAAGAATGGTGGAAGTGGTCACTTCCCACATCAGTTGATTAGCAATAAAGCAGCTGGGAGCAAGGAAACTGACATTAACCCTTACAGGCCTGAAAAAGAAGATACATTTAAATTACAGAGGAACTAGAGATGCCACAAATTCAAACATGATTTGTGATAGTACCCCCTTTCAACGAGGGGCCTCTGGAACCTCAGCACCGTACTTCACCAGAAATGACATCTCAACCCACTAGGATTCACCTCTGCAGTGACCTGATCGTCAAGATAACCACAAATGCAGCCTGATGGAGATGGCAATAGCATAGGCTCCGGAGGGGCAACATATTTCCAGAGCACTGACCTGTAGAAAACGTTATGTATCTGCATTACTGGAGGAGCAGAGTCAATTGATCAAACAGTAATGGGTCTTGACAGCATCCTACCGATCAGACCATGGGTCTGAACAAAGCGAGAATCCACCAAATTGACTCCAGCTCCATTATCCACAAGAGCCGGTATAGTGTCAGTTTCCCAACCAACCACCACTTCAGCCGGAATTGTACACTGAGATGTGAAGGAGGAAGAAATGTACACATTCTGGTCATCTCCCTTCACATGACCAGGGGAATGCGACTTTTGTGATGGAGTACATACTTTGGTGTAAACTGGGCAGACATTGATGTAATGATAAGTCAGACTACAGAAAAAACATGCCCCCCTCCCATGGAGAACTGCAGATAACCTAGTTTGAGAGGAGGCTCCTCCAACCTGCATGGGTTCGCCCACCTGCACCAGTGTGTCCTCCTTCTTAGAAAGAACAACAGGGGGTAGATTTGATGTACGTCTCTCAGTGAGATGTCTATCCACCCATATTGCAAGGGCCATGGCGGCCTCCAAGGAGTAGCGTATTGCACCAGAGTATCCTGAAGCCTAGCTGACAGACCCTGACAGAAATGGCTCCTAAGAGCAAGGTCATTCCTCTGCTTGTCAGTGGCCCATCTTCGAAACCCTGAGCAGTACTCATCAGCCAGCCAGCCCCCTGCTTGATTTTACAGAATCTAGACTCAGCCAGAGAGACACCATCAGGGTCCCCAAACATCTGCGCCAATGCCATGAAAAACATGCCCACCAACCGCAAAGATGGTGAATTGGTCTGCAGAGAGAAGGCCCAGGATTAGGGATCACCCTAGAGAAGGAAGACTATAATTCCCACATGCTGTTCCTCACTACCTGAAGAACAAGGGTGAAGCCTGAAATAAAATTTGCAGTCTTCTTTGAAGACCATAAATTTATCTATCCCTCCAGGAAATCTGTCACGGAGAGATATTTTTGGTTCTGGTTGAGCCAGGACTTGAGTCGCAACCAAGAACCTCGTCACCTGCTGAAACAGCAGCACCACCTGAGTCCACAACTAGGTAACCTCCTCCGTGAGGGTCTGGATCAGGCTAGGAAAAGCCTCAGCCTGAGCCATGGGTTCACTGGAAAAAAATACGGGTCGGTGATAATGTCACGAGTGCAACCAGAGATGCCACAAATCCAAAAATTAATTGTGACACAGCTACAATGTACTGGGCATTATTAATTATGACATTGCACAGTTGCAGTTGAAGGTAGCCATCCAGCATGAGATTTACTGCTTGAGAAGAGGACCCACTCATCTGTTGCATGGCTTTTGTTGCCCATGCTCATAAATTGTAAAACAGATTGGTAGTGCTTAACCTTACAGAAACCATAGCCAGCAGCATAACCAGACCCAGAATTTAGTCATGGAGACTTCACCCACCTCTTTGTTGCAGTGATGAATTGCCAAAGCTCAAAATATTAAATTATTATGCCATGAAAGATATATTCTGTTACTGTCCATAGCTGATACTGCATGTGCCTATGATGCAGTGCACTTTTGAGTTGAACGCCTGCACTTTAGATCTAAGAGCTGGCACCCATTTGTGTGAGAAATGATGGTGCCTGGATATCTTCCATTAACGATGAATGCACACCATTATTTCTCGAAAGACAGTCTATTTAATATACGGCAGTAAATTCACTACCACCAACTTAACCAAGTGGTAATTGAATTAGCACACTCTCTGAATATTGGGAGCATACAGTTGTCTCCACACCACACAATCAGGGATGGATATCTGAAAGTGCTACAGAGGAGAAGGAGGAGTACGACATGTTAAAGTTGGAGAGGATAATGAGGATGATGATGATGATGATGACGATGTTGTTGATGATAATAATGAAACTGACCAGATAATAATTGGGAATACAGCCTGATTGTCAGAAAGACAATAAAGAGGAGAAGGTGTAGGAGAATAGTTTCACCCTAACTTATATTGATAGCCAACTTGCTATTATCAAATAATCAGGGGATAGTGCTTAATGTGCTGATGGAGAGCCTTAGTTCCCAGTCTATTTATGGCAGAGGAAGAGGAGGAATGTGCAGAATTGACATAAAGTGATGGTGTCACTGTCAGAGATAATAGCATCCTGCTGTGGCTGAAGACAAGTGATATGCCATATATTTATTTACTTTGCCCACTTCCTACCCACTAATATATTGTACTTGCTAGAGTTAAAGGAGGCAAATTATAACTTGTATTTGGTAGTGCTGCTGCCCTAATAGCTGCTGCTCGTATTGTTGTGGGAGCTGATGTTTGTTGCTCCACTTTCCTATTCTTTCCTTTTCATGGTATGGAATTTTTGTTTATTTTTACCATACTACATACATTGTAATTGCCACTTTTTCTTTTTACCAAGAAATGCTAAGTAGGTAGGTCCAAAATGTCAGAAATTGCAATAGACAGCTCTACTAGTGTAACATACAGGTACATCTCACAAAATTAGAATATCATCAAAAAGTTAATTTATTTCAGTTCTTCAATACAAAAAGTTAAACTCATATATTAGATAAAGTCATTACAAATAGAGTGATGCATTTTGATTGTTTATTTCTGTTAATATTGATGATTATGGCTTACAGCCAATGAAAATCCAAATGTCATTATCTCAGCAAATCAGAATACTTTATAACTAGTGTTGAGCGATACCGTCCGATACTTGAAAGTATCGGTATCGGAAAGTATCGGCCGATACCGGCAAAGTATCGGATCCAATCCGATACCCGATACCAATACAAGTCAATGGGACTCAAGTATCGGACGGTATCCCTGATGGTTCCCAGGGTCTGAAGGAGAGGAAACTCTCCTTCAGGCCCTGGGATCCATATTAATGTGTAAAAGAAAGAATTAAAATAAAAAATATTGCTATACTCACCTCTCCGAGGGAACCGGCAGCGTTGTTTGCTTAAAATTCGCGCGTTTCCTTCCTTACGTGAAGTCCCGGCTTGTGATTGGTCGCGTCGCCCATGTGGCCGCGACGCGACCAATCACAGCAAGCCGTGACGTAATTTTAGGTCCTTCAGGATTTTAAAATTACGTTCCGGCGCTGTGATTGGTCGCGTCGCGGTCACATGGGCGACGCGACCAATCACAAGCCGTGACGTCACGGGAGGCTGGACACGCACGCATTTTAAAATGCGCGCTTGTCCTGCCTCCCGTGACGTCACGGCTTGTGATTGGTCGCGTCGCCCATGTGGCCGCGACGCGACCAATCACAGCAAGCCGTAACGTAATTTTAGGTCCTTCAGGATTTTAAAATTACGTTCCGGCGTTGTGATTGGTCGCGTCGCGGTCACATGGGCGACGCGACCAATCACAAGCCGTGACGTCACGGGAGGCAGGACAAGCGCGCATTTTAAAATGCGCGCGTGTCCAGCCTCCCGTGACATCACGGCTTGTGATTGGTCGCGTCGCCCATGTGACCACGACGCGACCAATCACAACGCCGGAACGTAATTTTAAAATCCTGAAGGACCTGAAATTACGTCACGGCTTGCTGTGATTGGTCGCGTCGCGGCCACATGGGCGGCACGCGACCAATCACAAGCCGGGACTTCACGTAAGGAAGGAAACGCGCGAATTTTAAGCAAACAACGCTGCCGGTTCCCTCGGTAAGGTGCAGGCTGCGTCGGAGAGGTGAGTATAGCAATATTTTTTATTTTAATTCTTTATTTTACACATTAATGTTGTTTCGATACGATACCCGATACCACAAAAATATCGGATCTCGGTATCGGAAATCCGATACAGCAAATATCGGCCGATACCCGATACTTGCGGTATCGGAATGCTCAACACTATTTATAACACCAGCATGAGAAAATGATTTTAACATCTGAAATGTATGTTCAAAGAATGCACTCAATACTTGGTCAGGGCTCCTTTTGCATCAGTTACTGAATCAATGTGGCATGGAGGCGATCAGCCTGTGGCACTGCTGAGGTGTAATGGAAGCCCAGGTTGCTTTGATAGCAGCCTTCAGCTCGTCTGCATTGTTGGGTCTGGTGTCTCTCATCTTCCTCTTGACAAGTTAAGAGGAAGGTTAAGGTTAGGCGAGTTTGCTGGCCAATCAAGCACAGTGATACTGTTGTTTTTAAACCAGGTATTGTGTTGTGAATTTGGTTTTTGGGCTCCCCCGGTGGTCGCTGGTGGTACTGGACTTGTGTGCTTCACTTTCTCTGTTCACCTGTTTCCATCAGGATGTGGGAGTATCCTATTTAGCCTTGCTGCTCAGTTATTCTAGTGCCGGCCATCAATGTAACCAGAGCCTTTCTGTTGCATGTTCCTGCTTCTAGACTACTATCAGCTAAGTTGGACTCTTAGTCCTAAGTTTGTTTGCATTTTTGTTCCAGTTCACAGTTATGTTATGTTTCTGTAGCTGGAAGCTCTTGTGGGCCGAAATTACCACTCCGGTGTCATGAGTTGACACATGAGTCTTAAAGTAATTTCTGGATGGTATTTTAATAGGGTTTTCAGCTGACCGTGAAGTTCCCTATTGTATCTTCTTACTATCTAGTAAGCGGACCTCGCTTTGCTGAACCTACCTTCATACTGCGTATGTCTTTTCCTCTGAACTCACCGTCAATATATGTGGGGGGCTTCTGTCTCCTTTTTGGGGGAATTTCCCTAGAGGTAAGCCAGGTCTGTTTTTTCCTCTATTAGGGTTAGTTAGTTCTCCGGCTGGCGCTGGGCGTCTAGGGATAAAACGTAGGTACGTCACCCGGCCACTGTTAGTTGTGTGGTAGGTTTAGCTCACGGTCAGCTCGAGATTCCATCACCCAAGAGCTAGTCTGTTATTTAAGTTCTCTGACGTTCCCTTGCCATTGGGAACCATGACAGTATGGCCGGCCAAGGGTTAAAACCGTTGGCAGAAGAAAGGAGAGAAAAAGAAGTCTGCAGATTTTATTTTTTTTTTCTTCTGAGCTTGCTCTATAGTTTACTCAGTTGCATTTCTGCTCTAATTGCAGCCTTTGCCTCTCTCTCTCCTTCTAATCCTAGAATGGCTCTGATCTCACCTGATTAAAATGGATCCTCAGAGTTTGGCTACAGGTTTGAATAATCTTGCTACGAAGGTTCAAGATTTACAGGATTTTGTTATTCATGCTCCTATATCTGAACCTAGAATTCCTATACCAGAATTTTTCTCCGGGGATAGATCTCGTTTCCTGAATTTCAAATATAATTGTAGATTATTTCTTTCCCTGAGATCTCGCTTCGCTGGAGATCCCGCACAGCAGGTTAGGATAGTAATTTCCTTGCTGCGGGGTGACCCTCAAGACTGGGCATTTGCATTGGCACCCGGGGATCCTGCGTTGCTCAATGTGGATGCGTTTTTTCTGGCTTTGGGGTTGCTTTATGAGGAACCTAATTTAGAGATTCAGGCTGAAAAAACCTTGATGGCCCTATCTCAAGGGCAAGATGAAGCTGAAATATACTGCCAAAAATTTCGTAAATGGTCTGTGCTTACTCAGTGGAATGAGTGCGCCCTGGCGGCGAATTTCAGAGAGGGTCTCTCTGATGCCATTAAAGATGTTATGGTGGGGTTCCCTGCACCTACAGGTCTGAATGAGTCCATGACAATGGCTATTCAGATTGATCGGCGTTTGCGGGAGCGCAAACCTGTGCACCATTTGGCGGTGTCTTCTGAGAAGGCTCCAGAAAATATGCAATGTGATAGAATTCTGTCCAGAAGCGAACGGCAGAATTTTAGGCGAAAAAATGGGTTGTGCTTCTATTGTGGTGATTCAACTCATGTTATATCAGCATGCTCTAAACGTACAAAAAAGGTTGATAAGTCTATTTCAATTGGCACTTTACAGTCTAAGTTTATTTTGTCTGTGACCTTGATTTTTTCATTATCGTCAATTACCGCGGATGCCTATGTCGACTCTGGCGCCGCTTTGAGTCTCATGGATTGGTCCTTTGCCAGGCGCTGTGGGTTTGATCTAGAGCCTCTGGAAGTTCCTATACCTCTGAAGGGTATTGACTCTACACCATTGGCTAGTAATAAACCACAATACTGGACACAAGTGACTATGCGTATGAATCCAGACCATCAGGAGACGATTCGCTTCCTTGTGTTGTACAATCTACATGATGTTTTGGTGCTAGGATTGCCATGGTTACAATCTCATAACCCAGCTCTTGACTGGAAAGCAATGTCTGTGTTAAGCTGGGGATGTCAGGGGGCTCATGGGGACGTACCTTTGGTTTCCATTTCGTCATCTATTCCCTCTGAGATTCCGGAATTTTTATCTGATTATCGTGATGTTTTTGAGGAGCCTAAGCTTGGTTCACTACCTCCTCACAGAGATTGCCATTGTACCATAGATCTGATTCCGGGCAGTAAATTTCCAAAGGGTCGTTTATTTAATCTATCTGTACCTGAACATGCTGCGATGCGAGAATATATTAAGGAGTCCTGTCATGATCTCAATGGCAAGAGAACATAGCATCAGCATATATAGGAACTAGCTCTTGGAAGATGGGAACTGAGCTGACCATGAACTAAACCTAACACACAACTAGCAGTGGCCGGGTAGCATGCCTACGTTGATTCTAGATGCCCAGCACCAGCCGGAGGACTAAATAATGCTAGCAGAGGGAAATATTAGTCCTAGCTCACCTCTAGAGAAATACCCCGAAAGGAGACAGAGGCCCCCCACATGTATTGGCGGTGAATCAAGATGAAATAACAAACGTAGTATGAAAATAGGTTTAGCAAATTTGAGGTCCACTTACTACATAGCAGAAGACAGAAAGGGCACTTTCATGGTCAGCTGAAAACCCTATCAAAACACCATCCAGAAATTACTTTAAAACTCTGACATTAACTCATAACACCAGAGTGGCAATTCCTGTTCACAAGAGCTTTCCAGACACAGTAACGAAACTACAGCTGTGAACTGGAACAAAAATGCAAAACAAACATGGACAAGAGTCCAACTTATCTAGTAGTTGTCTAGGAGCAGGAACAAGCACAGAGAGGCTTCTGATAACATTGTTGACCGGCAAGCAACTAACAGAGCAGCAAGGTTATATAGCGACTCCCACATCTTGATGGGAACAGGTGAACAGAGAAGATGAAAACACCAGTTCAATTCCACCAGTAGCCACCGGGGGAGCCCAGAATCCAAATTCACAACAGTACCCCCCCCTCAAGGAGGGGGCACCGAACCCTCACCAGAACCACCAGGGCGATCAGGATGGGTCCTATGAAAGGCACGAACCAGATCAGAGGCATGAACATCAGATGCATTCACCCAAGAATTATCCTCCTGGCCGTATCCCTTCCACTTGACCAGATACTGGAGTCTCCGTCTGGAAACACGAGAGTCTAAGATTTTCTCCACAACGTCAGGGGACCAATCAGCAACATCAGCACCCTTCATAGTCAAATCGGTCAATGGCTTAGCAATATCCGAAAAACCAGCAATAAATCGACGATAAAAGTTAGCAAAGCCCAAAAATTTCTGAAGACTCTTAAGGGAAGAGGGCTGCGTCCAATCACAAATAGCTTGAACCTTGACAGGATCCATTTCAATGGAAGAGGGAGAAAAAATATATCCCAAAAAGGAAATCCTCTGTACCCCAAAAACACACTTAGAACCCTTCACACACAAAGAATTAGACCGCAAAACCTGGAAAACCCTCCTGACTTGCTGGACATGAGAGTCCCAGTCATCCGAAAAAATTAGAATATCATCCAGATACACAATCATAAATTTATCCAAATAATCGCGAAAAATATCATGCATAAAGGACTGGAAAACTGACGGAGCATTAGAAAGACCAAAAGGCATCACTAAATACTCAAAGTGGCCCTCGGGCGTATTAAATGCGGTTTTCCACTCATCCCCCTGCCTGATTCGCACCAAATTATACGCCCCACGAAGGTCAATCTTAGAGAACCACTTGGCCCCCTTTATGCGAGCAAACAAATCAGTCAGCAACGGCAATGGGTATTGATATTTTACAGTGATTTTATTCAAAAGCCGATAATCGATACATGGTCTCAAAGAGCCGTCTTTTTTTGACACAAAGAAAAAACCGGCTCCTAAGGGAGATGACGATGGACGAATATGTCCCTTTTCCAAGGACTCCTTTATATATTCTCGCATAGCAGCATGTTCAGGCACAGACAGATTAAATAAACGACCCTTTGGGTATTTACTACCCGGGATTAAATCTATGGCACAATCGCACTCTCGGTGCGGAGGTAATGAACCAAGCTTGGATTCTTCAAAGACGTCACGATAGTCAGACAGGAACTCAGGAATTTCAGAGGGAATAGATGATGAAATGGAAACCACAGGTACATCCCCATGAGCCCCCTTACATCCCCAGCTCAACACAGACATAGCTTTCCAGTCGAGGACTGGGTTGTGAGATTGCAGCCAAGGCAATCCCAGCACCAAATCATCATGTAGATTATGCAGCACCAGAAAGCGAATAATCTCCTGGTGATCCGGATTAATACGCATAGTTACTTGTGTCCAGTATTGTGGTTTATTATTAGCCAATGGGGTGGAGTCAATCCCCTTCAGAGGAATAAGAGTCTCCAAAGGCTCTAAATCATACCCACAGCGTTTGGCAAAGGACCAATCCATAAGACTCAAAGCGGCGCCAGAGTCGACATAGGCGTCCGTGGTAATAGATGACAAAGAGCAAATCAGGGTCACAGATAGAATAAACTTAGACGGTAAGGTGCAAATGGAAACAGATTTATCAAGCTTTTTAGTGCGCTTAGAGCATGCTGATATAACATGAGTAGAATCACCACAATAGAAACACAACCCATTTTTCCGTCTAAAATTCTGCCGCTCGCTTCGGGACAGAATTCTATCACACTGCATACTCTCTGGCGACTTCTCAGTGGACACCGCCAGATGGTGCACTGGTTTGCGCTCCCGCAAACGCCTATCGATCTGAATAGCCATTGTCATGGACTCATTCAGACCCGCAGGCACAGGGAACCCCACCATAACATCCTTAATGGCATCAGAGAGACCCTCTCTGAAAGTCGCCGCCAGGGCGCACTCATTCCACTGAGTAAGCACAGACCATTTACGGAATCTTTGACAGTAAATTTCCGCTTCATCTTGCCCCTGAGATAGGGACATCAAAGTTTTTTCTGCCTGAAGCTCCAAATGAGGTTCGTCATAAAGCAACCCCAAGGCCAGAAAAAACGCATCCACATTGAGCAACGCAGGATCCCCTGGTGTCAATGAAAAAGCCCAGTCTTGAGGGTCGCCCCGGAGCAAGGAAATCACAATCCTGACCTGCTGTGCAGGGTCTCCGGCAGAGCGAAATTTCAGGGACAAAAATAATTTGCAATTATTTCGAAAATTCTGAAACCCAGATCTATTCCCCGAGAAAAATTCCGGCAAAGGAATTCTCGGCTCAGATATAGGTGCATGACAAACAAAGTCTTGCAAATTTTGTACCCTCGTAGCGAGATTATTCAAACCTGCAGTTACACTCTGAAGGTCCATTACAAACAGGTGGACACAGAGCCATTCAAAGATTAGAAGGAGAAAAAAAAAAAAAAAAAATTCTCAGCAGACTTCTTATTTCTCTCCTTTCTCAGCCAAGGATTTTAACCCTTTAGTGGGCCGGTCAAACTGTCATGATCTCAATGGCAAGAGAACATAGCATCAGCATATATAGGAACTAGCTCTTGGAAGATGGGAACTGAGCTGACCATGAACTAAACCTAACACACAACTAGCAGTGGCCGGGTAGCATGCCTACGTTGATTCTAGATGCCCAGCACCAGCCGGAGGACTAAATAATGCTAGCAGAGGGAAATATTAGTCCTAGCTCACCTCTAGAGAAATACCCCGAAAGGAGACAGAGGCCCCCCACATGTATTGGCGGTGAATCAAGATGAAATAACAAACGTAGTATGAAAATAGGTTTAGCAAATTTGAGGTCCACTTACTACATAGCAGAAGACAGAAAGGGCACTTTCATGGTCAGCTGAAAACCCTATCAAAACACCATCCAGAAATTACTTTAAAACTCTGACATTAACTCATAACACCAGAGTGGCAATTCCTGTTCACAAGAGCTTTCCAGACACAGTAACGAAACTACAGCTGTGAACTGGAACAAAAATGCAAAACAAACATGGACAAGAGTCCAACTTATCTAGTAGTTGTCTAGGAGCAGGAACAAGCACAGAGAGGCTTCTGATAACATTGTTGACCGGCAAGCAACTAACAGAGCAGCAAGGTTATATAGCGACTCCCACATCTTGATGGGAACAGGTGAACAGAGAAGATGAAAACACCAGTTCAATTCCACCAGTAGCCACCAGGGGAGCCCAGAATCCAAATTCACAACAGAGTCCCTGGAAAAGGGACATATTCGTCCTTCTTCATCTCCCTTAGGAGCCGTTTTTTTCTTTGTATCTAAAAAAGATGGCTCTTTGAGGCCGTGTATTGATTATCGACTCTTGAATAAAATTACAGTCAGATATCAGTATCCTCTGCCACTGCTGACTGATTTGTTTGCTCGAATAAAAGGGGCTAAGTGGTTCTCTAAGATTGATCTCCGTGGGGCGTATAATTTGGTGCGAATTAAGCAGGGGGATGAGTGGAAAACCGCATTTAATACGCCCGAGGGCCATTTTGAGTATTTAGTAATGCCTTTTGGTCTTTCAAATGCCCCTTCAGTCTTTCAGTCCTTTATGCATGACATTTTCCGGGAATATTTGGATAAATTCATGATCGTGTATCTGGATGATATTTTGATTTTTTCGGATGACTGGGATTCTCATGTCCAACAGGTCAGGAGGGTTTTTCAGGTTTTGCGGGCTAATTCCTTGTGTGTGAAGGGTTCTAAGTGTATTTTTGGGGTTCAAAAGATTTCTTTTTTGGGGTACATTTTTTCCCCCTCTTCCATTGAGATGGATCCTGTCAAGGTTCGGGCTATTTGTGATTGGACGCAACCTTCTTCGCTTAAGAGCCTTCAGAAATTTTTGGGCTTTGCTAATTTTTATCGTCGATTTATAACTGGTTTTTCTGATGTTGCTAAACCTTTGACTGATTTGACCAAAAAGGGTGCTGATGTTGCTGATTGGTCCCCTGCTGCTGTGGAGGCCTTTCGGGAGCTTAAGCGCCGCTTTTCTTCCGCCCCTGTGTTGCGTCAGCCTGATGTTACTCTTCCTTTTCAGGTTGAGGTCGATGCTTCCGAGATCGGAGCTGGGGCGGTCTTGTCGCAGAAAAGTTCCGATTGCTCCGTGATGAGACCTTGTGCGTTCTTTTCTCGAAAATTTTCGCCCGCCGAGCGAAATTATGATATTGGTAATCGGGAGCTTTTGGCTATGAAGTGGGCTTTTGAGTAGTGGCGTCATTGGCTTGAGGGGGCTAGACATCAGGTGGTGGTATTGACCGATCACAAGAATTTGATTTATCTTGAGTCTGCCAGGCGCCTGAATCCTAGACAGGCGCGCTGGTCGTTGTTTTTCTCTCGGTTTAATTTTGTGGTCTCATACTTACCAGGTTCTAAAAATGTGAAGGCGGATGCCCTTTCTAGGAGTTTTGAGCCTGATTTCCCTGGTGATTCTGAACCTACAGGTATCCTTAAGGATGGGGTGATATTATCTGCTGTTTCCCCAGACCTGCGACGGGCTTTGCAGGAGTTTCAGGCGGATAGACCTGATCGTTGCCCGCCTGGTAGACTGTTTGTTCCTGATGATTGGACCAGTAGAGTCATCTCGGAGGTTCATTCTTCTGCGTTGGCAGGTCATCCCGGGATCTTTGGTACCAGGGATTTGGTGGCTAGGTCCTTCTGGTGGCCTTCTCTGTCTCGAGATGTACGAGTTTTTGTGCAGTCTTGTGATGTTTGTGCTCGGGCCAAACCTTGTTGTTCTCGGGCCAGCGGATTGTTGTTATCTTTGCCTATTCCAAAGAGGCCTTGGACTCACATCTCTATGGATTTTATTTCTGATCTCCCTGTTTCTCAGAAAATGTCTGTCATCTGGGTGGTGTGTGACCGTTTTTCAAAGATGGTTCATTTGGTGCCCTTGCCTAAGTTGCCGTCCTCTTCCGAGTTGGTTCCTCTGTTTTTTCAAAATGTGGTTCGCTTGCATGGTATTCCGGAGAATATCGTTTCTGACAGGGGGACCCAGTTCGTGTCTAGATTTTGGCGGGCGTTCTGTGCTAGGATGGGCATTGATTTGTCTTTTTCGTCTGCGTTCCATCCTCAGACTAATGGCCAGACTGAGCGAACTAATCAGACCTTGGAGACTTATTTGAGGTGTTTTGTGTCTGCGGATCAGGATGACTGGGTTGCCTTTTTGCAGTTGGCGGAGTTTGCCCTCAATAATCGGGCTAGTTCTGCCACTTTGGTTTCTGCTTTCTTTTGCAATTCGGGGTTTCATCCTCGCTTTTCTTCTGGTCAGGTGGAGTCTTCGGATTGTCCTGGAGTGGATACTGTGGTGGATAGGTTGCATCGGATTTGGGGACAGGTGGTGGACAATTTGGAGTTGTCCCAGGAGAAGACTCGGCATTTTGCTAACCGCCGTCGTCGTGTTGGTCCTCGTCTTCGTGTTGGGGACTTGGTGTGGTTGTCTTCTCGTTTTGTCCCTATGAGGGTTTCTTCTCCTAAGTTTAAGCCTCGGTTCATCGGCCCGTATAAGATTTTGGAGATTCTTAACCCTGTGTCCTTTCGATTGGACCTCCCGGCATCTTTTTCTATCCATAATGTCTTCCATCGGTCATTATTGCGCAGGTATGAGGTACCGGTTGTGCCTTCCATTGAGCCTCCCGCTCCGGTGTTGGTTGAGGGTGAGTTGGAGTACGTTGTGGAGAAGATCTTGGACTCCCGTGTTTTCCAGACGGAAACTTCAGTATCTGGTCAAGTGGAAGGGCTACGGTCAGGAGGATAATTCTTGGGTGACAGCCTCTGATGTTCATGCCTCTGATTTGGTCCGTGCCTTTCATAGGGCTCATCCTGATCGCCCTGGTGGTTCTTGTGAGGGTTCGGTGCCCCCTCCTTGAGGGGGGGGTACTGTTGTGAATTTGGTTTTTGGGCTCCCCCGGTGGTCGCTGGTGGTACTGGACTTGTGTGCTTCACTTTCTCTGTTCACCTGTTTCCATCAGGATGTGGGAGTATCCTATTTAGCCTTGCTGCTCAGTTATTCTAGTGCCGGCCATCAATGTAACCAGAGCCTTTCTGTTGCATGTTCCTGCTTCTAGACTACTATAAGCTAAGTTGGACTCTTAGTCCTAAGTTTGTTTGCATTTTTGTTCCAGTTCACAGTTATGTTATGTTTCTGTAGCTGGAAGCTCTTGTGGGCCGAAATTTCCACTCCGGTGTCATGAGTTGACACATGAGTCTTAAAGTAATTTCTGGATGGTATTTTAATAGGGTTTTCAGCTGACCGTGAAGTTCCCTATTGTATCTTCTTACTATCTAGTAAGCGGACCTCGCTTTGCTGAACCTACCTTCATACTGCGTATGTCTTTTCCTCTGAACTCACCGTCAATATATGTGGGGGGCTTCTGTCTCCTTTTTGGGGGAATTTCCCTAGAGGTAAGCCAGGTCTGTTTTTTCCTCTATTAGGGTTAGTTAGTTCTCCGGCTGGCGCTGGGCGTCTAGGGATAAAACGTAGGTACGTCACCCGGCCACTGTTAGTTGTGTGGTAGGTTTAGCTCACGGTCAGCTCGAGATTCCATCACCCAAGAGCTAGTCTGTTATTTAAGTTCTCTGACGTTCCCTTGCCATTGGGAACCATGACAGTATTGGTACTTTTGGCAGTGTGGACAGGTGCCAAGTTCTGCTAGACAGGTAAATATCCATCTCCAAAAAACTTGTTGGCAGAGGGAATCATGAAGCGCTCTAAAATTTTCTGGTAGGCTGCTGCGCTAACTTTGGTCTTGATAAAAC
This sequence comes from Ranitomeya variabilis, assembly GCF_051348905.1. Lineage (NCBI taxonomy): Eukaryota > Metazoa > Chordata > Amphibia > Anura > Dendrobatidae > Ranitomeya > Ranitomeya variabilis. The sequence continues at coordinate 75,393,574 of NC_135239.1, read as the reverse complement.
AGAGTGGACCTAAACCAGCAGATGACATGGCTCCCGAAGCCATCACTGATTGTGGATACTTCACACTAGGCGTCAAGCAGGTCACACTAACTTTATCTAATATATGAGTTTCATTTCTTGTATTGAAGAACTGAAATAAGTTAACTTTTTGAAACTCACTCAGTTTTTATGCACACACACTGACTACAAGCAAACAAGTCACAGGTGAGGATGTTACCTTTAGTAGCCATTCAAACCCATTTGTGTCAACATCTGTGCATGTTATCAGGTCAAAATCACCAGGGAATGTTAACTTTTGATCAGGGTCATTTGGATGTTTTGGGTTGTCATTATGAGTTAAAAATAGAAAACAATAAATGGCTTCACCCAACCACTAATCATGAGTGGATAAAAAGCTTTAGTGTTATCATTCATATTTTCTGAAAAAAAGCCAATAAAACAAAAATTCTGCTGGGGTATACAGGTCCTTCTCAAAAAATTAGCATATAGTGTTAAATTTCATTATTTACCATAATGTAATGATTACAATTAAACTTTCATATATTATAGATTCATTATCCACCAACTGAAATTTGTCAGGTCTTTTATTGTTTTAATACTGATGATTTTGGCATACAACTCCTGATAACCCAAAAAACCTGTCTCAATAAATTAGCATATCAAGAAAAGGTTCTCTAAACGACCTATTACCCTAATCTTCTGAATCAACTAATTAACTCTAAACACATGCAAAAGATACCTGAGGCTTTTAAAAACTCCCTGCCTGGTTCATTACTCAAAACCCCCATCATGGGTAAGACTAGCGACCTGACAGATGTCAAGAAGGCCATCATTGACACCCTCAAGCAAGAGGGTAAGACCCAGAAAGAAATTTCTCAACAAATAGGCTGTTCCCAGAGTGCTGTATCAAGGCACCTCAATGGTAAGTCTGTTGGAAGGAAACAATGTGGCAGAAAACGCTGTACAACGAGAAGAGGTGACCGGACCCTGAGGAAGATTGCTGAGGAAGCAGTGGACTGAGTCTGGTGTGGAAACATCCAGAGCCACCGTGCACAGGCGTGTGCAGGAAATGGGCTACAGGTGCCGCATTCCCCAGGTAAAGCCACTTTTGAACCATAAACAGCGGCAGAAGCGCCTGACCTGGGCTACAGAGAAGCAGCACTGGACTGTTGCTAAGTGGTCCCAAGTACTTTTTTCTGATGAAAGCAAATTTTGCATGTCATTCGGAAATCAAGGTGCCAGAGTCTGGAGGAAGACTGGGGAGAAGGAAATGCCAAAATGCCTGAAGTCCAGTGTCAAGTACCCACAGTCAGTGATGGTGTGGGGTGCCATGTCAGCTGCTGGTGTTGGTCCACTGTGTTTCATCAAGGGCAGGGTCAATGCAGCTAGCTATCAGGAGATTTTGGAGCACTTCATGCTTCCATCGGCTGAAATGCTTTATGGAGATGAAGATTTAATTTTTCAGCACGACCTGGCACCTGCTCACAGTGCCAAAACCACTGGTAAATGGTTTACTGACCATGGTATTACTGTGCTCAATTGGCCTGCCAACTCTCCTGACCTGAACCCCATAGAGAATCTGTGGGATATTGTGAAGAGAAAGTTGAGAGACGCAAGACCCAACACTCTGGATGAGCTTAAGGCCGCTATTGAAGCATCCTGGGCCTCCATAACATCTCAGCAGTGTCACAGGCTGATTGCCTCCATGCCACGCCGCATTGAAGCAGTCATTTCTGCCAAAGGATTCCCGACCAAGTATTGAGTGCATAACTGAACATTATTATTTGTTGGTTTTTTGGTTTGTTATTAAAAAACACTTTTATTTGATTGGACGGGTGAAATATGCTAATTTATTGAGACAGGTTTTTTGGGTTATCAGGAGTTGTATGCCAAAATCATCAGTATTAAAACAATAAAAGACCTGACAAATTTCAGTTGGTGGATAATGAATCTATAATATATGAAAGTTTAATTGTAATCATTACATTATGGTAAATAATGAAATTTAACACTATATGCTAATTTTTTGAGAAGGACCTGTATAAACTTTTGAGCACAAATGTATTTATTCTATAACGGTTGATGATTTAATCATTGTGCATTTGCATTGGCCATTTGGGAAAATCAGAGACAAATAGCATTTGCATGATAATTTAGAACTCATTTTTGCCAAAAAGTGTTGACACTTTGACATGAGAGACTGAGAAAAAAAGGCAAATTGTACATAATTTCACACAAATCCCCAAAAAAGGACCAGACAAAATTGTTTGGCACCTTTCCAAAAGTAAAGGTAAACAACTTTGCAACATGTGATGAATGATTGTTCAAACTCACCTGTAGCAAGTAACAGGTGTGGGCAATATGAATTTCACACCTGCAACTAAATAAAAAAGGGAGAAGTTGACTCAATACACATAAAGGAAATAAACACGTGGATAACAAAACATGTTTAATTGCAATCATTTTCTGGGAGAAATATTTCATTTTCTAGAACAATTTCTAGAACAAGGGTGCTAATTCTTTCTTCCATGTGCTTAACTAGAACAAGAATATCCCAGTACCTTGAGCTGTGAAATGGTTGAGAATAGGGTTGAGCGAAACGGGTCGGCAATTTTCAGAAGTCGCCGACTTTTGGCAAAGTCGGGTTTCATGAAACCCGACCCCTGTGTGGGGTCGGCCATGAAGTCGGTGATCTTCTGAATCTGGAATCGGAATTCCGATACCGATTCCCGATATGTTTAAGATATCGGGAATTGGTATCGGAATTCAGATTTAATTGTAAAATAAAGAATTAAAATAAAAAATATCGCTATACTTACCCTCTGACGGGCCCTGGTACTAACCGGGAACCTTCCTTCCTTAGAATCAGCCTTCCAGGACCTTGCGGTGACGTCGCGGTGACGTCGCGGCTTGTGATTGGTCGCGCAGCCACCCATGTGACCGCTGCGTGACCAATCACAAGCCGCGACGTCACCGTGACGTCACCGTAGGTCCTGGAAGGGCTGATTCTTAGGAAGGAAGGCTGCCGGAACGAAGCCGAGGGTGAGTATATTCCTATTAGGTATATACTCACCCTCGGACACGCCCTGCTTCTTTCCGGCAGCCTTCCTTCCTAAGAATCAGCCTTTCCAGGACCTTCGGTGACGTCACGGTGACGTCGCGGCTTGTGATTGGTTGCGCAGCGGTCACATGGGCGGCCGCGCGACCAATCACAAGCCGCGACATCACCGTGACGTCACCGCAAGGTCCTGGAAGGCTGATTCTAAGGAAGGAAGGTTCCCGGTTAGTACCAGGGCCCGTCAGAGGGTAAGTATAGCGATATTTTTTATTTTAATTCTTTATTTTACACTTAAATATGGATCCCAGGGCCTAAAGGAGAGTTTCCGCTCCTTCAGACCCTGGGAACCATTGGAAACCCAATGCACTGCTTTGGGTTTCGAGTTTCGGCCGACCCCGACCCCGACTTTTTTATAGGATCGGCCGATTTCACTCGACCCGACTTTTGAAAAAGTCGGGTTTCGTGAAACCCGACCCGATCTTATTAAAGTAAAGGTCGCTCAACCCTAGTTGAGAATGTTCTTTTTGCATATACACTTTTTTTGGATACACTGATAAGTGACCACTTCCAATGCTACCTGATTGATGTTATTCTATTATACTTTGTGATACTGATGCACACATTTGTTTAATAAGGCATTGCCACTATCAAGACCACTATTCCTACTACAAAAAAAGCATCAGTTGTTTTTGCCTATATGTTTACATCATATATTTGTGGTTTATACCATTAACCCCTTTACCCCCAAGGGTGGTTTGCACATTAATGACCAGGCCAATTTTTACAACACTGACCACTGTCCCTTTATGAGGTTATAACTCTGGAACACTTCAACGGATCCTGGTGATTCTGACAATGTTTTTTCGTGACATATTGTACTTCATGATAGTGGTAAATTTTCTTTGATATTACCTGCGTTTATTTGTGAAAAAAAGGGAAATTTGGCAAAAATTTTGAAAATTTTGCAATTTTCCAACTTTTAATTTTTATGCCCTTAAATCACAGAGATATGTCACGCAAAATACTTAATAAGTAACATTTCCCACATGTCTACTTTACATCAGCACAATTTTGGAACCAAATTTTTTTTTTGTTAGGGAGTTATAAGGGTTAAAAGTTGACCAGAAATTTCTCAATTTTACAACACCATTATTTTTTAGGGACCACATCTCATTTGAAGTCATTTTGAGGGGTCTATATGATAGAAAATACCCAAGTGTGACACCATTCTAAAAACTTCACACAAAATTTATTTCAGCTCCAATTTGTTTTATTTTACCAAGGGTAACAGGAGAAAATGGACCCTAAAAGTTGTTGTACAATTTGTCCTGAGTACGCTGATACCCCATATGTGGGGGTAAACCACTGTTTGGGCGCATGGCAGATCTCGGAAGGAAAGGAGCGCCATTTTACTTTTCAATGCAAAATTGACTGGAATTGAGATGGGACGCCATGTTGCGTTTGGAGAGCCCCTGATGTGCCTAAACAGTGAAACCCCCACAAGTGACACCATTTTGGAAAGTAGACCCCCTAAGGAACTTATCTAGATGTGTGGTGAGCACTTTGAACCACCAAGTGCTTCACAGAAGTTTATAATGCAGAGCCGTAAAAATAAAAAATCATATTTTTTCACAAAAATGATCTTTTCACCCCCATTTTTTTATTTTCCCAAGGGTAAGAGAAGAAATTAGACCACAAAAGTTGTTGTGCAATTTGTCCTGAGTACGATGATACCCCATATGTGGGGGTAAACCACTGTTTGGGCGCATAGCAGAGCTCGGAAGGGAAGGAGCGCCATTTTGCTTTTCAATGCAAAATTGACTGGAATTGAGATGGGACGCCATGTTGGGTGTGGAGAGCCCCTGATGTGCCTAAACATTGAAACCCCCACAAGTGACACCATTTTGGAAAGTAGACCCCTTAAGGAACTTATCTAGATGTGTGGTGAGCACTTTGACCCAACAAGTGCTTCACAGCAGTTTATAATGCAGAGCCGTAAAAATAAAAAATCATATTTTTTCACACAAATGATTTTTTCGCCCCCAATTTTTTATTTTCCCAAGGGTAAGAGAAGAAATTGGACCCCAAACGTTGTTGTGCAATTTGTCCTGAGTATGGTGATACCCCATATGTGGGGGTAATTGACTGTTTGGGTGCATACCAGAGCTCGGAAAGGAAGGAGCGCTGTTTGAATTTTCAATGCAAAATTGACTGGAATTGAGATGGGACACTGTTGTGAAATTGGATTCTGGGCTCCCCCGGTGGCCACTGGTGGAATTGAACTTGTGTGCATCATCCTCTCTGTTCACCTGTTCCCATCAGGATGTGGGAGTCTCTATATAACCTTGCTCCTCTGTCAGTTTCATGCCGGTCAACAATGTAATCAGAAGCCTTTCTTTGCATGTTCCTGCTACTAGACAACTCCCAGCTAAGTTGGACTTTCGTCCTTGTTTGTTTTTGCATTTTGTTCCAGTTCACAGCTGCTGTTTCGTTACTGTGTCTGGAAAGCTCTTGTGATCTGAAATTGCCACTCTGGTGTTATGAGTTAATACTAGAGTCTTAAAGTAATTTCTGGATGGTGTTTTGATAGGGTTTTCAGCTGACCATGAAAGTGCCCTTTCTGTCTTCCTGCTATCTAGTAAGCGGACCTCGATTTTGCTAAACCTATTTTCATACTACGTTTGTCATTTCATCTAAAATCACCGCCAATATATGTGGGGGCCTCTGTCTGCCTTTTGGGGAAATTTCTCTAGAGGTGAGCCAGGACTGTATTTTCCTCTGCTAGGATTAGTTAGTCCTCCGGCTGGCGCTGGGCGTCTAGGGATAAAACGTAGGCACGCTACCCGGCCACTGTTAATTGTGCGGCAGGTTTAGTTCATGGTCAGTTTAGATTCCATCTTCCAAGAGCTAGTTCTTATATATGCTGGGCTATGTTCTCTCGCCATTGAGAATCATGACAGTTTGACCGGCCAAAAAGGGTTAAATTATTGGCTGAGAAAGGAGGGAAAAAAGAAGTCTGCTGAAATTTTTTTTTTTTTTTTTTTCTCTAGTTCTGAGTGTGCTCATAATTGAATCACTTGCTATTCTGCCTATACTGCAGCCTTCCTCTCTTTCTCTCCTTCTAATCCTTGAATGGCTCTGTGTTCACCTGTTTGAAATGGATCTTCAGAGTGTAGCTACAGGTTTGAATAATCTCGCCACGAAGGTACAAAATTTGCAAGATTTTGTTGTTCATGCACCTATGTCTGAACCTAGAATTCCTTGGCCTGAATTTTTTTCAGGGAATAGATCTTGCTTTCAAAATTTTAAAAATAATTGCAAATTGTTTTTGTCCCTGAGGTCTCGCTCTGCCGGAGATCCTGCACAGCAGGTCAGGATTGTGGTTTCCTTGCTCCGGGGCGACCCTCAAGATTGGGCTTTTGCATTGACACCAGGGGATCCTGCGTTGCTCAATGTGGATGCGTTTTTTCTGGCCTTGGGGTTGCTTTATGAGGAACCTCATTTAGAGCTTCAGGCGGAAAAAGCTTTGATGTCCCTATCTCAGGGGCAAGATGAAGCTGAAATATACTGCCAAAAATTCCGTAAATGGTCTGTGCTTACTCAGTGGAATGAGTGCGCCCTGGCGGCGATTTTCAGAGAAGGTCTCTCTGATGCCATTAAGGATGTTATGGTGGGGTTCCCTGTGCCTGCGGGTCTGAATGAGTCCATGACAATGGCTATTCAGATCGATAGGCGTCTGCGGGAGCGCAAACCTGTGCACCATTTGGCGGTGTCTACTGAGAAGACGCCAGAAAATATGCAATGTGATAGAATTCTGTCCAGAAGCGAGCGGCAGAATTTTAGACGAAAAAATGGGTTGTGCTTCTATTGTGGTGATTCAACTCATGTTATATCAGCATGCTCTAAGCGTACTAAGAAGCTTGACAAGTCTGTTTCAATTAGCACTTTACAGTCTAAGTTTATTCTATCTGTGACCCTGATTTGTTCTTTATCATCTATTACCGCGGACGCCTATGTCGACTCTGGCGCCGCTTTGAGTCTTATGGATTGGTCCTTTGCCAAACGCTGTGGGTATGATTTGGAGCCTTTGGAAGCTCCTATACCTCTGAAGGGGATTGACTCCACCCCATTGGCTAGTAATAAACCACAATACTGGACACAAGTAACTATGCGTATTAATCCGGATCACCAGGAGATTATTCGCTTTCTGGTGCTGTATAATCTACATGATGTTTTGGTGCTAGGATTGCCATGGCTGCAATCTCATAACCCAGTCCTCGACTGGAAAGCTATGTCTGTGTTAAGCTGGGGATGTAAAGGGACTCATGGGGACGTACCTTTGGTTTCCATTTCATCATCTATTCCCTCTGAGATTCCTGAATTCTTGTCTGACTATCGTGACGTTTTTGAAGAACCCAAGCTTGGTTCACTACCTCCGCACCAGGAGTGCGATTGTGCCATAGATTTGATCCCGGGTAGTAAATACCCTAAGGGTCGTTTATTTAATCTGTCTGTGCCTGAACACGCTGCTATGCGAGAATATATAAAGGAGTCCTTGGAAAAGGGACATATTCGTCCTTCGTCATCTCCCTTAGGAGCCGGTTTTTTCTTTGTGTCTAAGAAAGATGGCTCTTTGAGGCCGTGTATTGATTATCGGCTTTTGAATAAAATCACGGTTAAATATCAATATCCGTTACCACTGCTGACTGATTTGTTTGCTCGTATAAAGGGGGCCAAGTGGTTCTCTAAGATTGATCTCCGTGGGGCGTATAATTTGGTGCGAATCAAGCAGGGGGATGAGTGGAAAACCGCATTTAATACGCCCGAGGGCCACTTTGAGTATTTGGTGATGCCTTTTGGTCTTTCAAATGCCCCTTCAGTCTTCCAGTCCTTTATGCATGACATTTTCCGCGATTATTTGGATAAATTTATGATTGTGTATCTGGATGATATTCTGATTTTTTCGGATGACTGGGACTCTCTTGTCCAGGAGGTCAGGAGGGTTTTTCAGGTTTTGCGGTCTAATTCCTTGTGTGTGAAGGGTTCTAAGTGCGTTTTTGGGGTTCAAAAGATTTCCTTCTTGGGATACATTTTTTCCCCCTCTTCCATCGAGATGGATCCTGTCAAGGTTCAGGCTATTTGTGATTGGACGCAACCCTCTTCTCTTAAGAGTCTTCAGAAATTTTTGGGCTTTGCTAACTTTTATCGTCGATTTATTGCTGGTTTTTCTGATGTTGTTAAACCATTGAGTGATTTGACTAAGAAGGGTGCTGATGTTGCTGATTGGTCCCCTGCTGCTGTGGAGGCCTTTCGGGAGCTTAAGCGCCGCTTTTCTTCCGCCCCTGTGTTGCGTCAGCCTGATGTTGCTCTTCCTTTTCAGGTTGAGGTCGACGCTTCTGAAATCGGAGCTGGGGCGGTGTTGTCGCAGAGAAGTTCCGACTGCCCCGTGATGAGACCTTGTGCCTTTTTTTCCCGTAAATTTTCGCCCGCCGAGCGGAATTATAATATTGGGAATCGGGAGCTTTTGGCCATGAAGTGGGCTTTTGAGGAGTGGCGTCACTGGCTTGAGGGGGCCAGACATCAGGTGGTGGTATTGACTGACCACAAAAATTTAATTTACCTTGAGTCTGCCAGGCGCCTGAATCCTAGACAGGCGCGCTGGTCGTTGTTTTTCTCTCGGTTTAATTTTGTGGTGTCATACCTACCGGGTTCTAAGAATGTTAAGGCGGATGCCCTTTCTAGGAGTTTTGAGCCTGACTCCCCTGGTAATTCTGAGCCCACAGGTATCCTTAAGGATGGAGTGATATTGTCTGCCGTTTCTCCAGACCTGCGGTGGGCCTTGCAGGAGTTTCAGGCGGATAGACCGGATCGTTGCCCACCTGGTAGACTGTTTGTTCCTGATGATTGGACCAGTAGAGTCATCTCTGAGGTTCATTCTTCTGCGTTGGCAGGTCATCCTGGAATCTTTGGTACCAGGGATTTGGTGGCAAGGTCCTTCTGGTGGCCTTCCCTGTCACGAGATGTGCGAGGCTTTGTGCAGTCTTGTGACGTTTGTGCTCGGGCCAAGCCTTGTTGTTCTCGGGCTAGTGGATTGTTGTTGCCCTTGCCTATTCCGAAGAGGCCTTGGACGCACATCTCGATGGATTTTATTTCGGATCTGCCTGTTTCTCAGAAGATGTCTGTCATCTGGGTGGTGTGTGACCGTTTTTCTAAGATGGTCCATTTGGTTCCCTTGCCTAAGTTGCCTTCTTCTTCCGAGTTGGTTCCTCTGTTTTTTCAAAATGTTGTTCGTTTGCATGGTATTCCGGAGAATATCGTTTCTGACAGAGGGACCCAATTCATGTCTAGATTTTGGCGGGCATTCTGTGCTAGGATGGGCATAGATTTGTCTTTTTCGTCTGCTTTCCATCCTCAGACTAATGGCCAGACCGAGCGGACTAATCAGACCTTGGAGACATATTTGAGGTGTTTTGTGTCTGCGGATCAGGATGATTGGGTTGCTTTTTTGCCATTGGCGGAGTTCGCCCTCAATAATCGGGCCAGCTCTGCCACCTTGGTGTCCCCGTTTTTCTGTAATTCGGGGTTTCATCCTCGATTTTCCTCCGGTCAGGTGGAATCTTCGGATTGTCCTGGAGTGGATGCTGTGGTGGAGAGGTTGCATCAGATTTGGGGGCAGGTAGTGGACAATTTGAAGTTGTCCCAGGAGAAGACTCAGCTTTTTGCTAACCGCCGTCGTCGTGTTGGTCCTCGGCTTTGTGTTGGGGACTTGGTGTGGTTGTCTTCTCGTTTTGTCCCTATGAGGGTTTCTTCCCCTAAGTTTAAGCCTCGGTTCATCGGCCCGTACAAGATATTGGAGATTCTTAACCCTGTGTCCTTCCGTTTGGACCTCCCTGCATCTTTTTCTATTCATAATGTTTTTCATCGGTCATTATTGCGCAGGTATGAGGTACCGGTTGTGCCTTCCGTTGAGCCTCCTGCTCCGGTGTTGGTTGAGGGTGAGTTGGAGTACGTTGTGGAAAAGATCTTAGACTCCCGTGTTTCCAGACGGAAACTCCAGTATCTGGTCAAATGTAAGGGATACGGTCAGGAGGATAATTCTTGGGTGACTGCCTCTGATGTTCATGCCTCCGATCTTGTCCGTGCCTTTCATAGGGCTCATCCTGATCGCCCTGGTGGTTCTGGTGAGGGTTCGGTGCCCCCTCCTTGAGGGGGGGGTACTGTTGTGAAATTGGATTCTGGGCTCCCCCGGTGGCCACTGGTGGAATTGAACTTGTGTGCATCATCCTCTCTGTTCACCTGTTCCCATCAGGATGTGGGAGTCTCTATATAACCTTGCTCCTCTGTCAGTTTCATGCCGGTCAACAATGTAATCAGAAGCCTTTCTTTGCATGTTCCTGCTACTAGACAACTCCCAGCTAAGTTGGACTTTCGTCCTTGTTTGTTTTTGCATTTTGTTCCAGTTCACAGCTGCTGTTTCGTTACTGTGTCTGGAAAGCTCTTGTGATCTGAAATTGCCACTCTGGTGTTATGAGTTAATACTAGAGTCTTAAAGTAATTTCTGGATGGTGTTTTGATAGGGTTTTCAGCTGACCATGAAAGTGCCCTTTCTGTCTTCCTGCTATCTAGTAAGCGGACCTCGATTTTGCTAAACCTATTTTCATACTACGTTTGTCATTTCATCTAAAATCACCGCCAATATATGTGGGGGCCTCTGTCTGCCTTTTGGGGAAATTTCTCTAGAGGTGAGCCAGGACTGTATTTTCCTCTGCTAGGATTAGTTAGTCCTCCGGCTGGCGCTGGGCGTCTAGGGATAAAACGTAGGCACGCTACCCGGCCACTGTTAATTGTGCGGCAGGTTTAGTTCATGGTCAGTTTAGATTCCATCTTCCAAGAGCTAGTTCTTATATATGCTGGGCTATGTTCTCTCGCCATTGAGAATCATGACAGGACACCATGTCACGTTTGGAGAGCCCCTGATGTGCCTAAACATTAAAAACTCCCACAAGTGACACAATTTTGGAAAGAAGACCCCCTAAGGAACTTATCTAGATGTCTTGTGAGAACTTTGAACCCCAAGTGTTTCGCTACAGTTTACAACGCAGAGCCGTGAAAATAAAAATTCTTTTTTTTTCTCACAAAAATGATTTTTTAGCCCCCTGTTTTGTATTTTCCCAAGGGTAACAGGAGAAATTGGACCCCAAAAGTTGTTGTCCAATTTGCCCTGAGTAAGCTGATACCCCGTATGTGGGGGGGAACCACTGTTTGGGCGCATGTCAGAGCTTGGAAGGGAAGGAGCGCCATTTGGAGTGCAGAATTAGATGGATTGGTCTGCAGGTGTCACGTTGCATTTGCAGAGCCCCTGATGTACCCAAACAGTAGAAACCCCCCACAAGTGACCCCATATTGGAAACTAGACCTCCCAAGGAACTTATCTAGATGTGTTGTGAGAACTTTGAACCCCCAAGTGTAAATAAAAAATATTTTTTTTCCACACAAAAAACATTTTTAGCCCCCCAATTTTTTATTTTCCCAAAGATAACAAGAGAACTTGGACCCCAAAAGTTGTTGTCCAATTGGTCCCAAGTACGCTGATACCCCATATGTTGTGGTAAACCCCTGTTTGGGCGCACGGGAGAGCTCGGAAGGGAAGGAGCACTGTTTTACTTTTTCCACGCAGCATTAGCTGGAATTGAGATCGGATGCCATGTTGCGTTTGGAGAGCCCCTGATGTGCCTGAACAGTGGAAACTCCCCAATTCTACCTGAAACCCTAATCCAAACACACCCCTAACCCTAATCCCAATGGTAACCCTAACCACACCCCTAACCCTGACACACCCCCAACTCTAATCCCAACCCTAATCCCAACCGTAAATGTAATCCAAACCCTAACCCTAACTTTAGCCCCAACCCTAAACCTAAGTTCAGCCCCAACCCTAACCCAACTTTAGACCCAACCCTAACCCTAACTTTAGCCCCAACCCTAACCCTAACTTTAGCTCCAACCCTAGCCCCAACCCTAACCCTAGCCCTAACCCTAACCCTAGCCCTATCCCTAATGGGAAAATGGAAATAAATACATTTTTTAATTTTATTATTTTTCCCTAACTAAGGGGGTGATGTTATGATCCTAGTGGTAGAGGATCTCAGGAGTTGTAGCTAAGTCCGCAACCACAAAAACCAGCTCATAGGGAGGTGGTAACTTGGCTGACCGCATACCTAATCCTAGCACAACAACTAGAAGCAGCCGGGGAACGTACCTACGTTGGTTCTAGACGTCTCGCACCAGCCGGAGAACTAACTAACCCTTTCAGAGAAAATAAGACCTCACTTGCCTCAAGAGAAAGGACCCCAAAGTTAATATACAAGCCCCAACAAATAATAACAGTGAGGTAAGAAGAAAATACAAACATAAGAATGAACTAGATATAGCAAAGAGAGGCCCACTAATTAATAGCAGAAAATAGGAAGCGGACTTATGCGGTCAGCAAAAACCCTACAAAAATATCCACGCTGAATATCCAAGAACCCCCGCACCGACTAACGGTGTGGGGGGAGAATATCAGCCCCCTTAGAGCTTCCAGCAAAAACAGGAATCACATTTTGTACAAGCTGGAACAAAATAAGAACAAATGCAATAAACCAAAATAAGAAAGCGGACTTAGCTTTTCTTGCAAAAATCAGAGGACCAGGAGTCAGGAGAAAACAGACATAGACTGATTACATCGATTCCAGGCACTAGACTGAGTTTCCAGGAAGTCTAAATAGGAACACCCAAGGCCTAACGAACCAGGTGGGAACCAACCTGGGGAAAGACAATCAAAGTGTCATACCGCTAGTGATCACAAGAGGAAGCCAAGAAATACAGTTCACAACAGTACCCCCCCTTTAAGGAGGGGTCACCGAACCCTCACCACGACCACCAGGGCGATCAGGATGAGCAGCGTGAAAGGCACGAACCAAATCGGTCGCATGAACATCAGAGGCGACCACCCAGGAATTATCCTCCTGACCATAGCCCTTCCATTTGACCAGATACTGAAGCCTCCGTCTAGAGAGACGAGAATCCAAGATCTTCTCCACCACGTACTCCAACTCGCCCTCAACCAAGACCGGAGCAGCAGGGTCAACAGCAGGAACCACAGGCACAACGTACTGCCGCAACAAAGACCTATGGAACACATTGTGAATGGCAAACGACACCGGAAGATCCAAACGAAAAGACACCGGATTAAGGACTTCCAAAATTTTATAAGGACCAATAAAGCGAGGCTTAAACTTAGGAGAGGAAACCTTCAGAGGGACATACCGAGAAGACAACCAAACCAAATCCCCAACAAGAAGTCAGGGACCCACACCGCGGCGGTGGTTGGCAAAACGCTGAGCCTTCTCCTGTGACAACTTCAAGTTGTCCACCACATGATTCCAAATCTGCTGCAACCTATCCACCACGGAATCCACCCCAGGACAGTCAGAAGATTCATCATGCCCCGAGGAAAAACGAGGATGAAAACCAGAGTTGCAGAAAAATGGCGAAACCAAAGTAGCAGAACTAGCCGGATTATTGAGGGCAAACTCAGCCAATGGCAAGAAGGTCACCCAATCATCCTGATCCGCAGAAACAAAACATCTCAAATAAGCCTCCAGTGTCTGATTAGTTCGCTCCGTTTGGCCATTAGTCTGAGGATGAAAGGCAGATGAAAACGACAAATCAATGCCCATCTTAGCACAAAAAGATCGCCAGAATCTGGACACAAACTGGGATCCTCTGTCAGACACGATTTTCTCAGGAATGCCATGCAAACGAACCACATTCTGAAAGAACAAAGGAACCAGATCGGAAGAGGAAGGCAACTTAGGCAAGGGCACCAAATGGACCATCTTGGAAAAGCGATCACATACCACCCAGATGACAGACATTCCTTGAGACACCAGAAGATCTGAAATGAAATCCATGGAAATGTGTGTCCAGGGCCTCTTCGGGACGGGCAAGGGCAAAAGCAACCCGCTGGCACGAGAACAGCAAGGCTTAGCCCGAGCACAAATCCCACAGGACTGCACAAACGAACGCACATCCCGCGACAAGGAAGGCCACCAAAAGGACCTAGCTACCAAATCTCTGGTACCAAAAATCCCAGGATGCCCTGCCAACACTGAGGAATGAACCTCGGAGATAACTCTGCTGGTCCATTTATCAGGAACAAACAGTCTATCAGGTGGGCAAGGATCAGGTCTACCAGCCTGAAATCTCTGCAACACACGTCGCAAATCAGGAGAAATGGCCGACAAGATTACTCCCTCTTTAAGAATACCAGCTGGCTCTGAGACTCCCGGAGAGTCAGGCACAAAACTCCTAGAAAGAGCATCAGCCTTCACATTCTTTGAACCAGGCAGGTATGAGACCACAAAGTCAAAACGGGAGAAAAACAACGACCAACGAGCCTGTCTAGGATTCAGGCGCTTAGCAGACTCGAGATACATCAAATTTTTGTGATCAGTCAAGACCACCACACGATGCTTAGCTCCCTCGAGCCAATGACTCCACTCCTCAAATGCCCACTTCATGGCCAACAACTCCCGATTACCAACATCATAGTTCCGCTCCGCAGGCGAAAATTTCCTAGAAAAAAAAGCACAAGGTCTCATCACAGAGCAACCAGAGCCTCTCTGCAACAAAACAGCCCCTGCACTGATCTCAGAAGCGTCCACTTCAACCTGAAAGGGAAGTGAGACATCAGGCTGGCACAAAACAGGCGCCGAAGTAAACCGGCGCTTCGGCTCCCGGAAAGCCTCGACGGCTGCCGGAGCCCAATTAGCAACATCAGAACCTTTCTTGGTCATATCCGTCAAAGGTTTAACAACGCTAGAGAAATTAGCAATAAAACGACGGTAGAAATTAGCAAAACCCAAGAACTTCTGTAGACTCTTAACAGACGTGGATTGAGTCCAATCATGAATAGCTCGGACCTTGACTGGGTCCATTTCCACAGCAGAAGGGGAGAAAATGAAACCCAAAAAGGAAACCTTCTGCACTCCAAAGAGACACTTTGAGCCCTTCACAAACAAAGCATTATCACGCAAAACCTGAAACACCATCCTGACCTGTTTTACATGAGAATCCCAATCATCAGAAAAAAACAGAATATCATCCAGATAAACAATCATAAATTTATCTAGATACTTCCGGAAGATGTCATGCATAAAGGACTGAAACACTGAAGGAGCATTAGAGAGCCCAAAAGGCATCACCAAGTACTCAAAATGACCTTCGGGCGTATTAAACGCAGTTTTCCATTCATCTCCCTGCTTAATGCGCACAAGGTTTTACGCACCCCGAAGATCTATCTTGGTGAACCACTTGGCACCCTTAATCCGGGCAAACAAGTCAGACAATAGTGGCAAAGGATACTGAAATTATCCTAGTGGTAGAGGATCTCAGGAGTTGTAGCTAAGTCCGCAACCACAAAAACCAGCTCATAGGGAGGTGGTAACTTGGCTGACCGCATACCTAATCCTAGCACAACAACTAGAAGTGGCCGGGGAACGTACCTACGTTGGTTCTAGACGTCTCGCACCAGCCGGAGAACTAACTAACCCTTTCAGAGAAAATAAGACCTCACTTGCCTCAAGAGAAAGGACCCCAAAGTTAATATACAAGCCCCCAACAAATAATAACGGTGAGGTAAGAAGAAAAGACAAACGTAAGAATGAACTAGATATGGCAAAGAGAGGCCCACTAATTAATAGCAGAAAATAGGACGCGGACTTATGCGGTCAGCAAAAACCCTACAAAAATATCCACGCTGAATATCCAAGAACCCCCGCACCGACTAACGGTGTGGGGGGAGAATATCAGCCCTCTTAGAGCTTCCAGCAAAAACAGGAATCACATTTTGTACAAGCTGGAACAAAATAAGAACAAATGCAATAAACCAAAATAAGAAAGCGGACTTAGCTTTTCTTGCAAAAATCAGAGGACCAGGAGTCAGGAGAAAACAGACATAGACTGATTACATCGATTCCAGGCACTAGACTGAGTTTCCAGGAAGTCTAAATAGGAACACCCAAGGCCTAACGAACCAGATGGGAACCAACCTGGAGAAAGACAATCAAAGTGTCATACCGCTAGTGATCACAAGAGGGAGCCAAGAAATACAGTTCACAACAGGTGATGAAGGGGGGTTTGATGTACTTTTGTAGTGTTTTTTTATAGCGGATTTTTATGATTGGCAGCTGTCACACACTAAAACACGCTTTTTATGGCAAAAAAGTTTTTGCGTCTCCACATTTTGAGACCTATAATTTTTCCATATTTTGGTCCACAGAATCATATGAGGTCTTGTTTTTTGCAGGACGAGTTGACGTTTTTATTGGTAACATTTGCGGACATGTGACAGTTTTTTATTTCTTTTTATTCCGATTTTTGTGAGGCAGAATGACCAAAAACCAGCTATTCATGAATTTCTTTTGGGGGAGGCATTTATACCGTTCCACATTTGGTAAAATTGATAAAGAAGTTCTATTTTTCGGGTCAGTATGATTACAGCGATATTTCATTTATATCTTTTTTTATGTTTTGGCGCTTTTATACGATAAAAGCTATTTTATAGAAAAAATAATTATTTTGGCATCGCTTTATTCTGAGGACTATAACTTTTTTATTTTTTTGCTTATGATGCTGTATGGTGACTTTTTTTTTGCGGGACAAGATGACGTTTTCAGCGGTACCATGGTTATTTGTATCTGTCTTTTTGATCGCGTGTTATTCCATTTTTTGTTCGGCGGTATGATAATAAAGCATTTTTAGCCTCGTTTTTTTTTTCTTACGGTGTTCACTGAAGGGGTTAACTAGTGGGACAGTTTTATAGGTTGGGTCGTTACGGACGCGGCATTAATAAATATGTGTACATTTATTGTTTTTTTTTTTCTTAATTTAGATAAAGAAATGTATTTATGGGAATAAAAATTTTTTTTCTTTATTTAGGAATTATTATTTATTTATTTATTTTTTTACACATGTGGATTTTTTTTTTTTTACTTTTTACTTTGTCCCGGGGGGGGGGACATCACAGATCGCTGATCTGACAGTTTGCACAGCACTCTGTCAGATCAGCGATCTGACTTACAGCGCTGCAGGCTAACCAGCGCCTGCTCTGGACCCGGAAGTAGTCCCTGCAGGACCCGGATGCAGCCCTGTGGCCATTTTGGATCCGGGGCCTACAGGGATAGGAGGTAAGAGACGCTCGGAGCAACGCAATTACATCGCTCTGCTCCGGGGGTCTCAGGGATGCCCGCAGGGATTGCGCGATGCTTCCCTATACCGCCGGAACACTGCGATCAAGTTTGATCGCAGTGTGCCGGGGTTAATGTGCCGGGGGTGGTCCGTGACCGCTCCTGGCACATAGTGCCGGATGTCAGCTGCAATAGTCAGCTGACACCCGGCCGCGCTCCCCCCGTGAGCGCGGCCGATCGCGCTGGACATACTATCCCGTCGGTGGTCATACGGGCCCACCCCACCTCAACGAGATTGTACGTCCGATGTCAGAAAGGGGTTAATGGTTAGCCTCAATAATAAGACAAACTAATCTTGTGCATTGCTCCATTGTTTTGTTGAGACAGATAACCTTTACTCGACTTCTGGTCATTGGGTCACTGATTTTAAATATATTGTATTATGCCATTCATTTTATTAAGGCATTTAGTAAAAGTGAACTAATGTGAGTTTGCCACTCTGGATCATTCATTTTTTCATAGTAGAGTTTTAGAGTAATTATTTATTATGCTTAGCACTAAATAGGTTAGATTCTTGAGTCAGACAAAACCTAGGAAAAAAGGTATCTAGCAAACACATAAAAAAGTAAAAAAAACCCTCAGCACAACAGTTATTTATTCAAAATATGGAAATGTATCTATATTTTTAATTTTCACTTGACAAAATGTGCTAAAGGCTAAGTTGTTTACATTTCTGATTTAGTTGTTGTAAGCCAGGCTGTAAATGATTTCACATTAAGCTAACTGAAATAATTAATGGCAAAATCACCAATTGCATATGGTCTAAAACTCTGTCTGCATCTTAATTTGCCACATTATGCAGGACAAATGTTATCTGTGAAAAATTTGATCAAGTCTCCATTAATTGAGGCATTGAACCTCAAGCCATCAGAAACACGTGACTACAATTTTTTTCATTTGTAGGGTTACTGGTCTTCTCTAACAAAAACAATTCTTTCACGGTAAAAAGACTAGCTGCTTAAATACCACTCAACCTTACAATCATCTATGAAATAAGTCAAAATAATATTTCCAGCAAATCCAAACTGTATTTTCTCAGCAAGATCAGCAAGAGGGAGGTAAACTTTGATTAGCAAGTGACTTTCTCCACTGAATGTCTGCTTTTCTGTTAATGAGCTGTGAATAGTGGTAAATGACTGATTATATGTTGGGTAGAGTAGACATCCACCAATCTCTAGCAGGAGGAAGTAAAACAACTATAGATAATAGATTCCTTCTCAAAACGTCAAATGAAATATATAGAACACAGCTCTCCGAACAGTATAATAGCCCCAGCTTAGCCCTCTGAATAGTATACTCAGGGCCGTTTCTTCAACAGGGCGGGCAGGGCGGCCACACGGGGCGCCGTGGGGCCGGGGGGCGCAGGAGAGGCCTCGGGCCCCGGTGGTCCCCTGCCCGCTGCTGCTGCTGTTTAAGGGCTGTCAGGGGCGCGGATGCCGCGCTCAGTGCTGAGCGCGGGCGCGCCCTGCCCGAACTCAGCTGCAAATCTGACAGCTGAGCGGTCAGATCATCGCCTCGCGTCGCCGCGCCCCCCCCCCCGCACCGCACATAATGGTTGCGGCCACCTCGGCGCCGCCACTCACCTCCGCTCCGCGCTGGTATGTGGAAACATTTAGCTCCTGCTGATTTCTACTTGGCACCAGGCGACAATGCAAAGGTGTCAGTGACAGCGACATGCCCCAGTTATCTGCCTCTTCTCTCAAAAGTGACTGCCCCGATATACTATGCCATTCACATGCCCCCCAATATACTGTACCATTCACTTGCCCCCAATATACCGTGCCGTTCACCTGCCCCCAATATACCTTGCTGTTCACCTGCCCCCCAAATTACTGTGCCATTCACCTGCCCCAATATACCGTGCCGTTCACCTGCCCCCAATATACCGTGCCGTTCACCTGCCCCCAATATACCGTGCCGTTCACCTGCCCCAATATACTGTGCCATTCACATGCCCCCAATATACCGTGCCGTTCACCTGCCCTAATATACTGTGCCATTCACCTGCCCCAATATACTGTGCCATTCACTTGCCCCCAATATACCGTGCCATTCACCTGCCCCAATATACCGTGCCGTTCACCTGCCCCCAATATACCGTGCCGTTCACCTGCCCCAATATACTGTGCCATTCACATGCCCCCAATATACCGTGCCGTTCACCTGCCCTAATATACTGTGCCATTCACATGCCCCCAATATACTGTGCCATTCACATACCCCCAATATACTGTGACGTTCACCTGCCCCCAATATACCGTGCCGTTCACCTGCCCCAATATACTGTGCCATTCACATGCCCCCAATATACCGTGCCGTTCACCTGCCCTAATATACTGTGCCATTCACATGCCCTAATATACTGTGCCATTCACCTGCCCCAATATACCGTGCCATTCACCTGCCCCAATATACCGTGCCGTTCACCTGCCCCCAATATACCGTGCCGTTCACCTGCCCCAATATACTGTGCCATTCACATGCCCCCAATATACCGTGCCGTTCACCTGCCCAAATATACTGTGCCATTCACATGCCCCCAATATACTGTGCCATTCACATACCCCCAATATACTGTGACGTTCACCTGCCCCCAATATACTGTGCCGTTCACCTGCCCCAATATACTGTGCCATTCACATGCCCCCAATATACCGTGCCGTTCACCTGCCCTAATATACTGTGCCATTCACGTGCCCCAATATACTGTGCCATTCACCTGCCCCCAGTATACCGTGCCATTCACCTGCCCCCCAATACACTGTGCCATTCACCTGCCCTAATATACCATGCCGTTCACCTGCCCCCAATATACGGTGCCATTCACATACCCCCAATATACCGTGCTGTTCACCTGCCCCCAATATACCGTGCCGTTCACCTGTCCCAATATACTGTGCAGGGGCGCCGCGCTCTCGGCTGAGCACGGGCGCTCCCTGAGACAGTGATCAAAGAGCTAAGCACACACACTATCACTGTCAGACTAGGCTGCCTGGCTGTTGCCAATTTCAATGTGAACATGTGAAGCATCTTACGCTGAAGAAGGTATGTGCTACTCGTTGGGAATGCCGTGTTGAAAGCTTAAAGGCAGTACGCTATCAATATCCGGAAATTCACGAGGCTCTCCTAGATTTGGAGCAAAAGGTTGATGATCCCACTCTTGCTTCTGAAGCAAAGTCACTGTCAGTGATGTTGGAAGACTTTGCCTTTCTAATCACACTGGTAGTATGGTATGACCTTTTATTTCAGGTACAAATCGTAAGTAAATCTATGCAGTCAAAAAATATGGAGATGACTCGATGCAACGATTTGTTGAAGAAGTGTACCATATTTGTAAAAGAATATCGTGATTCTGGCTATGAATCTGCAAAGACCGTGGCCACTGAAATGGCTACAGACTTGGGCATCGAAGCTAAATTTACAATAAATAAAAGGCCCAGTAAAAAAAAAAAATTGTTTGACTATGAAAGTCAGGATGAGTTAATTACAGATGCAGAGCAACATTTTAAGATTTCTGTTTTCTACCCTCTTGTAGATAACATGGTTGCATCACTGGAGAGGCGTTTCTCACAACTGTCTGAGCATAATAAATGTTGGGGCTTTCTATACAACATTAAAGATTTGCCAGAAAAAGAACAACTTAAAAATATGTGCAAATCGTTGGAAAATATGCTAAGCCATACTGCAGAGGTAGACAAACTACAATGTGACATTGACGGCAATGAATTGCTGGAAGAATTAAAACATATTCAGCCAATGATTTCAAATTCTTCTATAACACCACTGGAGGTTTTGAAGCACATAAATTACACGCACTCTCATGACCTGTTTAAAAACATATGGATTGCCATGAGGATATTACTAACTATTCCGATTACAGTTGCAAGCAGTGAGAGAAGCTTTAGCAAACTGAAGCTGATAAAAACATATCTTCGTACCACAATGACAGATGAGAGGTTATCATCTCTTGCTATTTTATCAATAGAAAATGAACTGGCAGAAAAGCTGAATTATTCGGAAGCTATTAATGCTTTTGCAGCGGCTAAATCTAGAAGAGTCAGTTTCTCATAAATCTGCAACCTACAATTTTTAGGATCTGTTTCCAAAATAATTAATAGATATTATTTACCTACAACTTTGTTCTCACCGTTAATAATTAGCATACTTGTCCCTTTTCCCCAAGTTCTATATAAGTTAAAGGCAAATTATAATTTATTAAAAAAAGGGAAGATACAAGCCTGCTCTCTATTTATTACTCAAGCCCACAAAAATAATGTTTATTATTTTCGGTGCCGGGGGGGGGGGGAGAAATTTCCTACTCTCGCCCTGTGTCATTTTTGGGCTAGAAACTGCCCTGAGTATACTGACCCCCACATAACAAATTAAAACAGCATATTGGCCCCCACATAGCTCTCCAAACTGTATAAATGTCCTCACATAGCCGTCCAGGCAGTATAATGGGCCATAACTACTTTAGCACTAGGAATTTTTCTCCACTGAAAGCAGTGAACCCGGATTACCTTTCATCTCTTTCGTCCATCTTTCCCTGCAGCACTGCAGGCTAACCATGTCCAATGGCCCCGACGTCAATCTCGAGGTCCCAGGGCCAACAGATGGATTTGCATGGACTGGTTGTATTGCAATCCACTTCCCTGAGTAAGATGGTCATGTTAGCTCCAGCAGCATTTGATCTCTGCAATTTTCACTACACTTTCTCTAACTCACTAACTTCACTTCCTGTTCTTGACACTAACCCTCAGTTCTCCTTCCCAAACTGGGTCTGCCATTATAGTTAATGCTGTCTATACTTCAGCCCAGGTAGATAACTATTAATTACAATGCAGGACAGTTAAAATACAGTAAAATTCATGTAAAATACATTGTCACACATTTAACCACTATGGGATGTTAGAGGATGGAAAATCATCCTCACCTCCCCTACATTCCCCCGCACATTAAATATGGTCGTCTTTGACCATAGAATACCTTAAAAGAAATATTAGTGCACATATCAGAAAACAATTCAAAACAGTCTGAATGAAGTCTTGCCCTGACATAGTCTCCTCAGTGGATATCTGGCGCTATCGCTTAAGGACCCCTTAATAACACACGACACAAAAAATAAAATGTTTCTTTTTTTTAAATTTTACCAAGACTGGTCCTTCTTGGTTAGGACCCTGTAATAAAGTTTCCATGTCCACATTAAACAGAAACCCATAACTTAATACAGTAGCAACTCTTTTCATCCAAGAGCACAGTTCTTAAAGATACTGACCTGGCTGGAGCATCAACCTGGTTGGGCTCTGCAACCCTTAGCTATCAGTGTTATCAAGGTTGGTTATCAAGAATAGAAGGGTCCCTATGCTTTTTTAAAATTATTTAAATAAGAATTAAAAAAAAACACATGGGGTCCCTCCATTTTTTGACAACCAGCCTTGCTAAAGTAGACAGCTGGAGGCTAGTATTGTCAGACTGGTAAGGGGCCATGGACATTGGCCCCTAATCTAAAAATAGCCCACAGCCTCTCAGAGAAGGCGCATCTATTAGATGCACCAATTCTGGCACTTTACCCGGTATTTCCACTTGCCCTATAGAGGTGGTAAGTGTGGTTCATATTTGTGGGAGTGATGCCACCTTTCTATTGTCTGGTAATAGTTGTGCCTTTTCTTGGCAGCTGCGGGCTGCTATTTTTAGGCAAGAGGGGGACAATATCCATGACCCCTTACCAGCCTGAGAATACCAGCCCCCAGCTGTCTGCTTTAGCTTGGTTGGTTGTCAAAAATGCAGGGGACCACACACCGTTTTCTTTAATTATTCATTTAAATAATTGAAAACGTCGGAGTGAGGCCTCCTCTATTTTTGATAACTAACCTTACTGAAGCTGAGGGGGGGAGGGGGGTTGCAGCCCCCAGCTGTGGGTTTTGTCTGGCTGGTTGTCAAAAAATTATTTATTTACAGCACAGGCGCCAGCTGGTGGTTACTCCCATCAGCCACCGCTTGCTCTCGCTGTTGGTAGCTGCAGCAGGCATAGGCTGATGGGAACAGTTAGGCCAGTGACTGGAGGTAAGTTTTTACCTCTGATCACAGCTGCGGGCTGTCTGACTGGCGGTAATGATTTTACTGCCTATCAGAAGCAGTGTTTGCCATGCTGTCATGCACATGACTGAGCGACAAATACCCGGTGTTCCAGGGACCGAACCCGAACAGTAACACGGACTTCCTGGTTAAGTCCATGTTCGGTGTCTGTGCCCAAACAGTAGGTGTTCAGAATGGACTCCGAACTTTACTGTTTGGGTTTGCCCATCTCTACTCATAGTCTCTGTTGTTGAGAGTAGCAGACACTTTCAATTGCACAATCGGCTTCAATCCAGCAGGAAAAGGACCAACAGGTGCAACAAAACAAAAATGTAAAACAAAAGAGTTCTGCCTCCTTTGCTCTCTTAAGCTCATCCGGCCTTGAGGGTATTCAGAAAAGTCCCTCCAACTCCTTTTAGGAGCAACAAAACAGAGCACACTGTCATGGTTCCCAATGGCAAGGGAACGTAAGAAACATATAAATAACGAACGAGCTCTCGGGTGATGGAAACTCGAGTTGACCGTGAGCTAAATCTACCACACAACTAATAGTAGCCAGGGAGCATACCTACGGCTTCCTAAATGCCACGCGCCAGCCGGAGGACTAACTAAGCCTGGTAGAGGAAGAAACAGACCTGGCTTACCTCTAGGGAAATACCCCAAAAGATGATAGCAGCCCCCCACATGTAATAACGGTGAAATAAGAGGAAAAGACATACACAGTATGAAAATAGATTTAGCAAAGAGAGGTCCACTTACTAGATAGCAGAAGGATACAAAAGAGGACTTCACGGTCAACTGAAAACCCTTTCAAAAAACCATCCTGAAATTACTTTAAGACTCCTGTGTCAACTCATGACACAGGAGTGGCAATTTCAGCCCGCAAGAGCTTCCAGCTACAGAGAATTACAAAAACTGCAAACTGGACTAAAGATACAAAACAAAAGGACAAAGTCCACTTAGCTGATCAGCAGACTAGTAGCAGGAACATGCAACCGAAGGCTCTGGTTACAATGATGACCGGCAAGGAAATGACTGGAGAGCAAGGCTAAATAGGAAACTCCCAAACGCTGATGGAAGCAGGTGAACAGAAGCAGCAAAGTGCAAACAAGTCACCAGTACCACCAGCAACCACCAGGGGAGCCCAAAAAGCGGATACACAACAGTACCCTCCCCTTAAGGAGGGGGCACCGAACCCTCACAAGAACCGCCAGGGCGATCTGGATGAGCCCTATGAAAGGCACGAACCAAATCCGAGGCATGAACATCAGAGGCAGTTACCCAAGAATTATCTTCCTGACCATAGCCCTTCCATTTAACCAGATACTGAAGT
This sequence comes from Ranitomeya variabilis, assembly GCF_051348905.1. Lineage (NCBI taxonomy): Eukaryota > Metazoa > Chordata > Amphibia > Anura > Dendrobatidae > Ranitomeya > Ranitomeya variabilis. The sequence goes on along the minus strand of NC_135239.1, from coordinate 75,368,817 downwards.
CTCCGTCTGGAAATACGGGAGTCCAAGATCTTTTCTACCACGTACTCCAATTCACCCTCCACCAGCACAGGAGCAGGAGGTTCAGTAGAAGGAACCACCGGTACCTCATATCTCCGCAACAGCGACCGATGGAACACATTATGGATAGCGAAAGATGCCGGGAGGTCCAAACGAAAGGAGACAGGGTTAAGAATCTCCAAAATCCTATAAGGACCGATGAACCGAGGCTTAAATTTAGGAGAAGAAACCCTCATAGGGACAAAACGGGAAGACAACCACACCAAGTCCCCAACACGAAGGTGGGGGCCAACACGACGACGGCGGTTAGCAAACTGCTGAGTCCTCTCCTGGGACAATTCCAAATTATCCACCACTTGTCCCCAAATCTGATGCAACCGATCCACTACCGCATCCACTCCAGGACAATCCGAAGATTCAACCTGACCAGATGAAAAACGCGGATGAAACCCTGAATTGCAAAAGAAAGGAGAAACCAAAGTGGCAGAACTAGCCTGATTATTAAGAGCAAACTCCGCCAACGGCAGAAAGGCAACCCAATCATCCTGATCCGCAGACACAAAACACCTCAAATAAGTCTCCAAAGTTTGATTAGTTCGTTCCGTCTGGCCATTGGTCTGAGGATGGAATGCAGACGAAAAAGACAAATCAATGCCCAACCTGGCACAGACTGCCCGCCAAAATCTAGACACGAACTGGGTACCCCTGTCAGAAACGATGTTTTCCGGAATACCATGCAGGCGAACCACATTTTGAAAAAACAGAGGGACCAACTCAGATGAGGAAGGCAACTTAGGCAATGGCACCAAATGAACCATTTTAGAAAAACGGTCACACACCACCCAGATGACAGACATCTTCTGAGAAACAGGGAGGTCCGAGATAAAGTCCATAGAGATGTGCGTCCAAGGCCTCTTCGGAATAGGCAAGGGCAACAACAACCCACTAGCCCTAGAACAACAAGGCTTGGCCCGAGCACACACATCGCAAGACTGCACAAAAACACGCACATCTCGAGACAGGGAAGGCCACCAGAAGGATCTAGCCACCAAATCTCTGGTGCCAAAAATTCCCGGATGACCTGCCAGAGTAGAAGAATGAACTTCCGAGATGACTCTAGTGGTCCACTCGTCAGGAACAAACAGTCTACCAGACGGACAACGATCAGGTCTATCCGCCTGAAATTCTTGCAAAGCACGTCGCAAATCAGGAGAGACAGCAGACAAAACCACTCCATCCTTAAGGACACCAGCAGGTTCAGAATTCCCAGGAGAGTCAGGCTCAAAACTCCTAGAAAGAGCATCTGCCTTCACATTCCTAGAACCCGGTAAGTACGAGACCACAAAATTAAACCGGGAAAAGAACAACGACCAACGTGCCTGTCTAGGATTCAGGCGCCTGGCAGACTCCAAATAAATTAAATTCTTGTGATCAGTCAAAACTACCACCTGATGTTTGGCACCCTCAAGCCAATGACGCCACTCCTCAAATGCCCACTTCATGGCCAAAAGCTCCCGATTACCAACATGATAGTTTCGCTCGGCGGCCGAAAATTTTCGCAAAAAGAACGCACAAGGTCTCATCACTGAGCAGTCGGGACTTTTCTGCGACAAAACCGCCCCCACTCCAATCTCGGAAGCATCGACCTCAACCTGAAAGGGAAGGGAAACATCAGGCTGGCGCAACACAGGGGCAGACAAAAAGCGGCGCTTAAGCTCCTGAAAGGCCTCCACGGCAGCAGGGGACCAATTGGCAACATCAGCACCCTCTTTAGTCAAATCCGTCAGAGGTTTAGCAACGCCAGAAAAACCAGCTATAAATCGACGATAAAAATTAGCAAAGCCCAAGAATTTCTGGAGACTCTTCAGAGAAGTAGGCTGCGTCCAGTCGTAAATAGCCCGAACCTTGACAGGGTCCATCTCAATAGAAGAAGGGGAAAAAATGTACCCCAAAAAGGAAATTTTTTGAACCCCAAAAACACACTTTGAACCCTTTACACACAAAGAATTCTCCCGCAAAACCTGAAAAACCCTCCTGACCTGCTGAACATGAGACTCCCAGTCATCAGAAAAAATCAAAATATCATCCAAGTACACTATCATAAATTTATCCAAATATTCACGGAAAATATCATGCATTAAGGACTGAAAGACAGAAGGTGCATTAGAAAGGCCGAAAGGCATTACCAAATACTCAAAATGGCCCTCAGGCGTATTAAATGCGGTTTTCCACTCATCCCCCTGCTTAATTCGCACCAAATTATACGCCCCACGAAGATCAATCTTAGAGAACCACTTAGCCCCCCTTATGCGAGCAAACAAATCAGTCAGCAAAGGCAACGAATACTGATATTTGACTGTAATTTTATTCAGGAGTCGATAATCAATACAAGGCCTCAGAGAGCCATCCTTTTTAGAGACAAAGAAAAAACCGGCTCCTAAAGGTGATGAAGAAGGACGAATATGTCCCTTTTCCAGGGACTCCTTAATATACTCGCGCATAGTAGCATGTTCAGGTACAGATAGGTTAAACAAATGACCCTTTGGAAATTTACTGCCAGGAATCAGATCTATGGCGCAATCACAATCCCTGTGAGGAGGGAGTGAACCAATCTTAGGCTCTTCAAAAATATCACGATAATCAGACAAAAATGCCGGAATCTCAGATGGAATAGATGACGAAATGGGCACCATAGGAGTGTCCCCATGAGCCCCCCGACATCCCCAGCTTAACACAGACATAGCTTTCCAGTCAAGGACTGGGTTATGAGACTGTAACCATGGTAATCCAAGCACCAAAACATCATGTAAATTGTACAACACAAGGAAGCGAATCACCTCCTGATGGTCTGGAGTCATACGCATAGTAACTTGCGTCCAGAACTGTGGTTTATTACAAGCCAAAGGTGTAGAATCAATACCCTTCAGAGGTATAGGGACTTCCAGAGGCTCTAAATCAAACCCACAGCGCCTGGCAAAGGACCAGTCCATAAGACTCAGAGCGGCGCCAGAGTCCACATAGGCATCCACGGTAATAACTGATAATGAACAAATCAAGGTTACAGACAAAATAAATTTGGACTGTAAAGTGCCAATTGAAATAGACTTGTCAACCTTCCTAGTACGTTTAGAGCATGCCGATATAACATGAGCAGAATCACCACAATAGAAGCATAACCCATTTTTACGCCTATAATTCTGCCGCTCGCTTCTGGACATAATTCTGTCACATTGCATTTTCTCTGGCGTCTCTTCAGAAGATACCGCCAAATGGTGCACGGGTTTGCGCTCCCGCAAACGCCGATCAATCTGAATTGCCATTGTCATGGACTCATTCAGACCTGTAGGCGCAGGGAACCCGACCATAACATCTTTAACGGCATCAGAAAGGCCCTCTCTGAAATTTGCCGCTAAGGCGCACTCATTCCACTGAGTAAGCACAGACCATTTACGAAAATTTTGGCAGTATATCTCAGCTTCATCTTGCCCTTGAGATAGGGCTATCAAAGTTTTTTCAGCTTGAATCTCCAAATTAGGTTCCTCATAAAGAAACCCTAAAGCCAGGAAAAACGCATCCACATTGAGCAACGCAGGATCCCCTGGTGCCAATGAAAATGCCCAATTTTGAGGGTCACCTCGCAGCAAAGAAATTACAATCTTAACCTGCTGGACAGGATCTCCTGAGGAGTGAGGTCTGAGAGAAAGGAATAATTTACAATTATATTTGAAATTCAAAAACCGAGATCTATCTCCGGAAAACACCTCTGGTGTAGGGATTTTAGGTTCAGAAATAGGAGTATGCATAACAAAATCTTGTAAATTTTGAACCTTCGTAGCAAGATTATTTAAACCTGCAGCCAAACTCTGAGGATCCATCTTTAAACAGGTGAGCTCAGAGCCATTCAAGGATTATAAGGAGAGAAAGGCAAAGGCAGTAATTAGAGCTGAAATACAACTGATCCAACTATGGAGCAAGCATAGGGAAAAAGAAAAAAAAAAATTTACAGACTTCCTTTTTCTCTCCTTTCTTCTGCCAATAAGTTTAACACATGGCCGGTCATACTGTCATGGTTCCCAATGGCAAGGGAACGTAAGAAACATATAAATAACGAACGAGCTCTCGGGTGATGGAAACTCGAGTTGACCGTGAGCTAAATCTACCACACAACTAATAGTAGCCAGGGAGCATACCTACGGCTTCCTAAATGCCACGCGCCAGCCGGAGGACTAACTAAGCCTGGTAGAGGAAGAAACAGACCTGGCTTACCTCTAGGGAAATACCCCAAAAGATGATAGCAGCCCCCCACATGTAATAACGGTGAAATAAGAGGAAAAGACATACACAGTATGAAAATAGATTTAGCAAAGAGAGGTCCACTTACTAGATAGCAGAAGGATACAAAAGAGGACTTCACGGTCAACTGAAAACCCTTTCAAAAAACCATCCTGAAATTACTTTAAGACTCCTGTGTCAACTCATGACACAGGAGTGGCAATTTCAGCCCGCAAGAGCTTCCAGCTACAGAGAATTACAAAAACTGCAAACTGGACTAAAGATACAAAACAAAAGGACAAAGTCCACTTAGCTGATCAGCAGACTAGTAGCAGGAACATGCAACCGAAGGCTCTGGTTACAATGATGACCGGCAAGGAAATGACTGGAGAGCAAGGCTAAATAGGAAACTCCCAAACGCTGATGGAAGCAGGTGAACAGAAGCAGCAAAGTGCAAACAAGTCATCAGTACCACCAGCAACCACCAGGGGAGCCCAAAAAGCGGATACACAACAGCACACTAGCCCTTCGGCCCTGAAGGTAGAGTAAACAGTCTTTAATTTAATTAATAGTTTTTTTTCTTTAACTTTGACACAAGTGCATTTGGCACCAGCCCTTCTTTTCTTCAGGACTTCTTCAATGTCTTCCACCTCTCCTCTATAAAGGCTGCCCAGGTGATAAGGAAGGTGGTCTCTTATATTTCAAGGGCTGATCTGTGTACTTGATCTGTCCTGGATCATTTTTGACGGACATGGCAGTTCCACAGCCCACTTGGATAGGCCCATAACTGGTCAACTGAAAACTATGGACACTTGGCCCTCTGTGGTGGCCTTGTTACCCTCAATTGGCCCCTGATTTGGCTCAAGTTTCACACTTCCTGAGCCTTCTCTCTGCAGATCCAGCAAGATTGGTGACCTCACTGGGTCAGACAGTTTAGACAGTTCATGACCCTCTTGGGGGTTTTGATGGGTCACTTCTGACTCCATCAGGGAAGGCTCTTCAGGTGTTGCCTTTCACGATTCCCACAGGGAATTACTGTCTCTCGGGACCTGAAAAAGCTTCTTTGTGGCCTCCTCTGTCCATCTCATCTAGGCCTCCCTCTTATACTTTTGCCGGAGTACATCTCGGTCCCATTCTATCACATCTTCAAACTCATAAGGACTTAAAAGAGCCATCATATACCAGCCTTTCCTGCACTGGCATTTCACAAACTCCGCAATTTCACCTGGGTACAGACTATGGAGCCGGGGAGGCAGGTATTTTCTTTTCACCATGTTGTGACTCACATATACCACATGCCCACTCCATTCTTCTTCAAGGAACCAGAACCCCCTATTTCCATCAAATTCCACCACTGGGCCTCTGGTCTCAGCATCCTCTACAGCTTCTTGAAGGACACTATTGGAACCTTTCAGCCACTGCTTCAGATAGAGCTCAATACTCTTTCTCTGCTACCAACTCATCCATCTCTGGTTTATGCTTTTTCAAGCACCTCGGCCGGTAATCAGGGCAGCTATCGGTTGGCGGACTATTGGGTATGTCTTGCTCTATCCTTCACCAATTTATGCAGGGAGCCTTCGGTTTTCTGGCTTTACCTCATATGCCGCCTTTTGTTTTTTGATAAGGACTGGAACAGGAACCAGCCAAGCAGAGGCCAGTCAGCTCTCTTCAGTAGATGTTGCATCCTCGCTTGCAGTCTTGGGGTTATCTGTCTCTGAGCCAAGGGATCCAGCACATCACCCTCAATTTATGGACCAAAAGCCCTACCTCTGGCCACAGAGTGGTTGATCGCTTGATCATTATCCACGGTGGCGGTCAATGCCCTCAGACAGCTGGTGTCTTCCCATAGTGACCTCAGAGGTGATGATCTTCGGCATCTTCTCCTCTGCTTTTGTTTCTCCCTCACTAACATCCATGGAGCAGTCATAGGGCACACCTGGGTCTAGACTGCTATGTGCCATTTTCGATCAGGGGTTCTTCTCCCAGCTCCTCACCTCTCATATGCTGAGATGCAAATGGCGCTGGTCACTCACTAACTACATGGTTCCTGCGGGTTTGGCTCCGCCTATTCCTGGGATGGATTTCTGATGCATCCTCTGAGTCATGTTTCACTTCAGATGACTTTGCCTTCAGCCATGCATCCTGTATTTTCCATCTTCCACCTGATAGGCCATGTCTCACACTGTGCCATGCCCTCCTTAGGTGTGCACCTCCTACTCTGGGCTGGATCCTGGCTGTGGGACACAGCCCTCTTTTAGCCTACACTCTTGGGAGCACATTTTTGCGCTCTCAGGTACCGTACACGGCCACAAAACGTGGTCCTTTTCCTTCTCTTCACCGCCACCGCTGCCATCTTGTAGTCCATGCTTTTGGCCTCCATCTTGGGCTGCATATATTCAGGTGCTCTTCCATCTGCGCCACAAGTCTTCTCTACCATTTTCTTCATGCAAGGGACTTGCATCCTGCTGTCTACATCAAATTTAAGGTAACTGAGCAGACTGGAGGAGTTGCTGGTTCTGCACACTCTGGTACCCTACAGGAATACTGTGTCCCAGTCCTGGTTTGCTACTATGCATGGGTTGCATCTTACTTATTTTTCAGCCATAGGTCTCCTTCGACCCCAGGTTTCCATCTTCCAGAACCACAGCACACAATCCAGTTGAGACAAAATACTATATAACAGTCAAATGTTTACTGGGTAGATTGTGGTTATTACAATAAAGCATGTGGGATAGGGCACACCAGGTTACAGTATTTCTCACAGGTAACAAACATGACTTCAGCCCTAGTACTCGGTATAGGAATTCTTCTCCACTGAAGGCAGTGCACCCAGATTCCATTACCTTCTGCCTCTGAGATTCTGAGTCCATCTTTCCCTTCAGCAGAAAAAGCCATGACATCTATCTAGAGGTTCCAGGGCCAACAGATGATTCACACGGAATGGTCGTATGGCAATCCACTGCACCGAGTATCAGTTTCATGTTGGCCCTAGCAGCCCACTGCATTTGACCTCTACGATCTTTACCACATTTTCTTTATCTCATAACATTCAACCTGTCTAGGCTATACTGCAGCCCCAGGGACATAACTATCTTAATATATACTTACCTTGTAATGTTTTCACATTCTGTTCCCTCCAGGTGTGTCCAGATCCCAGTATTCCAAGCGGTGGAAGTTCACTGACCTCCATATTGGGACACCCAAGTGATGGGTGTCTCAATATGGAAACCGCTGGTGGTACCAGCCTCTTGCGCGGTACCATCAGCTTAACACCGTTGCCACACACACATACACACACACACTATACACACTGTATGTACCACACAAACACACTGTGTATGATCTTATTCACCACACACTATATGCCGTACACACCACACGCACACTGTATACGCCATACGCAGCCTCTTGCGCGGTACCACCAGCAGAACACCGTCATGAACACGTCGCCTCCGGGATCAGCCGAATGATTCACTGACCACCACCATCTTCATACAGGAGGAGCGCATGCGCAGACTTAATGTGACTGCCGCTATCTGTCTGCACAAATATGGCGGCAGTCTGATTTACTGCACCTGAGCGAATTCCGCTGAGGCGCAGTGAATCATTCGGCTGATCCTGGCGGCAGATGCGCGACGTGTCTACAGGCAGACAAAGCTGGTCACATTAAAGAGGTTTTCCCACGAACTAAAGTTCATTTTAAAAATTGTCTGTGTCTGACCATGTACGGAGCATACCACACCTCCTTGGCAGGGGAGGGAGCAAAAGACAATACTGACATTACAGCAGGCGATTACAGAGGATTTCTTTTGTCAGTTAAAATATTTCACTGACTGTTTTTAAACAATATTTTACCTCACAAAATGCATCATCTGCGATCTCCTGCTGTAATGTCAGTATTGTCTTTGAGGGGAGAAAACAGCACAGGAAGGAGAGAGACAGCAGACAAGGAGAGAAAGCACATGGGGTAGACAGGACAAAGAAGATAGCACGGACGGGAGACGTCAGCACATGGGGAAAGAGAGAGTGGAGTGGATAGGTGGGGGAGCACATGGGGGGAGAGATTCTCAGCGCTGCAAAGCCTGCCCCCATTGTGACATTACCGCCCTCCCAATGCAATAGCATCGGGCCTCCATCTAGTTAACTATAATGCAAGACAGTTACAATACAGTAAAACTCTTTTAAAATACATTCTAATATATTTAAGGGAAACTGAAACTGAAAATAAAGATTAAAGAACAGCCACAAGATGGATTTCATCAACTAAGGTATCATTTTAATCAGTATAATGGCACCAACCTGACAGTGTCTGTAGGTTACTGAGCACAATCCTGATGACAGGTTCCCACTAGAATATGTTAGAGGATGGACCACCATCCTTACCACCCTTACACAGACACAGTATATAAATTACCCAAGAAAGTGAGGTGCCATCCAGAGCATACACAGTGTGCACAAGAAGTCAGCGCCAATACACCTCATCCCTCACAATTTATGTGCTGGGTTCCCCATAATATACTTGCAAAATTTATATACAGCATGAAATGCATGCAAACTTCATTGTGTACATAATTCTACAACAGTGTTGTTTTGAAATTAATATGAGTCATTGATCAAAATCACCCATACAAGTTTATTTGTCCATGGAAATCACTGATAGCATGCCATGCATAAGCCATCTACGTGCCATTCATTTGATCTCCATTTTAAAAATTGCAATGGACAAGACGATTTGACATTTTTTTTCTTAAGAAAAAATGACTGATAAAACATTGGAACACTAACCAAACATTTTTGAAAATCTCATCAAACACATTGGTGAAAAATAACCAATTTTGCATACTCGAAAAATCACTAACATCTGAATGAATCTTAAGTGGTAAATCACAGCCCAAAAGCACCCCAAACTTTTTGCCTAAGCCAGTTTTTTTTTGTGTAAAACATTGTAACCTTATGGGAGCCACACTTGGAGATGATGGCTCCCACTGGAATGGGTTTCCCACTGTTATGTAATTTTTTGAGATAGTGGCAATACCATTGAGCTATTGAATTGAGATTCCACTTACAGCTCACTCTGTATAATGTATACTGAATGTCCTAGTGGTGGAAAGTCTCTACTTGGAGCTTATACCTTAAAAAGGAGATATGGTTTATAGTAGGCATTGTATAGAGCAGGCATCGTTGGCAGCTGTTATAAGGAATCCAACATGTGGCTGATTCTGTATAGAGTTTAACTGTTAACACTGTTTTGTTGGTAAAAGTTCTGCACTTTTTACTATCAGAGACAATGGAGGCAGATTTGAGATATTTACTATTTCATTTTCTTTGTCTGGGTGTAGTTTAATTTGAAAATCTAGAAATTAAAATTTACTCTGGTCTGGCTCATACTGAATTTGACAGAAGGCTCCCGTTTGAAACCGAAGGTATACTGAGGTTTAGTAATATTCTTCACTTTTAATTAGAATATATGCATGTCAATTTGCAGAACTAAGTCTATTTGCCATTTCAGTAATCTATGACTGCTAAACAGCAGTCTTGAAAATTACATCCTACCTCCTAAAATCCACAGCTCTTCTTTTGATTAGCCACCCTGGCACAATGTCACATGTGCATCGCGGAGCAAAGGTGATGTTGCCCCAGGGCAACTATTTAAAAGAAGAGCAGCAGATATCTTGAGGTAGCATGTGATTCTTAGAGCTCTCTTCAAGACCTTTACAGTTCTAGCGGCAAACTGGCCACCATCTTGCAAAATTTATGCTGAGTGAATTGCAAAAACAATCTGCATTCTAGAGAACATGGCTTTTTATAAAATTTCAGAAGAATTCAATTCCTCTGAAAACTCCACAATAATTTGCCCATCTCTCACAGTGACACATTGCTTCACAGCCTTTTGGCTAAGACCAAGATAAAGTGTAATATATGTTTTTTTCAGTGGTATTAGCTTAGTCTGCTCATGTAGAGCAGATACACTAGTGCACATTTAGTGGAAGTGGCTCAAATAGCCATTTGGTTAGGTGTCACAAATCCCAGGCTCAAAGTTATGGGCCGAGTAATTCGAGAACCCAAGGTGCAGAAGTGGACCATGATTGGTGATCCCGGAGTGGCTGAAGTTGAGTCAAAGCACATTGCATGCACTTCTCAGTTATACTCTTTAACACACACACTTATTCCTGGTCGTCTGACATGAATGTGGACTATTAAAGCTCAATGTTGGGTCAGTATTTCACTGAAAAGGTCGTCATTATTTATTTTGATTATTTTCATTGTGTATCTGTCACAAGTGTGTCATTCCCTCCTAGGAGATCTGATGTTAGAAAATCATTGCATAGTGTGAATTGCAGGTCTTCCATTTAGGCTGTGTGTTTTAAATGGATTTTGTTTCCTTTGGTGCTGAAGACAACTTACCTTTTGGCATAAAGTATCACATTTTATCATTTCAGCTTTACATAAAAATTGCAAAAATATTGCTAATTTTAGACAAATCATAGGTATCTTAAATAGATGTGAACAAGTACATTTGTTTAATTATTTTGAACAGTCATAACAAGGTGCATTTTATGCAAAATTCTATATTAACATGCAACATTTGACAAAATGGTCTCCTGCTCTTTTCTAAGATTGGTAAGTATACAAATTGGGGAAAAAATAGCTGAATTACACCATTTAAAAAGAACCTGTCAGGGTCCCCATGCCCTCCAAATCAGCAGCATTAATCTATGTGTGATTATACTCTCTCTCTGACTAGCCCTGTATAACAGAATTCAGTTAAATAAATGCTTAAAAAAGGATTTTTAACCTCCGCTTTTCCTATAATAATGAAGGCTTTGATTGCTCGATGAGGTGTTAGTTCCCCAGACTAGTCAGCCCTCTTCCCATGTTATTACGCCTTTGTGCGTGTGATAACATAATTTGCACTAGTGGTCTCATCGCCAGGCCTTGCAAACCTGTGCATGCGTGCCACTCATTCCTGCAGTGTCACTGCATCTCTGAAGCAAGGTGTGCGCTTCCCTGTTTCAGAGACGAGCACCGAACATGACCAGAAGTCATCCCCTGAACTTATGGACATGCGCAATGCACACCTCTAAGGTTGGGAAGCATACACACTGGGCTTGCCTAGAAGCCATCTTCTGAACCTCCAGACATGCACAGTACGCGTCTCTGAAACCTAGCTTCAGAGACGCAGTGATAATGCTGGATTGAGATTTACATGAGCTGGCGATGTGGCGACTCGTGCACATTATGTTATCATGCCCACAGTGGCATGATAACATGGAAAGAGGGCTTACTAGTCTGAGCAACTAATGTCCCATGGACTAGTCGAATCCATCATTAGCATAGGAAAAGCAGAGGTTAAAAATGCTGTTTTAAAGAATTAATTTAACAGTATGATGATATACAGGGCTGGTTAGGGAGGGAGTTTAATCACACATAGCTGAATGATGCTAGATTGGAGGGCATGGGGGACCTGACAGGTTCTAACTAAACATTGTAAATTCTACTTCTAGTCCTAAATGGAATGTGTCATCAGAAAATAACCTATTAGTTAGATCAGCTTGTTATGTTAAATGGATTTATCAATTTCATGTTGTGAGCTGTATTAAAATGATTTAAACGCAAAATTAGTAAACTTTCACATATCCACTCTGGCCACTAAAACATTATAGTGATTCTGTCAATAGGATCAACCTTCCTATGCTATCAATATGGCCATAAAGGTCTTAGGAAGATGAATAAGATAATACCTTGATATCTGCGATCCGGTGTCTTAGTCCCGAGAAATCCTTATTTTTCCCTTTTGTGTAAATGAGCTTTTAAGATCTATGGACCAGGCACTGATCTTCCAGACAATCAGCCTCAAGAGCTTATTTTAAATAAAAGGGGGCATTACCAGTCTAAGATATGTAGATCAGGAGAGCAGACTGTCTGTTATTACATGTCTCACACTGGTAACAGCCCTGTGAGGAGATGGCCGCTTACTAAAGACTGCAGGACGAATGGATGTAGAATGGAGTCTACAGCTCTACAGGACACAGACTTTTTCCAGCACCGGACACTGGTTACATCAATATTATTATAATTTAACTAGATGGTGGCCCGATTCTAACGCATCGGGTATTCTAGAGTATGCATGTCCACGTAGCATATTGCCCAGTCACGTAGTATATTGCCCAGCGACGTAGGATATTGCGCAGCCACGTAGTATATTGCACAGAGCCACATAGTATATTGCACAGCTTTGTAGTATATTGCCCAGCCTTGTAGTATATTGCCCAGCCACGTAGTATATTGCCCAGCCACGTAGTATATTGCCCAGCCATGTAGTATATTGCCCAGCCTTGTAGTATATTGTCCAGCCACGTAGTATATTGCCCAGCCTTGTAGTATACAGCAGAGCCACGTAGGATATTGCCCAGTGATGTAGTATATTACCGAGGCACGTATAGGGCCAAAAAATAAAAAATAAACATACTCACCTAACGATCCGAGGGCCCCTTGTAGTGTATCATACTCACCATTCTTGTCGCTGCTCCTCTGCGTCCTGCCTCTTCTCTTCCTGGGATCCTGTGCAGATGGTAGTGGTCGGCTTCAGGAAAATGGCCGCTGGATGCTGCGCGTGCGCAGATCGAGATCGCGGCGGCCATTTTCCTGAAGCCGAGTTCCATTGCAACTGCCAGGGCTGGTGGGAGCAGGACCTATGAAGACGTCGCGGTCACATGACCGTGACGTCACGGCAGGTCCTTGCCGCACACCAGCCCTGGGACGGGACTGGACCGCAAGCTGACGCTTGTAATGGAGCGGTCCGGGGAGCGTGGCGAGGAGCGAGAAAGGCGGCGGAGGGTAAGTATAGCAGGTTTTTTTTATTTATTTATTATTTTTAACATTACATTTTGTACTATTGATGCCGCATAGGCAGCGTCAATAGTACAAAGTTGGGGACACACAGGGTTAATAGCAGCGGTAACGGAGTGCGTTACCCGCGGCATAACGCGGTCCGTTACCGCCGGCATTAACCCTGTGTGAGCAGCGTATGCGGGCGCCGGCAGTGAGTGCGGGGAGTAAGCGGCCATTTTTTTCTGGACTGTGCGCGTCGCTGATTGGTCGAGGCAGCCATGACAGGCAGCTGCCGAGACCAATCAGCGAACGAATAACGGTGACAGACAGAAGGACAGACGGAAGTACCCTTAGACAATTATATATATAGATAGATATTTGCTAGGTCCGTTGTGTGGATGGGGATTGTAGACCCAGGGGAGCCGTCACTGCAGGCGGTCTCACATGCAGTCCCGCTGATGGAATATTCTTCATTCTGTAACCTAAAGGAAAATGTTTAAGGGGGAGGGAGAAAAAGACACAAAGGTTAAATCAGGCAGTTGTTGGAGTGACTTCGAATGGAGAGGATCCAAGCTGAGTTTTTAAGATCGGTGGCCGGTTGGGTTGTATCCTCCTGCTACGGTTGAGGGATCTGTCATCTGGATTTAACAAATTTTCTTAAGGATTGTTGATCCTGGATACATGGACATCTTTTGTGATATTTGCCATTTGGAGGAGCCTGAACTGTGACTACAGACTATACTGGTGGGAAATATGAAATCTGTAGGTCAACCAAAAGTTGGGACACAGTGACTGTCACCTGATACCTGCGCAGTGGGACTTTCGGTCCCGGGGAGGGGATCTTGTGCACTGAGGACATTGCATTTTGGCCATCTACCTGAATTTGTTGTACAACCATGGATGTATGGAATGACAAATAGCTGCATCGCTAACCTGCCTAGGTGATTTTTATAATCCACAACCTGAGATCCTCACAGCCTCTTTTCATTTAAAATAATTTCTGAAGGCAGATTCTCATACTGATCAATGTCCGGCCCATGGATATTAACAGTTCATTTACATAATAAGAAAAACGTGGATTACTCTAAAGCAAGACATCAGATCGCAGAGATCAAGGTATCATTTTATTCAACTTTCTATGACCTCCATGCCCATGTAGATGGTTTAAGAGTAGTGTTGAGCATTCCGATGCTGCAAGTATCGGGTATCGGCCGATACTTGCTGTATCGGAATTCCGATACCGGGATTCCGATACTCTTGTGGTATCGGGTATCGGGTATCGCAACAACATTAATGTTAAAATGTGTAAAAGAGAGAATTAAAATAAAAAATATCGCTATACTCACCTCTCCGACGCAGCCGGGACTTCAGCGAGGGAACCGGCAGCGTTGTTTGTTTAAAATTCGCGCTATTACTTGGTTACGTGAATTCCCGGCTTGTGATTGGTCAGGTCGGCCACGTTGCCGGGACGCGGACCAATCACAGCAAGCCGTGACGAAATTACGTCACGGCTTGCTGTGATTGGTCCGCGTCCCGGCAATATGGCCGCCCTGACCAATCACAAGCCGTGACGTCACGGGAGGCTGGACACGCGCCCATTTTAAAATGAGCGCGTCCAGCCTCCCGGCTTGTTATTGGTTGACCGCGGCGCAACCAATCACAAGCCGTGACGTCACGGGAGGATGGACACGCGCCCATTTTAAAATGAGCGCGTCCAGCCTCCCGGCTTGTGATTGGTTGACCGCGGCGCAACCAATCACAAGCCGTGACGTCACGGGAGGCTGGACACGCGCCCATTTTAAAATGAGCGCGTCCAGCCTCCCGGCTTGTGATTGGTTGACCGCGGCGCAACCAATCACAAGCCGTGACGTCACGGGAGGCTGGACACGCGCCCATTTTAAAATGAGCGCGTCCAGCCTCCCGGCTTGTGATTGGTTGACCGCGGCGCAACCAATCACAAGCCGTGACGTCACGGGAGGCTGGACACGCGCCCATTTTAAAATGAGCGCGTGTCCAGCCTCCCGTGACGTCACGGCTTGTGATTGGTCAGGGCGGCCATATTGCCGGGACGCGGACCAATCACAGCAAGCCGTGACGTAATTTCGTCACGGCTTGCTGTGATTGGTCCGCGTCCCGGCAACATGGCCGA
The DNA here is from genome assembly GCF_051348905.1 of Ranitomeya variabilis. Taxonomy (NCBI): domain Eukaryota; kingdom Metazoa; phylum Chordata; class Amphibia; order Anura; family Dendrobatidae; genus Ranitomeya; species Ranitomeya variabilis. The sequence goes on along the minus strand of NC_135239.1, from coordinate 75,353,546 downwards.
CCTGACCAATCACAAGCCGGGAATTCACGTAACCAAGTAATAGCGCGAATTTTAAACAAACAACGCTGCCGGTTCCCTCGCTGAAGTCCCGGCTGCGTCGGAGAGGTGAGTATAGCGATATTTTTTATTTTAATTCTTTCTTTTACACATTTATATGGTTCCCAGGGCCTGAAGGAGAGTTTCCTCTCCTTCAGACCCTGGGAACCATCAGGAATACCGTCCGATACATGAGTCCCATTGACTTGTATTGGTATCGGGTATCGGTATCGGATTGGATCCGATATTTTGCCGGTATCGGCCGATACTTTCCGGTATCGCTCAACACTATTTAAGAGCATTGATCCAACTGGCAGATTTCCTTTAACCTCTTTCTCGGCCACTGAATGGATGTGCTCATCACTAGGCCTGAATAAACAACAGAATGTTGCCTTCTTCTTGTAAAGTTATTATCATTGTCATGTGTCCTATATATTCATGAACACTGCATTTTATTTTTATGTGGGAATTATGATACAAATACTGTATGTAACATATGTACTGTATGGTACATATGAATTAATTTGTTCCTATTTTTTTAGCCTAATTTTTTTTAATATCTACGTTCCACAGTTTTTCGAATTGAAAGCTGAAATCCAATCATGCCTACTAAACTAAAGTCACACAACAATTCATTTTTCTCCAAGAAAGCAAATGAAACAAAACAGTCAGATTTTATAAATTTACTCTCAACACGTGCCCTGGGGCAGCTGAAGAAAAAAGAGGAAATTTAGTGTACTTGTTCATTCTTATTACAGAAAAAAAGACCTGTCTGCAGCTCCAGCAGATTTACTGATCTATAAAGATAATTCAGGTTTAACAGCATCAATAGGTCTTACAGATTGTCCCATTTACAAATCATTATGGTTCTATATTTGTGTATGCAGAACAAGCACAGGATAAGAGCATAAAGAGGCCTCTAGAGAAGTTCTACAATCTATCCTAGTGAATAATCGCTAGTTCTACACAAAAATGGAGTTGATAAGTTGACTCACTACTCAGTCATTATAGTTTCTAACACTATAAATGTAAAAAAATGAACTACCATTGTTTAAGTTGCGCCATGAATTAAAATTATTTGGTATAAGTGAAATTTTGACATTGCACCCATAAACTGTCCTCCAATTTTGGAGATTAAGGGTTGGGTATGTCACCTACGATAAAATAATTGTAATGGGATTTCAACAACACAGGGACTACTGTTGTACTTCAGTCTGTGATAATTTAATGAGGCACTGCCTGTTAGAGGTCGAGTTCCCGCCTCTGTACAGGGGGAAACTCGGGCCATCTCCGCTGTGGTCTCCCATACTTCTCCTGCCGCAGTGGAGCCTGCTCAGCGAAGACATCGGTCCCAGCGTCTCGCTCAGTCTGACTCTCTACAAAGAGTTACTGCTGCTTTTCCTGCTTCTGCCATTGAAGTCAGTGCTGGGCAGCGGCGAGCAGACGCTTCTGGGACTAAGTCCTGCTTTTCTCGTTCTGAGCATGCCCAGAGTAAGATCTCTCAGTGGAGATCGAGGGTCACATGATCAGATACTGCAGCTAAGGCCATTGGTCCTTCAGGAAGGTCCTGTAGGTGCTCACGATCTGTGGCAGCCTCTCATTGGTCCTTCTAGAAAGGTCCTGTACGTGCTGTAACTATTTAAGGCTCGCATGGCCGCACGGCCATGCGCTAGTATTGTTCTTTGCGCCAGCGTGGTCACGTGAGAAAGTGTTCAGGGACCCGGCTGAAATAAGCCCCTAGAATGCTGGCACCTCCAGCGAGGAGTTTGTGTTTGTATGTATTCAGGGACCTGGCTGAAATAAGCCCTTAGAATGCTGGCACCTCTGTCATGATCTCTGCAGGCAGAGATCATAGCAAGCCTATAGAGGGACAAGCTCTCGGAAGATGGAACTATACTGACCATGAACTAAGCCTGCCGCGCAACTAGAAATAGCCAGGTAGCATTTCCTATTTATCGCTAGATGCCCAGCTCTGGCCTAAGACCTAAATAGCTAGCAGAGGGAAATATAAGACCTGGCTCACCTCTAGAGAAATATTCCAAAGAAGACAGTAGCCCCCCACATATAATGACGGTGAGTTCAGATGAAACAACAAACGCAGCAGGAAAATAGTCTTAGCAAATTTGAGGTCCGCTTACTAGATAGCAGAAGACAGATAGTATACTTTCATGGTCAGCAGAAAAACACTAACAAAACACCATCCAGAGATTACCTTAAACTCTGGCATTAACTCATAACGCCAGAGTAGCAATCCCTGATCAACGAGAGCTTTCCAGACACAGTAACAAAACTTCAGCTGTGAACTGGAACAAATAGGCAAAACAAAACATGGACAAAAGTCCAACTTATCTAGTAGTTGTCTAGAAGCAGGAACAAGCACTGAGAGGCATCAGATAACATTGTTGACCGGCAAGAAACCACCAGAGAAATGAGCTTAAATAGCGACACCCACTACTGATGGAATCAGGTGAAACAGGAAAGAGGATGACAAGTCCAATTCCACAAGCGGCCACCGGGGGAGCCCAGAATCCAAATTCACAACAGTACCCCCCCCTCAAGGAGGGGGCACCGAACCCTCACCAGATCCACCAGGGCGACCAGGATGAGCCCTATGGAAGGCACGAACAAGATCAGAAGCATGAACATCAGATGCATTGACCCAAGAATTATCCTCCTGGCCGTAACCCTTCCAGTTGACCAGATACTGGAGTTTCCGTCTGGAAACACGAGAGTCCAAAATTTTCTCCACAACGTACTCCAACTCACCCTCAACCAACACCGGAGCAGGAGGCTCAACTGAAGGTACAACAGGTACCTCATACCTGCGCAATAACGACCGATGAAAAACGTTATGAATGGAAAAGGACGCAGGGAGGTCCAAACGGAAAGAAACAGGATTAAGAATCTCCAATATTCTATAAGGGCCGATGAACCGAGGTTTAAACTTAGGAGAAGAGACCCTCATAGGGACAAAACGAGAAGACAACCACACTAAATCTCCAACACAAAGCCGAGAACCAACACGACGATGACGGTTGGCAAAACGCTGAGTCTTCTCCTGGGACAACTTCAAATTGTCCATAACCTGCCCCCAGATGTGATGCAATCTCTCCACCACCGCATCCACTCCAGGACAATCCGAGGATTCCACCTGACCGGAGGAAAATCGAGGGTGAAACCCCGAATTACAGAAAAACGGGGACACCAAGGTGGAAGAACTGGCCCGATTATTGAGGGCGAACTCTGCCAATGGCAAAAAAGCAACCCAATCATCCTGGTCAGCAGAGACAAAACACCTCAGATATGTCTCAAGGGTCTGATTAGTCCGCTCGGTCTGGCCATTAGTCTGAGGGTGAAAAGCAGATGAAAAAGACAAATCTATGCCCATCCTAGCACAGAATGCCCGCCAAAATCTAGACACAAATTGGGTACCTCTGTCAGAAACAATATTCTCAGGAATACCGTGCAATCGGACAACATTCTGAAAAAACAGAGGAACCAACTCAGAAGAAGAAGGCAACTTGGGCAGAGGAACCAAATGGACCATTTTAGAGAAACGGTCACAGACCACCCAGATGACAGACATCTTCTGGGAAACAGGCAGATCTGAAATAAAATCCATCGAGATGTGTGTCCAAGGCCTCTTAGGAATAGGCAAGGGCAACAGCAGTCCGCTAGCCCGAGAACTACAAGACTTGGCCCGAGCACAAACGTCACATGACTGCACAAAGACTCGCACATCTCGTGACAGAGAAGGCCACCAGAAGGATCTTGCCACCAAATCCCTGGTACCAAAAATTCCGGGATGACCTGCCAATGCAGAAGAATGTACCTCAGAGATGACTCTGCTGGTCCAATCATCCGGAACAAACAGTCTATCAGGCGGACAACGATCCGGTCTATCCGCCTGAAACTCTTGCAAGGACCGCCGCAGATCAGGAGAAACGGCCGACAAAATTACTCCCTCCCTAAGGATACCTGTGGGTTCAGAATTACCAGGAGAGTCCGGGTCAAAACTCCTAGAAAGGGCATCTGCCTTAACATTCTTAGAACCCGGTAGGTATGACACCACAAAATTAAAGCGAGAAAAAAATAAAGACCAGCGCGCCTGTCTAGGATTCAGGCGTCTGGCAGTCTCAAGATAAATCAAATTTTTGTGGTCAGTCAATACCACCACCTGATGCCTAGCCCCCTCGAGCCAATGGCGCCACTCCTCAAACGCCCACTTCATGGCCAAAAGCTCCCGATTCCCAACATCATAATTCCGCTCTGCGGGCGAAAATTTGCGAGAAAAGAAGGCACAAGGCCTAATGACGGAGCAGTCGGAACCTTTCTGCGACAACACTGCCCCAGCTCCGATCTCCGAAGCGTCAACCTCAACCTGAAAAGGCAGATTCACATCAGGCTGACGCAACACAGGGGCAGAGGCAAAACGGCGCTTAAGCTCCTGAAAGGCCTCTACAGCATGAGGGGACCAATTAGCAACATCAGCGCCTTGTCTGGTCAAATCAGTCAGTGGTTTAACGACATCCGAAAAACCAGCAATAAATCGGCGGTAAAAGTTGGCAAAGCCCAAAAATCTCTGAAGACCCTTAAGAGAGGAGGGCTGAGTCCAGTCACAAATAGCTTGCACCTTGACGGGATCCATCTCAATGGAAGAGGGAGAAAAAATATACCCCAAAAAGGAAATTTTCTGGACCCCAAAAACGCACTTAGACCCCTTCACACATAAAGAATTAGACCGCAGAACCTGAAAAACTCTCCTGACCTGCTGGACATGAGAGTCCCAGTCATCAGAAAAAATCAGAATATCATCCAGATATATTATCATAAATTTATCCAGAAAATCGCGGAAAATATCATGCATAAAAGACTGGAAAACTGAAGGGGCATTAGAAAGACCAAAAGGCATGACCAAATACTCAAAGTGGCCCTCGGGCGTATTAAATGCGGTCTTCCACTCATCCCCCTGCCTGATCCGCACCAAATTATACGCCCCACGAAGATCAATTTTAGAGAACCACTTAGCACCCTCTATACGAGCAAACAAATCAGTAAGCAATGGCAATGGGTATTGATACTTAACAGTGATCTTATTCAGAAGCCGATAATCAATACATGGTCTCAAAGAGCCGTCTTTTTTTGAGACAAAGAAAAACCCAGCTCCCAAGGGAGAAGAAGATGGACGAATATGTCCCTTTTCCAAAGACTCCTTTATATATTCCCGCATAGCAGCATGTTCCGGCACAGACAAATTAAACAAACGACCCTTTGGATATTTACAACCCGGTATCAAATCTATGGCACAATCGCACTCACGGTGCGGAGGTAACGACCCAAGCTTGGGTTCGTCAAAGACGTCTTGATAATCAGAGAGGAACTCAGGGACTTCAGAGGGAATGGACGACGAAATAGAAACCAAAGGTACGTCCCCATGAATACCCTTACATCCCCAGCTCAACACAGACATTGCTCTCCAGTCCAAGACTGGGTTGTGAGACTGCAACCATGGCAATCCCAGTACCAAATCGTCATGTAAATTATACAGCACCAGGAAACGAATAATCTCCTGGTGATCCGGATTGATACGCATGGTTACTTGTGTCCAGTATTGTGGTTTATTATTAGCCAATGGGGTGGAGTCAATCCCCTTCAGAGGAATAAGAGTCTCCAAAGGCTCTAAATCAAAACCACAACGATTGGCAAAGGACCAATCCATAAGACTCAGAGCGGCGCCAGAGTCAACATAGGCGTCCGTGGCAATGGATGACAAAGAGCAAATCAGGGTTACAGACAAAATAAACTTAGACTGAATGGTGCCAATGGAAACAGACTTATCAAGCTTCTTTGTACGCCTAGAGCATGCCGATATAACATGAGTAGAATCCCCACAATAGAAACACAATCCATTCTTCCGTCTAAAATTCTGTCGCTCGCTCCTGGACAGAATTCTATCACACTGCATACTTTCTGGCGTCTTTTCCATAGACACCGCCAGATGGTGCACCGGTTTGCGCTCCCGCAGACGCCTATCAATCTGAATAGCCATTGTCATGGACTCATTCAGACCTGCAGGCAAAGGGAACCCCACCATAACATCCTTAACGGCATCAGAGAGACCTTCTCTGAAAGTTGCCGCCAAGGCGCACTCATTCCACTGAGTAAGCACAGACCATTTACGGAATTTTTGGCAGAAAACTTCAGCTTCGTCTTGCCCCTGAGATAGTGCCATCAAAGTTTTTTCTGCCTGAAGTTCCAAATGAGGTTCCTCATAAAGCAAGCCCAAGGCCAGAAAAAACGCATCCACATCGCGTAACGCAGGATCCCCTGCTGGCAATGAGAAGGCCCAATCTTGAGGGTCACCCCTGAGCAAGGAAATCACAATCCTAACCTGCTGAGCAGGGTCTCCAGCTGAACGAGACTTCAGGGACAAATAAAGCTTACAATTATTTCGGAAATTCTGGAAGCTAGCTCTATTCCCTGTGAAGAACTCCGGCAAAGGAATTCTCGGCTCAGATACCGGAGCATGTACCACAAAATCTTGTAAATTTTGTACTTTCGTGATGAGATTATTCAAACCCGCAGTTACACTCTGGAGATCCATTATTGTCAGGTGCACACAGAGCATACAGAGATTAGGAGGAGAGAGAGAAAAAAGACTGCAGCAAGGCAGACTGGAGGAAAAAAAAAAAAAAAAAAAAAAATTCCAGCAGACTTCTTATAACTCTCCTTTCTCAACCTGGGTCTTTAACACTTTACTGGCCGGTCAAACTATCATGATCTCTGCAGGCAGAGATCATAGCAAGCCTATAGAGGGACAAGCTCTCGGAAGATGGAACTATACTGACCATGAACTAAGCCTGCCGCGCAACTAGAAATAGCCAGGTAGCATTTCCTATTTATCGCTAGATGCCCAGCTCTGGCCTAAGACCTAAATAGCTAGCAGAGGGAAATATAAGACCTGGCTCACCTCTAGAGAAATATTCCAAAGAAGACAGTAGCCCCCCACATATAATGACGGTGAGTTCAGATGAAACAACAAACGCAGCAGGAAAATAGTCTTAGCAAATTTGAGGTCCGCTTACTAGATAGCAGAAGACAGATAGTATACTTTCATGGTCAGCAGAAAAACACTAACAAAACACCATCCAGAGATTACCTTAAACTCTGGCATTAACTCATAACGCCAGAGTAGCAATCCCTGATCAACGAGAGCTTTCCAGACACAGTAACAAAACTTCAGCTGTGAACTGGAACAAATAGGCAAAACAAAACATGGACAAAAGTCCAACTTATCTAGTAGTTGTCTAGAAGCAGGAACAAGCACTGAGAGGCATCAGATAACATTGTTGACCGGCAAGAAACCACCAGAGAAATGAGCTTAAATAGCGACACCCACTACTGATGGAATCAGGTGAAACAGGAAAGAGGATGACAAGTCCAATTCCACAAGCGGCCACCGGGGGAGCCCAGAATCCAAATTCACAACACACCTCCGGCGAGGAGTTTTGTCTGCATGCATGACCATTGACTGCTCTCTGTTTGGGCAGTTAGCCTGTGCCTCTGTGAAGTCTAACAGGGCACAGTGCTTTGCTTTCACGGCTACTCGGTGAATAAACTAAGTTAGTCCATACCGCCATATAGTGCCGCCGTTTGCTAGCAGCAGGTACTCCTGCACGGTAGACCCTGGGCTGCAAACGCACCAATATCAATAAAACCATCTCTATTTACTCGGTGCGTTCCGCTAGCCCTAACAGAATGCTAGCGCCAGGGTCTGGCTGGTAAATGGCGGACATTCAGCAATCCTTGCGGTATATCCAGCAGCTGGAGGGTAGGTTGGCGGCTCTCAAGAGCTCAACCTCAGCTGTGGATGTTACCGCAGTTGCTGTACAGGCTGCTAGCGTGGCTGCAGCAACCTTGTCCACTGCCACCCCTGTTCCGACATTATCTCGCCTCCCGCTGCCACAAAAATTTTCTGGAGATAGCAAATCTTGTAGGGGATTCGTGAGTTAGTGCTCTTTTCATCTCGAGCTCCTGGCTGCACGTTTTCCCACTGAGCGGGCTAAGGTGGGATTTATTCTGTCTCTCTTGTCGGACAGGGCGTTGGAATGGGCTACGCCGCTGTGGGAGCGTGGCGATCATGTGGTGCAGAGTGCTCCACTGTTCCTGAACACTCTGAAACAGGTCTTTTTAGGACCTCAAGTCACCCATGACACGGCGCTCCAACTGTTGGCATTAACTCAGGTTGAGTCCTTGGTCAGCCATTTTGCCGTCCGCTTTCATACTTTAGCTTCTGAGCTGGAGTGGTTTTATAAAGCCCTTATCACCATATTGTGGAGGGGCCTGGCTGATCACGTTAAGGATGCTCTGGCCACTATGGAGATTCCTGCCACACTGGAGGAGTTAATAACTGTCTCTACTCGAATTAACCTCCGTTTTAACGAGCGGAGGCTAGAGCGAGCCCAGTGTAGGCAGAGGTTTCGGCTGGCTCCCACCTTCGCCAAACCTCAGGAATCTCTGGTCCTGGTTCCTGAGTCACATGAGGCCATGGAAGTGTCACTAGCGGGATCTAAGTCCCGGACCGCTTGTGCACTCAAGGTCTGTCATGTTTGCCAGCAGGCAGGACATCTTGTCACCAGATGTCCCCAGTGGTCGAGTAAACATCAGCGTCTAGTGGTAGTAGGTGGAGGTACACTAGAAACGGTGACGTTTGCCTCAAAATTGTCCTTTAAGGGGACAATTATTATAGGCTCATCCTCCCACTCGGAAGAGCTCTGCGTGGATTCTGGGGCGGAGGGCAATTTTATGTCTTCTGCCTTCACCCAATGTCACGCAATACCCCTGGTTATGCTAGCTCAACCAGTAACGGTACGAGTGGTGAATGGGTTGACACTGCCCTCACAGATAACACACCAGACCATCCCTCTTACTCTGTCCATGTCGCCATCCCATCTGGAGATTATATCTCTGCTCGTCATTCCTGAGGGAATTGATGAGGTCCTGTTGGGGATACCTTGGCTACGGTACCACTCTCCTCATATCGAGTGGTCCTCAGGCAGAATTCTGGGATGGGGTGAATCTTGTGGGGGTAGGTGTCAGAGGGAGTGCGTTCAGGTTGCGACTACAGAGATACCCGCAGATCTATCCTCTCTCCCCAAGCAATATTGGTCTTATGCAGACGTGTTCTCCAAAAAGGCGGCGGAGACCCTTCCGCCCCATCACCCCTATGACTGTCCTATTGATTTCTTGCATGGTGCTGAGCCTCCCCGGGGTCGAGTTTATCTGTTATCTCTCCCGGAGATGGAGGCAATGTCTCAGTACATTCAAGAGAATCTGGCAAGAGGGTTCATCAGGAAGTCAGTGTCACCTGCTGGGGCTGGGCTCTTCTTCCTGCAGAAGAAGAATGGGGAACTGCATCCACGTATAGACTACAGGGGTCTTAATGCCATCACCATTAAGAATAAGTTTCCTTTGCCCTAGATATCTGAGCTCTTCGATAGGCTTCGGGGAGCAAGGGTGTTTACTAAACTAGATCTGCGGGGTGCTTACAACCTGATTCGCATCCGTGAGGGGGACAAATGGAAGACGGCTTTTAACACCAGGGATGGGCACTATGAATATCTAGTGATGCCCTTCGGGCTCTGTAATGCCCCTGCCGTTTTCCAAGACTTTGTGAACGACATCTTCCGGGATATGCTCACCACCTTGGTCATAGTCTATCTGGATGATATTCTCATCTACTCTCCAGATATTGACTCCCACCAGAGAGATGTTTGCAAAGTCTTCGACCTCCTACGGGCAAACTCCCTCTATGCCAAGTTGGAGAAGTGTATGTTCGAGCAGGAGTCCTTACCTTTTCTAGGCTATATCATCTCCGCCCAGGGATTGGCTATGGATCCTGCCAAACTACAAGCTGTGATGGACTGGCAGGAACCCCATTCTCTTAAAGCGGTGCAGCGCTTTATGGAGTTCATTAATTATTATCGCCAGTTCATTCTGCACTTCTCAACTTTGGTAGGTCCCTTGTTTGCCCTCACCAAGAAGGGGGCAAATCCCAAATTGTGGTCTGAGGAGGTCTCCAAGGCCTTTAACTCCATAAAGTCACACTTCGCTAGCGTTCCCATCCTACATCGCCCAGATGTAGATAAGCCATTTATCATGGAGGTGGATACCTCATCTGTTGGTGCTGGAGCAGTCCTCTTCCAAAAGGATGCTCAAGGTCGGAAGCATCTTTGCTTCTTCTTTTCTGAGACCTTCTCACCAGCAGAGAGTAATTATTCCATCGGGGACAGGGAGTTGCTAGCCATGAAGTTGGCGTTCTCGGAGTGGAGACATCTCTTGGAAGGAGCTCGTTTTCCCTTCCAAGTCTTCACAGATCATAAAAATTTGGTGTACCTGCAGACAGCCCAGTGGTTAAATTCTTGCCAGGCCAGATGGTCCTTGTTCTTCTCCCGGTTTCATTTCACCCTCCATTTTCTTTCTGGGGAGAAGAACATTCGTGCCGACGCTCTCTCTCGCTCCGTGGTGTCATCAGTGGAGGAGGAAGAGGAGCCTCGGCTTATTGACCCCACCGAGAGCCTGAGAACTGTGGCCCCGGTTTCGCTAGAGTCTGTGCCTCCGGGCAAGACTTTTGTACCATCCAGTTTGCGACCGGAGGTTCTCTCTTGGGCACACTCGTCGAGGGTGGGTGGACATTTTGGTTCCAAAAGGACATCTGAGTTACTGGCGAGGACATACTGGTGGCCGCATATGGCTCGTGATGTCGCAGACTATGTTCGGGCATGTGTCTCTTGCGCCAAGAACAAGTCCCCTCGGCAACAGCCGGCTGGGTTGCTTTACCCTCTGCCGGTGGCAGACAGGCCCTGGGAGATGGTCGGGATGGACTTTGTGGTGGGCTTACCCAAGTCTCGTAGTTGCACCATTATCTGGGTGATCACCGACCATTTTTCCAAAATGGTTCATTTGGTGCCTCTTCCACGGCTACCTTCTGCACGGGCTCTGGCAGCCTTGTTCATCAAGCATATCTTTCGCTTACACGGTATGCGGGACAAGATTGTCAGTGACCGGGGTCCCCTGTTTGCGTCTCGATTCTGGAGGGAGCTTTGTCGTCTACTCAGTATTGAGTTAAATCTCTCCTCAGCTTATCATCCCGAGACGAATGGGTTGGTTGAGAGAGCCAATCAGACTCTGGTCACTTATTTACGACATTTTGTTTCTGCCAGGCAGGATGACTAGGCATCCTTGTTACCGTGAGCAGAGTTTGCCCTTAACAACGCTGTAGCCGACTCCACCGGTCAGACTCCTTTCCTCCTTAATTACGGCCAGCATCCGCGGGTTCCTGTGCCTATGCCCGTGTCCTCTGCTGACTCCAGGGTGGCAGACTGGGCAGTGGAGGCACGAGACATTTGGGACCGCACTCAGGATGTCATCCGGGCCTCCAAGGAGAGAATGAGGTCCTCCGCCGATGCACATTGGTGCCCTGCACCGACCTTTGCTCCTGGCGACTTAGTGTGGCTCTCCGCTCGTAACATCAGGCTGCGTGTTGAGTCCACTAAGTTTGCTCCTCGCTACTTGGGTCCCTTCAAGGTCCTCGAACAGGGTAATCCTGTGGTCTACCGTCTAGCCCTTCCTCCACGCCTAGGTATCACCGACACCATTCATGTGTCCCTCCTTAAGCCCGTATACATGTCCCGGTTTTCGGCTACGGACGATTACGAGGTGAACGCTATTTTGGGGTGCAAGGTGGTTCGTGGCAAAAAATTTTATTTGGTGGACTGGAATGGTTACTGTCCTGAGGATAGGTCCTGGGAGCCTGCTGAGCACATTCGGGCTCTGCAGCTCATTGCTGCCTTCGAACGTATTGAGGCCCTAGGAGGGGGGGTAATGTTAGGGGTCGAGTTCCCGCCTCTGCTCAGGGGGAATCTCGGGCCATCTCCGCTGCGGTCTCCCATTCTTTTCCTGCCGCAGTGGAGCCTGCTCAGCGGAGACGTCAGTCCCAGCATCTCGCTCAGTCTGACTCTGTACAAAGAGAAACTGTTGCCTTTCCTGCTTCTGCCATTGAAGTCAGTGCTGGGCAGCGGCGAGCAGACGCTTCTGGGACTACGTCCTGCTTTTCTCGTTCTAAGAATGCCCAGAGTGAGATCTCTCAGTGGAGATTGAGGCTCACATGATCAGATACTGCAGCTAAGGCCATTGGTCCTTCAGGAAGGTCCTGTAGGTGCTCACGCTCTGTGGCAGCCTCTCATTGGTCCTTCTAGGAAGGTCCTGTACGTGCTGCAACTATTTAAGGCTCGCATGGCCGCACGGCCATGCGCTAGTATTGTTCTTTGCTATGTGCTTTGCGCCAGTGTGGTCACATAAGAGTGTGTTCAGGGACCCGGCTGAAATAAGCCCCTAGAATGCTGGCACCTCCTGCAAGGAGTTTGTGCTTGTATGTATTCAGGGACCTGGCTAAAATAAGCCCCTAGAATGCTGGCACCTCCGGTGAGTTTTGTGTGCATGCGTGACCACTGACTGCTCTCTGTTTGGGCAGTTAGCCTGTGCCTCTGTGAAGTCTAACAGGGCACAGTGCTTTGCTTTCACGGTTACTCGGTGAATTAACTGAGTTAGTCCATACCGCCAGGTCGGACCCTGGCAGGTCGGACTAGCTAAGTAACTGAACAGACTACTAGCTCTGGGGAAGTGGTAACTAGATTGACCGCAACCTGATCCTATCCGCAAACAACTATAGGCAGCCGTGGAACGTTACCTAAAAATCCTAGCCGTCTCGTCATGGCCTGAGAAACTGACTATTCCTGGAGGGAAAGTAAGTCCTCACTTGCCTCAGTGGAATGACCCCCAAAGATATAGAATAGCCCCCCACAAATATTAACGGTGAGTTAAGGGGAAAGCACAAACGCAGAGATGAAATCAGATTTAGCAAATGAGGCCCGCTAATACTAGATAGCAGAAAATAGGAAGGAAACTGTGCGGTCAATAAAAAACCCTATTCAAAATATCCACGCAGAGATTGCTCGAGCCCCCGCACCAACTAACGGTGCGGGGGAAGCAACTCCATACCCCAGAGCTTACCAGCAAAAAGAAATCACATGTTAGCAAGCTGGACTAGACTCATCATACACAGAAATCATATTGCAGGCAGATGAGCAAAAAATATTCAAACAGAACTTAGCTTATCCTGAAGAGGCAGAAAACGAGATAATCAGGAGTAATCAGAATAGCACTGAATACATTGACAGCCGGCAACAAGTGGAAGTGAAGCAGAGCTAAATAGGAGCCTCCCTGGTGAATAACGAGGCAGCTGATCCAGCAGACCCGCAGGATAATAAACCAAACCACCAGGGGGAGCCAAAAAACCAAAGTCACACAATACCATCTGTGACCACAAGAGGGAGCCTGAAAACGGAGTTCACAACAGTACCCCCCCCTTGAGGAGGGGTCACCGAACCCTCATCAAAACCCCCAGGGCGATCAGGGTGAGCCACATGGAAGGCACGAACCAAATCGGCTGCATGAACATCAGAGGCGACAACCCAGGAATTATCCTCCTGACCATAGCCTTTCCACTTAACCAAATACTGAAGCCTCCGTCTAGAAATACGAGAATCCAAGATCTTCTCCACCACGTATTCCAATTCTCCCTCAACCAGCACAGGGGCAGGAGGCTCAACCGAAGGAACCACAGGCACCACATACCTCTGCAACAAGGACCGATGGAACACATTATGAATAGCAAACGATGCCGGGAGGTCCAAACGAAATGACACAGGGTTAAGGACTTCCAAAATCTTATAAGGACCGATAAACCGAGGCTTAAACTTAGGAGAGGAGACCTTCATAGGAACAAAGCGAGAAGACAACCACACCAAATCCCCAACGCGAAGTCGGGGACCCACACAGCGACGGCGGTTGGCAAAGCGCTGAGCCTTCTCTTGTGACAGCTTCAAATTGTCCACCACATGATTACAAATCTGATGCAACCTATCCACCACAACATCCACTCCTGGACAGTCAGAAGACTCCACCTGACCCGAGGAAAAATGAGGATGAAACCCTGAATTACAAAAAAAAGGCGAAACCAAAGTAGCAGAACTAGCCCGATTATTAAGGGCAAACTCGGCCAATGGCAAAAAAGTCACCCAGTCGTCCTGATCAGCAGAAACAAAACATCTTAAATAGGTTTCCAAAGTCTGATTAGTGCGCTCGGTTTGGCCATTCGTCTGAGGATGGAAGGCCGACGAAAAAGACAAATTAATGCCCATCTTAGCACAAAAGGTCCGCCAAAATCTAGACACAAACTGGGATCCTCTGTCGTAAACAATATTTTCAGGGATCCCGTGCAAACGAACCACATTTTGAAAAAACAGAGGAACCAACTCGGAGGAGGAAGGCAACTTAGGCAAGGGCACCAAATGGACCATTTTAGAAAAACGATCACACACCACCCAAATGACCGACATTCTCTGAGAGACAGGGAGATCTGAAATAAAATCCATGGAAATGTGCGTCCAAGGCCTCTTCGGGACAGGCAAAGGCAACAACAAGCCACTGGCACGAGAACAGCAAGGCTTAGCCCGAGCACAAATTCCACAAGACTGCACAAAGGAACGCACATCCCGCGACAAGGAAGGCCACCAGAAGGACCTAGCCACCAAATCTCTGGTACCAAAAATCCCAGGATGGCCTGCCAACACCGAAGAATGAACCTCGGAAATAACTCTGCTGGTCCATCTATCCGGGACAAACAGTCTCTCCGGTGGACAACGGTCAGGTCTATCCGCCTGAAACTCCTGCAGCACTCGTCGCAAATCTGGGGAGATGGCAGACAAAATCACCCCCTCTCTGAGGATACCAGCTGGCTCTGAATCACCAGGAGAGTCAGGCACAAAACTCCTAGAAAGAGCATCAGCCTTCACATTCTTCGAACCAGGCAGGTATGAGACCACGAAATCAAAACGAGAGAAAAACAACGACCAACGAGCCTGTCTAGGATTCAGCCGCTTGGCCGACTCGAGATAAATCAAATTCTTGTGATCAGTCAAGACCACCACACGATGCTTAGCTCCCTTGAGCCAATGTCACCACTCCTCAAATGCCCACTTCATAGCCAACAACTCCCGATTACCAACATCATAATTCCGCTCGGCAGGCGAAAACTTTCTTGAAAAGAAAGCACATGGCTTCATCACAGAGCCATCAGAGCTTCTCTGTGACAAAACAGCCCCCGCTCCAATCTCAGAAGCATCAACCTCGACCTGGAAAGGAAGGGAGACGTCTGGCTGACATAAGACCGGAGCCGAAGAAAACCGGCGCTTCAGCTCCCGAAAGACCTCAACAGCCGCAGGAGACCAATTAGTAACAACAGAACCCTTCTTGGTCAAATCCGTCAATGGCTTAACCACGCCAGAAAAATTAGCGATGAAGCGACGGTAAAAATTAGCAAAACCCAAGAACTTCTGAAGACTCTTAACAGATGTAGGCTGAGTCCAGTCATGAATAGCCTGAACCTTGACTGGGTCCATCTCAATAGCAGAAGGAGAAAAAATGAAACCCAAAAAAGAGACCTTCTGGACTCCAAAAAGACATTTTGAGCCCTTCACAAATAAAGCATTGGCACGCAGGACCTGAAACACCATCCTGACCTGCTTAACATGGGACTCCCAATCATCCGAAAAAAACAGAATATCATCCAGATACACAATCATAAATTTATCCAGATATTCGCGGAAGATGTCGTGCATAAAGGACTGAAAGACAGAAGGAGCGTTAGAAAGTCCAAAAGGCATCACCAAGTACTCAAAATGGCCTTCGGGGGTATTAAATGCAGTTTTCCATTCATCACCCTGCTTAATACGCACAAGGTTATACGCACCACGAAGATCTACCTTGGTGAACCAACTAGACCCCCTAATGCGAGTAAACAGATCAGATAACAATGGCAAAGGATACTGAAATTTGACCGTGATTTTGTTTAGAAGGCGATAATCAATACAAGGTCTCAAGGAACCATCCTTCTTAGCCACAAAAAAGAACCCCGCACCAAGAGGGGAGGAGGAGGGGCGAATAAGTCCTTTCTCCAAAGACTCCTTTATATAACTCTGCATAGCAGCATGCTCCGGCACTGACAAATTGAAAAGTCGTCCCTTAGGAAACTTACTACCAGGAATCAAATTTATAGCACAATCACAATCCCTATGAGGAGGTAGAGAACTGAGTTTGGGCTCATCAAATACATCCTGGTAATCTGACAAAAACGCAGGGACCTCAGAAGGAGTGGATGAAGCAATTGACACCACAGGAGCGTCGCCATGAATTCCCTGACAACCCCAACTTGACACAGACATTGCTTTCCAATCCAGGACTGGATTATGAGTCTGCAACCATGGCAGGCCCAACACGACAACATCATGCAAATTATGCAATACAAGAAAGCGAATCACCTCCTGATGAACAGGAGTCATGCACATGGTCACTTGTGTCCAGTACTGAGGTTTATTCGTAGCCAATGGTGTAGCATCAATTCCCCTTAGTGGAATAGGGAATTTTAAAGGCTCCAAAACAAAACCACAGCGCCTGGCAAATGACAAATCCATCAGACTCAGGGCAGCACCTGAATCCACAAAAGCCATAACCGGGTAAGATGACAGGGAACAAATCAGGGTAACAGACAAAATAAACTTAGGCTGTAAAGTACCGAT
Source organism: Ranitomeya variabilis (assembly GCF_051348905.1). NCBI lineage: Eukaryota > Metazoa > Chordata > Amphibia > Anura > Dendrobatidae > Ranitomeya > Ranitomeya variabilis. Next base: position 75,336,813 of record NC_135239.1, on the reverse strand, counting down.
GGTGACAGATTTATCAATCTTTTTTGTGCGCTTAGAGCATGCTGAGATAACATGAGCTGAGTCACCACAGTAAAAGCACAACCCATTTTGCCGTCTATAATTTTGCCGTTCACTTCTGGTCAGAATTCTATCACATTGCATAGACTCAGGTGTCTGTTCAGAAGACACCGCAAAATGGTGCGCAGGTTTGCGCTCCCGCAAATGCCGATCAATCTGAATGGCCAGAGTCATTGACTCATTCAGACCTGCAGGCATAGGGAACCCCACCATGACATTCTTAATGGCTTCAGAAAGACCTTTTCTGAAATTTGCAGCCAGGGCACACTCATTCCACTGAGTAAGCACCGACCATTTCCGAAATTTCTGGCAGTACACCTCTGCATCATCTTGCCCCTGAGAGAGGGCCAACAACGCTTTTTCAGCCTGGTTCTCAAGATTAGGTTCCTCATAGAGCAATCCAAGGGCCAGAAAAAACGCATCCACACTGAGCAATGCAGGATCCCCTGGAGCCAATGCGAAAGCCCAATCTTGAGGATCGCCACGCAAGAAAGAAATAATAATCTTAACTTGCTGAACAGAATCCACAGAGGAACGAGGTTTCAAAGAAAGAAACAACTTGCAATTGTTCTTAAAATTCAGGAACCTAGATCTATCTCCAGAAAACAACTCCGGAATAGGTATTCTAGGCTCTGACATAGGACTGTGCACAACAAAATCCTGAATACTTTGTACCCTTGCAGCAAGATGATCTACACTGGAGGCTAAACTCTGGATATCCATATCAGCAGCTGAACTCAGAGCCACACCAAGATTAAGAGGAGGAGAGAAGCCAGACACACAGCAGCTAGACACACGGCAGCAAAAAAAAATATATATCTCCAAGCTTCTTTTCTCCTGCTTCTGCCATGCAATTAACACTTTATAGGCTGGCTGTACTGTTATGATCCTAGTGGCAAGGATCGCAGGTCGGACTAGCTAAGTAACTGAACAGACTACTAGCTCTGGGGAAGTGGTAACTAGATTGACCACAACCTGATCCTATCCGCAAACAAATATAGGCAGCTGTGGAATGTTACCTAAAAATCCTAGACGTCTCGTCACGGCCTGAGAAACTGACTATTCCTGGAGGGAAAGTAAGTCCTCACTTGCCTCAGTGGAATGACCCCCAAAGATATAGAACAGCCCCCAACAAATATTAACGGTGAGTTAAGGGGAAAGCACAAACGCAGAGATGAAATCAGATTTAGCAAATGAGGCCCGCTAATACTAGATAGCAGAAAATAGGAAGGAAACTGTGCGGTCAATAAAAAACCCTATTCAAAATATCCACGCAGAGATTGCTCGAGCCCCCGCACCAACTAACGGTGCGGGGGAAGCAACTCCGTACCCCAGAGCTTACCAGCAAAAAGAAATCACATGTTAGCAAGCTGGACTAGACTCATCATACTCAGAAATCATATTGCAGGCAGATGAGCAAAAAATATTCAAACAGAACTTAGCTTATCCTGAAGAGGCAGAAAACGAGATAATCAGGAGTAATCAGAATAGCACTGAATACAATGACAGCCGGCAACAAGTGGAAGTGAAGCAGAGCTAAATAGGAGCCTCCCTGGTGAATAACGAGGCAGCTGATCCAGCAGACCCGCAGGATAATAAACCAAACCACCAGGGGGAGCCAAAAAACCAAAGTCACACAATACCATCTGTGACCACAAGAGGGAGCCTGAAAACGGAGTTCACAACAATAGTGCCGCCGTTTGCTAGCAGCAGGTACTCCTGCACGGTGGACCCCGGGCTGCGATTGCACCAATATCAATAAAAACATCTCTATTTACTCAGTGCTTTCCACTAGCCCTAACACTGCCATGATTTTTTGCACTTTTCCAGAGTACATTTGTTAAATCCAATAATGCGTTTTTTTAAATATCTAATATGAATTGGATTACAACACACAAACACTCTTGTTTATTTTAATGCAATCTCTGACAATTTAATAAGGCAGAATCCTAATTCGTTACATCTCTCCAGGAAGAATTTTCCACACCCAATATTGCTACAAAATAAGGATTTCTAAATATGTCTGTCTTTTGCATATGAGTTCCATTTGTGTTTTTCATGGATAGAGAACGTAGCTAAAATAGTTTAGGGGGCTGATCACATGTCTAATTTTTTCTACAGACTAAGTGGTCCAAGCAAAATCGCAGATGTATGTCTGATACTTATCTGAGTATTGGATACATTTTAGCAAGTCTAAAAGTCCATGAAAAAATCAAACATAACTTGAATGGCATTTGAGCAAGGTCCATTTTTCATGGACTGATAAAAACGAAAAGCTAAAGAATTTTTTTCCAATCTAACAAAAAAGTTGCTGAAACTTAAAGCCAGACACAAATGAAACTTGGATAAAACTCTGAACAAAATCATTGATGAAACTAGAATCATCAGTCTCACATGTGAAAAAAAGGACATCTGATGAAAAAAAAGCTGTGTAATAAATTATAGGGTCCACTTTCACCTATTAATCCTTGTGAACCAGACAAATTTGCAGCAGATACAAAAAATAATGTTTTACCACTAAATTGTCATATTTCCACTTCTCAATGTTATTAAATTCTATTAGGCACCTATGGGTTCAAAACACTTACTACACCCCTTGATGAATTCCTTACCTAGTGAAGTTTCCAATAGTGGGTCACCTGCAAAGCACAGCTAATGGAGCCCACAATGTATTCAAATGGAATCTGCTTTCTAAAAACAAATAGTGTTCTTTCCCATCCGGTCCTTGCCATGTGCTAGTGTACAACCACATATGGAGCACTGTCACATTCAGGAGAAATTGCATAGCAAATTGTGGGGTCCAATTTCTTTGATTACCCCTAGTGTAAATTATAGATTTTAATATAAAATGTTGTAACGTTTTATGAGTTACCTGTAGGTAAAAAAATGCTCAGTACACACCTAGATAAATTACTTAAGGGGTCTAGTTTCCAAAATGGGGTCACTTGTGGGGGGTTTCTACTGTTCAGGTACATCAGGGACTCTCCAAATGCGACATGGTGTCCGCACTTGATTCCAGCTATTTTTGCGTTCAAAAAGACAAACTGTGCTCCTTCCCTTCCAAGCCCTACTGTGCACCCAAACAGTAGTTTTCCCTCATATGTGGGGAGTCGGCATACTCAGGAGAAATTGCCCAACAATTTTTGTTGTCAATTTTCTCTTGTTACTCTTGTGAAAATAAAAAAAAATATATAGTTAAAATAAGCTTTTTGGGAAAAAAGTAAAATGTTCATTTTTTCCTTCCACATTGCTTTAGTTCCTGCGAAATACATAAAGGGTTAATAAACTTCTTGAATCTGGTGTTGAGGACTTAAATGGGTACAATTTTTAGAATGGTGTAACTTCTGGGCATTATCTGTCACATAGACCTCCCAAAGTCACTTTAAATGTGATGTGGTTACTAAATGAAAGGTTTTATAAATTTTGTTGGAAAAATGAGAAGTCGCTGATCAAATTTAATCCTTCCAACTTCCTAACAAAAATAAATTTTGTTTAAAAAATGATGCAGATGTAAAGTACTTGTGTCAAATGTTATTTATTAACTGTGTGAAATAACTTTCTGGTTTAAGGGCATAACAATTAAAAGTTTGAAAATTGCAAACTTTTCCAAATTTTTGCCAAATTATCGATGTTTTCACAACTAAACACAAGTCATATCAAACACATTTTACCAATAACATGAAGTACAGTATGTCAGAGTCAGTGGGGTCCGTTGAAGCTTTCCAGAATTATTACCTCATAAAGTGACACTTGTCAGATTTCATAAAATTGGCCTGGTCATTAGGGTTAAAATTGGCTTAGTCACTGAGGGGATGAACAACGACACCAACTTTTATTTTAGCTCAAACTGTGACAATATAGTGAAGCAGAGCATTCAATTTTTGCACCAATCCAGAGTACATTTACCACATTCATTATTATTGTATATCTGTGCCATGTCAGCTGTTTGTAGGCATTTGAGTATCAAACCTTAGGACCAGTCCTCCTGGCAGCAGATGCAAGCCACAGTTTTCATTGACCTCCTGTATATGTATTATTGCAGACAAAGTGATGAACATTGTGGACTGGATGGTACATTACAAATTTCTGTCACAAGTAGAAGGGCTGGAGAAGAAATACCAACAAACATTAAAATTAAGAATAGCAGATTATGCTAGCCTGTTCTGTAGAATTATGTGTTTTGGAATGTTGTTCAGCTGCTGTGGTTCCACAGGTCATCAGAGTGATTGCAATAAACACAAGGAAAATTTGTGGACTTGTTTGAAAGATGCTGATTATTAAAGACGCCAAAATTCAAAAGGTTAAATATGCAAATTGTCTCTTCAGAGAGGAAGAGGACTAGAACTCTAGTGCCACCTATTGGAAGTAGCAATCCTAACAGTCAATGTCGACTCTTTAACGAGCCTTGTCACATGACTTAGGCTGGGGTCACACATGGCGTAAGAAAATACGCCACGTATTATACGTCCGTACTACGGCCGTAATACGGAGAAATGTCCCCAAAATATTGATCCGTAGTCAGGGTGTTTCAGCGTATTTTGCGCATGGCATCCTCCGTATGTAATCCGTATGGCATCCGTACTGCGAGATTTTCGCGCAGGCTTGCAAAACCGACATCTAATGGATTTATGTGCTCAAATGTTAGGGAAAACATATATACAGTATATATATATATATATGTCATTGAGACACATATATATATATTCTGTATTTAGATTTCATTCAGCGCGATATCTGTGAACAGCCGCTAATTCAATTGCCGGCTTTTCGTTTCTCCTGCACAAACCCGACAGGATATGAGACATGGTTTACATACAGTAAACCATCTCATATCCCCTTTTTTTTTGCATATTCCACACTACTAATGTTAGTAGTGTGTATGTGCAAAATTTCAGCGCTGTAGCTGCTGAAATAAAGGGTTAAATGGCGGAAAAAATTGGCGTGGGCTCCCGCGCAATTTTCTCCGCCAGAATGGTAAAGCCAGTGACTGAGGGCAGATATTAATAGCCAGGAGAGGGTCCTTGGTTATTGGCCCCCCCGTGGCTAAAAACATCTGCCCCCAGCCACCCCAGAAAAGGCACATCTGGAAGATGCGCCTATTCTGGCACTTGGCCACTCTCTTCCCACTCCCTGTAGCGGTGGGATATGGGGTAATGAAGGGTTAATGCCACCTTGCTATTGGAAGGTGACATTAAGCCAGATTAATAATGGAGAGGCGTCAATTATGACACCTATCCATTATTAATCCAATTGTAGGAAAGGGTTAAAAAACACACACACACATGATTTAAAAGTATTTTAATGAAAAAAACACAGCGGTTGTTGTAATAATTTATTGTACTCTCAGTCCATCAGGAACACCCTCGCTTGGAAAAATAATAAACGCACAAGATACATACCTTCTGCTGTCAGATCAGGTCCCACGAAGTAATCCATCTGAAGGGGTTAACTAATATTACAGGCAGAGCTGCGATAATCCACTCGCTCTGCCTGTAATCCCCGGGTGCTGAAAGGAAAGCAGTGATCTATACTTACATTCAGTTGCGGTGATGCGCCCCTGCTGGATGTTCTCATGAACTGCAGCCTGGGAACTTTTTCCCACGCTACAGGTCATATGAGGACATCCACCAGGGGGCGCATCACCGCGACTGAAGGAAATGTAGGTCATTGACCTACATTTCATTCATTCGCGGTGATGCGCCCCCTGGTGGATGTCCTCATATGACCTGTAGCGTGGGAAAAAGTTCCCAGGCTGCAGTTCATGAGAACATCCAGCAGGGGCGCATCACCGCAACTGAATGTAAGTATAGATCACTGCTTTCCTTTCAGCACCCGGGGATTACAGGCAGAGCGAGTGGATTATCGCAGCTCTGCCTGTAATATTAGTTAACCCCTTCAGATGGATTACTTCGTGGGACCTGATCTGACAGCAGAAGGTATGTATCTTGTGCGTTTATTATTTTTCCAAGCGAGGGTGTTCCTGATGGACTGAGAGTACAATAAATTATTACAACAACCGCTGTGTTTTTTTCATTAAAATACTTTTAAATCATGTGTGTGTGTGTTTTTTAACCCTTTCCTACAATTGGATTAATAATGGATAGGTGTCATAATTGACGCCTCTCCATTATTAATCTGGCTTAATGTCACCTTCCAATAGCAAGGTGGCATTAACCCTTCATTACCCCATATCCCACCGCTACAGGGAGTGGGAAGAGAGTGGCCAAGTGCCAGAATTGGCGCATCTTCCAGATGTGCCTTTTCTGGGGTGGCTGGGGGCAGATGTTTTTAGCCACGGGGGGGGCCAATAACCATGGACCCTCTCCTGGCTATTAATATCTGCCCTCAGTCACTGGCTTTACCATTCTGGCGGAGAAAATTGCGCGGGAGCCCACGCCAATTTTTTCCGCCATTTAACCCTTTATTTCAGCAGCTACAGCGCTGAAATTTTGCACATACACACTACTAACATTAGTAATGTGGAATATGCAAAAAAAAAGGGGATATGAGATGGTTTACTGTATGTAAACCATGTCTCATATCCTGTCGGGTTTGTGCAGGAGAAATTAAAAGCCGGCAATTGAATTACCGACTTTTCACTAACACCGCTGCGTATTTCTCGCAAGTCACACTGCTGGTCAGTGTGGAATCCGTATTTTTCACGCCCCCATAGACTTTCATTGGCGATTTTTTTGCGCAGTACGCTGACAAACGCAGCATGCTGCGATTTTGTACGGCCGTAGAAAGCCGTATAATACTGAACCGTAATATACGGCTAATAGGAGCAGCCCCATTGAGAAGCATTGTGCCGTATGTAATGCGAGTTTTACGGACGTAGTTTCTGCGCTCTTACGTCCGTAAAACTCGCATGTGTGACCCCAGCCTTAGGATAATAGCCAAACCAGAATCTCAATTTGCAGACACTGTGTTTCGGGGTACTGCCCCTCCTCAGTGCAAAGTGGAGATCTGGTTTGGCTGATTGAGATGCGTCTGACCGGGATCCAAAAAGTATTGTTTCTCCTTGTGGAGAGTGATATGATAAGCATGTCAAGGTGAGGAGACTTAAAGCTGCAATGCTCCTCTGGGAAATATGCAAATTGTCTCTTCAGAGAGGAAGAGGACTAGAACTCTAGTGCCACCTATTGGAAGTAGCAATCCTAACAGTCAATGTCGACCCTTTAACGAGCCTTGTCACATGTTTACATTGACTGTTAGGATTGCTACTTCCATTATTCATTATTTCATTATTTCATTATTTGCATTTTGACAGAGGAGAAGAGTTGGTTCTCTGCAGCAAGAAGCAAATTTCCGACCATTTACAACTAAGCAACGTAGTTTTTGACAGGAGGAGAAACACTGTGGCTTCACGATGATTGGTTAATCTAACAGGGTAAATATGTTAAACAAGAAACTGCTGCCTAAAAAATTATATATTTTTTTAATAACTAAAAGAAACCATTAGTTATTGCTTTCTAAACACCGAGCATGTTACTACTCCACAAAACTGGATAATCTTTTAACAGCATGTTCAAAAATCATTGTGTCTTCCAACAGCACCATATAAACTGGAATTGAAATGTTTTGAGATTGAATTTGTGGTTTACAGAAAAAAAACCTTCCTCATCATCATTTCACAAACTGGTGAAGCGGCAGAGAGCAGGCTAATGTAATTTTATGTGGCCATATGGGCCTTTCAATAATGCCCTGAAGCTATGACATCTTACAGATTATCATAACTTATACAGTGGAGGCCAATACTCGGGGCCATCACAGATCAGTGGTTCCAAGTGGAGCAGAGTTTGTACAGCAGAGTCGTTTTCCAACTTCAGAGTAACTGGGTTAGTCTCTCTCCTGTAGAGTGTAATCACTTAAGGCAGAGAGTTCCTTTTCTCTACCATGTATGTGCTTAGGGTAAGCAGGGTTCTCCCACTCCTGTAGAGAGTAAGCTCTTATATTCATCAGGATCTACTCTCTCCTGTAGAGCATTAGCTCTTATGGCCAGTGGGGTTCTCTCCCTCTTGTCCCCCACATGTATTTTCCAAGCAATTACAAGCTTTCCAGTAGAGAGATTTATGCACATTTATTCACGGCAAATCGAATATTGGGGGAAAATTCAGCTTAATTGGTAAATTTGAATTTGGCAAGATTCACTCATCTTTAGCATCTACAATTTTTTAATTTTGAAAAGCATAAAATATCCAATGGTGCAGTGTGTTATTGTACAGACTGTTTGGTATGACTTTTTGCCCTCCATTTACGTGTAGCAATATATGTTGAAGTTACTTTGTCATTACTTAGGCTGTATTTGCATTAAAGAGCTAGAAAGTGGTTGGAAAAAAGTCCAAAGAGACCTCGGGACTAGTGTTGAGCATTCCGATACCGCAAGTATCGGGTATCGGCCAATACTTGCGGGTATTGGAATTCCGATACCGAGATCCGATACTTTTGTGGTATCGGGTATCGGTATCGAAACAACATTAATGTGTAAAAGAAAGAATTAAAATAAAAAATATTGCTATGCTCACCTCTCCGACACAGCCTGGACCTCCCCGAGGGACCCGGCAGCGTTCTTTGCTTAAAATGCGCGCGTTTACTTCCTTCCGTGACGTCACGGCTTCTGATTGGTCGCGTGCCGCCCATGTGGCCGCGACGCGACCAATCACAGCAAGCCGTGACGTAATTTTCAGGTCCTCAATGCCTAATTCTAGGCATTCAGGATTTTAAAATTACGTTCCGGCTTGTGATTGGTCGCGTCGCGGTCACATGGGCGACGCGACCAATCACAAGCCGTGACGTCACGGGAGGCAGGAGATGCGCGCATTTTAAAATTACGTCACGGCTTGTGATTGGTTGCGTGCCGCCCATGTGACCGCGACGCGACCAATCACAGCAAGCCATGACGTAATTTCAGGTCCTGAATGCCTAATTCTGCATTCAGGACCTGAAAATTACGTCACGGCTTGCTGTGATTGGTCGCGTCGCGGCCACATGGGTGGCACGCAACCAATCACAAGCCGTGACGTCACGGAAGGAAGTAAACACGCGCATTTTAAGCAAAGAACGCTGCCGGTTCCCTCGGTGAGGTCCAGGCTGCGTCGGAGAGGTGAGTATAACAATATTTTTTATTTTAATTCTTTCTTTTACACATTAATATGGATCCCAGGGCCTGAAGGAGAGTTTCCTCTCCTTCAGACCCTGGGAACCATCAGGGATACCGTCCGATACTTGAGTCCCATTGACTTGTATTGGTATCGGGTATCGGTATCGGATTAGATCCGATACTTTGCCGGTATCGGCCGATACTTTCCGATACCGATACTTTCAAGTATCGGACGGTATCGCTCAACACTACTCAGGACTTCATACACATCTTTTCAGAGCAATTTGAGATTTGAAGCACTCTTAATTCATGAACTTGATCCAAATTGAATTCTTCACCTGATTGGTTAAAACAAACCCAAACTAAGATTTGGGAAGTTTGCTCACCTGTAGTGTGTGCTGTGCATGGCCTAGAGAAAGAACAGTGAGTTGCAGGTTCCCATAATCACTGCTATAATTACTACTTTACATAATGCAATAATTATTGATTTGCCAAGGTAAGAAGAAAACATCATCCTTAAGATTACTGAATGTTCAACAATGTTCCTCTCGGGGTTGTTATTTACAGTCAATACACACAGAAAAATCTAAAGGTTAATATTAAAAATTTATTTCCTTTTTATATACAGTATCTTAGATTTTCAGAAAGCCCACTGAAATTGTTTAGAAATAAATTGTCCTAATTAGCAAGTCATTTTATCTTTTGGAATACAAATTGGATGCTGCTACCTTTGCATTTTTATTTTACAATAACATCTGCAGACTACAACTTTAATACAATTAAAAATAACATCATGCTCAGTATCCTAAAGTCAGCACAACACTGCATGTAGTTTCTCAACTATTCTGCATTCCATTAATGATATGCCATATATGTCACATGTGACTCTATTGCCAGTTCCATGCAGGGACAGCGGCCGTGTGGCACAGTTTCCTGGCATACTCCCTGCTTCTTCCTCTACTTAGTGCCTGTGGCGCGTTCTCCTTGCTCTTAAAGGGGCAGCACGAATATAGTAAAATGTCTTCAGCCTTTAACTGAGATTCAGTGTAATTTTGCACCTGCAAAATTACTCCCAGCCAATAGCTGTGAGGCATCTTAAATAAAAGACTCCCTCTACCTTAGGGAGTCACCAAGCAATACATTCAGTTTTTAGGTAGTGTGGTGTTTTACCAGTGCCTGAACCTCATCCCCAGTCCATGTGTAAACAATTCTGAGCCCCTGGTGCTAGTGTGGCCAGTTCCTGAAGCTCGATCCCTGGTACATGTGCAGCTGTTGGTGGTACCAGTATCCAAGATGTGTGTCTGTATGTGCACCTCTGAATATTCAGTGTTTCTGGAATGCTAAAACCAGTCTCTGAATAAGACCAGTCTGAGCGTAGCCTCAGTCCATTTCAGCGAACCTGACCCCGGAGATCTGCAGCTGCAGTTCTGGGTACTACATTGAAGTGGTACCTGCCCCCTGACGAAGGTTGTTTTTCCGAAACGCGCGTTGGGGTGGAGGCGCATCCCAGGAGATCCGGTCTTCATTGCGGTGGGTAAATAGTGGCTTATACTGCACTTTGCATGGATTAAATGTTTGGCTACTGGTGCTATAATGGCGATGAGTGGTATTTGCTGGCTATAGGTATTTTGGCAGCACTAATCAATTTGTAATGGATGCTTGCCGTTAATTGCAGCAATAGTTATAAATATCATATTTTCTTAATCAGTTGTAATATCTGAACAATTATTGGTGATTATTATTGGATCCCTGGGTACAAAACCTCCTGCTGTTTTTGCACAATATCCTTTTATATATAACTTTACATTGTCATCTCCGTTCACACTCTGTGTCTAAATGATTTTAATAATAAAGTTGTTATAGTTTGATACTTTATTAGACCTAGTATCATCTTTTTTCTTGTGGTGGTGTTATAGAAGTGGTACCTGAAGCCCAGCCTGTCTCCACCATCAAGAGCTCCAATAAATTCCAGGCAGCCACTTAGCTAGTCCCCTTCCGACACTGGCCTGGCACAGTGCGTCCACGAACCATGTCACAGGTGTAACATCATGTAGCCTATAAAAAATATCAATATAAAGTAGTTTTATTAATAATAATTGAAGTTTATATTGTAACATACTCACCTGTCCCCACTTTTGCATTGAACTGCTTTGCTATTATATGCAAAGTTCCATTTCTAGAGGTAGTGGCTAACTGACAACTAGGTGTGTATCACTTGACCCAGCCAGTGAACCAACGAATGTATGGGTTTGTTAGACTTGAACTCAGCTATTTTGTCATTTTCTACATTTCTATGGTTCAACTTGTGACCCACTTGTCAACTTGCTCTACCAGCCAACAGTTACCCAGTGCTCTAGCAGTAATATCCAAATCTCTAAGTAGGGTTGAAAGAATAAACAGGGTGCCCTTAGAATTTGCTAAACGGACTGGTAGGTTTCTCCCATTATTATAGATGATCAGATCTATCTCTGGGGAATTGAATTCGACTTAAATTTCCAGAAATACATGGGTCCCTGCAAATTCTAACACTTTGTGATCAATTTGCACAGATTGGCCTAGACAGACAGGTTGTAGCCATTTCACAAAGAGGATGTAGCATCTAAGGGCTATCAGCACTCTTGACTGAGTTTAAAAGGTAGGAAAGCATGTCGCATGCCAGGGCAACAGCCGAGAGAAAAGCTGGAAGAACCAAATGGCAGGTGGCGGCAGAGGAACATAGCGGCAAAGTGGCTATTATTATTTTTTTTTACACATTTCTTATAATTAGGAACATTGAATTTTTGGTAATATCTTTGGTGCAAATCAAATTCCTCTGCCTAATGTGTCTGGTCTGCCGAATTTGAATCTTGGCAGATTTCCTAATCTCTAGTGGAATAAATTACCTGCATTTTTTTAAACATAGAAACCAACAAAATATTTTCTACAATCCAGAATAAACTGGACTCTTGCAAACAACAAATTCATTGTCATCTTCTAAGCATTGCCTTAACTGGGCTCATAGTAATGGAACAAATGGAATTTTACACAGCTCATAAAAGCAAGTGATGGTATATAAACATTACAGGAAGATGCAAGTGTTTATGGCATAATAGCCGTGAAATTGCATTAGGAGGTAATAGAATTAAGGTTTTATTTAACTGCACATAAATAAAACTTTCACAGCGTATTACAGCACTCTGCTATTTGTAGCTTACTAACCCCTTCATAGCTCTACTTTAAATACTATTTGAAAGGGCCATTTTATGTATATAATAACAAAATTACCAATGCAAAATGTCAAACTATTTCCTAAAATGTAAAAAAAGCTTACAAAAATATGCTTATTTAGTTCTACTTATTAATGAGGAAGCTGGATGACATGAAAATGGCCATTATAAAACAGCATTAAATTATTCTTAAAATATTACATTATTTAATATAGATAGTTATGAATTTAATTAACCCCTTAAGCCCCGAGGGTGGTTTGCACGTTAATGACCGGACCAATTTTTACAATTCTGACCACTGTCCCTTTATGAGGTATAACTCTGGAACGCTTCAACGGATCTTGGCGATTCTGACAATGTTTTCTCGTGAGATATTGTACTTCATGATAGTGGTTAAATTTATTCGATATAACTTGTGTTTATTTGTGAAAAAAATGGAAATTTGGCAAAAATTTGGAAAATTTCACAATTTTCCAACTTTGAATTTTTATGCCCTTAAATCACAGAGATACGTCACGCAAAATACTTAATAACATTTCCCACATGTCTACTTTACATCAGCACAATTTTGGAACCAAAATTTTTTTTGTTAGGGAGTTATATGGGTTAAAAGTTGACCAGCAATTTCTCATTTTTACACCATTTTTTTTAGGGACCACATCTCATTTGAAGTCATTTTGAGGGGTCTATATGATAGAAAATACCCAAGTGTGACACCATTCTAAAAACTGCACCCCTCAAGGTGCTCAAAACCACATTCAAGAAGTTTATTAACCCTTCAGATGTTTCACAGGAATTTTTGGAATGTTTAAATAAAAATGAACATTTAACTTTTTTTCACACAAAATTTACTTCAGCTCCAATTTGTTTTATTTTACCAAGGGTAACAGGAGAAAATGGACCCCAAAAGATGTTGTACAATTTGTCCTGAGCACGCCGATACCCCATGTGTGGGGGTAAACCACTTTTTGGGCACATGACAGAGCGAAGGAGCGCCATTTGACTTTTCAATGCAAAATTGACTGGAATTGAGATGGGACGCCATGTTGCGTTTGGAGAGCCCCTAATGTGCCTAAACATTGAAACCCCCCGCAAGTGACACCATTTTGGAAAGTAGACCCCTTAAGGAACTTATCTAGATGTGTAGTGAGCACTTTGACCCAACAAGTGCTTCACAGAAGTTTATAATGCAGAGCCGTAAAAATACAAAATCATATTTTTTCACAAAAATGATTTTTCGCCCCCAATTTTTTATTTTCCCAAGGGTAAGAGAAGAAATTAGACCACAAAAGTTGTTGTGCAATTTGTCCTGAGTACAACGATACCACATATGTGGGGGTAAACCACTGTTTGGGTGCATAGCAGAGCTCGGAAGGGAAGGAGCGCCATTTGACTTTTCAATGCAAAATTGACTGGAATTGAGATGGGACACCATGTCGCGTTTGGAGAGCCCCTGATGTGCCTAAACATTAAAACCCCCCACAAGTGACACCATTTTGGAAAGTAGACCCCCTAAGGAACTTATCTTGATGTGTTTTGAGAGCTTCGAACCCCCAAGTGTTTCACTACAGTTTATAACGCAGAGTCGTGAAAATAAAAATTCCTTTTTTTTTTCAGAAAAATGATTTTTTAGCCCCCAGTTTTGTATTTTAGCAAGGGAAACAGGATAAATTGGACTCCAAAAGTTGTTGTCCAATTTGTCCTGAGTACGTTGATACCCCATATGTGGGAGGGAACCACTGTTTGGGCGCATGGCAGAGCTCGGAAGGGAAGGAGCGCCATTTGGAATGCAGACTTAGATGGATTGGTCTGCAGGCGTCACGTTGCATTTGCAGAGCCCCTGATGTACCCAAACAGTACAACCCCCCCACAAATGACCCCATATTGGAAACTAGACCTCCCAAGGAACTTATCTAGATGTTTTGTGAGAACTTTGAACCCCCAAGTGTTTCACTACAGTTTACAACGCAGTGCCGTGAAAATAAAAAATCCTTTTTTTCCCACAAAAATGATTTTTAGCCCCCCAAATTTTTATTTGCCCAGAGATAACAAGAGAACTTGGACCCCAAAAGTTGTTGTCCAATTTGTCCCGAGTAAGCTGATGCCCCATATGTTGGGGTAAACCCCTGTTTTGGCGCACGGGAGAGCTCGGAAGGGAAGGAGCACTGTTTTACTTTTTCAACGCAGAATTGTCTGGAATTGAGATCGGACGCCATGTCGCGTTTGGAGAGCCCCTCATGTGCCTGAACAGTGGAAACTCTCCAATTCTACCTGAAACTAATCCAAACACACCCCTAACCCTAATCCCAACTGTAACCCTAACCACTCCCCTAACCCTGACACACCCCTAATTCTAATCCCAACCCTAATCCCAACCGTAAATGTAATCCAAACCCTAACCCTAACTTTATCCCCAACCCTAACTTTAGCCCTAACCCTATCCCTAACTTTAGCCCCAACCCTAACTTTAGCTCCAACCCTAGCCCCAACCCTAACCCTAGCCCTAACCCTAGCCCTAACCCTAGCCCTAACCCTAATGGGAAAATGGAAATAAATACATTTTTTTAATTTTATTATTTTTCCCTATCTAAGGGGGTGAGGAAGGGGGGTTTGATTTACTTTTATAGCGTTTTTTATATCGGATTTTTATGATTGGCAGCTGTCACACACTAAAAGACGCTTTTTATAGCAAAAAAGTTTTTGCGTCTCCACATTTTGAGACCTATAATTTTTCCGTATTTTGGTCCACAGAGTCATGTGAGGTCTTGTTTTTTGCGGGACGAGTTGATGTTTTTATTGGTAACATTTTCGGAGATGTGACAGTTTTTGATCACTTTTTATTCCGATTTTTGTGAGGCAAAATGACCAAAAACCAGCTATTCATTAATTTCTTTTGGGGGAGGCGTTTATACCGTTCCACGTTTGGTAAAATTGATAAAGCAGTTTTATTCGTCGGGTTAGTACAATTACAGCGATATCTCATTTATATCATTTTTTTATGTTTTGGCGCTTTTATACGATAAAAGCTATTTTATAGAAAAAATAATTATTTTGACATCACTTTATTCTGAGGACTATAACTTTTTTATTTTTTTGGTTATGATGCTATATTGCAGCTAGTTTTTTGCGGGACAAGATGACGTTTTCAGCGGTACCATAGTTATTTATATCTGTCTTTTTGATCGCGTGTTATTTCACTTTTTGTTCGTCGGTTTGATAATAAAGCGTTGTTTTTTGGCTCGTTTTTTTTTTTTCTTACGGTGTTCACTGAAGGGGTTAACTAGTGGGACAGTTTTATAGGCTGGGTCGTTACGGATGCGGCAATACTAAATATGTGTACTTTTGTTGTTTTTTTTGTTTTTTTTAGATAAAGAAATGTATTTATGGGAATAATATTTTTTTTTCTTCATTATTTAGGATTATTTTATTATTATTTTTTTTTTTTACACACGTGGAATTTTTTTTTTTAAAACTTTTTTACTTTGTCCCAGGGGGGGACATCACAGATCGCCATCTGATAGTTTGCATAGCACTCTATCAGATCGGCGATCTCACTCACATCGCCGCAGGCTTACCAGCGCCTGCACGGCACCCGGAAGTACTCCCTGCAGGACCCGGATGCAGCCCCGCGGCCATTTTGGATCTGGGGCCTGCAGGGAGGAGATGCTCGGTACAAGGTGAGTACATTCCCTTGTACCGATCGTCTCAGGGAAGCCCGCAGCGAGCCCCCTCCCTGCACGATGCTTCCCTGTACCGCCGGAACACCGCGATCATGTTTGATCGCGGTGTGCCGGGGGTTAATGTGCCGGGGGCGGTCCGTGACCGCTCCTGGCACATAGTGCCGGATGTCAGCTGCGATAGGCAGCTGACACCCGGCCGCGATCGGCCGTGCTCCCCCCGTGAGCGTGGCCGATCGCTATGACGTACTATCCCGTCACTGGGAATTAAGTCCCAGGTCTGTTGTGATTTTGCTTTTTGCTCCCTCTAGTGGTCATTAGTGATTTGACTCTGGAGCGTCTGTCTTTTCCTATATCCTCACCTGGGCCGTTAGTTCAGGGGCGTTGCTATATAAGCTCCCTGGACCTTCAGTTCAATGCCTGGCATCGTTGAAATTAGAGCTAATCTGTTGTGCTCTTGTCCTCTGATCCTGGTTCCTGTTTTTCAAGCTAAGTCTGCTTCTTTGCTTTTTGCTTTTGTTTTGTTTGGTATTTTTGTCCAGCTTGTTCCTATCTGTATCCTGACCTTTGCCTGAAGCTCTAGGGGGCTGGTGTTCTCCCCCCGGACCGTTAGACGGTTCGGGGGTTCTTGAATCTCCAGCGTGGATTTTTATAGGGTTTTTGTTGACCAGATAAGTTATCTTGCTTTATTCTGCTATTAGTAAGCTGGCCTCTCTTTGCTGAACCTGGTTCATTTCTGTGTTTGTCATTTCCTCTTACCTCACCGTTATTATTTGTGGGGGGCTTGTATCTTGCTTTGGGGTCCCTTTCTCTGGAGGCAAGAGAGGTCTTTGTTTTCTTCTCCTAGGGGTAGTTAGATTCTCCGGCTGGCGCGAGTCATCTAGCGATCACCGTAGGCATGATCCCCGGCTACTTCTAGTGTTGGCGTTAGGAGTAGCTATTTGGTCAACCCAGTTACCACAGCCCTATGAGCTGGATTTTTGTATCTTGCAGACTTACACGTTCCTCTGAGACCCTGTCCACTGGGGTCATAACAGTATGCCAGGCCAGTATTAAATGTTTAATGCATTGCAGAAGTGGGATTATAAGAAAGAAAATTTTGAGTTTTTTTTTTTTTCCCTCTCTCATTTTTTTTTTTCTTCTTTTCCCCTTTACCTCAGAGTGGCTTAAGCTTGCTGCAGACATGAATGTCCAGACCTTGATTACAAGTGTGGACCAGCTTGCCGCTCGTGTGCAGGGTATACAAGATTATGTTACCAGAAATCCTAGGTCTGAACCCAAGATTCCGATTCCTGAACTGTTTTCAGGAGACCGATTTAAGTTTAGGAATTTCAGGAATAATTGTAAATTATTTTGTCCCTGAAACCTTGTTCGTCTGGAGACTCTGCTCAACAAGTAAAAATTGTTATTTCATTCTTACGGGGTGACCCTCAGGATTGGGCTTTTTCGTTGGCGCCAGGAGATCCGGCATTGGCTGATATTGATGCGTTTTTTCTGGCGCTCGGTTTACTTTATGAGGAACCCAATCTTGAGATTCAGGCAGAGAAAGCCTTGCTGGCTATGTCTCAGGGCCAGGACGAGGCAGAGGTGTATTGCCAAAAATTTCGGAAATGGTCCGTGCTGACACATTGGAACGAATGTGCACTGGCCGCTAATTTTAGAAATGGCCTTTCTGAGGCCATTAAGAATGTTATGGTGGGTTTTCCCATTCCCACAGGTCTGAATGATACCATGTCCCTGGCTATTCAAATTGACCGGCGGTTGCGGGAGCGCAAAACCGCAAATTCCCTCATGTTGTTGTCGGAACAGACACCTGATGTGATGCAATGTGATAGAAAAACCGCAAATTCCCTCATGGTGTTGTCTGAACGGACACCTGATTTGATGCAATGTGATAGAATCCTGACTAGAAATGAGAGGAAAATTCATAGACGCCGGAATGGCTTGTGCTACTACTGTGGTGATTCTACACATGTTATCTCAGCATGCTCTAAACGTATATCTAAGGTTGTTAGTCCTGTCACCGTTGGTAATTTGCATCCTAAGTTTATTCTGTCTGTAACTTTGATTTGCTCACTGTCATCTTATCCTGTCATGGCGTTTGTAGATTCAGGTGCTGCCCTGAGTCTTATGGATCTCTCATTTGCTAAGCGCTGTGGTTTTATTCTTGAACCATTAGAAAATCCTATTCCTCTTAGGGGTATTGATGCTACGCCATTGGCAGAAAATAAGCCGCAGTATTGGACACAGGTTACCATGTGCATGACTCCTGAACACCGCGAGGTGATACGTTTTCTCGTTCTACATAAAATGCATGATTTGGTTGTTTTGGGGCTGCCATGGTTACAGACCCATAATCCAGTCCTTGACTGGAAGGCTATGTCAGTGTCTAGTTGGGGCTGTCGTGGTATTCATGAGGATTCCCTGCCTGTGTCTATTGCTTCTTCTACACCTTCGGAAGTTCCGGAGTACTTGTCTGATTATCAGGATGTCTTTAGCGAGTCCAGGTCCAGTGCATTGCCTCCTCATAGGGAATGTGACTGTGCAATAGATTTGATTCCAGGCAGTAAGTTTCCTAAGGGAAGACTGTTTAATCTGTCGATACCTGAACATACCGCTATGCGTTCATATATCAAGGAGTCTCTGGAGAAAGGACACATCCGTCCGTCTTCTTCCCCTCTTGGTGCGGGATTCTTTTTTGTGGCTAAAAAGGACGGATCTTTGAGGCCTTGTATTGACTATCGGCTTTTAAATAAGATCACTGTCAAATTTCAGTATCCTTTGCCGCTGTTGTCTGACTTGTTTGCCCGGATTAAAGGTGCCAAGTGGTTTACCAAGATAGACCTTCGTGGTGCGTACAACCTTGTGCGCATTAAGCAAGGGGATGAATGGAAAACCGCATTCAATACGCCCGAAGGTCATTTTGAGTACTTGGTGATGCCTTTTGGGCTCTCTAATGCCCCTTCAGTTTTTCAGTCCTTTATGCATGACATTTTCCGGAACTATCTGGATAAATTTCTGATCGTTTATCTGGATGATATTCTGGTTTTTTCTGATAATTGGGACTCGCATGTGGAGCAGGTCAGGATGGTCTTTAAAATTTTGCGTGAAAATTCTTTGTTTGTCAAGGGCTCAAAGTGTCTTTTTGGTGTACAGAAGGTTCCCTTTTTGGGGTTCATTTTTTCCCCTTCTGCTGTGGAGATGGACCCAGTCAAGGTCCGAGCTATTCTTGATTGGACTCAGCCCTCGTCAGTTAAGAGTCTTCAGAAGTTCTTGGGTTTCGCTAACTTTTACCGTCGTTTTATCGCTAACGTTTCTAGCATTGTGAAACCTTTGACGGATATGACCAAGAAGGGCTCCGATGTGGTTAATTGGGCTCCTGCTGCCGTGGAGGCTTTCCAGGAGTTGAAACGTCGGTTTACTTCGGCGCCTGTTTTGTGCCAGCCTGATGTCTCGCTTCCCTTTCAAGTTGAGGTGGATGCTTCAGAGATTGGAGCAGGGGCCGTTTTGTCGCAGAGAGGCCCTGGTTGCTCTGTTATGAGACCTTGCGCCTTTTTCTCTAGGAAGTTTTCGCCTGCGGAGCGAAATTATGATGTGGGCAATCGGGAGTTGTTGGCCATGAAATGGGCATTTGAGGAGTGGCGTCATTGGCTCGAGGGTGCTAAACATCGTGTGGTGGTCTTGACTGATCACAAAAATCTGATGTATCTCGAGTCTGCTAAACGCCTGAATCCTAGACAGGCCCGCTGGTCATTGTTTTTCTCCCGTTTTGACTTTGTTGTCTCGTATTTACCAGGTTCAAAGAATGTGAAGGCCGATGCTCTTTCCAGGAGCTTTGTGCCTGATGCTCCTGGAGTCGCTGAACCTGTTGGTATTCTTAAGGATGGTATTATCTTGTCAGCTATTTCTCCAGATCTGCGACGTGTGTTGCAGAGATTTCAGGCTGATAGGCCTGATTCTTGTCCACCTGACAGACTGTTTGTGCCTGATAAGTGGACCAGCAGAGTCATTTACGAGGTTCATTCCTCGGTGTTGGCAGGTCACCCAGGAATTTTTGGCACCAGAGATCTGGTGGCCAGATCCTTTTGGTGGCCTTCCTTGTCTAGGGATGTGCGGTCATTTGTACAGTCCTGTGGGACTTGTGCTCGAGCTAAGCCTTGCTGTTCTCGTGCCAGCGGGTTGCTCTTGCCCTTGCCTGTCCCTAAGAGACCTTGGACACATATCTCCATGGATTTCATTTCTGATCTTCCGGTGTCTCAGGGCATGTCTGTTATCTGGGTGATATGTGATCGCTTCTCCAAGATGGTCCATTTGGTTCCTTTGCCTAAACTGCCTTCCTCTTCCGATCTGGTTCCTGTGTTTTTCCAGAACGTGGTTCGTTTGCACGGCATCCCTGAGAATATTGTGTCAGACAGAGGATCCCAGTTCGTTTCCAGATTCTGGCGATCCTTTTGTAGTAGGATGGGCATTGACTTGTCGTTTTCGTCTGCTTTCCATCCTCAGACTAATGGACAGACGGAGCGAACTAATCAGACTTTGGAGGCTTATTTGAGGTGTTTTGTCTCTGCTGATCAGGATGATTGGGTGACCTTCTTGCCGTTAGCTGAGTTTGCCCTTAATAATCGGGCTAGTTCCGCCACCTTGGTTTCGCCGTTTTTCTGCAACTCTGGTTTCCACCCTCGTTTTTCTTCGGGTCATGTGGAACCTTCTGACTGCCCTGGGGTGGATTCTGTGGTGGATAGGTTGCAGCGGATCTGGAATCTTGTGGTGGACAACTTGAAGTTGTCACAGGAGAGGGGTCAGCGCTTTGCCAACCGCCGCCGCTGTGTGGGTCCCCGACTACGTGTTGGGGATTTGGTGTGGCTTTCTTCCCGCTTTGTTCCTATGAAGGTTTCCTCTCCCAAATTTAAACCTCGTTTTATTGGTCCTTACAAGATATTGGAAATTCTTAATCCTGTGTCCTTTCGCCTGGATCTTCCTGTGTCGTTTGCTATCCACAACGTGTTTCATAGGTCCTTGTTGCGGCGGTACGTTGTGCCTGTGGTTCCTTCTGCTGAGCCTCCTGCTCCGGTGTTGGTTGAGGGCGAGTTGGAGTACGTGGTGGAGAAGATCTTGGATTCTCGTCTCTCCAGGCGGAGGCTTCAGTACCTGGTCAAGTGGAAGGGCTATGGTCAGGAAGATAATTCCTGGGTGGTCGCCTCTGATGTTCATGCGGCCGATTTAGTTCGTGCCTTTCACGCCGCTCATCCTGATCGCCCTGGTGGTCGTGGTGAGGGTTCGGTGACCCCTCACTAAGGGGGGGGTACTGTTGTGATTTTGCTTTTTGCTCCCTCTAGTGGTCATTAGTGATTTGACTCTGGAGCGTCTGTCTTTTCCTATATCCTCACCTGGGCCGTTAGTTCAGGGGCGTTGCTATATAAGCTCCCTGGACCTTCAGTTCAATGCCTGGCATCGTTGAAATCAGAGCTAATCTGTTGTGCTCTTGTCCTCTGATCCTGGTTCCTGTTTTTCAAGCTAAGTCTGCTTCTTTGCTTTTTGCTTTTGTTTTGTTTGGTATTTTTGTCCAGCTTGTTCCTATCTGTATCCTGACCTTTGCCTGAAGCTCTAGGGGGCTGGTGTTCTCCCCCTGGACCGTTAGACGGTTCGGGGGTTCTTGAATCTCCAGCGTGGATTTTTATAGGGTTTTTGTTGACCAGATAAGTTATCTTGCTTTATTCTGCTATTAGTAAGCTGGCCTCTCTTTGCTGAACCTGGTTCATTTCTGTGTTTGTCATTTCCTCTTACCTCACCGTTATTATTTGTGGGGGGCTTGTATCTTGCTTTGGGGTCCCTTTCTCTGGAGGCAAGAGAGGTCTTTGTTTTCTTCTCCTAGGGGTAGTTAGATTCTCCGGCTGGCGCGAGTCATCTAGCGATCACCGTAGGCATGATCCCCGGCTACTTCTAGTGTTGGCGTTAGGAGTAGCTATTTGGTCAACCCAGTTACCACAGCCCTATGAGCTGGATTTTTGTATCTTGCAGACTTACACGTTCCTCTGAGACCCTGTCCACTGGGGTCATAACAGTATGCCAGGCCAGTATTAAATGTTTAATGCATTGCAGAAGTGGGATTATAAGAAAGAAAATTTTGAGTTTTTTTTTTTTTCCCTCTCTCATTTTTTTTTTTTCTTCTTTTCCCCTTTACCTCAGAGTGGCTTAAGCTTGCTGCAGACATGAATGTCCAGACCTTGATTACAAGTGTGGACCAGCTTGCCGCTCGTGTGCAGGGTATACAAGATTATGTTACCAGAAATCCTAGGTCTGAACCCAAGATTCCGATTCCTGAACTGTTTTCAGGAGACCGATTTAAGTTTAGGAATTTCAGGAATAATTGTAAATTATTTTGTCCCTGAAACCTTGTTCGTCTGGAGACTCTGCTCAACAAGTAAAAATTGTTATTTCATTCTTACGGGGTGACCCTCAGGATTGGGCTTTTTCGTTGGCGCCAGGAGATCCGGCATTGGCTGATATTGATGCGTTTTTTCTGGCGCTCGGTTTACTTTATGAGGAACCCAATCTTGAGATTCAGGCAGAGAAAGCCTTGCTGGCTATGTCTCAGGGCCAGGACGAGGCAGAGGTGTATTGCCAAAAATTTCGGAAATGGTCCGTGCTGACACATTGGAACGAATGTGCACTGGCCGCTAATTTTAGAAATGGCCTTTCTGAGGCCATTAAGAATGTTATGGTGGGTTTTCCCATTCCCACAGGTCTGAATGATACCATGTCCCTGGCTATTCAAATTGACCGGCGGTTGCGGGAGCGCAAAACCGCAAATTCCCTCATGTTGTTGTCGGAACAGACACCTGATGTGATGCAATGTGATAGAATCCTGACTAGAAATGAGAGGAAAATTCATAGACGCCGGAATGGCTTGTGCTACTACTGTGGTGATTCTACACATGTTATCTCAGCATGCTCTAAACGTATATCTAAGGTTGTTAGTCCTGTCACCGTTGGTAATTTGCATCCTAAGTTTATTCTGTCTGTAACTTTGATTTGCTCACTGTCATCTTATCCTGTCATGGCGTTTGTAGATTCAGGTGCTGCCCTGAGTCTTATGGATCTCTCATTTGCTAAGCGCTGTGGTTTTATTCTTGAACCATTAGAAAATCCTATTCCTCTTAGGGGTATTGATGCTACGCCATTGGCAGAAAATAAGCCGCAGTATTGGACACAGGTTACCATGTGCATGACTCCTGAACACCGCGAGGTGATACGTTTTCTCGTTCTACATAAAATGCATGATTTGGTTGTTTTGGGGCTGCCATGGTTACAGACCCATAATCCAGTCCTTGACTGGAAGGCTATGTCAGTGTCTAGTTGGGGCTGTCGTGGTATTCATGAGGATTCCCTGCCTGTGTCTATTGCTTCTTCTACGCCTTCGGAAGTTCCGGAGTACTTGTCTGATTATCAGGATGTCTTTAGCGAGTCCAGGTCCAGTGCATTGCCTCCTCATAGGGAATGTGACTGTGCAATAGATTTGATTCCAGGCAGTAAGTTTCCTAAGGGAAGACTGTTTAATCTGTCGATACCTGAACATACCGCTATGCGTTCATATATCAAGGAGTCTCTGGAGAAAGGACACATCCGTCCGTCTTCTTCCCCTCTTGGTGCGGGATTCTTTTTTGTGGCTAAAAAGGACGGATCTTTGAGGCCTTGTATTGACTATCGGCTTTTAAATAAGATCACTGTCAAATTTCAGTATCCTTTGCCGCTGTTGTCTGACTTGTTTGCCCGGATTAAAGGTGCCAAGTGGTTTACCAAGATAGACCTTCGTGGTGCGTACAACCTTGTGCGCATTAAGCAAGGGGATGAATGGAAAACCGCATTCAATACGCCCGAAGGTCATTTTGAGTACTTGGTGATGCCTTTTGGGCTCTCTAATGCCCCTTCAGTTTTTCAGTCCTTTATGCATGACATTTTCCGGAACTATCTGGATAAATTTCTGATCGTTTATCTGGATGATATTCTGGTTTTTTCTGATAATTGGGACTCGCATGTGGAGCAGGTCAGGATGGTCTTTAAAATTTTGCGTGAAAATTCTTTGTTTGTCAAGGGCTCAAAGTGTCTTTTTGGTGTACAGAAGGTTCCCTTTTTGGGGTTCATTTTTTCCCCTTCTGCTGTGGAGATGGACCCAGTCAAGGTCCGAGCTATTCTTGATTGGACTCAGCCCTCGTCAGTTAAGAGTCTTCAGAAGTTCTTGGGTTTCGCTAACTTTTACCGTCGTTTTATCGCTAACTTTTCTAGCATTGTGAAACCTTTGACGGATATGACCAAGAAGGGCTCCGATGTGGTTAATTGGGCTCCTGCTGCCGTGGAGGCTTTCCAGGAGTTGAAACGTCGGTTTACTTCGGCACCTGTTTTGTGCCAGCCTGATGTCTCGCTTCCCTTTCAAGTTGAGGTGGATGCTTCAGAGATTGGAGCAGGGGCCGTTTTGTCGCAGAGAGGCCCTGGTTGCTCTGTTATGAGACCTTGCGCCTTTTTCTCTAGGAAGTTTTCGCCTGCGGAGCGAAATTATGATGTGGGCAATCGGGAGTTGTTGGCCATGAAATGGGCATTTGAGGAGTGGCGTCATTGGCTCGAGGGTGCTAAACATCGTGTGGTGGTCTTGACTGATCACAAAAATCTGATGTCTCTCGAGTCTGCTAAACGCCTGAATCCTAGACAGGCCCGCTGGTCATTGTTTTTCTCCCGTTTTGACTTTGTTGTCTCGTATTTACCAGGTTCAAAGAATGTGAAGGCCGATGCTCTTTCCAGGAGCTTTGTGCCTGATGCTCCTGGAGTCGCTGAACCTGTTGGTATTCTTAAGGATGGTATTATCTTGTCAGCTATTTCTCCAGATCTGCGACGTGTGTTGCAGAGATTTCAGGCTGATAGGCCTGATTCTTGTCCACCTGACAGACTGTTTGTGCCTGATAAGTGGACCAGCAGAGTCATTTACGAGGTTCATTCCTCGGTGTTGGCAGGTCACCCAGGAATTTTTGGCACCAGAGATCTGGTGGCCAGATCCTTTTGGTGGCCTTCCTTGTCTAGGGATGTGCGGTCATTTGTACAGTCCTGTGGGACTTGTGCTCGAGCTAAGCCTTGCTGTTCTCGTGCCAGCGGGTTGCTCTTGCCCTTGCCTGTCCCTAAGAGACCTTGGACACATATCTCCATGGATTTCATTTCTGATCTTCCGGTGTCTCAGGGCATGTCTGTTATCTGGGTGATATGTGATCGCTTCTCCAAGATGGTCCATTTGGTTCCTTTGCCTAAACTGCCTTCCTCTTCCGATCTGGTTCCTGTGTTTTTCCAGAACGTGGTTCGTTTGCACGGCATCCCTGAGAATATTGTGTCAGACAGAGGATCCCAGTTCGTTTCCAGATTCTGGCGATCCTTTTGTAGTAGGATGGGCATTGACTTGTCGTTTTCGTCTGCTTTCCATCCTCAGACTAATGGACAGACGGAGCGAACTAATCAGACTTTGGAGGCTTATTTGAGGTGTTTTGTCTCTGCTGATCAGGATGATTGGGTGACCTTCTTGCCGTTAGCTGAGTTTGCCCTTAATAATCGGGCTAGTTCCGCCACCTTGGTTTCGCCGTTTTTCTGCAACTCTGGTTTCCACCCTCGTTTTTCTTTGGGTCATGTGGAACCTTCTGACTGCCCTGGGGTGGATTCTGTGGTGGATAGGTTGCAGCGGATCTGGAATCTTGTGGTGGACAACTTGAAGTTGTCACAGGAGAGGGGTCAGCGCTTTGCCAACCGCCGCCGCGGTGTGGGTCCCCGACTACGTGTTGGGGATTTGGTGTGGCTTTCTTCCCGCTTTGTTCCTATGAAGGTTTCCTCTCCCAAATTTAAACCTCGTTTTATTGGTCCTTACAAGATATTGGAAATTCTTAATCCTGTGTCCTTTCGCCTGGTTCTTCCTGTGTCGTTTGCTATCCACAACATGTTTCATAGGTCCTTGTTGCGGCGGTACGTTGTGCCTGTGGTTCCTTCTGCTGAGCCTCCTGCTCCGGTGTTGGTTGAGGGCGAGTTGGAGTACGTGGTGGAGAAGATCTTGGATTCTCGTCTCTCCAGGCGGAGGCTTCAGTACCTGGTCAAGTGGAAGGGCTATGGTCAGGAAGATAATTCCTGGGTGGTCGCCTCTGATGTTCATGCGGCCGATTTAGTTCGTGCCTTTCACGCCGCTCATCCTGATCGCCCTGGTGGTCGTGGTGAGGGTTCGGTGACCCCTCACTAAGGGGGGGGTACTGTTGTGATTTTGCTTTTTGCTCCCTCTAGTGGTCATTAGTGATTTGACTCTGGAGCGTCTGTCTTTTCCTATATCCTCACCTGGGCCGTTAGTTCAGGGGCGTTGCTATATAAGCTCCCTGGACCTTCAGTTCAATGCCTGGCATCGTTGAAATCAGAGCTAATCTGTTGTGCTCTTGTCCTCTGATCCTGGTTCCTGTTTTTCAAGCTAAGTCTGCTTCTTTGCTTTTTGCTTTTGTTTTGTTTGGTATTTTTGTCCAGCTTGTTCCTATCTGTATCCTGACCTTTGCCTGAAGCTCTAGGGGGCTGGTGTTCTCCCCCCGGACCGTTAGACGGTTCGGGGGTTCTTGAATCTCCAGCGTGGATTTTTATAGGGTTTTTGTTGACCAGATAAGTTATCTTGCTTTATTCTGCTATTAGTAAGCTGGCCTCTCTTTGCTGAACCTGGTTCATTTCTGTGTTTGTCATTTCCTCTTACCTCACCGTTATTATTTGTGGGGGGCTTGTATCTTGCTTTGGGGTCCCTTTCTCTGGAGGCAAGAGAGGTCTTTGTTTTCTTCTCCTAGGGGTAGTTAGATTCTCCGGCTGGCGCGAGTCATCTAGCGATCACCGTAGGCATGATCCCCGGCTACTTCTAGTGTTGGCGTTAGGAGTAGCTATTTGGTCAACCCAGTTACCACAGCCCTATGAGCTGGATTTTTGTATCTTGCAGACTTACACGTTCCTCTGAGACCCTGTCCACTGGGGTCATAACAGTATGCCAGGCCAGTATTAAATGTTTAATGCATTGCAGAAGTGGGATTATAAGAAAGAAAATTTTGAGTTTTTTTTTTTTTCCCTCTCTCATTTTTTTTTTTTTCTTCTTTTCCCCTTTACCTCAGAGTGGCTTAAGCTTGCTGCAGACATGAATGTCCAGACCTTGATTACAAGTGTGGACCAGCTTGCCGCTCGTGTGCAGGGTATACAAGATTATGTTACCAGAAATCCTAGGTCTGAACCCAAGATTCTGATTCCTGAACTGTTTTCAGGAGACCGATTTAAGTTTAGGAATTTCAGGAATAATTGTAAATTATTTTTGTCCCTGAAACCTTGTTCGTCTGGAGACTCTGCTCAACAAGTAAAAATTGTTATTTCATTCTTACGGGGTGACCCTCAGGATTGGGCTTTTTCGTTGGCGCCAGGAGATCCGGCATTGGCTGATATTGATGCGTTTTTTCTGGCGCTCGGTTTACTTTATGAGGAACCCAATCTTGAGATTCAGGCAGAGAAAGCCTTGCTGGCTATGTCTCAGGGCCAGGACGAGGCAGAGGTGTATTGCCAAAAATTTCGGAAATGGTCCGTGCTGACACATTGGAACGAGTGTGCACTGGCCGCTAATTTTAGAAATGGCCTTTCTGAGGCCATTAAGAATGTTATGGTGGGTTTTCCCATTCCCACAGGTCTGAATGATACCATGTCCCTGGCTATTCAAATTGACCGGCGGTTGCGGGAGCGCAAAACCGCAAATTCCCTCATGTTGTTGTCGGAACAGACACCTGATGTGATGCAATGTGATAGAAAAACCGCAAATTCCCTCATGGTGTTGTCTGAACGGACACCTGATTTGATGCAATGTGATAGAATCCTGACTAGAAATGAGAGGAAAATTCATAGACGCCGGAATGGCTTGTGCTACTACTGTGGTGATTCTACACATGTTATCTCAGCATGCTCTTAACGTATATCTAAGGTTGTTAGTCCTGTCACCGTTGGTAATTTGCATCCTAAGTTTATTCTGTCTGTAACTTTGATTTGCTCACTGTCATCTTATCCTGTCATGGCGTTTGTAGATTCAGGTGCTGCCCTGAGTCTTATGGATCTCTCATTTGCTAAGCACTGTGGTTTTATTCTTGAACCATTAGAAAATCCTATTCCTCTTAGGGGTATTGATGCTACGCCATTGGCAGAAAATAAGCCGCAGTATTGGACACAGGTTACCATGTGCATGACTCCTGAACACCGCGAGGTGATACGTTTTCTCGTTCTACATAAAATGCATGATTTGGTTGTTTTGGGGCTGCCATGGTTACAGACCCATAATCCAGTCCTTGACTGGAAGGCTATGTCAGTGTCTAGTTGGGGCTGTCGTGGTATTCATGAGGATTCCCTGCCTGTGTCTATTGCTTCTTCTACGCCTTCGGAAGTTCTGGAGTACTTGTCTGATTATCAGGATGTCTTTAGCGAGTCCAGGTCCAGTGCATTGCCTCCTCATAGGGAATGTGACTGTGCAATAGATTTGATTCCAGGCAGTAAGTTTCCTAAGGGAAGACTGTTTAATCTGTCGATACCTGAACATACCGCTATGCGTTCATATATCAAGGAGTCTCTGGAGAAAGGACACATTCGTCCGTCTTCTTCCCCTCTTGGTGCGGGATTCTTTTTTGTGGCTAAAAAGGACGGATCTTTGAGGCCTTGTATTGACTATCGGCTTTTAAATAAGATCACTGTCAAATTTCAGTATCCTTTGCCGCTGTTGTCTGACTTGTTTGCCCGGATTAAAGGTGCCAAGTGGTTTACCAAGATAGACCTTCGTGGTGCGTACAACCTTGTGCGCATTAAGCAAGGGGATGAATGGAAAACCGCATTCAATACGCCCGAAGGTCATTTTGAGTACTTGGTGATGCCTTTTGGGCTCTCTAATGCCCCTTCAGTTTTTCAGTCCTTTATGCATGACATTTTCCGGAACTATCTGGATAAATTTCTGATCGTTTATCTGGATGATATTCTGGTTTTTTCTGATAATTGGGACTTGCATGTGGAGCAGGTCAGGATGGTCTTTAAAATTTTGCGTGAAAATTCTTTGTTTGTCAAGGGCTCAAAGTGTCTTTTTGGTGTACAGAAGGTTCCCTTTTTGGGGTTCATTTTTTCCCCTTCTGCTGTGGAGATGGACCCAGTCAAGGTCCGAGCTATTCTTGATTGGACTCAGCCCTCGTCAGTTAAGAGTCTTCAGAAGTTCTTGGGTTTCGCTAACTTTTACCGTCGTTTTATCGCTAACTTTTCTAGCATTGTGAAACCTTTGACGGATATGACCAAGAAGGGCTCCGATGTGGTTAATTGGGCTCCTGCTGCCGTGGAGGCTTTCCAGGAGTTGAAACGTCGGTTTACTTCGGCGCCTGTTTTGTGCCAGCCTGATGTCTCGCTTCCCTTTCAAGTTGAGGTGGATGCTTCAGAGATTGGAGCAGGGGCCGTTTTGTCGCAGAGAGGCCCTGGTTGCTCTGTTATGAGACCTTGCGCCTTTTTCTCTAGGAAGTTTTCGCCTGCGGAGCGAAATTATGATGTGGGCAATCGGGAGTTGTTGGCCATGAAATGGGCATTTGAGGAGTGGCGTCATTGGCTCGAGGGTGCTAAACATCGTGTGGTGGTCTTGACTGATCACAAAAATCTGATGTATCTCGAGTCTGCTAAACGCCTGAATCCTAGACAGGCCCGCTGGTCATTGTTTTTCTCCCGTTTTGACTTTGTTGTCTCGTATTTACCAGGTTCAAAGAATGTGAAGGCCGATGCTCTTTCCAGGAGCTTTGTGCCTGATGCTCCTGGAGTCGCTGAACCTGTTGGTATTCTTAAGGATGGTATTATCTTGTCAGCTATTTCTCCAGATCTGCGACGTGTGTTGCAGAGATTTCAGGCTGATAGGCCTGATTCTTGTCCACCTGACAGACTGTTTGTGCCTGATAAGTGGACCAGCAGAGTCATTTCCGAGGTTCATTCCTCGGTGTTGGCAGGTCACCCAGGAATTTTTGGCACCAGAGATCTGGTGGCCAGATCCTTTTGGTGGCCTTCCTTGTCTAGGGATGTGCGGTCATTTGTACAGTCCTGTGGGACTTGTGCTCGAGCTAAGCCTTGCTGTTCTCGTGCCAGCGGGTTGCTCTTGCCCTTGCCTGTCCCTAAGAGACCTTGGACACATATCTCCATGGATTTCATTTCTGATCTTCCGGTGTCTCAGGGCATGTCTGTTATCTGGGTGATATGTGATCGCTTCTCCAAGATGGTCCATTTGGTTCCTTTGCCTAAACTGCCTTCCTCTTCCGATCTGGTTCCTGTGTTTTTCCAGAACGTGGTTCGTTTGCACGGCATCCCTGAGAATATTGTGTCAGACAGAGGATCCCAGTTCGTTTCCAGATTCTGGCGATCCTTTTGTAGTAGGATGGGCATTGACTTGTCGTTTTCGTCTGCTTTCCATCCTCAGACTAATGGACAGACGGAGCGAACTAATCAGACTTTGGAGGCTTATTTGAGGTGTTTTGTCTCTGCTGATCAGGACGATTGGGTGACCTTCTTGCCGTTAGCTGAGTTTGCCCTTAATAATCGGGCTAGTTCCGCCACCTTGGTTTCGCCGTTTTTCTGCAACTCTGGTTTCCACCCTCGTTTTTCTTCGGGTCATGTGGAACCTTCTGACTGCCCTGGGGTGGATTCTGTGGTGGATAGGTTGCAGCGGATCTGGAATCTTGTGGTGGACAACTTGAAGTTGTCACAGGAGAGGGGTCAGCGCTTTGCCAACCGCCGCCGCGGTGTGGGTCCCCGACTACGTGTTGGGGATTTGGTGTGGCTTTCTTCCCGCTTTGTTCCTATGAAGGTTTCCTCTCCCAAATTTAAACCTCGTTTTATTGGTCCTTACAAGATATTGGAAATTCTTAATCCTGTGTCCTTTCGCCTGGATCTTCCTGTGTCGTTTGCTATCCACAACGTGTTTCATAGGTCCTTGTTGCGGCGGTACGTTGTGCCTGTGGTTCCTTCTGCTGAGCCTCCTGCTCCGGTGTTGGTTGAGGGCGAGTTGGAGTACGTGGTGGAGAAGATCTTGGATTCTCGTCTCTCCAGGCGGAGGCTTCAGTACCTGGTCAAGTGGAAGGGCTATGGTCAGGAAGATAATTCCTGGGTGGTCGCCTCTGATGTTCATGCGGCCGATTTAGTTTGTGCCTTTCACGCCGCTCATCCTGATCGCCCTGGTGGTCGTGGCGAGGGTTCGGTGACCCCTCACTAAGGGGGGGGTACTGTTGTGATTTTGCTTTTTGCTCCCTCTAGTGGTCATTAGTGATTTGACTCTGGAGCGTCTGTCTTTTCCTATATCCTCACCTGGGCCGTTAGTTCAGGGGCGTTGCTATATAAGCTCCCTGGACCTTCAGTTCAATGCCTGGCATCGTTGAAATCAGAGCTAATCTGTTGTGCT
This sequence comes from Ranitomeya variabilis, assembly GCF_051348905.1. NCBI lineage: Eukaryota > Metazoa > Chordata > Amphibia > Anura > Dendrobatidae > Ranitomeya > Ranitomeya variabilis. The sequence continues at coordinate 75,305,301 of NC_135239.1, read as the reverse complement.
CTTGTCCTCTGATCCTGGTTCCTGTTTTTCAAGCTAAGTCTGCTTCTTTGCTTTTTGCTTTTGTTTTGTTTGGTATTTTTGTCCAGCTTGTTCCTATCTGTATCCTGACCTTTGCCTGAAGCTCTAGGGGGCTGGTGTTCTCCCCCCGGACCGTTAGACGGTTCGGGGGTTCTTGAATCTCCAGCGTGGATTTTTATAGGGTTTTTGTTGACCAGATAAGTTATCTTGCTTTATTCTGCTATTAGTAAGCTGGCCTCTCTTTGCTGAACCTGGTTCATTTCTGTGTTTGTCATTTCCTCTTACCTCACCGTTATTATTTGTGGGGGGCTTGTATCTTGCTTTGGGGTCCCTTTCTCTGGAGGCAAGAGAGGTCTTTGTTTTCTTCTCCTAGGGGTAGTTAGATTCTCCGGCTGGCGCGAGTCATCTAGCGATCACCGTAGGCATGATCCCCGGCTACTTCTAGTGTTGGCGTTAGGAGTAGCTATTTGGTCAACCCAGTTACCACAGCCCTATGAGCTGGATTTTTGTATCTTGCAGACTTACACGTTCCTCTGAGACCCTGTCCACTGGGGTCATAACACAGGTCACCTTGACGGGATAGTACGTCATATGGGATTAAGGGGTTAAATCAACTGTCTTGCATGGGGAAAGATGCCAGCTCATCGTTGGAGCTCGCATCAAAGTCAGGGACATGACATATGTAAATATACATCACACAGTATTTTGTTAAGGGTTAAGAATCAGATGTACAAGTGGTGGGCAACTCTTTTAAGCATGTTATTTTAAAAGCATCATCTCTTTAATTTATCCATAATCATAAATACAACTCAATTGGCCAAAAACACAATGTTAACGAGATTCAATTTTTTAAAAGCAAAGTAAAACTGTAGCTGGCCCCCCTTTTGCTTGAATATTTTTTTAAGGGCTGGAAATGGATTAAAAAAATAAATCATACCCTCCTCACCTGTGGAGGATCAAGTTCGAGTTGAATTTCCTGAAATTTGCAATTTCAGACAAATTCAAACATTTTGAAATTTAATTTGTAATTCACAAAGAACCCCTTGCTTTGCACAACTTTCCACATTCTTGAGAGAATGTGCTAAAGTCATCTTGCGTTGCCATGCGGGTTTCACCATAATGTACTGCAGCTACGACTTCCTAGAGATTATCAAACCTTGTACAGTGGTGGTCAGTACCGGGGCCTTCAGAAAACAATGTTTCCCAGTGGAGCACACTTTGTATGGCAGTCATTTTCTATGTCCAAAGTCACTGGGCAAATCTCTTTTTTTCTTTCTCTTGTAGATTATAATCTCTGATGATCAGCATTGTCCTATTTCTCTCTCTCTTTCCTGTAGAATATAAGCTCTTATGGTCAGCAGGGCCCTCTCCCACCTTTAACGTGTCTGCTCTTATGGCTGGTATAGGTAGAAAATGTTTCTAAAGATATGAGCTCATCCAATCATTATTCAATTTATAATTAGATATGAGTGGATCCTTTGAAATACAAATTCTCCGACATTTAATATGATTTGCGGTGAATACAGTTGAGTGAATCTAAATATTGGAAAGTATGTTGAGAAGAAAATACACGGGGGGAGTAGAGAGAGAGCGAGAACCCCATTGATCATAATGAACTTACACTCTAAAGGAGAAAAAGAAGACACCTCTGACCAAAATTTCTTAGACATTACAGAAGAGAGAGAGAGAGAGGATCTTGCTGGTTTTAAGAGATTACCCTTTAGGTTCTCTTTCTCAAGAAAGTACAAACTTTTGAGTATTCAAGCAAATTTATTTGCTGCAATTCAAATTTTTGGTGATAATTCGGTGAAGTTGTCAAATTCGAATTTCAAAAGATCAGCTCATCTCTAATTCATTCACCTCCAATTTGGCCAGTTATAGAATCTGCATATAATATTACATAAACTAAATATCCTGTTTTATGTAGCTTCAAATTAATTTCTAAGATGTGAAAAAAATACTTTTCTTTTACTTGTCTGATTGCAAATCTCTGTATTAAAACATTAAAGCGTAGTCAATTTTAGTTGCTTTGATTTTATGCACTGTATTAAACATTGAGGAACAAATCTTTAGGAAAAAAAGAATATTTCAAGGTCAACAAAATATTATCAGCAAGAAAGATTAAAGTGATGGTCAAGCCCAAAAAATATATATAAATTAGAAAAAAGTGATCTCTGTACATTATGTAAAACTAAAATAATTAACTTACGGCAGGTGCTTCGACTGTTAGGTATGCACTCCAATCCCAGATCTGATATTTCTGCATCCAATCCTGTGCACACAGAGAGTTTACTGTGCTGGCACAAGTCCAATGCTGCAAGTGAAAGGAGTCAGCTGACTACTAATATCAATAGCAGAGCCCATTTCTTGGGGGATGGCTTGGCTATTATAAGTGGGGCACTTAAGTCTCCTGAAGTGGACCCTGCAGGCCATGATACCAACCCACCCTGGGTGAGCTGACCTAGTGAGGACCACCCCTTATACAGGGAGCGTCAGGGGCAGACCCAGGGGGGTAGAACACCAGGACTGCTGGGACCAGGAGGCCGGCTCGAAGGAGGCTAGGGAAGAAGGCACGTGAGGAACAGAAGTTAGGAGGGCGAATACGGAGAAGCACACTGGGTTCTGGAGAACGCACGTGGAGTAGAGGAGCGCACAGTGTACGTACGGGAGAGCGTGGAGTATACACTAGAAAGTAAACTGGGTACAGGTGAGTGCAGAGCATGCACTGGGAAGTGCACTGGATACTGGGAAGCACAGAGCATACATTGGGTACAGGAGGGCGCAGAGTGCGCACTGGGAAGCAAGCTGGATAGTAGGAGAACTGAGTGCACTAGGATGCACACTGGGACGTGAATACAGAGGGACACCCGTGCTGAAACCAAGACTAATCCAGCACAGATGAAAAGGGAATAATCAAGCATCTCCTAAAACAGGAAGTGGCCTGATATATCTGTTGCAGTCGCCAGAGGAGGGTACTTCTTGGGCAGACTGCATAAGAAGCAGAGGAAGTGCGCAGCCGAGACCTAAGTAGCCGGGTGTGCACGCCTGATGGATGGGACCCTGGACGGGCCTGCCAAGCCGGAAGCAGAGGCGAGACTCCCAGAGGAAACCAGCCCATGGCATGCCGAGGAGCGAGGTAAGTATCCCAGGGCTGGGTGTCAGATGGTGGTGTAACAGGCACCTAGCCAAATTGAGCTAAATTAGTAAGTACTAAAGCTTAATGGACTTTTTAGCACTCCCATATGATTTTTTTTTGCATGTTAGAATATGTTAATCCTTAAAACACCCTAATTCTGCAGGGAAGTTAGCATTAACCCATTCGACACAGAGAGCAGAGCTTTCACATGTGGTGTAAAACAGCCTTATTTAGATACCATTCAGAAATGCTCTTGATTATTAAGCAATATTATATCATACATACAGTGAAGGAAATAATTATTTGAGCCCTAGCTGATTTTGTAAGTTTTCCCACTGACAAAGGTATGAACAGTTTATAATTTTAAGGATAGGTTAATTTTAACATTGAGAGATAGAATATCAAAAATAAAAACCAAAAAAATCACATTGCATAAATTATATAAATTTAATTTGCACTTTGCAATGAGAAATAAGTATTTGATCCCTTTGGCAAACAAGACTTAAAACTTGGTGGCAAAACCCTTGCTGGCAAGCAAAGCAGTCATCATTAAGATTTTGAGGCTGTTGCTTGGCAACTCGGAGCCTCATAAATTTTCTATGGGATTAAGGTGTAGAGACTGGCTAGGCCACTCCATGACCTTAATGTGTTGTTTTAAGTCACTCCTTTGTTGCCTTGACAGTATGTTTTGAGCCATTGTCTTGCTGGAAGATCCAGCCATGACCCAGTTTTAATGTCACACAAACAAAAGAAAAAAGACCAGGTCTATATGCACAGGGATCACCACATTAAATATTGCAAAGAACACAGCTTTATTAGAAAAACAACAATACAAGTAGCAAACCACATATACTTTTAAAAACATTTAAAAAGGCATAAAACTTGCCATATATGCAAACCCACAATAGGGCAAGTAGCCCGCACAGAGCTCTCAAAATGTACACATGTAGAGTGGCTATATCAATGTGACCATCTCCATATAGACAGCATACCCCTAAATTATGGACAACCAAATAGCACAGACCATAGAGTATATGTTAAAGGTAGGTAAAGTATTACAAGTATAAACCCCACACAATATATAGGTGGATAAATTGGGTCTAACCCCCTCATAAAGAGAGACCATATGGCTGCATGATAAAGCAAACAGATAAGCAGATGGAAACACCACCCAAAAATACTTTACACCAAATTATGGTACATGGGTAATGGGAACAACATCAACCCAGTGTTCCACAAGAAGCATGGCCACTTGTTGGTCAGTACCCTTATAGTTACCAATCATGGGATAGCCTGAGATTTTCAAATATAATATGCCGCTAGGCAGAGTCCAAGTGCGGGCTACACAACAACCCAACGCGTGTCGTCACCAAACGGTGACTTCGTCAGGGGTATTGTGTGAGTGCAGGATCTGCTACTTAAATACCAGAGAGTGTTATCGCAATATACCTGAGTCAGCTGTGTTACTGATAAGTCGCCTGCATGGAGCTTCCGGCAGCGGGCATTGCAGCTAACCCCTCAGTCCAGAGCGCATGCTCCGGCATCTCATAGACGTCGACGCAGTGACGTACCGTTGCTGAGGAGACCAAATGCTGTGTAGTAAGCGCGTGCGCGGTAGATGCCATGAAATTCCCTATTAGTGCTCTTAGGGCGCTTGATCAGACGTCCCCTGGACTACGGAGGTTTCACCCACAGTTACTAAAGTTGCAAAGTCCCGTTTGGTGATCGCGTACGTAGTGCACAGCTCGGAGCCTGCTGATAACATAGTAATCTGTCTGAAGGAGGCAAAACAAGCATGGTAGTGCTGTGAGCCATATTGTCGATTTGAAACAGTGTCACAGAATATGGCACATTGTCATAACATTACCAAAGACGCCAAATGCTTTGTAAAGGGCTTGTGCGCAATATGAACAGACAAAATTCTTTCCAAGAAATGCCATAAAAAGGACGCGTGCGCAGTGCATACCCAATAGCCTAAAATTATATGTCTAAATATGAATATATATTGATAGTAGCACAGAGTAGCACTAAAAGCGCACCAATAATATGGCGTCTATAAGCCTAATTCCAACCATATATTATAAAAGAAAAATTCAAGGCGATACCGTAATGGTACAGGCGCAATAAAGCAACATTTAGCTAGATGACGCAGGATGTAGAACAATACAGTAACGTTGCCAGAAATATCAAACGCTGCGAAAACAGGCACGTACGCGATCTAAGAGGCAAAAAAACCCACTGTCCGGGCTTCAAGGCTCTTACTCAAGAATCCCCTAAACTGCGAAAAAGTCGCATGGAATTGTTGAGATTCAAAAATACCATACAGAGGACACATCTGCAGTGCATAACCAAGCCCCCAATGCAAGGTTTAAGTGTCCAGACATAGGGACATCCTTGTAGTCAAGCTGAAAAAGCACTGCGAGCGCATAGATAGTATAACGTGCATAAACCTAATTTGAAATGTACAAAGTCAAATAAAATACACAATAAAGATGGTACCAAATCGGTGCTGACGCGCTAAGCAGCATGATAAAGAAAGCCGCATAATGGATTTACCAAAATAACGCACGATATTCGAGTACGATGGAAAAATGCAGCTTTATAAGCGTAAAATAGAAAACAGGACAAAAGAGTGCACATAAGTTTTCTTCTGTAGTAAATGCATATAATATGGTTTAAGAAGCCCCAATCTATCCCAGACGGGCAGTTCTAGAAAATAGCCCCAGCAAATAAGATTTGAAAATACACCAATCTATAGAGATTGAATCACAGGTCTTCAGTAACCTTGCGTTTTGTGGCACATACCAAAAAAGCACTCGTTTTGCTAAAAAATGAATGTGATACCAATATACGTTAGCATCGTAGTCACATACTGGTAATGAGTAGGCAGGAGGAGTTAACCCATACCAGTTTATCTAATAGTGTAGTAAGGCAATCACCAATCGGGCGGTTTTGAACATACTGATGTTTTAAGTAAAACCTGTATCCAACTCTGTGTAAAAAAGGGGGGTATGCTGTCCACATAGGGGAAGGGAGCACAAATACATAAGACCCTTCTAATTCAGCACCCAAAATAAAATTCTTACAGAAATGATTATGAGGCATACATTAGAACCCAAGTAGGCAGTACAGATGGCGGTTATTTATAAAACCCAGTGAATAATAGATCTTCATTTAGGCCACGAGGGGTTAAACAGTTCAGTTCAAAAATCCATCTGGACTCCCGTCTCAAAAGCTCCGAGGTGATGTCCCCACCTCTGATGTTGGATTGAACTCCCTCCAGACCCATTATCTTGGTGTCTTTCCACTGGGAGTTATGTACCGCCAGATAGTGTGAAGCCACAGATGAGATGGTCTTGCCCTTTGCTTTGTCTTTTACAGCCGTGATGATATTCGAGAAATGCTGTTGGATACATTTTCTTAATTCTTGCGTAGTTTGACCGACATAGATTTTATGGCAGGGGCAAATCAAAGCATATATCAAATTACGGGATTTGCAATTAAAGTAGGCCTTGGTGGAAATCTGTAAGGATAAAGAGGACAAAACAGATGCATCACCAAGGGTAAACGGACAAATATTGCAATTCCCACACGGGAAAGTACCATTCAGTGTGACTCCCCTCTTTAATCTCCTGGTAGGGCGCTGGAAATGACTATGACTCAGGCGATCTTTTAAGTTCCTCGCCCTTCTCGCTACCAAACTTGGCTGAGTGGCAATATGGGGATGAAGTCTAGATTCGCTTCGTAGAATACCCCAATATTTGGACAAAATTTGTCTCACATCCTGCCACTGGTTGTTATAGGCTGTAATAATGCCAAGTGGCTTTTCAAGGGCTCTAGTCCTGGGCTGTAAAAGGCCCTCCCTACTACTATCCCTGGCCGCCCCAAAAGCGCGTGATATTACCTTGTGAGGGTAACCCCTTTCTCGAAACCGCGAAGTGAGTTCCCGAGAATGTTCCAGAAAGTCCTCCTGTTGGCTGCAATTTCTCCTCACCCTATAGAATTGGCCTTTTGGGATTCCTTTCTTCAGGTGGTAGGGGTGAAAACTAGTGAAGTGTAGTAGGCTATTTAAAGCCGTAGGTTTCCTGTACAACGATGTCACAATCCTATTTCCATTTATACATAGTTTCAAGTCCAAAAACTCAATCTCCGTCTGCGAATATTGTGAGGTCAGTCGCATGTTCCATGGATTGTCATTGAGAATCCTGATAAAGCCTTGGCAGTCCTCCAGGGTGCCTGTCCAGAGAAATACAACATCATCGATATAGCGTTGCCATTTGATAACATGTTTCAAGTAACCCTCTAGACAGTACACCCTGGTAACCTCCCACCACCCTAAGAAAAGGTTGGCGTATGCGGGGGCACACCTGGCCCCCATAGCGGTGCCCCTCACTTGCCTGTAAAAAACACGATCAAAGATGAAAAAATTCTTGTCCAGTATAAACAATAATAAGTCCAACAGGAATGAGTCGTGCCCTCTATCACCAGTAGTATTTTGGTCCAGGAAGAATGATACAGCTCGTATGCCCAATTCATGGCTTATGCAGGTGTAGAGTGACTCTACATCGAGAGTCACAAGCCAAGTTCCAAGGGGAACCTCAAGATCTTGAAGCTGGGAAATGAGAAAGGTAGAGTCTCTCACATAAGATTGTAGGGTAAGCACAAGTGGCTGGAGAAAAAAATCAACATATATACACGGTCGCTCCAGCAGCCCCCCTATACCCGACACAATGGGCCTACCTGGAGGAACCTGTAGTGACTTGTGCACCTTTGGGAGCATGTAGAATGTCGGGGTCTTCGGATGGCGATTTTTCAGAAATTCTCTCTCACGCTTAGTGATAATGTTATATGAGAATGCAGTATCCAAGAGTTGATTCAATTTCACTTGGAAGATACCTGTAGGGTCAGATGGGAGAATCTGGTAACAATCTGTATTATGTAGTTGGCGAATAGCTTCCTGTATATACAGGTCAACCGGCCAAATGACCAGATTTCCCCCTTTATCCGCCTCGCGGATAACAAACTCCCTATTGGACCCAAGTCTGGCTATAATAGAATGTTCTTCCTTGCTGAGGTTTCTACCCCTATTGGGATCCAGTTTTAGCTGATGAATCTCTCTACATACAGCGTCAAAAAAACACTGTACTGCTGGACACAGCGAAAATGGGGGAGTAGCTTGGGAAGGTAGTCTCCCTGTGAATTTCCGTCTTAATTGACCATCCTCACCTTCTTCCAGTAGGTCCAATAGATCTCTCAATGTTGCTCTGTCAGAAGGGGGAAGGTCATCAATGGCAGATGGTCGATGAAACAATATTTTAAAAGTTAACTGCCTGCAAAAGAGGTAAACGTCCTTAATAAATGTGAATTTGTCCAATCCGCTAGTTGGGCAGAAGGACAAGCCCTTTTCCAAAACCAAAACCTCACGGTCAGAGAGAACATAATTGGACAAATTCAATATTTGTAACTTACCGGCAGTCGGAGAGTGCAAGGGCATTATCCCCGGTGTTACCGTCTCCTGTTCTGCCGTGTCTCCCGTTTGTAGCGTGGAGACCACGCCTTGTAATTCCTTGTTCGCTTCTTTTGGATGCCATCTCCTCCTCCGACCCCTCCTGTGGCGCCTTCGGAGTCGCTCGGTTCCGTGGATAAAAAATCATCACTTGATAATGCTTCAAAGGTCGTTGGATTACTAGCACCCTCTGGGCCCATAGGGACACCCGGTCTTTTATTTCCTCTATGGGTCCACTTGAAGGCCCGCTTGTTTCTAAAGTCAAGTTGGTCCCTCTTAAATTTCTGTCTTTTCTTTGATATGACTTCCTTTTCGAAGTTATCAATAATAGTTTTAAGTTGGGCCTGAAATGGCTCCACCAGAGCCTTTGTATCAAACTTAGCCAATTTTCCTTCACATAGTTTAATCCTCTCTTTGAGGGTACCCAAGACAACTTGGTCGTGCTCTATTAACATATCTATAATGATCTGGGAGCATCTCAATAAACCAGCCTCCCAGGTTTTTTGGAATGTATCCTCAACCTCCCAAGCAGGAAAAATTTGCACCCTGAGACCCCTGGGAACCAATCCAGCCTTTTTGTATTCATCAAGTGTTTTAAGATTCCACCATGTTTTGGTTAATGCCTTATGCAAATTAGTTAATTCCCTAGTAACTGCTTGAAAATCTCCATCATCACTGCCACCTGCTTGTACAGAGGGAACATCATCATTAAAAAAACCAGCCGCCTGATTGCTCCATGCAGCCTCCCTAGCTGCCAAGTCCATTATAGATATCGGACTCCAATAACCACAATGATATTTAAGCACCGTGTGTCAACACCCAGAAAAAGTGGTCAAAGAACCACATATGACCAAACTGTACCTAAATAGCTGTAAGGGGGCACCACGGATTGTGGGATCACACTAAGACCTGAAGTTACCAATGATACACAAACAAAAGAAAAAAGACCAGGTCTATATGCACAGGGATCACCACATTAAATATTGCAAAGAACACAGCTTTATTAGAAAAACAACAATACAAGTAGCAAACCACATATACTTTTAAAAACATTTAAAAAGGCATAAATCTTGCCATATATGCAAACCCACAATAGGGCAAGTAGCCCGCACAGAGCTCTCAAAATGTACACATGTAGAGTGGCTATATCAATGTGACCATCTCCATATAGACAGCATACCCCTAAATTATGGACAACCAAATAGCACAGACCATAGAGTATATGTTAAAGGTAGGTAAAGTATTACAAGTATAAACCCCACACAATATATAGGTGGATAAATTGGGTCTAACCCCCTCATAAAGAGAGACCATATGGCTGCATGATAAAGCAAACAGATAAGCAGATGGAAACACCACCCAAAAATACTTTACACCAAATTATGGTACATGGGTAATGGGAACAACATCAACCCAGTGTTCCACAAGAAGCATGGCCACTTGTTGGTCAGTACCCTTATAGTTACCAATCATGGGATAGCCTGAGATTTTCAAATATAATATGCCGCTAGGCAGAGTCCAAGTGCGGGCTACACAACAACCCAACGCGTGTCGTCATCAAACGGTGACTTCGTCAGGGGTATTGTGTGAGTGCAGGATCTGCTACTTAAATACCAGAGAGTGTTATCGCAATATACCTGAGTCAGCTGTGTTACTGATAAGTCGCCCGCATGGAGCTTCCGGCAGCGGGCATTGCAGCTAACCCCTCAGTCCAGAGCGCATGCTCCGGCGTCTCATAGACGTCGACGCAGTGACGTACCGTTGCTGAGGAGACCAAATGCTGTGTAGTAAGCGCGTGCGCGGTAGATGCCATGAAATTCCCTATTAGTGCTCTTAGGGCGCATGATCAGACGTCCCCTGGACTACGGAGGTTTCACCCACAGTTACTAAAGTTGCAAAGTCCCGTTTGGTGATCGCGTACGTAGTGCACAGCTCGGAGCCTGCTGATAACATAGTAATCTGTCTGAAGGAGGCAAAACAAGCATGGTAGTGCTGTGAGCCATATTGTCGATTTGAAACAGTGTCACAGAATATGGCACATTGTCATAACATTACCAAAGACGCCAAATGCTTTGTAAAGGGCTTGTGCGCAATATGAACAGCCAAAATTCTTTCCAAGAAATGCCATAAAAAGGACGCGTGCGCAGTGCATACCCAATAGCCTAAAATTATATGTCTAAATATGAATATATATTGATAGTAGCACAGAGTAGCACTAAAAGCGCACCAATAATATGGCGTCTATAAGCCTAATTCCAACCATATATTATAAAAGAAAAATTCAAGGCGATACCGTAACGGTACAGGCGCAATAAAGCAACATTTAGCTAGATGACGCAGGATGTAGAACAATACAGTAACGTTGCCAGAAATATCAAACGCTGCGAAAACAGGCACGTACGCGATCTAAGAGGCAAAAAAACCCACTGTCCGGGCTTCAAGGCTCTTACTCAAGAATCCCCTAAACTGCAAAAAAGTCGCATGGAATTGCTGAGATTCAAAAATACCATACAGAGGACACATCTGCAGTGCATAACCAAGCCCCCAATGCAAGGTTTAAGTGTCCAGACATAGGGACATCCTTGTAGTCAAGCTGAAAAAGCACTGCGAGCGCATAGATAGTATAACGTGCATAAACCTAATTTGAAATGTACAAAGTCAAATAAAATACACAATAAAGATGGTACCAAATCGGTGCTGACGCGCTAAGCAGCATGATAAAGAAAGCCGCATAATGGATTTACCAAAATAACGCACGATATTCGAGTACGATGGAAAAATGCAGCTTTATAAGCGTAAAATAGAAAACAGGACAAAAGAGTGCACATAAGTTTTCTTCTGTAGTAAATGCATATAATATGGTTTAAGAAGCCCCAATCTATCCCAGACGGGCAGTTCTAGAAAATAGCCCCAGCAAATAAGATTTGAAAATACACCAATCTATAGAGATTGAATCACAGGTCTTCAGTAACCTTGCGTTTTGTGGCACATACCAAAAAAGCACTCGTTTTGCTAAAAAATGAATGCGATACCAATATACGTTAGCATCGTAGTCACATACTGGTAATGAGTAGGCAGGAGGAGTTAACCCATACCAGTTTATCTAATAGTGTAGTAAGGCAATCACCAATCGGGCGGTTTTGAACATACTGATGTTTTAAGTAAAACCTGTATCCAACTCTGTGTAAAAAAGGGGGGTATGCTGTCCACATAGGGGAAGGGAGCACAAATACATAAGACCCTTCTAATTCAGCACCCAAAATAAAATTCTTACAGAAATGATTATGAGGCATACATTAGAACCCAAGTAGGCAGTACAGATGGCGGTTATTTATAAAACCCAGTGAATAATAGATCTTCATTTAGGCCACGAGGGGTTAAACAGTTCAGTTCAAAAATCCATCTGGACTCCCGTCTCAAAAGCTCCGAGGTGATGTCCCCACCTCTGATGTTGGATTGAACTCCCTCCAGACCCATTATCTTGGTGTCTTTCCACTGGGAGTTATGTACCGCCAGATAGTGTGAAGCCATAGATGAGATGGTCTTGCCCTTTGCTTTGTCTTTTACAGCCGTGATGATATTCGATGAAATGCTGTTGGATACGTTTAGAGCAATCAGGCGGCTGGTTTTTTTAATGATGATGTTCCCTCTGTACAAGCAGGTGGCAGTGATGATGGAGATTTTCAAGCAGTTACTAGGGAATTAACTAATTTGCATAAGGCATTAACCAAAACATGGTGGAATCTTAAAACACTTGATGAATACAAAAAGGCTGGATTGGTTCCCAGGGGTCTCAGGGTGCAAATTTTTCCTGCTTGGGAGGTTGAGGATACATTCCAAAAAACCTGGGAGGCTGGTTTATTGAGATGCTCCCAGATCATTATAGATATGTTAATAGAGCACGACCAAGTTGTCTTGGGTACCCTCAAAGAGAGGATTAAACTATGTGAAGGAAAATTGGCTAAGTTTGATACAAAGGCTCTGGTGGAGCCATTTCAGGCCCAACTTAAAACTATTATTGATAACTTCGAAAAGGAAGTCATATCAAAGAAAAGACAGAAATTTAAGAGGGACCAACTTGACTTTAGAAACAAGCGGGCCTTCAAGTGGACCCATAGAGGAAATAAAAGACCGGGTGTCCCTATGGGCCCAGAGGGTGCTAGTAATCCAACGACCTTTGAAGCATTATCAAGTGATGATTTTTTATCCACGGAACCGAGCGACTCCGAAGGCGCCACAGGAGGGGTCGGAGGAGGAGATGGCATCCAAAAGAAGCGAACAAGGAATTACAAGGCGTGGTCTCCACGCTACAAACGGGAGACACGGCAGAACAGGAGACGGTAACACCGGGGATAATGCCCTTGCACTCTCCGACTGCCGGTAAGTTACAAATATTGAATTTGTCCAATTATGTTCTCTCTGACCGTGAGGTTTTGGTTTTGGAAAAGGGCTTGTCCTTCTGCCCAACTAGCGGATTGGACAAATTCACATTTATTAAGGACGTTTACCTCTTTTGCAGGCAGTTAACTTTTAAAATATTGTTTCATCGACCATCTGCCATTGATGACCTTCCCCCTTCTGACAGAGCAACATTGAGAGATCTATTGGACCTACTGGAAGAAGGTGAGGATGGTCAATTAAGACGGAAATTCACAGGGAGACTACCTTCCCAAGCTACTCCCCCATTTTCGCTGTGTCCAGCAGTACAGTGTTTTTTTGACGCTGTATGTAGAGAGATTCATCAGCTAAAACTGGATCCCAATAGGGGTAGAAACCTCAGCAAGGAAGAACATTCTATTATAGCCAGACTTGGGTCCAATAGGGAGTTTGTTATCCGCGAGGCGGATAAAGGGGGAAATCTGGTCATTTGGCCGGTTGACCTGTATATACAGGAAGCTATTCGCCAACTACATAATACAGATTGTTACCAGATTCTCCCATCTGACCCTACAGGTATCTTCCAAGTGAAATTGAATCAACTCTTGGATACTGCATTCTCATATAACATTATCACTAAGCGTGAGAGAGAATTTCTGAAAAATCGCCATCCGAAGACCCCGACATTCTACATGCTCCCAAAGGTGCACAAGTCACTACAGGTTCCTCCAGGTAGGCCCATTGTGTCGGGTATAGGGGGGCTGCTGGAGCGACCGTGTATATATGTTGATTTTTTTCTCCAGCCACTTGTGCTTACCCTACAATCTTATGTGAGAGACTCTACCTTTCTCATTTCCCAGCTTCAAGATCTTGAGGTTCCCCTTGGAACTTGGCTTGTGACTCTCGATGTAGAGTCACTCTACACCTGCATAAGCCATGAATTGGGCATACGAGCTGTATCATTCTTCCTGGACCAAAATACTACTGGTGATAGAGGGCACGACTCATTCCTGTTGGACTTATTATTGTTTATACTGGACAAGAATTTTTTCATCTTTGACCGTGTTTTTTACAGGCAAGTGAGGGGCACCGCTATGGGGGCCAGGTGTGCCCCCGCATACGCCAACCTTTTCTTAGGGTGGTGGGAGGTTACCAGGGTGTACTGTCTAGAGGGTTACTTGAAACATGTTATCAAATGGCAACGCTATATCGATGATGTTGTATTTCTCTGGACAGGCACCCTGGAGGACTGCCAAGGCTTTATCAGGATTCTCAATGACAATCCATGGAACATCCAACTGACCTCGCAATATTCGCAGACGGAGATTGAGTTTTTGGACTTGAAACTATGTATAAATGGAAATAGGATTGTGACATCGTTGTACAGGAAACCTACGGCTTCAAATAGCCTACTACACTTCACTAGTTTTCACCCCTACCACCTGAAGAAAGGAATCCCAAAAGGCCAATTCTATAGGGTGAGGAGAAATTGCAGCCAACAGGAGGACTTTCTGGAACATTCTCGGGAACTCACTTCGCGGTTTCGAGAAAGGGGTTACCCTCACAAGGTAATATCACGCGCTTTTGGGGCGGCCAGGGATAGTAGTAGGGAGGACCTTTTACAGCCCAGGACTAGAGCCCTTGAAAAGCCACTTGGCATTATTACAGCCTATAACAACCAGTGGCAGGATGTGAGACAAATTTTGTCCAAATATTGGGGTATTCTACGAAGCGAATCTAGACTTCATCCCCATATTGCCACTCAGCCAAGTTTGGCAGCGAGAAGGGCGAGGAACTTAAAAGATCGCCTGAGTCATAGTCATTTCCAGCGCCCTACCAGGAGATTAAAGAGGGGAGTCACACTGAATGGTACTTTCTCGTGTGGGAATTGCAATATTTGTCCGTTTACCCTTGGTGATGCATCTGTTTTGTCCTCTTTATCCTTACAGATTTCCACCAAGGCCTACTTTAATTGCAAATCCCGTAATTTGATATATGCTTTGATTTGCCCCTGCCATAAAATCTATGTCGGTCAAACTACGCAAGAATTAAGAAAATGTATCCAACAGCATTTCTCGAATATCATCACGGCTGTAAAAGACAAAGCAAAGGGCAAGACCATCTCATCTGTGGCTTCACACTATCTGGCGGTACATAACTCCCAGTGGAAAGACACCAAGATAATGGGTCTGGAGGGAGTTCAATCCAACATCAGAGGTGGGGACATCACCTCGGAGCTTTTGAGACGGGAGTCCAGATGGATTTTTGAACTGAACTGTTTAACCCCTCGTGGCCTAAATGAAGATCTATTATTCACTGGGTTTTATAAATAACCGCCATCTGTACTGCCTACTTGGGTTCTAATGTATGCCTCATAATCATTTCTGTAAGAATTTTATTTTGGGTGCTGAATTAGAAGGGTCTTATGTATTTGTGCTCCCTTCCCCTATGTGGACAGCATACCCCCCTTTTTTACACAGAGTTGGATACAGGTTTTACTTAAAACATCAGTATGTTCAAAACCGCCCGATTGGTGATTGCCTTACTACACTATTAGATAAACTGGTATGGGTTAACTCCTCCTGCCTACTCATTACCAGTATGTGACTACGATGCTAACGTATATTGGTATCACATTCATTTTTTAGTAAAACGAGTGCTTTTTTGGTATGTGCCACAAAACGCAAGGTTACTGAAGACCTGTGATTCAATCTCTATAGATTGGTGTATTTTCAAATCTTATTTGCTGGGGCTATTTTCTAGAACTGCCCGTCTGGGATAGATTGGGGCTTCTTAAACCATATTATATGCATTTACTACAGAAGAAAACTTATGTGCACTCTTTTGTCCTGTTTTCTATTTTACGCTTATAAAGCTGCATTTTTCCATCGTACTCGAATATCGTGCGTTATTTTGGTAAATCCATTATGCGGCTTTCTTTATCATGCTGCTTAGCGCGTCAGCACCGATTTGGTACCATCTTTATTGTGTATTTTATTTGACTTTGTACATTTCAAATTAGGTTTATGCACGTTATACTATCTATGCGCTCGCAGTGCTTTTTCAGCTTGACTACAAGGATGTCCCTATGTCTGGACACTTAAACCTTGCATTGGGGGCTTGGTTATGCACTGCAGATGTGTCCTCTGTATGGTATTTTTGAATCTCAACAATTCCATGCGACTTTTTCGCAGTTTAGGGGATTCTTGAGTAAGAGCCTTGAAGCCCGGACAGTGGGTTTTTTTGCCTCTTAGATCGCGTACGTGCCTGTTTTCGCAGCGTTTGATATTTCTGGCAACGTTACTGTATTGTTCTACATCCTGCGTCATCTAGCTAAATGTTGCTTTATTGCGCCTGTACCATTACGGTATCGCCTTGAATTTTTCTTTTATAATATATGGTTGGAATTAGGCTTATAGACGCCATATTATTGGTGCGCTTTTAGTGTTACTCTGTGCTACTATCAATATATATTCATATTTAGACATATAATTTTAGGCTATTGGGTATGCACTGCGCACGCGTCCTTTTTATGGCATTTCTTGGAAAGAATTTTGGCTGTTCATATTGCGCACAAGCCCTTTACAAAGCATTTGGCGTCTTTGGTAATGTTATGACAATGTGCCATATTCTGTGACACTGTTTCAAATCGACAATATGGCTCACAGCACTACCATGCTTGTTTTGCCTCCTTCAGACAGATTACTATGTTATCAGCAGGCTCCGAGCTGTGCACTACGTACACGATAACCAAACGGGACTTTGCAACTTTAGTAACTGTGGGTGAAACCTCCGTAGTCCAGGGGACGTCTGATCAAGCGCCCTAAGAGCACTAATAGGGAATTTCATGGCATCTACCGCGCACGCGCTTACTACACAGCATTTGGTCTCCTCAGCAACGGTACGTCACTGCGTCGACGTCTATGAGATGCCGGAGCATGCGCTCTGGACTGAGGGGTTAGCTGCAATGCCCGCTGCCGGAAGCTCCATGCGGGCGACTTATCAGTAACACAGCTGACTCAGGTATATTGCGATAACACTCTCTGGTATTTAAGTAGCAGATCCTGCACTCACACAATACCCCTGACGAAGTCACCGTTTGATGACGACACGCGTTGGGTTGTTGTGTAGCCCGCACTTGGACTCTGCCTAGCGGCATATTATATTTGAAAATCTCAGGCTATCCCATGATTGGTAACTATAAGGGTACTGACCAACAAGTGGCCATGCTTCTTGTGGAACACTGGGTTGATGTTGTTCCCAGGACCCATGTACCATAATTTGGTGTAAAGTATTTTTGGGTGGTGTTTCCATCTGCTTATCTGTTTGCTTTATCATGCAGCCATATGGTCTCTCTTTATGAGGGGGTTAGACCCAATTTATCCACCTATATATTGTGTGGGGTTTATACTTGTAATACTTTACCTACCTTTAACATATACTCTATGGTCTGTGCTATTTGGTTGTCCATAATTTAGGGGTATGCTGTCTATATGGAGATGGTCACATTGATATAGCCACTCTACATGTGTACATTTTGAGAGCTCTGTGCGGGCTACTTGCCCTATTGTGGGTTTGCATATATGGCAAGTTTTATGCCTTTTTAAATGTTTTTAAAAGTATATGTGGTTTGCTACTTGTATTGTTGTTTTTCTAATAAAGCTGTGTTCTTTGCAATATTTAATGTGGTGATCCCTGTGCATATAGACCTGGTCTTTTTTCTTTTGTTTGTGTATCATTGGTAACTTCAGGTCTTAGTGTGATCCCACAATCCGTGGTGCCCCCTTACAGCTATTTAGGTACAGTTTGGTCATATGTAGTGTTGAGCGATACTTTCCGATATCGGAAAGTATCGGTATCGGAAAGTATCGGCCGATACCGTCAAAATATCGGATCCAATCCGATACCGATACCCGATCCCAATGCAAGTCAATGGGACGAAAATATCAGAATTAAAATAAACCCTTTATAAACTTGTAGGTTCATTCTACATGAAGGAAAACAACTAAGAATAATGTAGGATGTATTGGGGGACGTGGCGGAGACATTAAAGGCACAGAGGTTTAGCCCAATGTAATAGAATAGCAGGATTTTGTTTTGTTTTTTATGACGTTCGGCGGTAGAAAGATTTTGACTATGTTAATTTTTTTTTTATTTTGTCAGATATTGATGTTTCACTACTTCCACGCCCTTCACCTTCTTTTTTACTTCTCCCACACTTTCTTCTTCATTATCTTCATCATCAGCTTCTTTGACATCAACTTCTTCACCTTATTCATCTTCTTCTTCATCTTCTACCTATTATTTTTTTGGTTACATTGTTCATATTCTTTTTATTTTACTATTATCTTCATCATATTCTACTTCTTCATCATATTCTTATTTGTGACAGGCATTCCCGTAGTTGTTATCTATAAAAGTTTGAAGATTACACCTTCCGTTCTGCCTGTCACAAAACAGTTACATTTGTCCGCGTTCAGTTTGGCCTGCAGCATCAGGCTTTATCCAGGGGCACCACGAGGAGGAACGGACTCACCCCCATACACTGCTTAGTCCTCTTCTGCTTATAATTTAGATAATATTTTTTGCTCTGATATTTTGTGTTATGCTTAATGTTCTTCTGCTCTTTGTTCTGCAGCCTCTTGTTCTTCTGCTTCTCGGTCTTCCAGGTCGTCGTCGTCTCCAGGGTCGTCGTCTCCGGGGTCGTCGTCATCGGGGTGGTCTTCAGGGTCGTCGTCTCCGGGGTCGTCGTCATCGGGGTGGTCTTCGGGGTCATCGTCTCCAGGGTCGTCGTCATCACAGTGGTTGTCGTCTCTGGTGTCGTCGTCATCTTAGGGGTGGTCTTCCGGGTCATCGTGTTTAGTCTCTTGAACTTGGAAATGTAGCAGAAGGTACAAGAAGGCTGAGAAAATGCCGAGAACCAGCTGATGGAACTGGAACTCGGATGGCTACCCGAAGGTCCAAGAGCCAATGGAACTACCGAGGACCAGCTGACGTTACTGGAACCCGGTTACTAAGCAGGAGGTACCCGTGCCTGAAAGCACTACCAAGGACCCCCTGACGTTGGTGGAACTCGGATACCCAGAGGGAGGCACCTAAGCCAAAGGCTCTGCCCGGAACCAGCTGACGGTACTGGAACCAGGATGGGGAGCAGAAGGTACAAGAGCAAGTGTCTGCGTGGCTTTTGCAGGACACGATGCCGGCTGCACAGCAGGGGAACAGCTGGCGGTGCTGAACCCCACTGACACATTGGCTGGTGTTTTTCTCTGTGCAGCTAGCAGTACCGGGCCCCAACTGGCGGTGTTAGAGCCCGGGGTCAGCAGGAGGAGGAGATGGAGCAGAGTGTAGGCCGAAGCCTGCACTGGCGGCAGCTTTGGGTCTGTTGTGCCTGCGTGGCAGTTGCAGGACACGTTGCCGGCTGCACAGCAGGGGAACAGCTGGCGGTGCTGAACCCCACTGACACATTGGCTGGTGTTTTTCTCTGTGCAGCTAGCAGTACCGGGCCCCAACTGGCGGTGTTGGAGCCCAGGGCTCTGCAGGGGGAGCAGAGTGTAGGCCGAAGCCTAATTGAACCAATTTCAAAGGTAACCTTTAACCCCCCCTCAGGGGTTACAAAGTAGAAGAGCCACAGCTTATGCAGCAGTAGTGCTGCACAAGTCAAAGGTTGCTCTTTTAATTTCGCTCCTTGCACACGCTGAATGAAACACGTATAACATTTAGCCCTTTAAACAATCAAACTGTGTTGGAGGCGCGAGTTCCCTTTGTAATGAGACGCAGCACAGATGTCAAGAATCCCACCTTGGTGCTGGGTGCAGCCTCCTGAGCGTTGTTATTTGCTGTACAGGAGTCTGCGCTGTCGTGTGATCCCCTGGCCTAGCGCTGTTAGCGCTGCCCATGTTCTGGCATCATTTAATGTCGGCCGGTGCGGTTCGCGATGACCATGAATCCCAGCCCCGCAGTGTCTTAACATTGTTAAAACACTGCGGGGCTGGGATTCAGGGCCTGGCGCAGCACATATGTTCGCCTCTGACACTCGGGTCCTTACACCCGCTTCAGACTGTGCGGCGTCATCTGATCCCTTATCGCATGCCACGGCCATGAAGCCGCACAGTCCGCAGAAGGCGGAAGGAGATGAGGGACAGGCGAACTGATGCACTGATCATGCCCGTCAATCACACCCTCGCAGTCCCAATAAATAAGACAACGAGGGGCGTTGTGTGGGTCAGGGCGGCCGCGGAGGCGCAGGCAGCCAAACAATGATGCCAGAAGACGGGCAGCGCTACCAAGGGAGTTGCAGCGTGTCATTACAAAGGAAAGTCACACCACCGGGACGGTTAAATGGTCACACAGAGGACACATTTTAGACGTGTTTTCAGTTCCACCTGTGCGAGGAGAATACGTTTATGAGCCACCTTGCACACATGCAGCATTACCGCTGTACAAGGTGGCCTTTAAAACGTACAAACGCCTGGGGGAGGGGGGACAGGTTCCCTTCAATTTCAGTTCTTGTGTCTGCGTGGCTTTTGCAGGACACGATGCCGGCTGCACAGCAGGGGAACAGCTGGCGGTGCTGAACCCCACTGACACATTGGCTGGTGTTTTTCTCTGTGCAGCTAGCAGTACCGGGCCCCAACTGGCGGTGTTGGAGCCCGGGGTCAGCAGGAGGAGGAGATGGAGCAGAGTGTAGGCCGAAGCCTGCACTGGCGGCAGCTTTTGGGTCTGTTGTGCCTGCGTGGCAGTTGCAGGACACGTTGCCGGCTGCACAGCAGGGGAACAGCTGGCGGTGCTGAACCCCACTGACACATTGGCTGGTGTTTTTCTCTGTGCAGCTAGCAGTACCGGGCCCCAACTGGCGGTGTTGGAGCCCAGGGCTCTGCAGGGGGAGCAGAGTGTAGGCCGAAGCCTAATTGAACCAATTTCAAAGGTAACCTTTAACCCCCCCTCAGGGGTTACAAAGTAGAAGAGCCACAGCTTATGCAGCAGTAGTGCTGCACAAGTCAAAGGTTGCTCTTTTAATTTCGCTCCTTGCACACGCTGAATGAAACACGTATAACATTTAGCCCTTTAAACAGTCAAACTGTGTTGGAGGCGCGAGTTCCCTTTGTAATGAGACGCAGCACAGATGTCAAGAATCCCACCTTGGTGCTGGGTGCAGCCTCCTGAGCGTTGTTATTTGCTGTACAGGAGTCTGCGCTGTCGTGTGATCCCCTGGCCTAGCGCTGTTAGCGCTGCCCATGTTCTGGCATCATTTAATGTCGGCCGGTGCGGTTCGCGATGACCATGAATCCCAGCCCCGCAGTGTCTTAACATTGTTAAAACACTGCGGGGCTGGGATTCAGGGCCTGGCGCAGCACATATGTTCGCCTCTGACACTCGGGTCCTTACACCCGCTTCAGACTGTGCGGCGTCATCTGATCCCTTATCGCATGCCACGGCCATGAAGCCGCACAGTCCGCAGAAGGCGGAAGGAGATGAGGGACAGGCGAACTGATGCACTGATCATGCCCGTCAATCACACCCTCGCAGTCCCAATAAATAAGACAACGAGGGGCGTTGTGTGGGTCAGGGCGGCCGCGGAGGCGCAGGCAGCCAAACAATGATGCCAGAAGACGGGCAGCACTACCAAGGGGGTTGCAGCGTGTCATTACAAAGGAAAGTCACACCACCGGGACGGTTAAATGGTCACACAGAGGACACATTTTAGACGTGTTTTCAGTTCCACCTGTGCGAGGAGAATACGTTTATGAGCCACCTTGCACACATGCAGCATTACCGCTGTACAAGGTGGCCTTTAAAACGTACAAACGCCTGGGGGAGGGGGGACAGGTTCCCTTCAATTTCAGTTCTTTTGTCTGCGTGGCTTTTGCAGGACACGATGCCGGCTGCACAGCAGGGGAACAGCTGGCGGTGCTGAACCCCACTGACACATTGGCTGGTGTTTTTCTCTGTGCAGCTAGCAGTACCGGGCCCCAACTGGCGGTGTTGGAGCCCGGGGTCAGCAGGAGGAGGAGATGGAGCAGAGTGTAGGCCGAAGCCTGCACTGGCGGCAGCTTTTGGGTCTGTTGTGCCTGCGTGGCAGTTGCAGGACACGTTGCCGGCTGCACAGCAGGGGAACAGCTGGCGGTGCTGAACCCCACTGACACATTGGCTGGTGTTTTTCTCTGTGCAGCTAGCAGTACCGGGCCCCAACTGGCGGTGTTAGAGCCCAGGGTCAGCAGGAGGAGCAGGGGGAGCGGAGTGTAGGCCGAAGCCTGCACTGGAGCAAGTTGAAAGGAAACCTTTAATCCCTCCCCCCCCCAGGCGTTTGTAGCTGGAAGAGCCATCGTGTACACCACTAATGCTGGAAAAGGTAAACTTAGCTCTTTTAATTATGGTCCTTGCAGATGCTGAACCTAACACTTATGAAATGTGTCCCCTCACAGCGTTCAACCGTCCGGTAGGTGGAACTTTCCTTTGTCATGTGACGCAGCACAGCCGTCATTTTTACCCCCTTGGCGCCGTGCGCCGCCTCCTCAGCGTTGTTTGAATCTGTCCCGGAGCCTGCGCTGTTAGGTTACCCCTTGGCCATGCACACATTTCGCGCTGCCCGTCTTCTGACATCATTTGCTGTCAGGCTGGCTGCGCCTGTGTGGGTGCGCTGTCCGAGATTCAGCCTCGCGGTGTCGTGTAATGTAATCCCACCGCGGGCCTGGGATCCGTGGCCATGCGCAGTGCATATCCTCACCTCTCACTCCCCTCCCTACGGCTTCTTCAGACTGTGCGGTGTCACGGCCGTGGCATGCTATTAGGGATCAGCTGACACCGAACAGTCTTTAGAAGCCGTAGGGAGGGGAGTGAGAGGCGAGGATATGCACTGCGCATGGCCACGGATCCCAGGCCCGCGGTGGGATTACATTACACGACACTGCGAGGCTGAATCTCGGACAGCGCACACACACAGGCGCAGCCAGCCTGACAGCAAATGATGTCAGAAGACAGGCAGCGCAAAATGTGTGCATGGCCAAGGGGTAACCTAACAGCGCAGGCTCCGGGACAGATTCAAACAACGCTGAGGAGACGGCGCACGGCGCCAAGGGGGTAAAAATGACGGCTGTGCTGCGTCACATGACAAAGGAAAGTTCCACCTACCGGACGGTTGAACGCTGTGAGGGGACACATTTCATAAGTGTTAGGTTCAGCATCTGCAAGGAGCACCATGAAAAGAGGTACTTTTTCCCTTTGCATCATTACTGCTGCACAAGGTGGCTCCTTCAGTAACAAACGCCTGGGGGGGGGGGGGACAGGTTCCCTTAAATTTAACTTGTTGTGCCTGCGTGGCGGTCGCAGTACACGTTGCCGTATACACAGCAGGGGAACAGCTGGCGGTGCTGAACCCCACTAACACATTTGCGAGGTGTTTGGCTCTGTGCGTACAGCACTTCTGGACGGCAACTGGCGGTGTTGGAGCCCAGGGACAGGTGGAGGAGGAGGAGGTTGGAGGAGGTAGGAGGGATTGCCACACACACAGCAGGGGAACAGCTGACGTTACTGAACCCCAATAACAGAGGAGGGACTGTTGACTGTGCGTACAGCACTTCTGGACGGCAACTGGCGGTGTTGGAGCCCAGGGACAGGTGGAGGAGGAGGAGGTTGGAGGAGGTAGGAGGGATTGCCACACACACAGCAGGGGAACAGCTGACGTTACTGAACCCCAATAACAGAGGAGGGACTGTTGACTGTGCGTACAGCACTTCTGGACGGCAACTGGCGGTGTTGGAGCCCAGGGACAGGTGGAGGAGGAGGAGGTTGGAGGAGGTTGGAGGAGGTAGGAGGGATTGCCACACACACAGCAGGGGAACAGCTGACGTTACTGAACCCCAATAACAGAGGAGGGACTGTTGACTGTGCGTACAGCACTTCTGGACGGCAACTGGCGGTGTTGGAGCCCAGGGACAGGTGGAGGAGGAGGAGGTTGGAGGAGGTTGGAGGAGGTAGGAGGGATTGCCACACACACAGCAGGGGAACAGCTGACGTTACTGAACCCCAATAACAGAGGAGGGACTGTTGACTGTGCGTACAGCACTTCTGGACGGCAACTGGCGGTGTTGGAGCCCAGGGACAGGTGGAGGAGGAGGAGGTTGGAGGAGGTTGGAGGAGGTAGGAGGGATTGCCACACACACAGCAGGGGAACAGCTGACGTTACTGAACCCCAATAACAGAGGAGGGACTGTTGACTGTGCGTACAGCACTTCTGGATGGCAACTGGCGGTGTTGGAGCCCAGGGACAGGTGGAGGAGGAGGAGGTTGGAGGAGGTAGGAGGGATTGCCACACACACAGCAGGGGAACAGCTGACGTTACTGAACCCCAATAACAGAGGAGGGACTGTTGACTGTGCGTACAGCACTTCTGGACGGCAACTGGCGGTGTTGGAGCCCAGGGACAGGTGGAGGAGGAGGAGGTTGGAGGGATTGCCACACACACAGCAGGGGAACAGCTGACGTTACTGAACCCCAATAACAGAGGAGGGACTGTTGACTGTGCGTACAGCACTTCTGGACGGCAACTGGCGGTGTTGGAGCCCAGGGACAGGTGGAGGAGGAGGAGGTTGGAGGAGGTTGGAGGAGGTAGGAGGGATTGCCACACACAGCAGGGGAACAGCTGACGTTACTGAACCCCGATAACAGAGGAGGGACTGTTGACTGTGCGTACAGCACTTCTGGACGGCAACTGGCGGTGTTGGAGCCCAGGGACAGGTGGAAAAGCAGAGGAACACAATGTAGGCCGAAGCCTGAGAAAGTCGAAAGGGAACCTTTAACCCCCCCCCCAAGGCGTTTGTAGCTGAAAGAGCCAGCTTGTGCAGCACAAAAGATGCAAAAGGAAAAGGTGGCTCTTTTCATCATGCTCCTTGCAAACACAGAACTAAACACTTATAAAATGTGTCCCCTGCAACCGTAAAACCGTCCTGGAGGTGGGACTTTCCTTCGTAATGTGACGCAGCACAGCAGTCATTCCTACCCCCCCCCCGGCGACGCACACTGGCTCCTCAGCGATGTTTGATTCTGTCCCGGAGCCTGCGCTGTTATGTTATCCCGTGGCCAGGCACACTTAGCGCTTCCCGTCTTCTGGCATCATTTGGTGTCAGGATGGCTGCGCCTGTGCGGCCGCGCTGGCAGAGAGCCCGCCTCGCAGTGTCTTCTGATTTAATCCCACCGCGGGCCTGGGATCCATGGACATGCGCAGTGCATATCCTCGCCTCTCACTCCCCTCCCTACGGCTTCTTAAGACTGTGCGGTGTCACGGCCGTGGCATGCTATTAGGGACCAGCTGACACCGAACAGTCTGAAGAAGCCATAGGGAGATAAGTGAGAGGTGGAGGTTCAGATATGCACTGCGCATGTCCATGGATCCCAGGCCCCCAGTGGGATTAAATCAGAAGACACTGCGAGGCGGGCTCTCTGCCAGCGCGGCCGCACAGGCGCAGCCATCCTGACACCAAATGATGCCAGAAGACGGGCAGCGCTAAGTGTGCCTGGCCACGGGATAACATAACAGCGCAGGCTCCGGGACGGAATCAAACAACGCTGAGGAGCGGGTGCGCGGCGCCGGGGGGGTAGGAATGACGGCTGTGCTGCGTCACATTACGAAGGAAAGTCCCACCTCCGGGACGGTGTTACGGTATCAGTGGACACATTTTATAAGTGTTAAGTTCTGCGTGTGCAAGGTGCTAAACAAAAATAGCTACCTTTTCCTTGTGCAGCATTATTGCTGCACAAGGAGGCTCTTTCAGTAGCAAACGCCTTGGGGGGGGGGGACAGATTCCCTTACATTTCAGTTGTTGTGTCAGCGTGGCGGTCGCATGACACATTGCCGGCTACACAGCTGGGGATCAGCTGACGTTACTGAAACCCAATAACACTGGGTCGTATGTTTTGACTGTGCAGACGGCACTTCTGAGCCTCAACTGGCGGTGTTGGAGCCCAGGAATTTAAGTTCAGGTGGTAGAAAGATGAACACAACAGGAGACCTGGATAACGTATACAGTGACCTAATTATTTAATCAGGAGGAGGAGTGGCAAATTCCTGCGAGATCCAGGCCTTGTTCATTTTCAGGAAAGTAAGCCGGTCAACGTTATCGGAGGATAGTCGCATGCGACGGTCAGTTAGTACACCACCTGCAGCACTAAAGACACGTTCCGATAATACACTGGCCGCAGGGCAAGACAGCACCTCCAATGCATACTGGCTTAGCTCTGGCCATGTATCCAGCTTTGAGACCCAAAACTTGAAAGGGGAAGAGCCGTCTGGGAGTACAGCAAGAGGGCAAGACATGTAGTCTGTCACCATCTGACGGAACCGTTGCCTCCTGCTGACTGGAGCCGTCTGTGATGGTGTAGACTTTTGTGGGGGGCACAGAAAACTGTGCCACAGTTGGGCCATACTGGTCTTGTCTTGGGCAGAGGCACTGCTTCTGCTCCCTCTTTGTGCAGAGCCTCCACCACTGCCTGGACGCACTGAGCTGCTTTGGAATGCACTAGCAGCACTTCTCTCAGTTGGAATGGAGAAGATGATGGAATTGACCAGTGTGTCTTGGTACTCCCGCATTTTTCGCTCCCGGTTCAACGGTGTGATGAGGCTTTCTACGTTGTCCCGGTAGCGAGGATCGAGGAGGGTGAACACCCAATAATCAGACATGTTGAGAATGTGGGCGATGCGGCGGTCGTTTCTCAGGCACTGCAGCATGTAATCCACCATGTGCTGCAGACTGCCAACTGCCCAAGAAACGCTGTCCCCTGCTGGAGGCGTGATCTCTGCCCGCTCGTCATCACCCCACCCTCGCTGTACACACTGAGTACTGGACAATTCGGTAACTCCCTCCTCTGGACGGACGTCTTCCTCCTCCATTGACTCCTCCTCATCCTCCTCACAAACTGTCCCCTGCCTACGCGTTTGTGAGGAACCACGTGGCGCTGACTGTCCAGAAGATGATGGAAATGGTGAATCCTCATCCTCCACCTCTTCCACAACATCATCCCTTAGCGCTTGCAGTGATTTTTCAAGCAGGCAGATAAGGGGGACAGTCATGCTGACTAGTGCATCATCTGCACTCGCCATCCGCGTGGAATAATCAAAGGGACGCAAAACCTGGCAGACGTCATTCATAGTGGCCCACTCTGTGGTTGTGAAGTCTGTACAGCGCTGACTGCGACTTTTTTGCGCCTGAAGCAGCTGGTACTCCATTACAGCTTGCTGCTGCTCACACAACCGCTCCAACATATGTAACGTGGAATTCCACCTGGTAGGTAGGTCACATATGATGCGATGTTCCGGCAGGCGGTGTCGGCGCTGCAGAGCCGCAATGCGCGCTTTTGCCGTGCTGGAACGCCGCAAGTGAGCACACTCTAGGCGGACCTTGTGCAGCAGTGCATCAAGATCCGGATAGTCCCTCAAAAAGCTCTGCACGACCAAATTGAGCACATGTGCCAGACATGGGATGTGAGTGAGGTTGCCGAGGCCCAGAGCTGCCACCAGATTTCGGCCATTATCACACACTACCATGCCTGGCTGGAGATTCGCTGGCACAAACCACACATCGCTCTCCTGCTTGATGGCATTCCAGAGCTCCTGCGCTGTGTGGCTACGATTCCCCAAAAAAATTAATTTCAACACGGCCTGTTGACGTTTGGCCACGGCTGTGCTCATGTCGGTCATAACAGGTACACGTTCATCACGGGTCCATGTGGAGGTGGACTGTGACGGCTCCTGCAGCGATGATTCTGAGGAACTGGTGTAAGAGGAGGAGTCAATGCGTACAGAATGGATTGCAATCCTTGGAGTGGGCAGGACACGTCCTGCGCCACTCGCACGGTCTGTACCCGGCTCAACGACATTAACCCAATGGGCAGTGAGGGAAAGGTATCGCCCCTGTCCATGTTGACTGGTCCACGCATCGGTGGTGAGGTGGACCTTGCTACTGACGGCGTTCAGTAGCGCGTGTTTTATGTGTCCCTCCACATGCTTGTGCAGGGCAGGGACGGCTTGCCTGCTGAAGTAAAAGTGGCTGGGCACATTGTACTGTGGGACTGCCAATGACATCAAGTCACGGAAGCTGTCAGTCTCCACCAGCCTGAATGACAGCATTTCCAGTGACAGAAGTTTGGCAATGCCTGCAGTCAGAGCCTGTGCTCGTGGGTGGTTTGACGAGAAAGGCCGCCTTTTCTCCCATGCCTGTACTACCGATGGCTGTAGACTGGGCTGGGAGTGTGTGGATGACTGGGAAAGTGGTGCTGCGGGTGGAATTACAGCGGGTCTCTGGACAACAGGGCCAGAGGTTCTTCCACGGCGATCCTGGGAGGAAGCCGAACCAGCTGCGTGTGAGCTAGAGGAAGAGGCAACATGAGCTGAAGAGGTGGTAGCTGCCGCTGTTGGTTGGCCTACCTCTTCAGTGTGTTTTTCTAACTCCGCCGGGTGCCTGTTGCGCACATGTTTCCACATGTTGGAGGTATTGAGGTTGCTGACATTTCGACCTCTTTTGACTTTTTGATGACACACGTTGCATCTGACATAGCAAATGTCATCTGCAACTGTGTCAAAAAAGGACCAGGCACTGCAAGTCTTGGGAGCGCCCTTTTTGGCTTTTGGAAGAGACATG
This sequence comes from Ranitomeya variabilis, assembly GCF_051348905.1. Taxonomy (NCBI): domain Eukaryota; kingdom Metazoa; phylum Chordata; class Amphibia; order Anura; family Dendrobatidae; genus Ranitomeya; species Ranitomeya variabilis. Next base: position 75,276,635 of record NC_135239.1, on the reverse strand, counting down.
CTCCTAACGGGTGCCAAAGCGGAGGCTGCAGGATCCGCAGTCTTCCCCCTCCCTCTCCCTCTTTGGGCCGTACGGGGAATCTCTTCCTCAGAGCTGCTCCCACCACCTTCCTGTCCCTCACGCCAAGATGGGTCAAGGACCTCATCATCTACACTACCCTCTGCCCCCAACTGCTCCTCCTGGGTAGTCTCAGCAGCAGAGCACGCACCAGTAAGTGGCACCTGAGTGTCATCATCAGCTGATGCGGCCTGCGATGTGGTGACCGGAGCCACTGGCCCACCCGCCTCTTCAGAGGAAGACAGAAAAAGCTGTTGGGCATCACTGCACCCTGCCTCTTCTTCCATTTCTCCAATGCTGCTTGGCTGGCCCCCTGTTTCCAAGCCAAGAGATTCAGAGAACAGAAGTAGAGACGGCTCCTGTCCTGGGCTCTCTGTCTGCCTGGGCAATTTGGCAGGTGGTGAAGAGACAGATGGCTGCTCTCCAGTGCTCTGTGTCTGAGAGGATGTGGCACTAATGGAAGTTGATGCATTAGCTGCCATCCATCCGACAACAGCTTCAATTTGTTCTTGACGCAGCAGCGGTGTACGGCGCTCTGACACAAAGCTGCGCATGAACGACTGTTGCCTGGTGAAAGTGGGTGCTGATGAGTCACCGGTGCCTGCAGCAGGCACAGAATCCCCACGTCCCCTCCCTGCTCCGCACCCACGCCCACGCCCACGTGCCTTACTCACTGCCTTCTTCATCTTGGTTGACTGATAAAGATAAGCAGAAAAGTACTAACGGATTTGTGTGCTTATTCCTGAGCAACTCCTCCTAACAGGTATAAGAAACACTAATTTTTTAAAGTGTGGACTAGACTTTAATATGAGCTAATGTGGCCTACACAAATGTAAAGTGGTGTAACTGGTGTGTTTGGTGAACTTTATTATTTATTTCTTTTTTGGGGGCTGAACTGACAACAGATAGAGCTGCAGTCACACGGAGACCGTGCAGACAGACGTAAACGGCGCTGCAAGGCCCAAAAACCCTCCTCTACTTTATCCTATGTAGTGTTTTTCCACAAGTTAGCTGGAGACGGGTGGAAAGACACTAATAGGATTTTTTTAAATAAATTAGCAGCAACCTACACTACTTGAAAGAAAAAGAAAATTGATTTGGCGGTATGACGCAGTGAACAACCCTGAGCTGGAGACAACCAGGCTATGGCTGCTCACAGACTACAGGGCGAGCTGCAATCACACGGAGACCGTGCAGACAGCCGTAAACGGCGCTGCAAGACCCAAAAACCCTCCTCTACTTTATCCTATGTAGTGTTTTTCCACAAATTAGCTGGAGACGGGTGGAAAGACACTAATAGGATTTTTTTAAATAAATTAGCAGCAGACTACACTACTTGAAAAAAAATTAAAATTGATTTGGCGGTATGACGCAGTGAACAACCCTGAGCTGGAGACAACCAGGCTATGGCTGCTCACAGACTACAGGGCGAGCTGCAGTCACACGGAGACCGTGCAGACAGCCGTAAACGGCGCTGCAAGGCCCAAAAACCCTCCTCTACTTTATCCTATGTAGTGTTTTTCCACAAATTAGCTGGAGACGGGTGGAAAGACACTAATAGGATTTTTTTGAATAAATTAGCAGCAGACTACACTACTTGAAAAAAAAAAAAAAAAAAAAGAACAGTATGAGGCAATGAACCACCCTCCCTGAACTGAATACAACCAGCTATGGATGGCCTATGTGGCTGCACTCAGACTAGAGAGTGGGCTGCACTCACACACTACCTACTACACTTCACTAGTTTTCACCCCTACCACCTGAAGAAAGGAATCCCAAAAGGCCAATTCTATAGGGTGAGGAGAAATTGCAGCCAACAGGAGGACTTTCTGGAACATTCTCGGGAACTCACTTTGCGGTTTCGAGAAAGGGGTTACCCTCACAAGGTAATATCACGCGCTTTTGGGGCGGCCAGGGATAGTAGTAGGGAGGGCCTTTTACAGCCCAGGACTAGAGCCCTTGAAAAGCCACTTGGCATTATTACAGCCTATAACAACCAGTGGCAGGATGTGAGACAAATTTTGTCCAAATATTGGGGTATTCTACGAAGCGAATCTAGACTTCATCCCCATATTGCCACTCAGCCAAGTTTGGTAGCGAGAAGGGCGAGGAACTTAAAAGATCGCCTGAGTCATAGTCATTTCCAGCGCCCTACCAGGAGATTAAAGAGGGGAGTCACACTGAATGGTACTTTCCCGTGTGGGAATTGCAATATTTGTCCGTTTACCCTTGGTGATGCATCTGTTTTGTCCTCTTTATCCTTACAGATTTCCACCAAGGCCTACTTTAATTGCAAATCCCGTAATTTGATATATGCTTTGATTTGCCCCTGCCATAAAATCTATGTCGGTCAAACTACGCAAGAATTAAGAAAATGTATCCAACAGCATTTCTCGAATATCATCACGGCTGTAAAAGACAAAGCAAAGGGCAAGACCATCTCATCTGTGGCTTCACACTATCTGGCGGTACATAACTCCCAGTGGAAAGACACCAAGATAATGGGTCTGGAGGGAGTTCAATCCAACATCAGAGGTGGGGACATCACCTCGGAGCTTTTGAGACGGGAGTCCAGATGGATTTTTGAACTGAACTGTTTAACCCCTCGTGGCCTAAATGAAGATCTATTATTCACTGGGTTTTATAAATAACCGCCATCTGTACTGCCTACTTGGGTTCTAATGTATGCCTCATAATCATTTCTGTAAGAATTTTATTTTGGGTGCTGAATTAGAAGGGTCTTATGTATTTGTGCTCCCTTCCCCTATGTGGACAGCATACCCCCCTTTTTTACACAGAGTTGGATACAGGTTTTACTTAAAACATCAGTATGTTCAAAACCGCCCGATTGGTGATTGCCTTACTACACTATTAGATAAACTGGTATGGGTTAACTCCTCCTGCCTACTCATTACCAGTATGTGACTACGATGCTAACGTATATTGGTATCACATTCATTTTTTAGCAAAACGAGTGCTTTTTTGGTATGTGCCACAAAACGCAAGGTTACTGAAGACCTGTGATTCAATCTCTATAGATTGGTGTATTTTCAAATCTTATTTGCTGGGGCTATTTTCTAGAACTGCCCGTCTGGGATAGATTGGGGCTTCTTAAACCATATTATATGCATTTACTACAGAAGAAAACTTATGTGCACTCTTTTGTCCTGTTTTCTATTTTACGCTTATAAAGCTGCATTTTTCCATCGTACTCGAATATCGTGCGTTATTTTGGTAAATCCATTATGCGGCTTTCTTTATCATGCTGCTTAGCGCGTCAGCACCGATTTGGTACCATCTTTATTGTGTATTTTATTTGACTTTGTACATTTCAAATTAGGTTTATGCACGTTATACTATCTATGCGCTCGCAGTGCTTTTTCAGCTTGACTACAAGGATGTCCCTATGTCTGGACACTTAAACCTTGCATTGGGGGCTTGGTTATGCACTGCAGATGTGTCCTCTGTATGGTATTTTTGAATCTCAACAATTCCATGCGACTTTTTCGCAGTTTAGGGGATTCTTGAGTAAGAGCCTTGAAGCCCGGACAGTGGGTTTTTTTGCCTCTTAGATCGCGTACGTGCCTGTTTTCGCAGCGTTTGATATTTCTGGCAACGTTACTGTATTGTTCTACATCCTGCGTCATCTAGCTAAATGTTGCTTTATTGCGCCTGTACCATTACGGTATCGCCTTGAATTTTTCTTTTATAATATATGGTTGGAATTAGGCTTATAGACGCCATATTATTGGTGCGCTTTTAGTGCTACTCTGTGCTACTATCAATATATATTCATATTTAGACATATAATTTTAGGCTATTGGGTATGCACTGCGCACGCGTCCTTTTTATGGCATTTCTTGGAAAGAATTTTGTCTGTTCATATTGCGCACAAGCCCTTTACAAAGCATTTGGCGTCTTTGGTAATGTTATGACAATGTGCCATATTCTGTGACACTGTTTCAAATCGACAATATGGCTCACAGCACTACCATGCTTGTTTTGCCTCCTTCAGACAGATTACTATGTTATCAGCAGGCTCCGAGCTGTGCACTACGTACGCGATCACCAAACGGGACTTTGCAACTTTAGTAACTGTGGGTGAAACCTCCGTAGTCCAGGGGACGTCTGATCAAGCGCCCTAAGAGCACTAATAGGGAATTTCATGGCATCTACCGCGCACGCGCTTACTACACAGCATTTGGTCTCCTCAGCAACGGTACGTCACTGCGTCGACGTCTATGAGATGCCGGAGCATGCGCTCTGGACTGAGGGGTTAGCTGCAATGCCCGCTGCCGGAAGCTCCATGCAGGCGACTTATCAGTAACACAGCTGACTCAGGTATATTGCGATAACACTCTCTGGTATTTAAGTAGCAGATCCTGCACTCACACAATACCCCTGACGAAGTCACCGTTTGGTGACGACACGCGTTGGGTTGTTGTGTAGCCCGCACTTGGACTCTGCCTAGCGGCATATTATATTTGAAAATCTCAGGCTATCCCATGATTGGTAACTATAAGGGTACTGACCAACAAGTGGCCATGCTTCTTGTGGAACACTGGGTTGATGTTGTTCCCATTACCCATGTACCATAATTTGGTGTAAAGTATTTTTGGGTGGTGTTTCCATCTGCTTATCTGTTTGCTTTATCATGCAGCCATATGGTCTCTCTTTATGAGGGGGTTAGACCCAATTTATCCACCTATATATTGTGTGGGGTTTATACTTGTAATACTTTACCTACCTTTAACATATACTCTATGGTCTGTGCTATTTGGTTGTCCATAATTTAGGGGTATGCTGTCTATATGGAGATGGTCACATTGATATAGCCACTCTACATGTGTACATTTTGAGAGCTCTGTGCGGGCTACTTGCCCTATTGTGGGTTTGCATATATGGCAAGTTTTATGCCTTTTTAAATGTTTTTAAAAGTATATGTGGTTTGCTACTTGTATTGTTGTTTTTCTAATAAAGCTGTGTTCTTTGCAATATTTAATGTGGTGATCCCTGTGCATATAGACCTGGTCTTTTTTCTTTTGTTTGTGTATCATTGGTAACTTCAGGTCTTAGTGTGATCCCACAATCCGTGGTGCCCCCTTACAGCTATTTAGGTCCAGTTTTAATGTCCTGGTGGAGAGAAGGAGGTTTGTCCCTCTGAATTTTATGATACATGGCTCCACCCATTCTCCCATTGATGCTGTGAAGTAGTCCTTTACCCTTAGCAGAGAAACACCCCCAAAACATTATGTTGCACAGCCCACGTAGTATATTGCCGAGCCACGTAGTATATTGCCCAGCCATGTAGTATATTGCACAGTCACGTAGTATATTACCCAGCCACGTAGTATTTTGCCCAGCCACATAGTATATTTCCCAGTCACGTAGTATATTGCCCAGCCATGTAGTATATTTCCCAGCCAAGTAGTATATTGCCCAGCCACGTAGTATTTTGCCCAGTGATGTAGTATATTGCCCAGCCATGTAGAATATTGCGCAGCAACATAGTATATTGCCCAGCCACGTAGTATATTGCCCAGCCATGTAGTATATTGCCCAGCCACATAGTATATTGCCCAGCCACGTAGTATATTGCCCAGCCACGTAGTATATTGCCCAGCCACGTAGTATATTGCACAGTGACATATTATATTGCCCAATCACGTAGTATATTGCCAAGCCACGTAGTATATTGCCCAGTGACGTAGTATATTGCCCAGCCACATAGTATATTGCCCAGTCACGTAGTATATTGCCCAGCCACGTAGTATATTCCTCAGCCACGTAGTATATTGCCAAGCCACGAAGTATATTGCCCAGCCACGAAGTATATTGCCCAGCCACGTACTATATTGCCCAGTCATGTAGTATATTGCCCAGCCATGTAGTATATTGCCCAGCCATGGAGTATATTGCCCAGCGACGTAGTATATTGCACAGTGACATAGACATAGTATATTGCCCAGTCACGTACTATATTGCCCAGCCACATAGTATATTGCCCAGTGATGTACTGTATTGCCCAGCCACGTATTTTATTGCCCAGCGATGTAGTATATTGCCCAGTGACGTAGTATATTGCACAGCCCATGCAGTATATTGCCCAGCCACGTAGTATATTGCCCAGCCATGTAGTATATTACCCAGTGACATAGTATATTGCACAGCCCACGCAGTATATTGCCCAGTAATGTAGGATATTGCCCAGCGACGTAGGATATTGCTCAGTGACGTAGTATATTGCCCAGTAATGTAGGATATTGCCCAGCGACGTAGGATATTGCTCAGTGACGTAGTATATTGCCCAGCCACATAGTATATTGCCCAGCCACATAGTATATTGCCCAGTCGTGTAGTATATTGCCCAGTGACATAGTATATTGCCCAGTAACGTAGTATATTGCCCAGAGATGTAACATATTGCCCAGCCACGTAGTATATTGCGCATCCGCTTAGTATATTGCCCAGCCACGTAGTATGTAGTATATTGGTCAGCTACATAGTATATTGCCCAGCCACGTAGTATATTGCCCAGTAACGTAGTATATTGCCCAGTGACATAAAATAAAAAATAAACATATACTCACCTTCCGAAGTGCCACTGAAATCCAGGCACCTGTGTACGGTGCACGCGGCAGCTTTCAGTCCCAGGGTTGGTATGAGCGCAGGACCTGTGATGATGTCGCGGCCACATGACTGATGTCATGGCAGGTCCTTCTTGCGCAGGCGCGCAAGACCTGTGATGATGTCGCGGTCACATGACCATGACGTCATGGCAGGTCCTTCTCGCATAGCATCCTTGGCACCGGAACCTGCCGCTTGCACTGCCGAGGACACCGCGCCACGTCAGAGGGTGAGAATAACCTTTTATTTAATTATTATTATTTGTAACCAATCTTTTTACTATTGATGCCGCATAGGCAGCATCAATAGTAAAAAAATTGGTCACACAGGGTTAATAGCTGCGTTAGTGGAGTGCGTTACACCGCGGTCCATTAACGCTGGCATTAACCCTGTGTGAGTGCTGACTGGAGGGGAGTATGGAGCGGGCACTGACTGCGGGGAGTAAGGAGCGGCCATGTTGCCGTCGGACTGTGCTCGTCGCTGATTGGTCGTGGCAACGGTCGTGGGCATTTTGCCAATCAGCGACTTGGATTCCATGACAGACAGAGGCCGCGACCAATGAATATCCATGACAGACAGAAGGACAGACAGAAAGACTGAAGTGACCCTTAAACAATTATATAGTAGATACCATGTGATTTTCTGGATTTTATTTTTGATATTCTATCTCTCAATGTTAAAATTAACCTACCCATAAATTATAGACTGTTCATGCCTTTGTCAGTGGTCAAACTTACAAAATCAGCAAAAGAATCAAATAATTAACTCCTTCACTGTAGATTTATAAAGAAGAGATGACTATTCAGAAAATTATTAAGGATGTGTAACTTGTTTTCAAAGAATAGTGGAAAAAGCTTTTTCAGAGGCGATTCCCTCTACTAGCTGGAATCCCAAAAGACCTTGATTCTGGAGCAACCTCCAGGTGGTGTTCCAGAGTAACAATATTACACTGGCTTGTTTACAATTAAATTTATTCTAAAAATATTTTTATAGTACTCATCCATTAGCAACATAACTTTTCAAAAACTTAAAAAAAAACACAACGTGTTTCTGCCCTGAATGAGCTTTCCTCAGGAGTATGAAGTGATGTGGCATATGGAAAGTTTTATATACCTTTCAGACCAAAAGTTTGGACTCACCTTCTCATTTAAAGATTTTTCTGTATTTTCATGACTATGAAAATTGTAAATTCACATTGAAGGCATCAAAACTATGAATTAACACATGTGGAATTATATACTTAACAAAAAAGTGTGAAACAACTGAAAATATGTCTTATATTCTAGGTTCATCTACTTTGATGACTGCTTTGCACGCTCTTGGCATTCTCTTCATGAGCTTCAAGAGGTAGTCATTGGAAATGGTTTTCACTTCACTGGTGTGCCCTGTCAGGTTTAATAAGTGGGATTTCTTGCCTTATAAATGGGGTTGAGACCATCAGTTGTGTTATGCAGAAGTCTGGTGGATACACAGCTGATAGTCCTACGGAATAGACTGTTAGAATTTGTATTATGGCAAGAAAAAAGCAGCTAAGTAAAGAAAAATGAGTGGCCATCATTACTTTAAGAAATGAAGGTCAGTTAGTCTGAAAAATTGGGAAAACTTTGAAAGTGTCCCGAAGTGCAGTTGCAAAAACCATCAAGCGCTACAAAGAAACTGGCACACATGAGGACCGCCCCAGGAAAGGAAGACCAAGAGTCACCTCTGCTTCTGAGGATAAGTTTATCCGAGTCACCAGCCTCAGAAACTGCAAGTTAAAAGCAGCTCAGATTAGAGATCAGCTCAATGCCACACAGAGTTATAGCAGCAGACACATCTCTACAACAACTGTTAAGAGGAGACTTTGTGCAGCAGGCCTTCATGGTAAAGTAGCTGCTAGGAAACTGCTAAGGACAGAAAACAAGCAGAATAGACTTGTTTGAGCTAAAGAACCCAAGGAATGGACATTAGACCAGTTGAAATCTGTGCTTTGGTCTGATGAGTCCAAATTTGAGATCTTTGGTTCCAACCACTGTGTCTTTGTGCGACGCAGAAAAGGTGAATGGATGGACTCTACTTGCTTGGTTCCCACCGTGAAGCATGGAGGAGGAGGTGTGATGGTGTGGGGTGCTTTGCTGGTGACACTGTTGGGGATTTATTCAAAACTGAAGGCATACTGAACCAGCATGGCTATGGCAGCATCTTGCAGTGGCATGCTATTCCATCTGGACCAAGAAGGAGAGTGATGGGGTGCTACTCCAGATGACCTGACCTCCACAGTCACCAGACCTGAACCCAATCGAGATGGTTTGGGGTGAGCTGGACCGCAGATTGAAGGCAAAAGGGCCAACAAGTGCTCAGCATCTCTGGGAACTCCTTCAAGATTGTTGGAAGACCATTTGCGGTGACTACCTCTTGAAGCTCATCAAGAGAATGCCAAGAGTGTGCAAAGCAGTCATCAAAGCAAAAGGTGGCTACATTGAAGAACGTAGAATATAAGACATAATTTCAGTTGTTTCACACTTTTTTTAAGTATATAATTCCACATATGTTAATTTATAGTTTTGATGCCTTCATTGTGAATTTACAATTATCATAGTCATGAAAATACAGAAAAATCTTTAAATAAGAAGGTGTGTCCAAACTTTTGCTCTGTACTGTACAACCCCATCAGATGTGGGTGTGGCTACAATCCTGAAACCTCTTGTCTTTCCTGTATTTTTGAAAACAGGTTTTGGCTATATATAGAGAGCAATATATTTAAATTGTAGCATTCTAAGAAACCCACGCCCTCACATGTAAAGTGCCATGAAATAAATGGCGCTATAATAATAATAATAATAATAATAATAATAATAATAATAAAAATAAAGGAGCAAAATGAGGAAAGGGCTGTTGGGTGTCGAGTTCCTGCCTCTGCACTGGGGGAATCTCGAACCATCTCCGCTGCGGTGTCCCATTCTTCTCCAGCCGCAGTGGAGTCTGGTCAGCGGAGCCGTTGGTCCCTACGTCTTGCTCAGTCTGACTCTGTGCAAAGGGTTACTGCTGCCTTTCCAGCTTCTGTCATTGTAGCCAGTACTGGGCAGCAGTGAGCAGACGTTTTTGGGACTAAGTCCTGCTTTTCCCCTTCTGAGCATGCCCAGGGCAAGATCTCTCGTTGGAGATCAAGGGTCACATGCTTAGATACTGCAGCAAATCCCATTGGTCCTCTAGGAAGGTCCTGAAGGTGCTCAACTTCTGTGGCCGCCTCCCATTGGTCCTTCTGGGAAGGTCCTGTACTTGCTGCAGCTATAAAAGGTTCATATGGCCGCACGGCCATGCGCTAGTGTGCACTTGTAAATGTGTGTTGATGTGTGAAAGTTGTTCATTAATTATCCCCTCCCTTGTGTATGACTGCTCACGTAAGGTGGATGATTGCTATCTAGCGCCCATATAGTTAACCCATGTGTGAATCCATATTATACCGCCATATAGTCCGTCATTACTTAGCAGCAGGTTCCATCTCTGCACGGTGGACCCCAGGCTGCGAACGCACCTTACTCTATCTTTCTAATTATTTGGTGCGTTCCGCTAGCCCTAACAAGGGCTATAAAACAAAACAAAATCAATTGATACTATTTTTTTTATAACAAAAACAAGACACCTAAAATAACAACATAAAGACAGAAAAGACCGTTTGGGATTCATTTGAAGTAATGAATTTGTACAGAGAAGGTGATTACCTGTTTGGGGGGGTCTTCTCTCTTTTTCTAGTAGGTTGAATGTGTATATTTGAACAGAAATCAATTTGAAAATTTTCCTGGAATGCTACAATTTGAATACTGTATATTGCTATATATGTATATATATATATATATATATATATATATATATATATATATATATATATATATATATATATATATATATATATATATATATATATATATATATATATCCATGACCTGTTTACAACAATACAGGAAAGACAAGAGTTTTCGGGATTACAACCACACCCACATCTGATGGGGTTGTATATAAAACTCCCCATATGTCACATCACCTCATACACCTGAGGAATACTCATTCAAAGCAGAAACGTGTTGTTTTTTAAAAAAAAATTAAATTTTTTTTTATGTTTGTTAGTGCATGAGCTCTAAAAATAGTTTTAGAATAAATTTACTTGTAAACACGCAAGTGTAATATTGTTATTGGAACACCACCTGGAGGTTGCTCCAGAATCAAGGTGTTTTGGGGATTCCAGCTACTAGAGGGAAGCATTTTCCACTATATTTCCATTTAGAGCAGCGAATGGAACAGGATTAACACTTCTCCACCCTATTCGGATGGGCAGCAAGCCACGAAGTTGGAATCCATCGCCTAACAAAATGATTCATAGTGTTGTGCCCAGTCTGCACATCCTCTACAGGTGACCATATACATGTATCAACCTTGTAATTTTAAAGTTTTTTTTACTGCACTTAGGTAGAGCTCTCTTGTTTTCTCTCTCCCTCTCTTCAGCTTCCTGCTATCATACATCTTGTTTTCAAAATGTAAAATTACAATGTGATAAAAGATATACAGGGTTAAAAAAATTATAAATTATTCTTATATAGTAAAATATTATTATGCATTATAATTATCAATTATTATTGCCAATTAACATATCTTTAATAATAATAAAAATAAGTATTATTATTGTTGTTATTATTATTATATAAGCCCTTGTTAAATATATCATGTTTACTCTGCATTCAATAGCATATATCAGTATTTGGCCTCTTTAAATGCTGCTTTGCATGGTGATGACTTCCACTGTTTAGTTCTTGTATCTTATTAATAATTAAACTGGTTGCTGGATAGAGGTGTAATATCTGCTTCAGTCACAGTCAATAAAACTTCAACCACTGAGCAAGAGGCCCCCAGTGTGCAGCTAATGAAACCTCCGCCTTAACTCAAACCCACTTCATGGCGGTTTCAGGAGCACAAGGCAGGAAGGGGATCTTGTGGTGTGAGCTTCAGTAAACCAGCTTTAAAAGAACAATTCCCAGTTGGCAAATTAGTAGCCACAAAACCATGAATGTGTTTGTATCTCTCACTAACCCCGCGCTCTAAAGATCCAGAGGTAACATAAAAGCATCACTTTATAAAGACGGTAGGAGGAGGTGGCTGGTGGTGACTGATTTACACGATCCGCTCATCTTCTTAATGGAAGTAGCAAAGACAAGAGGCTTTTTAAATTTGATGTGTCTTCTGAGTCTTATGAACTGACAGCAGGAAATAATTCAATAGGTCTTGGTCCTGTGCTAGTCCGGTTTTCAACCCATAGTAAAACTAAGACTCCGGTAGAAGACATTTTTATTCTTCACAGATCAGCTTTCTTCAAACTACAACTTGTATAAATCTGTAGTCTGATTGGCTATTCAAATAGAAAATAGTAGGAGATATATATATATATATAAATAAATATTTAGTCCTTTGAAATTCTCAATAGTTGAATGTCTGCATTTTATAATGTCACACCTATTGTATTTGAGCTCCTTAGGCATCTCATTCCTAAACAATAGGCATTAATATGGAATGTCATCCACTTTTCTAGTTATACCAACCTAGAAGGTTGGTATAGGTAGAAAATGTTTCTACAGATGTTAGCTCATCTAATCATTATTCCATTTATAATTAGAGATTGGGGGATCTTTTGAAATTCAAATTCACTTATTTTTTATTTGATTTGTGGCAAATACATGTGAGTGAATCTAAATATTGGAAAGTATGTTGTGCAGAAAATATATGGGAGGAGTAGAGAGAGAGCGAGAACCTCATTGGCCATAATAAGCTTTCACTCTAAAGGTGAAAGAGAAGACACCACTGACCAAAATAGCTTACACACTACAGAAGAGAGAGATGACCTTGCTGATCATAAGAGCTTACACTCTATAGAAGAGAGGACCTCGCTAATCATAAGAGCTTATACTCTACAAGAGAAAGAGGATCTTGCTGATCATAAGAGCTTATACTGTACAGGAGAGAGAAAGAGGACCCTGTTGACCATAAGAGATTACACTCTACGTGAGAGAGAGTGAGGACCTCACTGATCATAAGAGCTTACACTCTACACGAGAGAGAACACCGCTAATCATAAAAGTTTACACTCTACAAGAGAGAGGACACCGCTGATCATAAGAGCTTACACTCTGCAAGAGAGAGAAAGAGGACCCTGTTGACCATAAGAGATTGCGCTCTACATGAGAGAGAGTGAAGACCTCACTGATCATAACAGCTTATACTCTACAGGAGAGAGGACCCTGTTAATCATAAGAGCTTACACTCTACAAGAGAGAGAAAAAGGACACTGTTGATCATAGGAGCTTACACTTTACAGGAGAGAGAGGACTCAGTGGATCATAAGAGCTTACAATCTCATGGAGAGAGAGAACCCTTATGATCATAAGAGCTTATAATGTACAGGAGAGAGAGAGAGAGAAGACCTCGCTGATCATAAGAGCATACATGCTACAGGAGAGAGAGAGAGACAGAGAGAGAGGACCTTGTTGATCATAAGAGCTTACATTCTCCAGTAGAGTGAGAGAACCCTGATGACCATAAGAACTTACACTCTATGAGAGAGAGAGGACCCTATTGATCATTAGAGCTTACACTCTACAGTAGAGAGAGGGGATGCCATAGATCATAAAGCTTACATTATACAGGAGAGAGAGATAACCCTGCTGATCATAGGAGCTTACACTCTACTGGAGAGAGGGAGGACTCCGTGGATCATAAGAGATTACACTCTACAGGAGAGAGAGATAACCCTGTTGATTATAAGAGCTTACATCTTATAAGGGAAAGAGAGAGGACCCCACATGTCATAAGAGCTCACACTCTACAGGAGAGAGGGGTCTCTGCAGAACCTCTGCCATACAAAGTGTGCTTCACTGTGAACCACTGATTTGTGATGGCCCAGGTACTGACCACCACTCTACAAGGTGTGGTAATCTGCTAAATTTCAAAACTGCAGTGCATTATGCGGAGGCCCGTGCTGCCACTCAAAATGACATTGACCTGCTCTCCGAAACCTCAGCAATGTGGGATTTCGTGATGGGGAATTTTTTTTCTTTTGTGAATAGTGAATCGAATCTCAAAGTATTCAAATTTCGCGAAAACTATGAATTTCAGGAGAGTCGACTCAAACTCGATCCTCCACAGATCGATCTGCTCATCTCTATTTAAAATGTCAAGTTCTTATGTTGGTAGAGAAGGTCATAGTTTTGTGCAGCCACTTTCACACTAATTTTATTGAACTGTGGATGCTCACAGTCATTCTGCAAAGGGATTTTCCCAAAGTTATGCCACAAAATTGGAAGCATGTAGATATCTAAACTGTATTTTTACGTTGCAGCATTATATTTCCCTGGAAATAAGAAGACTACCCTAATTTTTCAAGAACAAAATACTTGTTTACCATTATCCATCATCAAACAATTTTTGCAGTAGGCACTATGCATTCTGGTAGGTTCCGCAGAACCCAGATTCATCCTTCAATCTGCCAGGTAGTTAAAGTTGATTCATGACTCCAGAGAACATATTTTCTCAGCCCCAGAGTTCACTTGTGTTATGTTTTACAGTTTAAACACAACTAGGTGATGTTTGGTGATCTTAGGCTGATTGTCCAGCAGCTCGAATGGAAAATCATTTCATGACGTTCTCAACACAACTCTTCTGTTGATATATTTTCCAGAGATAGTATGGAATTCTGTAGTGAGTAAAATAACATAGGACAGGTGGCCCTGATCTGTAAGTTTGACTTATCTTACACACCAATCTCCCAAAACTGAGGCACTAGATATATTTTCTTAGTGAAAAAAATTAACTTTTATTCCATCTTTAAAAACTCATAGAAATAAAAGAGCGTCAATGTTTCAACAGTGCTCTGTCTCTAAACTTTGAAAAATGCCTATAAACTTGCTTTGCCATTCAACATGCGCCGTACATGCACGGAGCGAAATGGAAATGGGTGTATGGAGCAGGTTTATGGGGTGAGTCCGCCCCATACCCAGCAGGCCATAAATTTGTGTTACAGTCATGACCTGCCTCTAGCAATCACGGGTAGATCAGGGCTCCGCCTGTGATGGTTAACTTGTTAAATGCCACTGTCAATCTCTCGGCATGAGGGTACATCATTCCACACACCCATCGGCGTGCCCATGATGTGATTGCGGGTCATTGATGGGTTACCATGACAGTATGTGGTCTGTTGAAGACCCCTGTGCTTGTCAATACAGAGCTCTTTTCAAACCTAGCCTTTGGACGATCTTCAAATGAGACCATGATTTCTGCTATATACAGAGGGACTGTGGAATCGTTGCATATAGCACAAGAAATCAAATGATCTTATCTTCGATTCCCCTAAGATGACTATTAAGAACAGCAAAAAATAAAAAAAGTTTTAAAAACATGAAAATAATGATAAAAAAACATGATAATGTGTGCAAACTGTTAAGCAATGCGGACTATGTTAGCGTTATATAAAAATAAAGATTATTATTATTATTATAAGTTCAAATCACCCCTCTTTTCCCCATTAAAAATAAAGATAATAAAAACTAAAGTAAATAAACATATTTACTATCGCCGCATGCATAAAATTCCAATCTATAAAATATAATTGTAAAAAAAAAATGGTAACAATGGAAAATGAAAAATAATTAGAACACCAAAATTAAGTTTTTTGTCTCTAGAATTCCACTAAAAATGCTGTAACAAGCAATTAAAATGTCAAATCTATAATAAAATAGTACACATAAAAACACTGTCTCACTCTGCAAAAAAATAAGCCATCAAATAGCTCCATTGACCGAAAAGTGAAAACGTTATGGGTATTGAAAAATAGAGACACAAGGCCCAATTTTTTTTTGCAAACTTCTGATTTTTTTTCATTACTAAAATAATAAAAAATTTGGACACATTTCCTATCGCAGTAACCTGACTGATGAGCAGAACTATATGTCAAGTTTATTTATAAAACCAAAATAAACACCGTGAAATCAGTTCTCAAAAAGCAATATCAGAATTGCATTTTTTTCAAAGTTCTCTCAACCTGGAATTTTTTTACCATATTTCAGTGCACTATGTGGTAAAATGTCTATGCAGACAGAAAAATAAAAGAGTTATTGTTCTGGGAAGAAGGGGAGGAAAAAGTCTATACATACCCAAGTAATTGGACCAGTATGCACCAACTTTGGGAACAGGTAGAAGACACCTGGGGTCAGATTTCGGTTGAGGCATGTTTAAATCTGACTGAGTGTGTGACACGGAACGTGGAAGCAAAGTGGACCCTCTAGACAGTAGGCAACGAACCCCCCATGGACGAGCTAACCAGATGGACCGCCCCCTATACAGGGAGCGTTAGGGGCAGGCGAATGAGGGACTATCGCCACGGAAGCTGGAGGACCAAGATGGAAAAGGAATAAGGTGGAGAAACAAGAACCAGCAGGGAGAACGGAGACACAGACTGGTAGGATTGCCGCAGAGACACGAAAACTGGCGAGGTGCTGTGGAGACACTTAGACTGGCAGCGTAGTGGAAAAGACACAGAGACAGGCGGGATACTGAGGTGACACGGAGACTGGCAGGATACTGCGGAGACACAGAGACTGGCGGGATGTAACAGTTAAACAGAGACTGGCAGGATACTGCGGGGACACGGAGACTGGCAGGACTGAGGCAGAGATACTGAGGTGACACGGAGACTGGCAGGACTGCGACAGAGACACGGGAACTGACATGAGCTGTGGAGAAAAGAGGAGAAGACCTAGAGTCAGAAGGCAAGGAGATGCACAGAGACGTAGGCAGCCTAGAACACCTGAAGCACAAATGATCATAGGCACAGGGAAGAGGAAGAGGCCGGTATTTGAAGAGAGCTGCGCATTACCTCCTGGGGTGAAGGTCCTCCAGGATAGTAGAGAGGTCAGAACAGGAAGTACAGCGAAAGGTCAGAAGTGCGCGCTCGAAGAGCTGAACCTGGCGTGCACGTGCACCCGACAAGCAGCAGGAGCCAGGAGCGGACACTGAAGGAGGGACGCTGCAGAGGAGGAGCCGCGCCGGGAAGCCGAGGACAGGTAAGTATGAGAAAACACGGCAAGCGGCGGCAGGAGCGGCGTGACAGAGTGCATGCCCAGAAGGATTCAGGCAGTGTTGAAAGCCGAAGATAGCTTTACAAAATACTGACAAAATAGTACAAATTTAAATTTAGATTTTTTTTTAGGAGCAAACTAATAACAAACCATGGTACACAACAGGGGCATATTTATAAGATTATCTCAGCACAGGGACATTAAATTTAAACACATCCATTTGTGGAACTTATTAGTATTCCAATCTATTCCAATATTCCATCTATTGATTAAAATGAATGCTTGTTTATGGGAAAACCCCTTTAAGAATAGTTCACCCCCTGCAGAAGGGGTCAAGTTTTACTCAGTCACTTTGAGACACCACTCTTCCCCCTTCTTAATTAGTCATGAAGACTGCTGTATTCTGGCATGGGTCACTGCTGACGGGATGCCAGACATGATAGGCTTTCGATTATCCTTCTCCACATGTCAAGACTGGACAAAGGCATTTCCATGATCTTTTCCCTTTTTATGTGAAACAGAAAAATTATAGGACTGTGAGGCAAAACTCCATTTAAGTAATCAACCGTTATCCCTGGCAATTCGATTTAACCAACTTAAGTTGGAGCTTGACTGGCCAGAGACATTTCATTGATGTAGGATTGTAGTTCTAATGATGAGTCATGAAGAGTAAAGAAATTTACTACCGTATTTCTACATAGAGCTTAATAGGATTCATAGTCTGTTTTTAATCACGTAATGTCAAAGACATTGAGGAAAAGAGGAAAATTAGCTGGGCAGAAGGGAAAAATTAGCAATTGTAAGTACTATATAATACCTTGATTGCAATATATTAAGCGCAGAAAAACTATTATGGGAGTGCTTCCAAAACAAAGGCTTTAATACTTTCTAAAGGGGGCAAGCAGTAGAATTATTTGTTTTAAGCTGACAATCAGACGATATCATTTGTTGTAAAAAAGATACTTGAGGGGCATAGTTATTGGGTTTGGGGTAGCTGGCATCCCACACTATGCCACTGGTAAAGACCAAATAGGAGAGAGGAGGGGGCGCTCCTGGTGTGAAATCCGGTGGTCAGGTGGAGGAGGTTAAGAACAAAGTACACTAACCTGCCGTGGTTATGCTGCCGGCATAACCACATTTGCAGAGCCTGCGGTACTTATCATGCACCATTCGGCATCCCGGCTTCCGGGTTCGTAGGTTAGCCAGTCACGTGGAGCGTCACGTGATGCTGATATCACCGCAGGTCCTCTGTCTTTCAGGTTGTGCAGGATGGTTGATACTCTGCTGGGTCCATGCTGCACCAAGCCGCTTACCCAGAGACTGGTAAAGACCAAGCAAATTCACTCAAATTTCTGGTAGATATTGTTGTAAGTTATAGTGGAAATTTGCTCCAGCTGGTAACTTCTCCATAATAGTTTATGATACATGGACAGCTAAAGATGCACCAAATTTGGTGAATCTTTCTCTAGCAGGATTTTAATTAAGACTGCCATATAAATAATTTTCTTGATTAATTGCCCTTATAGTGTGAGGTATTTTTGAACATATGCAAGTGGAATATTTCAACCATAATTGACCTGATATAATCCGATCATGGTTGAAATGTTTATATAATTGGATATTATCTGGAGTGCTGCAGTCTTATTCTTCATTATTTGTGGATAAACTGTCCAAAAACTGTAATACTGACTGATTTGCGCTCTTTCCTTATATCTGATTGCTATACTGGTGCTGCTGCATTTTTATAACAAATATCAGAAGATTGCTGTGAATTTTCCAGTTGTATAGACAAGCTTTAGTTAAATTAAAATCATCCAGTCCTTCATCCATTCCTGACGTCTCTGTGGAGCACGTAAAATTTGATGTTTGTACTGCCAGTTAGAGTGGATTATCCAGTCATTTGACTTTAGTCTGTGGAGTATTGCAGCATATTTTATGTGTTCTCAGACTAAAATGTTTCTTCCTCTCTGAAAACTGTGCATGAATCTAGCCTAGAACTATAGAGGTCATAGAAGCCCCTATATTTAGTACCTTGGGACATTAAATTCATGACAAAATGTAATCTGTTTAAGTGAAAAGTAAATGCAGAACAATGACAGATTAAAGGTAGAGCATAAGGTTCCCTACACAAAAGCATCCACCATGCAGCTGAACAAATGATGCCGCATAGTGTCTGATTGGAGTACCTAAAAGCCCACCATTAACATTGACTCTAGGGCCACTACTCAGTTACATGTAAATATTACATTACCTTCATTTATACATTTCCTATGCTTCTCCAATAATAAACTGGACAGTTGAATGAACGGTTAGATGCTGCTTTTGTTTGTACACATTGAATCAAATGTATTGTGCCAAGTAGGGGCCCACTAATTGGGTTGTGGGACCATTCTTATACAGATCCCACCAGGAAATTCAGTTGTTCACGAGCCTGATCTAAACATATATATTAAGAATTTGGGCCCCAATTCATTAAAGAGTGTTTACACCAGAAAACTGGGGTAAAAACCTATTAAAAGTCCAATTTTTGTTCAGAACCGCCACATTGGGAAAAGCTGGGGAGGAACCAGATGGGATGGGGCATGGTTCACAATCCCGCAAAATTCATCAAGAGTGGCAGCATTCCTTAAGAAAAGATCACTTCAGTTCTTGACTGGAGTAACATTTATGGAAAGCTACACAGAGCTGCTTGACACGGCACAAATAAGATATGCCTCCTAATTAATTTGATACATCTTACTCATGTTTGCCTCTCATTAAAACTGGCATATAAAACACCAATTCCAATGAACTGGGCCTTGGTGTTTAGTGGATTATATGAGGTAAGCTTTAATTTTAGATAAAGCGGCCCATATACTGTACTTGCAAAAGGGCCCTCCACTGTCGCATTACAGATGAGATGTTACTCTAGTCAGCCACTCCAGGACTCATCCTGCCTCTCCCTGTCCGATTCTTCTGTTTGACTGTAACTTGTATCATCCAGTTGTTCAATTCATCAAGTTTCAAAAAAACATGTCACGGTAATTGACAGAATGACAAATACTGGATGTGCAAAAGATTTTACATATGCTGACTGAGCATACCATCAAGATAAGATGCTATGATAAACGCAGAAAATACAAAATTATTTTGGTTTAAAAAAACCTATATCTATCTATCTATATAATATATATATTTAGAAAAATGAGTGTATGTGTGTGTGTATATCGATGATGATGTCATAATGGTTGCCATGGCGATGATATCATAAAGGTTGCCATGGCGAAGATAATGTCATAATAGGTTGCAATGGTGACGGTGATGTCATAATAGTTGCTATGGTGATGATGATGTCATAATAGGTTGTAATGGTGACGGTTATGGCATAATAGTTGCAATGGTGACAATGTCATAATAAGTTGCCATGGCGACTATGATGTCAGAATGGTTGCCATGGTGACGATGATGTCATAATAAGTTGCCATGGCAACAATGATGTCAGAATGGGTATATGAGCACAGAACTATGGGATGGAGGATATGTATGATGGGTATATGGGCACGGGACTATGGGATGGAGGATATGTATGATTGGTATATGGGCACGGGACTATGGGATGGAGGATGGGTATATGGGCATGAGACTATGGAATGGAGGATGTGTGTGATGGGTATGTGGGCAAGGAACTATTTGATGGAGGATGTGTGATGGGTATGTGGGCACGGGACTATGGGATGGAGGATATGTATGATGGGTATATGGGCACGGGACTATGGGATGGAGGATGGGTATATGGGCATGAGACTATGGAATGGAGGATGTGTGTGATGGGTATGTGGGCAATGAACTATGGGATGGAAGATGTGTGATGGGTATATGGGCACAGGACTATGGGATGGAGGATATGTATGGTGGGTATATGGGCACAGGACTATGCGATGGAGGATGTGTGATGGATATATGGACTCGGGACTATGGGATGGAGGATATGCATGATGGGTATATGGGCACGGGACTATGGGATGGAGGATGTGTATGATCAGTATATAGGCACGGGACTATGGGATGGAGGATATGTATGATGGGTATATGGCCACGGGACTATGGGATGGAGGATAATCATTATAATTTGTTATAACTAACCACAGTTAGTTACTATGCCCGGGCAACACCTGGCTCTTCAGCTAGTCAATATATAAAGAGAGACAGGGAGTGGGAGAAAGAGAGAAAGTATGAGAGAAAGAGAGCAAGAATGAGATTGAGAGAGTGAGAGAAACAGAGAGAAACAAAGAGAAAAAGAGTGAATGAAAGAAAGACAGAGAGAGTGGGAAAGACAGAAAGAGAGAAAGAAAGAGTGAGAGACAGAGAGAAAGGAGAGAGTGAGAGATAAAGAGAAAGCAGGAGAGAAAGATAGAGAAAAAGAGAGAGAGGAGAAAGAGAGAGAGATGGAGAAATAGAATGGCAGAAAGAGACACAATGAAAGACAGAAGGAAAGCGAAAAAGAGAGAGAAAAAGAGAGAGAAATGAAAAGTATAGCAGCATGAAATACACCAGGTTCAAGGTCAAGCCCATCAATCTACCTTTTATACTGTATATATGTACCAATCAAATTATGCAAAATACAAAGGCTTGCATAATGTGACATACAGTGGGTATGGAAAGTATTCATACTCCTTTAAATTTTTCACTCTTTGTTTCATTGCAGCCATTTGGTAAATTCAAAAAAGTTTATTTTTTCTCATTAATGTACACTCTGCACCCCATCTTTACTAAGAAAAACAAAAGTAGCAATTTTTGCAAAATTTATTAAAATAGAAAAACTGAATTATCACATGGTCATAGGTATTCAGACTATTTGCTCAGTATTAAGTAGAGGCTCCTTTTGAGCTAGTACAGCCATGTGTCTTCTTGGGAATGATGCAACAAGTTTTTCACACCTGAATTTGGGGATCCTCTGCCATTCCTCCTTGCAGATCCTCTCCAGTTCTGTCAGGTTTGATGTTGAACATTGGTGGACAGCCATTTTCAGGTCTCTCCAGAGATGCTCAATTGGGTTTAGGTCAGGCTCTGGCTGGGGCAGTCAAGAATGTTCACAGAGTTGTTCTGAAGCCACTCCTTTGTTATTTTAGCTGTGTGCTAAGGGTCATTGTCTTGTTGGAAAGTGAACCTTCGGCCAAGTCTGAGGGTCAGAGCATTCTGGAAGAAATTTTCATCCAAGATATCTCTGTACTTGGCTGCATTCATTTTTCCTTCAATGACAACCACTTGTCCTGTCCCTGCAGCCGAAAAACACTTCCATAGCATGATGCTGCCACAACCATGTTTCACTGTTGGGATTGTATTGGGCAGGTGATGAGCAGTGCCTGGTTTTCTCCACACATCCTGCATAGAATTAGGTCTATCTTCATCTCATCAGACCAGAGAACGTTAATTCTCATAGTCTGGCAGTACTTCATGTGTTTTTTAGCAAATTCTATGATGGCTTTCATATGTCTTGCACTGAGGATAGGCTGCCATCGGGCCATCTGAGGTTCACAGAAGAAAAAATATGTATTTGGGGATAAATTTACCAGCTCACAGAAAAAATCCCCAAAAAGATTTAAAAGATAAAAATTAACCTTTATTAAACCAATTGATAAAATAACCACAAATGTGCACTACTAAAACCATCACCAAAACACTAACATACTAAAGAGAAAGGCCAGGATGGTGCTAAGCCCTGCACTCCACTGGGTTCACCCTACCTGCCAGCGGAGGTTGGCACCCTAGATCCTGCGCATTGGCGCCCCCGCTCCTCGTTGACTCTCCCTGCTACCCCTACTGGGCCCTGCTGGGATAGGGGATAGAAAAGATCATACACACAGTGCCCCACTAGGATTTTCTTATTGAGTTGATCAAGGTAATTTGATATATCTGTATTACTATCTATCTAAAGAGGGGATTGATGACATCCTTTATTTAGGCAAATGGTGTCCCTAACATCTCGTAGTTGAGGTAAAGGTGCTACAGTGCTTATTTCCAAGTGTATAGACAATATATATGTATCCTAAGTTTGTTTATGCACACTAGGGGTGCTTCTTGGGGCGCTGCTCTGGCTATAGAGGGAAATCCCTAATGTGAAAATCAATCACACCTCAATTAGCCATACAAGATGAATATGTTAATAGAAACAAAATATAACACTATTACACTAGAGATCCAATATTCATATCAAAGACAGTAACTAATTTCCGTCTCATAGATTAAACCTTCAGTGGGTAACCCACCAGCATATTTCCCCACAAGGGCATACCAAACTGTCAGAACATATTCAAAGTCAATGTCGCTTGATATCTCCTCTCAAGATCAAATGCATCCCTTTAAAGACTCAACGCGTTTCCCCTCTTCCAATTATAAGAGGTTCATCAGGAGTGAAACAAATATTAAAGGGTTACTTATCTTAGTCAGATTTGGCGTATTAGAACGATATAGTCAGCGGCACCACCAGGCCAGTCCCCTATCAATGTAGTGCTTACAGACAAGTGCCAAAAGTTGTGCCTTTTATGGACTATTCATTACCTCTATAGCGCTATCACCTGGACAGCTAGCGTGCGTTCCAGCTCCATGTGCTTCCGGTATTTCCCAGCAGCCTCCACACACATGACGTTGTACACCAGATAGTGAGGAGCTGCCGATGTTACCAATGCGCAGGCGCGAAGGGTTCACGCATCTTAAATACCCCATCATCTATCCCACTGCCAGGCGCAACAGTATTCAATCTGCGCAGGCGCGGAAATCCGTGCACGCACAGTGTTGCTACAATAAGGAGAAGAGAAAAAAACCCAAAAACTGAGTCTCAGTGCAGCATTCCATAATTTGCGCAAGCGTAGTGAACATTAAGACATAGATGATCCTCAGTATTCAGTAATCAGTCTGCGCAGGCGTAAAAAGCCGCGCACGCGCAGTATACATAGTAAACGCAGAAGAACTAAATCCCACCGTGCAGCGTATTAGTAATTCGCGCAGATGTGATAAATCATAGGAATTGGTCAATACCCTCCTGTTAAATATTCAGATAGCGCAGCCTCCTGATAAACAAAATAATGGCCGCACATATCTCTGTGTAAAAATAGGCTACATCCTCTGTCATCTATATGTTTAAAGACAACTTAATAACAAACTTAGTCCTAAACCAGAGTCATATCTTTGTGTAACAGTAGGCTCTATCTTCTGTTATCTATATATTTAAAGACAACTTAATCACCAACTTAGGGTATGTGCACACGTCAGGATTTCTTGCAGAAATTTCCTGAAGAAAACCGGAAATTTTCTGCAAGAAATCCACATTTTTTTTTTTTTTGCGTTTTTTTCCCGTTTTTTTCGCGTTTTTTTTTTCAGCATTTTGCAAGCGAACTTAGCTTGCAGAATGCTAAAGTTTTCCAAGCGATCTGTAGCATCGCTTGGAAAACTGACTGACAGGTTGGTCACACTTGTCAAACATAGTGTTTGACAAGTGTGACCAACTTTTTACTATAGATGCTGCCTATGCAGCATCAATAGTAAAAGATAGAATGTTTAAAAAAAAAAAAAAAAATGGTTATACTCACCTGCAGACAGCCGATCTCCTCAGCGGCGTCTGTTCATATAGATGGTGTGTGTGTGCAGGACCTTCGATGACGTCGCGGTTACGTGAGCGGTCATGCGACCAATCACAAGACCGCGGCGTCATCGCAGGTCCTTCACCACCACACCATCTATAGGAACGGAAGCGGCAGCATGCACCTGAGAGGGGGGAAGACTGCGGGGGCCATCGAAGGTGAGTATATGACTATTTTTTATTTTAATTCTTTTTTTTTACCAATTATATGGTGCCCAGTCCGTGGAGGAGAGTCTCCTCTCCTCCACCCTGGGTACCAACCGCACATAATCTGCTTACTTCCTGCATGGTGTGCACATCCCCGTGTGGGAAGTAAGCAGATCAATGCACTCCAAGGTGTGCGGAATCCCTGCAATTCCGCAAATGTAATGAACATGTTGCTTTTTTTTCCACGATGCGATTTTTTCGCGGAAAAAAATGCAACATTTGCACAAAAAATGCGGAATACCCTGAAAATAATGGGAGGCATATGTTAGCGTTTTTTTCGCGTTTTTTCACGTTTTTATCATGTTTTTATAGCGAAAAAACGCGAAAAAAACGTGAAAAATACTGAACGTGTGCACATGGCCTTAGTCCTAAACGCACACTAAAAAAGATTACCTCTGTCAAAACTCCATTTTTAACAGGTACCAGCAGATACATCGTCCAAAAATAAGGACAAATATTAGCTATATGTAACCCATTAGGGTCGATAATGCAGGTAAACACATCGCCAGAATTTTTCAACAAATACAGAGTCATAAGTAACAGCCAAAGTTCATTTGTTCGTTCAACCCCTTAGGGGAAACCGTGTCCAGTCTGAGGATCCATCTAAGTTCTTTCTGCAATATTTTGCGGTCCCAGTCACCCCCCCACCCCCGGACAGAAGGGGTCACCACTTCAATGGCACAAAGAGAGAAGGAACTTAAATCTCCCCGATGTATAAGCCGAACATGGCTAGATATCGGGGTGTCTCTGGCATGTCTGATATCGCCCAAGTGATCCCCAATCCTTCTTCTAAACTCCCTTCTCGTTTTACCCACATAATTTATTGGGCAAGTACATCTGAATAGATAAATTACCCCGCTTGTTTTGCAATTAGCAAAATGTCTACTCTCAAAGATTTGTCCTGTACTCACACTAGAAAAACGATTCCCTGTGGCTATATAGCCACAGAAAGAACACCCGCCACAGCGGAATGTCCCAAGTTGTCACCTATCTAGCCACGTGCCACTTTTTTTTGGGGGGGTAAACACACTATGTACAAGTTGGTCCCTTAGGGATCTCCCTCTCCTATATGTAATCATGGGTGTCTCAGGTAAGTATTCATTAATGTCCATATCTGCCAACAAGAGAAGAGACACTGCATAAATGTGTGCACACCTATATATATATATAGAAAATCACAGCTTTATTGTAAGACAAGAACGTACATGATATAAAAACATTAAAAACATATCCCATAAGGATCAAACAAAAAACACACCATTCTACTAGAAATATAACCAGCAATGGCCTGAGATGATGAGGAAATATATAAATACATATATCCTATGTATGGATATAGACAATATGAATATATATTGAGGCCGAGCACTTATAGCTGGTATAAATTAAGCACCCTAGTTCTACTTTACAAATAGTTAACCTATCTGACCATGTTCTTTCATCAGCAGAGCAATCGGTATTGCAGAGGGGACTGTCTTTTTCCCCTACTCGGACCACGGATAAATTTGACCTTATCAAGGATCTCTACTTGTTTTGTAGAAAATTGGTGCTGCAGGTTATTCATCAACGACCAGAAATTGCCCAGACTCCATCAACCAGGGACCAACAGGTGTTCCAAGATCTTCTGGATTTATTGGAAGATAACACGACGCCAGCAGGTAGGAAACCTTTTCCATTCAGGAATAAGTCCTCTACCACTCCATCTTTCTCTCTGGTCCCTGCGGTTAAATTCTTTTTTGAGTCTACCAAAAGAGATATTCTACAATTACCTGCATCCACTGGTAATACCCATAATCTTTCCTCACAGGAAAGAAGGGCACTGGGCTCCTTGAAAAATAATCATTCCTTCATTATCAGGGAGGCGGATAAAGGTGGGAATGTGGTACTGTGGCCCACCCACCTTTATCTTGAAGAGGCTAAAAGGCAGCTTAATGATACCAAATTCTATGTTAGATTGCCTTCGGATCCAACAGAAATTTTTGCGCAGAGACTCTATAGAGTAATCAATCAGGCTGCAGCCATGGGCACCATTTCCACGAATGAAAATAAGTTCATGTGGGTTGAGAATCCCATCATTCCCACGTTCTACCTTCTGCCAAAGGTACACAAGGATGCCTGCAAACCACCTGGCAGGCTGTCATGATTCTCAATGGCGAGAGAACATAGCCCAGCATATATGAGAACTAGCTCTTGGAAGATGG
Organism: Ranitomeya variabilis; assembly: GCF_051348905.1. Lineage (NCBI taxonomy): Eukaryota > Metazoa > Chordata > Amphibia > Anura > Dendrobatidae > Ranitomeya > Ranitomeya variabilis. The sequence continues at coordinate 75,249,834 of NC_135239.1, read as the reverse complement.
AAACTATACTGACCATGAACTAAACCTGCCGCACAACTAGAAGTGGCCGGGTAGCATGCCTACGTTTTTTTATCCCTAGATGCCCAGCGCCAGCCGGAGAACTACCTAATCCTAGCAGAGGAAAAGACAGTCCTGGCTCACCTCTAGAGAAATTTTCCCAAAAGGCAGACAGAGGCCCCCACATATATTGGCGGTGATTTTAGATGAAATGACAAACGTAGTATGAAAATAGGTTTAGCAAAAATCGAGGTCCGCTTACTAGATAGCAAGAAGACAGAAAGGGCACTTTCATGGTCAGCAGAAAACCCTATCAAAACACCATCCAGAAATTACTTTAAGACTCTAGCATTAACTCATAACACCAGAGTGGCAATTTCCGCTCACAAGAGCTTTCCAGACACAGTAACGAAACAGCAGCTGTGAACAGGAACAAAATGCAAAAACACACAAGGACAAAAGTCCAACTTAGCTGGGAGTTGTCTAGTAGCAGGAACATGCACAGAAAGGCTTCTGATTACATTGTTGACCGGCATGAAACTGACAGAGGAGCAAGGTTATATAGCGACTCCCACATCCTGATAGGAGCAGGTGAACAGAGGGGATGATGCACACAAGTACAATTCCACAAGTGGCCACCGGGGGAGCCCAGAATCCAATTTCACAACAGTACCCCCCCCTCAAGGAGGGGGCACCGAACCCTCACCAGAACCACCAGGGCGATCAGGATGAGCCCTATGAAAGGCACGGACAAGATCGGAGGCATGAACATCAGAGGCAGTGACCCAAGAATTATCCTCCTGACCGTATCCCTTCCATTTGCCCAGATACTGGAGTTTCCGTCTGGAAACACGAGAGTCCAAGATCTTTTCCACAACGTACTCCAACTCACCCTCAACCAACACCGGAGCAGGAGGCTCAACGGAAGGCACAGCCGGTACCTCATACCTGCGCAACAATGACCGATGAAAAACATTATGAATCGAAAAGGATGCAGGGAGGTCCAAACGGAAGGACACAGGGTTAAGAATCTCCAATATCTTGTACGGGCCGATGAACCGAGGCTTAAACTTAGGAGAAGAAACCCTCATAGGGACAAAACGAGAAGACAACCACACCAAGTCCCCAACACAAAGCCGAGGACCAACACGACGACGGCGGTTGGCAAAAAGCTGAGTCTTCTCCTGGGACAACTTCAAATTGTCCACCACCTGCCCCCAAATCTGATGCAACCTCTCCACCACAGCATCCACTCCAGGACAATCCGAAGATTCCACTTGACCGGAGGAAAATCGAGGATGAAACCCCGAATTACAGAAAAACGGGGACACCAAGGTGGCAGAGCTGGCCCGATTATTGAGGGCGAACTCCGCCAAAGGCAAAAAAGCAACCCAATCATCCTGATCCGCAGGCACAAAACACCTCAAATATGTCTCCAAGGTCTGATTAGTCCGCTCGGTCTGGCCATTAGTCTGAGGATGGAAAGCAGACGAAAAAGACAAATCTATGCCCATCCTAGCACAGAATGCCCGCCAAAATCTAGACACGAATTGGGTCCCTCTGTCAGAAACGATATTCTCCGGAATACCATGCAAACGAACAACATTTTGAAAAAACAGAGGAACCAACTCGGAAGAAGAAGGCAACTTAGGCAAGGGAACCAGATGGACCATCTTAGAGAAACGGTCACACACCACCCAGATGACAGACATCTTATGAGAAACAGGCAGATCCGAAATAAAATCCATCGAGATGTGCGTCCAAGGCCTCTTCGGGATAGGCAAGGGTAACAACAATCCACTAGCCCGAGAACAACAAGGCTTGGCCCGAGCACAAACGTCACAAGACTGCACAAAAACTCGCACATCTCGTGACAGGGAAGGCCACCAGAAGGACCTTGCCACCAAATCCCTGGTACCAAAGATTCCAGGATGACCTGCCAACGCAGAAGAATGAACCTCAGAGATGACTCTACTGGTCCAATCATCAGGAACAAACAGTCTACCAGGTGGGCAACGATCAGGTCTATCCGCCTGAAACTCCTGCAAGGCCCGCCGCAGGTCTGGAGAAACGGCAGACAATATCACTCCATCTTTAAGGATACCTGTGGGCTCAGAATTACCAGGGGAGTCAGGCTCAAAACTCCTAGAAAGGGCATCCGCCTTAACATTCTTAGAACCCGGTAGGTAAGACACCACAAAATTAAACCGAGAGAAAAACAACGACCAGCGCGCCTGTCTAGGATTCAGGCGCCTGGCAGACTCAAGGTAAATTAAATTTTTGTGGTCAGTCAATACCACCACCTGATGTCTGGCCCCCTCAAGCCAGTGACGCCACTCCTCAAAAGCCCACTTCATGGCCAAAAGCTCCCGATTCCCAATATCATAATTCCGCTCGGCGGGCGAAAATTTACGGGAAAAAAAAGCACAAGGTCTCATCACGGAGCAGTCGGAACTTCTCTGCGACAACACCGCCCCAGCTCCGATTTCAGAAGCGTCGACCTCAACCTGAAAAGGAAGAGCAACATCAGGCTGACGCAACACTGGGGCGGAAGAAAAGCGGCGCTTGAGCTCCCGAAAGGCCTCCACAGCATCAGGGGACCAATCAGCAACATCAGCACCCTTCTTAGTCAAATCAGTCAATGGTTTTACAACATCAGAAAAACCAGCAATAAATCGACGATAAAAGTTAGCAAAGCCCAAAAATTTCTGAAGACTCTTAAGAGAAGAGGGTTGCGTCCAATCACCAATAGCCTGAACCTTGACAGGATCCATCTCGATGGAAGAGGGGGAAAAAATGTATCCCAAGAAGGAAATCTTTTGAACCCCAAAAACACACTTAGAACCCTTCACACACAAGGAATTAGACCGCAAAACCTGAAAAACCCTCCTGACCTGCTGGACATGAGAGTCCCAGTCATCCGAAAAAATCAGAATATCATCCAGATACACAATCATAAATTTGTCCAAATAATCGCGGAAAATGTCATGCATAAAGGACTGGAAGAGTGAAGGGGCATTTGAAAGACCAAAAGGCATCACCAAATACTCAAAATGGCCCTCGGGCGTATTAAATGCGGTTTTCCACTCATCCCCCTGCTTGATTCGCACCAAATTATACGCCCCACGGAGATCAATCTTAGAGAACCACTTGGCCCCCTTTATACGAGCAAACAAATCAGTAAGCAGTGGTAACGGATATTGATATTTAACCGTGATTTTATTCAAAAGTCGATAATCAATACACGGCCTCAAAGAGCCGTCTTTCTTAGACACAAAGAAAAAACCGGCTCCTAAGGGAGATGACGAAGGACGAATGTGTCCCTTTTCCAAGGACTCCTTTATATATTCTCGCATAGCCGCGTGTTCAGGCACAGACAGATTAAATAAACGACCCTTAGGGTATTTACTACCCGGGATCAAGTCTATGGCACAATCGCACTCCCGGTGCGGAGGTAGTGAACCAACCTTGGGTTCTTCAAAAACGTCACGAAAGTCAGACAAGAATTCAGGAATCTCAGAGGGAATAGATGATGAAATGGAAACGAAAGGTACGTCCCCATGAGTTCCTTTACATCCCCAGCTTAACACAGACATAGCTCTCCAGTCGAGGACTGGGTTATGAGATTGCAGCCATGGCAATCTCAGCACCAAAACATCATGTAGATTATACAGCACCAGAAAGCGAATAACCTCCTGGTGATCCGGATTAACACGCATAGTCACTTGTGTCCAGTATTGTGGTTTATTACTAGCCAATGGGGTGGAGTCAATCCCTTTCAGAGGTATCGAAGCCTCCAATGGCTCCAAATCATACCCACAGCGTTTGGCAAAGGACCAATCCATAAGACTCAAAGCAGCGCCAGAGTCGACATAGGCGTCCGCGGTAATAGATGACAAAGAACAAATCAGGGTCACAGATAGAATAAACTTAGACTGTAAAGTGCTAATTGAAACAGACTTGTCAGGCTTCTTAGTACGCTTAAAGCATGCTGATATAACATGAGTTGAATCACCACAATAGAAGCACAACCCATTTTTTCGTCTAAAATTCTGCCGCTCGCTTCTGGACAGAATTCTATCACATTGCATATTTTCTGGCGTTTTCTCAGTAGACACCGCCAAATGGTGCACAGGTTTGCGCTCCCGCAGACGCCTATCGATCTGAATAGCCATCGTCATGGACTCATTCAGACTCGCAGGCACAGGGAACCCCACCATAACATCCTTAATGGCATCAGAGAGACCTTCTCTGAAAATCGCCGCCAGGGCGCACTCATTCCACTGAGTAAGCACAGACCATTTGCGGAATTTTTGGCAGTATATTTCAGCTTCATCTTGCCCCTGAGACAAGGACATCAAGGCCTTTTCCGCCTGAAGCTCTAAATGAGGTTCCTCATAAAGCAACCCCAAGGCCAGAAAAAACGCATCCACATTGAGCAACGCAGGATCCCCTGGTGCCAATGCAAAAGCCCAGTCTTGAGGGTCACCCCGGAGCAAGGAAATTACAATCCTGACCTGCTGTGCAGGGTCTCCGGCAGAGCGAGACTTCAGGGACAAAAACAATTTGCAATTATTTTTAAAATTTTGAAAGTGAGATCTATTCCCCGAGAAGAATTCAGGCAAAGGAATTCTAGGCTCAGACATAGGTGCATGAACAACAAAATCTTGCAAATTTTGTACCTTTGTGGCGAGATTATTCAAACCTGTAGCTACACTCTGAAGATCCATTTGAAACAGGTGAACACAGAGCCATTCAAGGATAAGAAGGAGAGAAAGAAAGGAAGGCTGCAGTATAGGCAGACTAGCAAGTGATTCAATTAAGAGCACACTCAGAACTAGAGGAAAAAAAAAAAAAAATTGTAGCAGACTTCTTTTTTCTCTCCTTTCTCAGCCAGTAATTTAACCCTTTTTTTTGGGCCGGTCAAACTGTCATGATTCTCAATGGCGAGAGAACATAGCCCAGCATATATGAGAACTAGCTCTTGGAAGATGGAAACTATACTGACCATGAACTAAACCTGCCGCACAACTAGAAGTGGCCGGGTAGCATGCCTACGTTTTTTTATCCCTAGATGCCCAGCGCCAGCCGGAGAACTACCTAATCCTAGCAGAGGAAAAGACAGTCCTGGCTCACCTCTAGAGAAATTTTCCCAAAAGGCAGACAGAGGCCCCCACATATATTGGCGGTGATTTTAGATGAAATGACAAACGTAGTATGAAAATAGGTTTAGCAAAAATCGAGGTCCGCTTACTAGATAGCAAGAAGACAGAAAGGGCACTTTCATGGTCAGCAGAAAACCCTATCAAAACACCATCCAGAAATTACTTTAAGACTCTAGCATTAACTCATAACACCAGAGTGGCAATTTCCGCTCACAAGAGCTTTCCAGACACAGTAACGAAACAGCAGCTGTGAACAGGAACAAAATGCAAAAACACACAAGGACAAAAGTCCAACTTAGCTGGGAGTTGTCTAGTAGCAGGAACATGCACAGAAAGGCTTCTGATTACATTGTTGACCGGCATGAAACTGACAGAGGAGCAAGGTTATATAGCGACTCCCACATCCTGATAGGAGCAGGTGAACAGAGGGGATGATGCACACAAGTACAATTCCACAAGTGGCCACCGGGGGAGCCCAGAATCCAATTTCACAACAGCAGGCCCATTGTGTCAAGCATTGGCAGTATTTGTGAACGGGTCTGTACCTACATTGACTTTTTCATACAGCCTATAGCATCATCTCTGCCATCTTTTATTAAAGATACGGCTGATTTTATTCGTGTCTGTCGTGATATTACTCTCACAGGACAAGAATTACTGGTAACATGCGATGTTGAATCGCTTTATTCAAATATCAGCCATGCCCATGGAATTAAAGCATTGTCCCACTTTTTAGATCGACTCAATGGTACAAATCGCCTGCATGACTCCCTCATTGTGGATTTATTGAGTTTTGTCCTGCACCACAACTATTTTTTGTTTGACAGGACATTTTATAAACAGGTATCGGGCATAGCCATGGGCGCACGGTGTGCCCCGGCCTTCGCCAATATTTTCCTTGGTTGGTGGGAGGAAACGATTGTTTTTTGTTCCCAGATGTTTCATGACCATGTCAAACACTGGCATCGTTTCATAGACGATGTCTTTTTCATATGGGCTGGTACAGAGAATTCTTGTCTACAATTTCTCAGGGAACTGAATGATAACTCACTGAATATCTTTCTTACTCATTCTTGTTCCCCTGATTCAGCGGTGTTCCTAGATCTTCGGATTTCCACAGAAGGAAATAGACTGGTGACAGATCTATTTCGTAAGCCTACTGCCACTAACAGCCTGCTTCAATACCAGAGTTTCCATCCTCAGCACACCCGGATGGGTATTCCAACAGGACAGTTCCTTCGGGTTCGTTGCAACTGCACTACTGATGAAAGTTTCAGACAACAATCCAGGGATCTGGCTTCAAGGTTCCAACAGCGAGGGTACCCTCGGAGGGTGATTTCCAGAGCTTTCCAACGAGCCCGATCATCGGACCAGGCCTCTCTTTTGGTACCACGTCCTCGGCGGCAAGATTCCTCAGTTAGGTTCATCACGGAATATAGTACAAACTGGAATCAGGTGAGGCACATTTTGACAAAAAATTGGGATATTCTGACATCAGATCCCCAAACTGTGGCCTGTGTCAGTCCCAGATCCCTGATGACTGCTAAAAGAGCACCCAACTTACATGACGTACTTACCAAAAGTCACTTTTCACGACCGGTTACTGGTTTAAATCGGGGTATTCGACTGAGAGGCTCTTTCCCTTGTGGAGATTGTACTCTCTGCCCCTTCATGCCACCCACCAGAGACCTCTTTCATAATCCCTTAGACAACTCTGATCATAAACTTTGGCAATATATCAATTGTAAAACCAGTTTTGTGATTTACGCTATTATTTGCCCATGTCACAAGGTATACATTGGTCAGACATCGCAGGAATTAAGAAAACGAGCTCAAAAACATCTATCTACAATTCATTTGGCTCATTCTGACCTAACAAACGGTAAGGTTTTAACCCCGATTGCAGCCCACTACCTTAAAGTGCATGGAGGTAAATCTACTAATACTCAATTTTTTGGTCTGCAGAGGATTTTATTGAATGAGAGAGGTGGTGATCGGCACAGATGGCTACTACAACATGAGGCCCGCTGGATTTTTCGCTTGAGGTCTATCTCGCCCTTCGGTCTGAATGAAGAACTCCTCTATACCGGCTTTTTAGGATAACTGGGTCTGCCTAAAATTCATGCATTTTTTGGTATCCAACATATGGCCCTGGCTTCTTGCAAACTAGCTCCTTGGACTGTTTGAACTTCCCTCTTTATTTGGTCCTTCGATTTGGTAAAAGCCTCGAGTCCTGTACATGGATCAGACATGGTTGTTGGTCTTGATTCTCATGGAACTTTTTGTCATCCTGACACTGGGATTCACTCTTATCGAAGGCATTCTTGGATGGAGCATAGTGTCGGATGGAACCTTTCTTCAACTGTATACCTGTGTGTTCCCCATCGGATGAGCTTTGGCTGGACTATTTGGCTGTTTCTTTGCCACATGCTGTGAGCATCCTGATTGAACTTTGATCTTCCAACATATACTTTGCGGGATGGTCTCTATATACATATATATATATATGTGCATATATTTGGGTGTCCTTCTATATATATATAGCTGTTGTTTCTTTATATTTTGTTATTTTTGGGATTATTTCATTATTTGGTTTAGATTTATGGTTTAGAGATGTTACTGCCTACTTGTTTTCATATATATACAGTTTATCGATATGAATGTATTATTATATATAATTGTGTGACATGTTAATTATGCTTTTTTCCTATCAGGGGTGCAGTATTTTTTATTTTTTATTTTTTACATTGGCCTCAGATCCCCTACTCTCACATGTTCTAAATAATTGGATAAGTAAAATATATGTATTTCATTCCCTTCTTCATATATATATATATATATATATATTTTTTTACTATTTAATTTTCGCCGGCACTCCATTCATACACTTTTCCTATCTCTTTGTGCGGCCGCACAATGTATATTCAGCGCTTTTTCATTTTCATACCTACGTAGACAGCCTTACTTGGATGGATGTGCCCATTGGCATATCTAGGCTAGGCAGGTAATTTTTTATTCATTCTGCCGTTTGCTCCTTTATACTTTTGATCATGCGCGATGTACCCCGTTCTTACCGGGCTACTGCACCTGCGTATTTATTTTCCTTTTCTTTACTCTTGATCATGCGCATTACATCCCGGTCTCTCTAGTCCATTATGCTTGCGCACCCACCTCTCCTCCCCTTACTTCCGGTCTCCCACCTGGATTGCCACACACCGGTAATGTATAGGATCATCATTGCCGCTATATATAGCGGTTACATGCAGCTGGAGAATCACTTTCCCTGACGAAGCTGCTCAGTGCAGCGATACGCGTGGGATTCTCCCACACCTTCTCTACATTGCCCATTGATCTGCCAGCACTGGGGTCCTTTTTGTGACAGCCGTTGGACATAGAACTATCTCAGCTCTTCCTTCCTTGTGGTGAGCCGGCCCATTGCTGCTGACTGTTCTTTTTGGTTGTGGCATTATTTAACCACATCCGTAACACTCTGTCCTTGTAACTGTGTTTTTTGTCTATATTTGTTTTTTGCCTATAGGCGCCCCATTGCTGATATAACTTGCACACCTGTTGTTCCCTTTTGTCCACCAGTGACACAGGCTGCATCTTAGCCATAAGGTTTTATTGATATAGGGTGCATTTTACATGCCGGGGACTTTTGTTCATGGTGTGATTATGAGTGGGGACGCCCACTGGTTATTGGTATCTAGGGTGCTTAATTTATACCAGCTATAAGTGCTCGGCCTCAATATATATTCATATTGTCTATATCCATACATAGGATTGTATTTATATATTTCCTCATCATCTCAGGCCATTGCTGGTTATATTTCTAGTAGAATGGTGTGTTTTTTGTTTGATCCTTATGGGATATGTTTTTAATGTTTTTATATCATGTACGTTCTTGTCTTACAATAAAGCTGTGATTTTCTATATATCTATATAGGTGTGCACACATTTATGCAGTGTCTCTTCTCTTTTCGTTCAATATCGCATTTTCCATGCTTTGTGTAGCACCCTAGTGTGAACATTCATTCAATTGTTGTGCTCCGGACATATTTCTCTATCTCATATCTGCCAACAAAACACCCCAATGTCTGCTGACAATGCCCCTCACTTCATGGGAACAGTCATCAAAGCTACCAATGAGTCTCACAAGGGGGTCTGATTCTTCCTTATTCCTCGATTGAAGGAGGCTAGATCTTGGGGTTGCCTCCACTTGCTTAAAAGTATCTTGGAGGATCGTCCTCGGGTACCCCTTTTCTAGGAACCTATTTCTCAGATCCCGTGACTCAACATAAAAGGACGTATCGGAGGAACAATTCCTCCTCACACTCATATATTGTCCTTTGGGTATCCTCCTCCTGAGCCCATAGGGATGATGACTGTTCCAACTAAGCAAATTATTTGTGGAGGTGGGTTTTCTATACACGGTAGTTGCAAGATGACCATCATTATCCTTGCTGATTGTAACATCCAAAAAATTAATTTTCTTACTATCAATTTCAGAAGTAAATCTAAGGCCTATACTGTTCACATTCAGGTCCTGGACAAAGGTATGAAAAGAGGCTACATCCCCTGTCCATAAAATTAGGACGTCATCTATGTAGCGTCCCCAGAATAATATCTGGGGACCCCATCGTGACAGTTTGTCATCACCAAACACCACTGTATCCTCCCACCAGCCCAGGAGCAGATTAGCATAGGTAGGAGCACATGGAGTGCCCATAGCTGTGCCCCTGAGCTGGTGGTAGAACCTCCCCTCGAACAGAAAGTAATTATGAGTCAATATGAAACGTAGGAGGCGGTTTATAAACTGGTTATGTTCGGTGAACTGGACCCCTCGAGACCTAAGGAAAAAATCAACAGCTTGTAATCCAGCTTCATGCGGGATGCTACTGTATAGAGCTTCGACATCTATTGATGCCAGCAAGGTGTCTGCTCCAACAGTAATACCCTCTATTTTCAACAATAGGTCAGATGTGTCACGTATATAGGACGGAAGGGCTGTTACGAACTCCCTTAGGACTTTGTCAATATAAATACCACAATTTTGTGAAATGGAGTCATTCCCCGACACTATCGGTCAACCTTTCAGGGGTGTCAGCCCTTTATGCACCTTTGGACGGGCATAAAACACCGGTATTGTAGGTGTTTTTTGTGTCATAAATTTCTTTTCACTATTTGATATCAGTCCAGACTCAAAAGCCTCATCCAAGATCTGACCCAGACTAGAATTGAAGCCCTCAGTGGAGTCCTTCCGCAGCAGCCCATACATAGATTCATCCCTCAATATCCTAAGACACATCTCCCTATATTTGTCACAGTCAAGAATAACAAGGTTGCCCCCTTTATCTGATTGTTTGAAAACCAGCTCCTTCCTTTTGGATAGATTATCCAGAGCCCTTCTTTCATTATAGGATAGATTTGATGTAATCTTTCTTTTCTTCATGCCCAATTTTTTAAAGTCAGCTAATACCAATTGCATAAATATATCAATACTGGTGTTTGTAGATAGAGGGGGCATTCTTGTGCTATTTGGTTTCAATTTAGTGAAAGGACCAACTCCCAGTGGTCTAGAGCTCTCTTCCAACATATCAGTGAGAATTCTTACATCCGATAATTCAGCTATATCTATACCCAAGGTTAGACACTCAGCCTGATCATGGTTTTTAAAGAATTTCTTCCATTTCAGTTTATGGGCAAAGAGGTTTATATCTTTAACCCATTCAAATTCGTTAAACCTGTTAGTTGGTACAAAGCCCAGGCCCTTTCCAAGGACTGCTCTCTCCATATCCGAGAGATGATAAGATGAAAGGTTCACTATTCTATTCTCATTGTTTACATCCTTCAATAACGAGGGGCACCAAGCCGCTCTCTTAGATGATACGGCATAATCCGTCTCTCTAAAAAAGAGGAGGAAGAGGAGGAGGAAGAGGGGGAGGGGGCAGCCGAAGTCCCCGAGGTGGCAGCATGGCCTGAAAAAGATGTGTGGTAATTTCCTCCACCTCTTGATGGAACATACCTCCTTTTTCCAGATCTCCCCCATTTTTCTCTACGGGGTCTAAAAACTGGGCTGACACGATTACCACCCGAGTTTCTGTAAGAGTCCCCCCTCTCGCTATCTGACGTCTCGGCCTCAGATGATGATAAACTCGGGGCTTCCCCTTTTTGGGCTAGATATTCCTCTGATAAGAACCCAAACACTCTATTCTCTTTGAAGTCCCAGCTATCCCGATTAAATTGTTTGTGCTTCCTCTCCTTAATGTCGGCCTGGAATTTTTCAATATTAATCTGAAGGGTCGACTCCCTTCTATTGAAATCTGGATCACCTTTATGCTTAATGATGTTATCTATTAGTTCAGTGAGTCTCCTACTTGTTATATCAAAAGTATTCTTTTCTTCTTGTAGGAGGATCTGCATAAATATTACCGAACTCTCAATTAGCTCGTTTTTCCACTTATGTAGCAGTTCAGGTGTCCTAGCTCTATGTGCCGGTATAATGCTGATTCTCAGTCCCTTGGGTATAATTTTTGTTCTGATATAATTCTCCAACGATTGAACCTCCCACCAGGACTTAATATTGTCCCTATAGCAGCCAGTTAATTCATGAAAGAGATCTCTTAGATCTGGTGATTTAGCCGGATCACTCGTACCCCTGGGGTCACTAAAAACGTCCCTGGCATCAAATGCCCATGACTCTCTGTTGATTGGCCCTGCAAGAAAACCTGCCATAAAGGCTAAATTGAGGTTCACAGAAGAAAAAATATGTATTTGGGGATAAATTTACCAGCTCACAGAAAAAATCCCCAAAAATATTTAAAAGATAAAAATTAACCTTTATTAAACCAATTGGTAAAATAACCACAAATCTGCACTACTAAAACCATCACCAAACCACTAACATACTAAAGATAAAGGCCAGGATGGTGCCAAGCCCTGCACTCCACTGGGTGCACCCTACCTGCCAGCGGAGGTTGGCACCCTAGATACTGCACATTGGCGCCCCCGCTCCTCATCGACTCTCCCTGCTACCCCTACTGGGCCCTGCTGGGATAGGGGATAGAAAAGATCATACACACAGTGCCCCACTAGGATTTTCTTATTGAGTTGATCAAGGTAATTTGATATATCTGTATTACTATCTATCTACAACGTCATGTGTGCGGAGGCTGCTGGGAAATACCAGAAGCACATGGAGCTGGAACGCACGCTAGCTGTCCAGGTGATAGCGCTATAGAGGTAATGAATAGTCCATAAAACGCACAACTTTTGGCACTTGTCTGTAAGCACTACATTGATAGGGGACTGGCCTGGTGGTGCTGCTGACTATATCGTTCTAATATGCCAAATCTGACTAAGATAAGTAACCCTTTAATATTTGTTTCATTCCTGATGAACCTCTTATAATTGGAAGAGGGGAAACGCGTTGAGTTTTTAAAGGGATGTATTTGATCTTGAGAGGAGATATCGAGTGACATTGACTGTGAATATGTTCTGACAGTTTGGTATGCCCTTGTGGGGAAATATGCTGGTGGGTTACCCACTGAAGGTTTAACGTATGAGACGGAAATTGGTTACTGTCTTTGATATGAATATTGGATCTCTCGTGTAATAGTGTTATATTTTGTTTCTATTAACATATTCATCTTGTATGGCTAATTGAGGTGTGATTGATTTTCACATTAGGGATTTCCCGCTATAGCCAGAGCAGTGCCCCAAGAAGCACCCCTAGTGTGCATAAACAAACTTAGGATACATATATATTGTCTATACACTTGGAAATAAGCACTAGTAAGTAAAGGTGCTATTACCTCAACTACGAGATGTTAGGGACACCATTTGCCTAAATAGAGGATGTTATCAATCCCCTCTTTAGATAGATAGTAATACAGATATATCAAATTACCTTGATCAACTCAATAAGAAAATCCTAGTGGGGCACTGTGTGTATGATCTTTTCTATCCCCTATCCCAGCAGGGCCCATTAGGGGTAGCAGGGAGAGTCGACGAGGAGCGGGGGCGCCAATGTGCAGTATCTAGGGTGCCAACCTCCGCTGGCAGGTAGGGTGCACCCAGTGGAGTGCAGGGCTTGGCACCATCCTGGCCTTTCTCTTTAGTATGTTAGTGTTTTGGTGATGGTTTTAGTAGTGCACATTTGTGGTTATTTTATCAATTGGTTTAATAAAGGTTAATTTTTATCTTTTAAATCTTTTTGGGGATTTTTTCATCGGGCCAACTGCCATAAAGGCCTGAATGGTGGAGGGCTGCAGTGTTAGTTGACTTTGTTGAACTTTTTCTCATCCCCCTACTGCATCTCTGGAGCTCAGTCACAGTGATCTTGGGGTTCTTCTTTACCTCTCTCACCAAGGCTCAGTTTGACTGGACGGCCAAGTCTATGAAGACTTCTGGTGGTCCCAAACTTCTTCCATTTAATAATTATGGAGGCCACTGTGCTCTTAGGAACCTTGAGTACTGCAGAATTTCTGCTGTAACCTTGGCCAGATCTGTGCCTTGCCACAATTCTGTCTCTGAGCTCCTTGGCCAGTTCCTTTGACCTCATGATTCTCATTTGGTCTGACATGCACTGTGAGCTGTGAGGTCTTATATTGACAGGTGTGCGCCTTTCCAAATCAAGTTCTATAGTTTAATTAAACACAGCTGGACTCCAATGAAGGAGTAGAACAATCTCAAGGAGGATCACAAGGAAATGGACAGCATGTGACTTAAATATACGTGTCTGAGCAAAGGGTCTGAATACTTATGACCATGTGATATTTCAGTTTTTCTTTTTTATTTAATTTGCAAACATTTCTACATTTCTGGTTTATTATGTCAAGATGGTTGCAGAGTGTACATTAATGAGAAAAAAATGACCTTTTTTGAATTTACCAAATGGCTGCAATGAAACAAAGAGTAAAAAATTTAAAGGGGTCTGAATACTTTCCGTACCCACTGTATGTATTGTTAGGACTGGCGGAACGCACCAAGTAAAAGATGTAATAATATTGGTGCGTTCGCAGTCCGGGGTCCACCGTGCAGGTGAAAACCCGCTGCTAGCAAATGGCGGCGCTATATGGCGGTGGAAGCGAACCCTGCTAAGCCACAGGTCCGCAATATCGCACAAATGAGTGCAAGCAAGGAGTCGGCAAACTCAATCCCAAGACTCAGGGTAGAAGTCCGTACAGACAACTTGCTCACCACACCGCAACTAGGTGTGTAGGTATAGTAAGAGCACCAAAGTGTGAACTGTGCCGTGCTGGCAGACACCACTGGTACCCGGACGTGGGTTAAGAAGCGCACTACTGGCATGTGGCGCCGCACTGGCGGTCACAGCGATAGACGCTGACTCATGTGTAACACGTGGAGTGTTTAGTCGGGCGCTAGGTAGCAGCCATACACCTTACGCGATCTTTCATACAATAGGGTAGGGGTATTTAATGAACGACTTGCACTCACAACAAACACACGTATACAAATGTACACTAGCACATGGCCGTGCGGCCATGCAAGCCTTATATAGCTGCAGCAAGTAAAAGACCTTCCAAAAAGGACCAATGAGAGACTGTCATACCAGAGCATGTGACCCTAAATCTCCACTGACAGATCTTGCCCTGGGCATGCTAAGTGTGTGCAAAGCAAGACTTAGCCTATGCACTTAAAAGACCTTTCTGAAAGGACCAATGGACTTAGCTGCAGTGTCTGACCATGTGACTCTCGATCTCCACTGAGAGATCTTACTCAGGGCATGCTCAGAATGAGAAAAGCAGGACTTAGTCCCAGAATTGTCTATTCGCCGCTGCCCAGCACTGACTTCAATGGCAGAAGCCGGAGAAGCAGCAGTAACTCTTTGTACAGAGCGGGACTGAGCAAGATGCTGGGACTGATGTGTCCGCTGAGCAGACTCCACTGCGGCAGGAGAAGAATGGGAGACTGCAGCAGAGACGGCCCGAGATTCCCCCTGTGCAGAAGTGGGAACTCAACCCCTAACATGTATTGACATATTGTGTTGCTCCCTCTCTACACACACATACACATATCATGTACATGATGTTATATATTTCAGCCACCAAAAGTGTGAACAAATACAATAAATAGATTTAACGCCTAAATATAAGGGTCATCAATCCCCAAAAATAAGACAACCAACATTCATTAAAATAAGAAAAATAAGGTATACTCACTTTACCAAACACCTGAAGATTATCTTCTAATTCTGCCCAAGTCTCCTCTCTAGTCTATGTTCTTTCTCTTCCAGTCAGACATTTGAAAGTTGCAACCAATCATCGGCTGCAGTGGTAATCAGCACAACATTGCTGCAGCCAGTGATTGGCTTCAGGTGTCATGTGTATTTACCAGTAGAATAGGTTGTACAGAGACCAGTTACCTCAATCATTTCAATAAACTGGAGTGGCAGTGGTCATGGATGACCATACTGCTCCATTCAATAATAACTGCAGTAAGGAGAAATGGAGGATCAGGACATCTTAGAGTTCAAAGTATCAGAACTTTTACTGTACAGATCCAGAATAATCCTAGAAGGGCAGAAGCGGAGCATACCAATTTCTTAGAAAGCTGGCAATGCATCCTATGACATGATCTATATGGTGATTACATGGACAAATACCTGTGTTCATATTCTTTTTGTTTCATAGTATTTGGCCTTGGTCCCATGGCACCATGTTGTGACCTCAAATTCTTACTGGTCGGAAGTCAGAGGTATTGGTCACAGGCCAGAACGAGGCTCTCTTAGACTTGCATTGAAAAGTGACCTGTTGGAGACCAACAGGAGCGGCAGCAATAGATGGTGAAGATGGGGACAGGTAAGTACAAAACTAGGGTCAAAGACCTTAGAGTAAAAGCATCACTCCAGCATGGAAATAGAAACAAAATGCTAGAGGGGTGCTTTAAGAATAGCTCTCACAGATGGAAGAAAGCGGTCACTCCAATGTCACCTACACATGGCTACCATGCTAATCCATATCTAACCTCTTAAAGATTTTCTATTATGGCAGTAGTAGTAGTTGTAGCTAATGCAGATAGGAGAAGACTCCATGGGGAAGATGAGGAGGAAATATGAGAATAAAAACTTTGGAGCACAGAGTGAAAGCATTAAATTTATATTTTCAATTGTGTTCTCCAGCTAAAGGCTCCACAGGATGCATCAGTCCTAAACATGAAGATGTTGTTGCCTATTTGAGGAGCCATTAAAATGCACATTTACTAACCCTGAGCCATCATCAATCTCCATAACATGTCTGATGGATTAGTGCAGTGTACTATACCTCCTGCAAGAAGAGAGTCATTATGTGCCTGTCAGGCTGTCACTATGCTAGGCTTGAACTCATAAACAGCAGGCTTGGCGTGTCAGCATCATGTCATTACATAGAACCAATACTTTTAAAATTATTAAACTCTGTAAAGCAAATTGGTTGAACGCAAGAAAAACAGACTTTAATTCAAAATGCGAATTTACATAAGTTTTAGGATTTTCCAAATTAACTTGAATCATTTTAGATCAGATTTTTGTGATTATCTACAATAATACATGAAAATTTAAATATTTCAGAATATCTGTCTCATTCTATTAAATAGCAAAGAAAAGAAAGTAAAGTGTGTGCGTGCATAATATTGTGATCCACCCATGTAACAGTGTCAAATGGGCCTAAAATATAACACGACGGTTTTTGTCCTTTGCAATAAGGAAAACCACTTTGGAATCAAATTAAAATGAGAACATTCTTCATATATTCTCTAACAAATTTCTATACTAAATGATAACTAATGGGGGTGTCTCGTAAAGGCAATATCTTTGCATTTACTCATACCTAGTGTTGAGCATTCTGATACCGCAAGTATCGGGTATTGGCCGATATTTGCTGTATCGGAATTCCGATACCGAGTTCCGATATTTTTGTGATATCGGAAGGTCGGAATCGGAAGTTCCCAGTGTATGGTTCCCAGGGTCATGAATATGGATCCCAGGGCCTGAAGGAGAGTTTCCTCTCCTTCAGACCCTGGGAACCATCCAGGATAGCTTCCGATACTTGTGTCCCATTGACTTGTATTGGTATCGGGTATCGGTATGGCGATATCCGATATTTTTCGGATATCGGCCGATACTATCCGATACCGATACTTTCAAGTATCGGAAGATATCGCTCAACACTACTTGAATACCTCCATGAAGTGGCCAGACACTGACAGAACAGGGTCCTCTGTTCATGTACAATATATGGGTCCTTTGCACTCCAATAGCTCATCATAATGCTTAGGAGCTGAAAATGGCCCACTTATCTATTGGGCCATATTTATGCAGAAGTTGCACCAATGATATGTCCGATAACTCCACCCGTGTCCTTGCATAAAATGCTTGGCATATTTTTAATGCAAATTCTGCTCTCCTACCACTATCTGTAAAATGCTGGAGGATCCCACTTGACAAACTAGATTGTGTGTATCCAGCCATCCAAAGCTTTATTCACACTTACACTTTGGTTTTCTGCTTGTGAGTTTCATTGTTAGGAACTGACAAATTAAATTCATGCCCAAAATGAATCAGTTGCATGATTGACAACAATGGAGGCAGGGGGGCCCATTGATTACGATAAACAAACATAACAGAACCAAGGCAGTGTAAGAACTAAAGAAAAAGTACATAGTGAGAACTTTTTTTCTGTTCTAAAAGGAACATTTTACTGAACCCAGACTGACCCCAGAATAATCAATTTGACCTCTCTGCTTAACCCCTTTCTCGCCTTGGACTTATTCATACATCCCTGTGACCTGGCCTTATTGACCTGGGGCGTACATCCTGGCAATTTTGTACTCACACAGACAGTGTGCAATCACCGCCGAGTTTCAGCTGATTCTGAAAGCTGACACCCAGTGCCAGGAGCAGTCCTGCACAGTTCCCGGCACTTTAACCCCCAAAATGCTGTGAATGAACTCGATCCCTGCATTTCTGGAGCAAGCAGAGAGAAGACAGCCCCTCTGAGCTTGGATTGGGACCCCGCGATGTCACGCGCGGTCCCGATCGTTGCTATGGTGAACCGATGTCGTCCGGAACAATCTGACCTATGACACTGTCCCACTAGTTAACCCCGTTAGTGAACACCATAAAAAATAAACAACAACCCCGGCTTTAAACGCAATATCTGTTCAATTTAAAAAAAATTGAAAAAAAATGTTGGCGGCTCCCGTGCAATTTTCTGCACTAGAGAGAGAAAGCCAGCGACTGGGGGCCAATGTTTATAGCTTAGGAAGGGGTTAATACCCATGGATCTTCCCAGGCTATGAATATCAGTTCACAGCAGCTGTCTGCATAGCCTTTACTGGCTATTAAAATAGGGGGACCCCCAAAAAAATGATGTGAGGTCCCCCTATAATTAATATCCAGAAAAGGCTATGCAGACAGCTGCAGGCTAATATTCATAGCCTAGGAAGGGGCCATGAATATTGCCCTCCAGCTACAAACACCAGCTCCCAGCCACCCCAGAAATGGTGCATTTGTAAGGTGTGCCAAATCCAGCACTTAGCCTCTCTCTTCCCACAGTCCTGTAACAGTGGCATATGGGGTAATAGGGGATTAATGTCACCTTAGTATTGTAAGGTGACATCAAGCCGGCTTAGTAATGGAGAGGTGTCAATAAGGCACCTATTCATTACTAATCCTATAGTTGGTAAAGGTTTAAATAAACACACAGCCAGCATAAAGTATTTTAGTGAAATAAAACACTACACATTTTTCCCATCTTTATTGTTCTGCCAATCCATGTGACGTCCTCGATCTCCTGCAAAAAAATAAATAAATGAACCAACACAAATACTCCCTGGTCTGTTGTAGTCCATTTAATAATGAGTGTCCCACGACGATCTCCCCTATAGAGCAAATGCATGTAGAAAAGCCGCGGAGACACCATCACGTTTTTCTCAACACAAGCAATGAATAGCCAGGTCTTTCACCGGAAAGGAACAACCACGGGAAGTGTTATGACCCCAATGGCAGAGGGTCTCAGAAATAATTACTAAGTCTGCAAACACAAAAAAACAGCTCATAGGGCAGTGGTAACTGAGCTGACCATATATCTAATCCTAGCACCACAAATAGCAGCAGCCGGGGAACGTGCCTATGTTGGTTCTAGACGTCTCGCGCCAGCCGGAGAACTAACTAACCCTAGAATGGAAAAGAAAGACCTTTCTTGCCTCCAGAGAAAAGACCCCAAAAGTTGGATACAAGCCCCCAACAAATAATAACGGTGAGGTAAGAGGAAAAGACAAACGTAAGAATGAGCTAGGTATTTAGCAAAGAGAGGCCCACTAGCTAATAGCAGAATATAGTAAGATGACTTATATGGTCAGCAAAAACCCTATCAAAATATCCACGCTGGATATTCAAGAACCCCCGAACCGTCTAACGGCCCGGGGGGAGAACACCAGCCCCCTAGAGCTTCCAGCAAAGTCAGGAATCACATTTAGTACAAGCTGGACAAAAGATAACAGCAAAGCAAATAACCAAAAAACAAAGAAGCACTACTTAGCTTAATTTTGCACGAACCAGGACCAGCAGACAGGAGCAAACAGAAAGGATCTGATTACAATGATGCCAGGCACTGGACTAAGGATCCAGGAAGTTAATATAGCAACACCCCTGGACTAACGACCCAGGTGGGTGCCAAACTGAGGAAAGACAATCCCAGAGTCATATCACTAGTAACCACAAGAGGGAGCCAAAAAGTCTAATTCACAACAGTACCCCCCCCTTAAGGAGGTGTCACCGAACCCTCACCAAGACCACCAGGGCGATCAGGATGAGCAGCGTGAAAGGCACGAACTAAATCGGCCGCATGCACATCAGAAGCAACCACCCAGGAATTATCCTCCTGACCATAGCCCTTCCACTTGACCAGATACTGAAGCCTCCGTCTGGAGAGACGAGAATCCAAGATCTTCTCCACCACGTACTCCAACTCGCCCTCAACCAACACCGGAGCAGGAGGCTCTACAGAAGGAACCACAGGTACAACGTACCGCCGCAACAAAGACCTATGGAACACGTTGTGAATGGCAAACGACACCGGAAGATCCAAGCGAAAGGACACAGGATTAAGGATTTCCAATATCTTGTAAGGACCGATGAAGCGAGGCTTAAATTTAGGAGAGGAGACCTTCATAGGAACAAATCGAGAAGACAGCCATACCAAATCCCCAACACGAAGTCGGGGACCCACACCGCGGCGGCGGTTGGCAAAACGCTGAGCCTTCTCCTGTGACAACTTTAAGTTGTCCACCACATGATTCCAGATCTGCTGCAACCTATCCACCACAGAATCTACCCCAGGACAGTCAGAAGGCTCCATATGTCCCGAGGAAAAACGAGGATGGAAACCAGAGTTGCAGAAAAATGGCGAAACCAAAGTAGCGGAACTAGCCCGATTATTAAGGGCAAACTCAGCCAACGGCAAGAAGGTCACCCAATCATCCTGATCTGCCGAAACAAAACACCTCAAATAAGCCTCCAGAGTCTGATTAGTTCGCTCCGTTTGTCCATTAGTCTGAGGATGAAAGGCAGACGAAAACGACAAATCAATGCCCATCCTAGCACAAAAGGATCGCCAGAACCTGGAAACAAACTGGGATCCTCTGTCAGACACAATATTCTCAGGAATGCTGTGTAAACGAACCACATTCTGAAAGAACACAGGAACCAGATCGGAAGAGGAAGGCAGCTTAGGCAAAGGCACCAAATGGACCATTTTAGAAAAGCGATCACATACCACCCAGATGACAGACATGCCCTGAGACACCGGGAGATCTTAAATGAAATCCATGGAAATGTGTGTCCAAGACCTCTTCGGGACAGGCAAGGGCAAGAGCAACCCGCTGGCACGAGAACAGCAAGGCTTAGCTCGAGCACAAGTCCCACAGGACTGCACAAATGACCGCACATCCCGTGACAAAGGCCACCAAAAGGACCTAGCCACCAGATCTCTGGTGCCAAAAATTCCCGGATGCCCTGCCAACACCGAGGAATGAACCTCGGAAATGACTCTGCTGGTCCACTTATCAGGAACAAACAGTCTGTCAGGTGGACAAGAGTCAGGTCTACCAGCCTGAAATCTCTGCAACACACGTCGCAAATCAGGAGAAATGGCCGACAAGATAACTCCCTCTTTAAGAATACCAACTGGTTCTGCGACTCCAGGAGAGTCAGGCACAAAGCTCCTTGAAAGAGCATCAGCCTTCACATTCTTTGAACCTGGTAAATACGAGACCACAAAGTCAAAACGGGAGAAAAACAATGACCAGCGGGCCTGTCTAGGATTCAGGCGTTTAGCAGACTCGAGATACATCAAATTTTTGTGATCAGTCAAGACCACCACACGATGCTTAGCACCCTCGAGCCAATGATGCCACTCCTCAAATGCCCACTTCATGGCCAGCAACTCCCGATTGCCAACATCATAATTCCGCTCAGCAGGCGAAAACTTCCTAGAGAAGAAAGCACATGGTCTCATTACCGAGCAACCAGGGCCTCTCTGCGACAAAACGGCCCCTGCCCCAATCTCAGAAGCATCCACTTCGACCTGAAAGGGAAGTGAGACATCAGGCTGGCACAAAACAGGCGCCGAAGTAAACCGGCGCTTCAACTCTTGGAACGCCTCCACGGC
The DNA here is from genome assembly GCF_051348905.1 of Ranitomeya variabilis. Lineage (NCBI taxonomy): Eukaryota > Metazoa > Chordata > Amphibia > Anura > Dendrobatidae > Ranitomeya > Ranitomeya variabilis. The sequence goes on along the minus strand of NC_135239.1, from coordinate 75,228,002 downwards.
TGCAGGAGCCCAGTTAGCAACATCAGAACCTTTCTTGGTCATATCCGTCAAAGGTTTAACAACGCTAGAAAAATTAGCGATAAAACGACGGTAGAAGTTAGCAAAACCCAAGAACTTCTGAAGACTCTTAACTGACGTGGGTTGAGTCCAATCATGAATAGCTCGGACCTTGACTGGGTCCATCTCCACAGCAGAAGGGGAAAAAATAAACCCCAAAAAGGGAACCTTCTGTACTCCAAAGAGACACTTTGAGCCCTTAACAAACAAAGCATTCTCACGCAAAACCTGAAACACCATCCTGACCTGCTCCACATGTGAGTCCCAATCTTCAGAGAAAACCAGAATATCATCCAGATAAACAGTCATAAATTTATCCAGATACTTCCGGAAAATATCATGCATAAAGGACTGAAACACTGAGGGAGCATTAGAGAGCCCAAAAGGCATCACCAAGTACTCAAAATGACCTTCGGGCGTATTAAATGCTGTCTTCCATTCATCTCCTTGCTTAATGCGCACAAGGTTGTACGCACCACGAAGATCTATCTTGGTGAACCACTTGGCACCTTTAATCCGGGCAAACAAGTCCGACAACAGAGGCAAAGGATACTGAAATTTAACAGTGATTTTATTCAGAAGCCGATAGTCAATACAAGGTCTCAAAGATCCGTCCTTCTTGGCCACAAAAAAGAATCCCGCACCAAGAGGGGAAGAGGATGGACGGATATGCCCCTTCTCCAGAGACTCCTTGATATACGAACGCATTGCGGCATGCTCAGGTACAGACAGATTAAATAGTCTTCCCTTAGGAAATTTACTACATGGAATCAAATCTATGGCGCAGTCACAGTCCCTATGAGGAGGCAGAGCACTGGACCTGGACTCGCTGAATACATCCTGATAATCAGACAAATACTCAGGAACTTCCGAAGGAGTAGAGGAAGCAATAGACACCGGCGGGGAATCAGCATGAATTCCCTGACAGCCCCAACTTGACACAGACATTGCCTTCCAATCCAAGACTGGATTGTGGGTCTGTAACCATGGCAGACCCAAAACGACCAAATCATGCATTTTATGCAGAACAAGAAAACGAATCACCTCCCGATGTTCAGGAGTCATGCACATGGTTACCTGCGTCCAAAACTGCGGTTTATTTTCCGCCAATGGCGTAGCATCAATACCTCTAAGAGGAATAGGATTTACCAACGGTTCAAGAAAAAAACCACAGCGCTTGGCAAACGACAGATCCATAAGACTCAGGGCAGCACCTGAATCCACAAACGCCATAACAGGGTAAGAAGACAATGAGCAAATTAAAGTCACAGACAAAATAAATTTAGGTTGCAAATTACCAATGGCGACAGGACTAACAACCCTTGTTAGGCGTTTAGAGCATGCTGATATAACATGTGTAGAATCACCACAGTAAAAACACAACCCATTCTGATGTCTATGATTTTTCCGCTCATTTCTAGTCTGAATTCTATCACATTGCATTAAATCAGGTGTTTGTTCAGACAACACCACCAGAGGATTAGCGGTTTTGCGCTCCCGCAAACGCCGGTCAATTTGAATAGCCAGCGCCATGGAATCATTCAGACTTGTAGGAATGGGGAAACCCACCATCACATTCTTAATGGCTTCAGAAAGGCCATTTCTGAAATTTGCGGCCAGAGCACACTCATTCCACTGAGTAAGCACGGACCATTTCCGAAATTTTTGGCAATACACTTCAGCTTCATCCTGGCCCTGAGAAATAGCCAGCAAGGCTTTTTCTGCCTGAACTTCAAGATTGGGTTCCTCGTAAAGCAATCCGAGCACCAGAAAAAACGCATCAATATTTGCCAATGCCGGATCTCCTGGCGCTAGCGAGAAAGCCCAATCCTGAGGGTCGCCCCGTAAAAAAGAGATAACAATTTTAACTTGCTGAGCTGAATCTCCAGATGAACGGGGTCTCAGAGATAGAAACAATTTACAATTATTCCTGAAATTCCTAAACTTAAATCGGTCTCCAGAAAACAGTTCAGGAATAGGTATTTTAGGTTCAGACATTGGACTACTGGTAACAAAATCTTGTATGCCCTGCACACGAGCAGCAAGCTGGTCTACACTTGTAATTAAGGTCTGGACATTCATGTCTGCAGCAAGCACAAGCCACTCAGAGGTAAAGGGGAGGAAGAGAGGAAAAAAAAAAAAAAAACCTCAGAATTTCCATTCTTATTATCCCACTTCTGCAATGTATTAAACATTCAATGTTGGCCTGGCATACTGTTATGACCCCAATGGCAGAGGGTCTCAGAAATAATTACTAAGTCTGCAAACACAAACAAACAGCTCATAGGGCAGTGGTAACTGAGCTGACCATATATCTAATCCTAGCACCACAAATAACAGCAGCCGGGGAACGTGCCTACGTTGGTTCTAGACGTCTCGCGCCAGCCGGAGAACTAACTAACCCTAGAAGGGAAAAGAAAGACCTTTCTTGCCTCCAGAGAAAAGACCCCAAAAGTTGGATACAAGCCCCCAACAAATAATAACGGTGAGGTAAGAGGAAAAGACAAACGTAAGAATGAGCTAGGTATTTAGCAAAGAGGCCCACTAGCTAATAGCAGAATATAGTAAGATGACTTATATGGTCAGCAAAAACCCTATCAAAATATCCAAGCTGGATATTCAAGAACCCCCGAACCATCTAACGGCCCGGGGGGAGAACACCAGCCCCCTAGAGCTTCCAGCAAAGTCAGGAATCACATTTAGTACAAGCTGGACAAAAGATAAGAGCAAAGCAAATAACCAAAAAATAAAGAAGCACTACTTAGCTTAATTTTGCACGAACCAGGACCAGCAGACAGGAGCAAACAGAAAGGATCAGATTACAACGATGCCAGGCACTGGACTAAGGATCCAGGAAGTTAATATAGCAACACCCCTGGACTAATGACCCAGGTGGGTGCCAAACTGAGGAAAGACAATCCCAGAGTCATATCACTAGTAACCACAAGAGGGAGCCAAAAAGTCTAATTCACAACAGGGAAGGGCAGCATCCAATAAAGGAAAACCACCTATGCCAAAACATGGTTTCCATCTACATGCATTTGCATATTTCCCATAAGGGATGGGGGCAGTGTTCTGGATCACTGCGTTGAGAAACACGTGATGTTATCTCCACGGTGTTGGATGTCTTGATCTCCCCGAGGTCATTCATCCTTATGTTCATAGCCTTTTCACTAGGCACTGCTCCTAATAGCCAGTTTCCTACTCCACACTGATGAGGGGCAAACACCCCGAAACAGCTGTCTGTGGATGGATACCATGTTTTGGCATAGGAGGTTTTCCTTTATTGGATGCTGCCCTTCCCGTGGTTGTTCCTTCCCGGTGAAAGACCTGGCTATTCATTGCTTGCGTTGAGAAACACGTGATGGTGTCTCCGCGGCTTTTTTACATGCATTTGCATATTTCCCATAATGGATGGGGGCAGTGTTCTGGATCACTGCGTTGAGAAACACGTGATGGTGTCTCCGCGGCTTTTCTACATGCATTTGCATATTTTCCATAAGGGATGGTGCAGTGTTCTGGATCACTGCGTTGAGAAACACGTGATGGTGTCTCCGCGGTGTTAGATGTCTTGATCTCCTCGAGGTCATTCATCCTTATGTTTTTTATCCCCTATAGAGCAGTCACATCAGGAGATTTGACTGCTCTATAGGCCTCCAGTGACACACTGACAGGAGACAATGGCTCATGCAGTGTTATCACTGAAGAGGTTTCCTGAGTTCATGCTTTCACCTTACGTGGGAAAATTCACATGCAGCATTGCCGGTGACAGCGACCTCTGATGGCGGAGTGATACACTATGCAAGGATGCCTTCCGTCATTATATCACCGAAGCCCCTAGAAAGCGGTCACATCTGCTGATGTGACAGCTCTCCACGGGAGATCATTGTGGGATACTTGTTATTAAATGGATTACGGCGGAACAGGGAGTGTACTGTTGGTTTATTATTTTATTTTTTTTACAGGTGATCGAGGGAGTCGGGGGTTAGCTGTGTGGTGAGTATATTCTGTATGTTGTATGTACTGTATGTACTGTATGTGTATATGTGTGCACTTTTTTTGCACAGTTGCCAGATGATGGGACTACTACTGTCCCATCTTTGGCCAGCTGTCATTGTAGCAGGCATAGCCGGATGGGACTAGTAATCCCATTGGACAATGCTTTCCTACACAAGACCCGCAGACACACAGCCCGCATACACACAGACACACACAGACAGCCCCTCACACATCCGCAGACCCACACACATAGACCCACATAAACAGCCACACACAGGCACGCACATCTTTTCCGCACACACACAGTCTCCACCCACACACTCTTCCTCCTCCGGATCAGCAGTGTTTCTTGCATCCAACTCCGCAGCAAAACCTCAGATCTTTTTAAACCTGCAGTTTTGCTGTGGATTTGACTGAATCATTGGAAGTCAATGGGTGCAAAAGCGCTGCAGATCTGGAAAAAGAATTGACATGCTGCAGAAAATAAAAAGCTGCAAATCCGCACATTTTTTTCCCAGCATGTGCACAACATTTCTAGATTTCCCAATGACTAACATTGCTTGTGCACTACACTGCAGGTTTGATGCAATTCCGCACTTCCAAAAACGCTGCTGAAACGCATCAAAATCCAGAACGTGTGCACATAGCCTACGATGTTTTTTCTTTCTATGTTTTACGTGATTAATACCCAAACAGCAGAGAGTAACAAGGGTCATTTAATGTATGAAAAATAAATTTGGTGCAAATCAAATTACCCAGTAAAATATTTTTTTAGATCCACCCATCTCTTCTTACTTACAGGTTTTTTTCGCTCTTCTTGCTGTAAGCACTAGTCCTGCTGGAGCAGTCTAGCTTCAGTGTCAATTTTCTCCTTTGATGCTACCCTCTGCTTGTCATATCAGAGGGTACACAGTTCTGGCACTTGGCACAATGATGCATGTGGTGCAAACTATAAACCAATCAGGTGTACTCCTGAAGACTAGGGATGCGTGGACAAGTGGAATTTCAGGTTCTTGTACCCGACCTGAACTTCATTCCAAAGTTTGGTTCGAGGAACAGAACCATACCCTACTATGAACCAAAACCCAAACCCAATTACAGGGATGGTGAACTTTTGAGCAGGGAAATATTCTCTCTCTCCTTTCCTCAGAACCCCGAACAATGCAATGGACTTCCAGGAGAAGTCCATTTTCGGTGCTTAGCACCGGACACTAGCTGGTACAAACCCTGAACTTTTACGTTCGGGTTCACTCATCTCTACCACTCATCTCTACTAAAGAAAATACCTAATTTGAGGCAACCCCTTTATGAAATGGAATGCAGAAAGATAGGTGTAAACATAGCCTAATATTTATTATATTCTAATGCTATTCTATTAAACTAGGGTCGCACAACAGTACAAAAATTTGTTCCAATTTTCATCCATAAAAATGTGATGCTTTGCTTCTCATTTTTCATACATGTGCTGTCTGTGTGCTGTCCATATGCAATCTGTTTTTAAATTACTCAGCAGATATTAATCTCTTACAAAACCATTTGCAGTTTGCTATATTACAGAATTCTGATGTAATAATCAGATGCTATACTTGTTATGCAACTTTGATTTGGATAAATCTATCCCTGTGTGTGCTGCAGCCGTTCCCAATAAGACTGAGTATTATGAGCGCTCATCAAGAATTAGACTGTACACCCTGGTGACAGAATAACATTCCACCAATACTGCCGGTTTATTGTACATACATGGTTTTATAATTGCATATAGAAAGGGGGTGGTTAGATAATTACCATATTGTCAAGTTCCTCTGTTATTGGTTATCTAAATATATATGGAATATTGTGATTAATGCACATATGAATGCTGATTAAGCAACTAAAGTGTAGCTGTCTTCATTTTCTGCATCTAGGACAAAGTTGAGACATCTGATCATCACTTAGTACATCTAGTGCTGTTCCGCTTTTGCCTGGAAAACCCCGAACAGTCTGTCTGGCTTATATCAGTTTATAGTAAATAGATCAACTGACTGAACAATATATATATATATATGTATATAAATAATTTGTAACCAAAAAAATTCAAATACAAAAATAGATCAATGGTTACATTAGTCTGTGCTAAAAACTAAGGAAAATGTGAAATATGTGAAATAGGAAATAGCATACTGGCTTATGAACTTTATGAACAAACACATGAGATTTTTAGCACAAGATTTGCAAATATTGTGAGCCCATTCACCAAAACGTCAAGGTAATCTCAGATCGAATGGGTAACTACACTGACTGGTGTGAACACTTACTTGTGGTATCTGAGCTGACTGCCTAATGTGAACACTTACCTATGGCTAGTAACAGGATAAAGCCTACTTATATAGGAGGCTCAGAACCAACTGTGTTGAGATGTAATTAAAACCTGGAGAATATTTGCAAATCTTGTGCTAAAAATCTCATGTGTTTGTTCATAAAGTTCATAAGCCAGTATGCTATTTCCTATTTCACATATTTCACATTTTCCTTAGTTTTTAGCACAGACTAATGTAACCATTGATCTATTTTTGTATTTGAATTTTTTTGGTTACAAATTATTTATATACATATATATATATATTGTTCAGTCAGTTGATCTATTTACTATATACTATTTTCTGACTTGAACGTCCCGCCCTTCTCCAGGTTTTAATTACATCTCAACACAGTTGGTTCTGAGCCTCCTATATAAGTAGGCTTTATCCTGTTACTAGCCATAGGTAAGTGTTCACATTAGGCAGTCAGCTCAGATACCACAAGTAAGTGTTCACACCAGTCAGTGTAGTTACCCATTCGATCTGAGATTACCTTGACGTTTTGGTGAATGGGCTCACAATATTTGCAAATCTTGTGCTAAAAATCTCATGTGTTTGTTCATAAAGTTCATAAGCCAGTATGCTATTTCCAATTTCACATATTTCACATTTTCCTTAGTTTTTAGCACAGACTAATGTAACCATTGATCTATTTTTGTATTTGAATTTTTTTGGTTACAAATTATTTATATACATCTAATATATAAAGCTGAATGTGTGTGTGTGTGTATGTATGTATGTATGTATGTATGTCCGGGATTGGCATCTGAACCGTAGCAGCTACAGCCACAAAATTTTGCACAGTCACACGTCTGGACCCCGAGAGCGTCATAGGCTATGTTGTGACTGGAGGTGAAATTTTAACCCCGCGCTTTCCAATTCACCAAACAATTTTGCCCCTATCTACATAATGGGGAAAAAGTGAAAGGAAAAGTGTTGGAGGCGTCGCAGCTACAGGCACAAAATTTTGCACAGTCACACGTCTGGACCCTGAGAGCGTCAAAGCTATATTGTGAGGTGAAATTTTAACCCCGCACTTTCCAAGTCACCAAACAATTTTGCCCCTATCTACATAATGGGGAAAAAATGAAAGGAAAAGTGTTGGAGGCAAATTAACAGCTGCCAGATGTGAACAAGGGGGACTTAAAGAATGACAGCGATGGCACCAAAGAGTATATACTGTACAGTTGCTAAGGTGGGGCCCCAACATGGGATAATCACACCACCACGGGGATATGAACACACACACAAAATGCGCCACACACTACCACGTGCTCGAACACATATACCACCCTCAGTGCACATTTCACCACACATACACCAACCTCGCCACATAAAAGTAGAAACACAAAAGTCGCCGCTCAAAACTCGCCACGCGCAAAACTCTCCACATGCAAAACTCGCCACACGTGCAAAACTCGCCACACGCAAAACTTGCACACGCAGAAAAATTGCCACACGCAGAAAAATTGCCACATGCACAAAAGTTGCAACACATGCAAAAGTTGCCTCACACAAAACTTGCACATACTCAAAAGGCACCACACATAAAACTCGCCACGCGCAAAACTCGCCATGCGCAAAACTTGCTGCACACAACTTGCTACACTAACCTGTCACATGCAACTCGACACACAAAAAGTTGCTACACGCATGTCGCCACACAAAACTCATCTCACAAAAGTCCCTACATGCATGTCGCCACACGCAACTCAACACACACAACTTGACACACGAAACTCGCCCTAAAACACACACAAGTCTGGTATCCTTCAAAAATAAAAATCTGATTAATAAGCAGACAAACTACAAGAGCAACAAATGTACCATATAGGAATCCGGCAGCTGTCAGTCACATGACCAGTCTATTATGTGTATGTGTGAGCTAATATATACTGCCAGGGGGTGGGCTTACTGTTGGCTGGGGATTTATCAGGCTGCCATTTTAGCTTACAAATACTGAGGTAAAAATACTGACCAAATAACGTGTGAACGAGGGCTAATACAGGAGGAGATGGCATACAGCTATATACTATATACAGGAGATGACACACAGGTATATACTATTTACAGGGGAGATGACACACAGGTATATACTATATACAGGAGGAGATGACACACAGATATATACTATATACAGGAGAGATGACACACAGGTATATACTATATAGAGGAGGAGATGACATACAGGTACATACTACATACAGGAGGAGATGACATACAGGTATATACTATATACAGGAGGAGATGACACACAGGTATATACTATATACAGGAGCAGATTACCTACAGGTATATAGTATATACAGGAGGAGATGACACAGGTATATGCTATGTATAGGAGGAGATGACATACAGGTATATACTATATACAGGAGATGACACACAGATATATACTATATATAGGTGAGATGACACACAGGTATATACTATATACAGGAGATTACATACAGGTATATCTAATATATAAAGCTGAATGTGTGTATGTATGTATGTGTGTATGTCCGGGATTGGCATCTGTACCGTCGCAGCTACAGCCACAAAATTTTGCACAGTCACACGTCTGGACCCCGAGAGCGTCATAGGCTATGTTGTGAGGTGAAATTTTAACCCCGCGCGTTCCAATTCACCAAACAATTTTGCTCCTATCTACATAATGGGGAAAAAGTGAAGGGAAAAGTGTTGGAGGAAAATTGACAGCTGCCAGATGTGAACAATGAGGACTTAAAGAATGAGAGCGATGGCGACAAAGAGTATATACCGTACAGTTGCTAAGGTGGGGCCCCGACATGGGATACTCACCACACACGGGGATATGAACACAAAATGCGCCACACACTACCACGTGCTTGAACACATATACCACCCTCAGCACACATTTCACCACACACACACACCAACCTCGCCACATAAAAGTCGAAACACAAAAGTCACCACTCAAAACTCGCTACATGCAAAACTCGCCATATGCAAAACTAGGCTCACGCAAAACTCGCCACACGTGCAAAACTCACCTCATGGAAAACTCACCTCATGCAAAACTTGCACACACAGAAAAATTGCCACATGTACAAAAGTTGCACCACATGCAAAAGTTGCCTCACACAAAACTTGCACATACTCAAAATGCACCACACATAAAACTCGCCACGCGCAAAACTCGCCATGCACAAATCTTGCTGCACACAACTTGCTACACTAACCTGTCACATGCAACTCAACACACAAAATGTTGCTACACGCATGTCGCCACACAAAACTCATCTCACAAAAGTCGCTACATGCATGTCGCCACACGCAACTCAACACACACAACTTGACACATAAAACTCGCCCTAAAACACACACAAGTCTGGTATTGTCCTTCAAAAATAAAAATCTGATTAATAAGCAAACTACAAGAGCAACAAATGTACCATATAGGAAATACGGCAGCTGTCAGTCACATGACCTGTCTATTATGTGTATGTGTGAGCTAATATATACTGCCAGGGGGGAGGGCTTCCTGTTGGCTGGGGATTTATCAGGCTGCCAATAGCAACCAATCACAGCTCAGCTTCTATTTTGCTACAGTTAATTAACCTGAGCTCTGATTGGTTAATATAGGCAACAAAGACATTCTCAGTATAACAAAGCTAATATATGTTGTGAAATGCTTCTATTTGCTTAGTTTTTGCCTTTTAATAATTACATTTCTATCTATTTGTTTTGTGGTTTTTGTGTGCAGAATAAATTTTTGTTAACACATTCTATTTTGCTAACAGCAGTCATTAACCCGGGCGAAGCCGGGTAGTACAGCTAGTATATATATATATGTTGTTCAGTCAGTTGATCTATTTACTATATACTATTTTCTGACTTGAACGTCCCGCCCTTCTCCAGGTTTTAATTACATCTCAACACAGTTGGTTCTGAGCCTCCTATATAAGTAGGCTTTATCCTGTTACTAGCCATAGGTAAGTGTTCACATTAGGCAGTCAGCTCAGATACCACAAGTAAGTGTTCACACCAGTCAGTGTAGTTACCCATTCGATCTGAGATTACCTTGACGTTTTGGTGAATGGGCTCACAATATTTGCAAATCTTGTGCTAAAAATCTCATGTGTTTGTTCATAAAGTTCATAAGCCAGTATGCTATTTCCTATTTCACATATTTCACATTTTCCTTAGTTTTTAGCACAGACTAATGTAACCATTGATCTATTTTTATATCAGTTTATGTCAGCCATTTTAAGCAATTGACTATAGTGTATATATTAGCTGTGAGTATATATGAGTTTATATGTATGTGAGATCTATATGAAATGTATATATATATATATATATATATATATATATCTCCATCAAATACTGTGGCTCCGTGTCTCATCCAATTTTTGGAGGAAAATCGTGCATGCTGACATTTTTTTTCACATGCAGATTCAGTCAATGAAAAAAATTGTTCATCCGCACTGTCCCATTGAATAACATTGGTCTGTTTTCTTCACAGCTAGTACTCATAACAAATTAGCACAAAAACAAAAAGCAAAGATAATAAAACAAAAGTAATTCAACCATTTTGAATCTTTATATTAGTAAATGTAACTCAAAGGTTACAACTAGTGATGAGCGAGTACTCAATATTTCTGAGCATGCTAGGTTGATCGCCGAGTATTTTGGGCGTGCTCAGAGATTTATTTTTTTCCGCTGCAACTGCCTGATTTGTGGCTGCTAGACAGCCTGAACATATGTGGGGATTCCCTAACAAACAGGCAATCCCCACATATGTTCAGGGTGTCTAGCAAATCATGCAGCTCCAGAAACACAAAACTAAATCTCCGAGCACGCCCAAAATACTCGGAGATCACCCTATCATGCTCGGAAATCTGGAGTAACGAGCACACTCGCTCATCACTAGTTACTAATAATAAGATACAAGAAATATTTAAATGTACATTGTGTTACCAATCACTAACTAGATGTCACTAGCTTTGAATGCATGTGAAAATGTTAAAAAAAATGCTGCCTTCAATGCAGCTGATACACTTCAGTGCATATACATATATCCATTCCAGGCAGAGAGATTGATAGACGAACAACATCCATGAGGTGTAAACACAAACAGAACTCATCCCACAGGCACAGAGAATGAGGGGGGGAAATATACATAATGACAGACAATGTTAATCTCGCAGGGGAAGTCAGTGGCTGGGATCTGAAGACAACACTGGAGTGATATTGCCATTACTGGGTACATTTAGCAGAATGCTTTATGTTTCTTCTTATTAAAGAAAGCTATCTCTACATGGGGATTCTGATGCCATTGTATTTTATCATTATTTTTTTATCTCTTAGGAAGAAATAATCCCAGCATTTCTAGTGGGATCTGCAATAGAGGAGATGGAAGCTGACAGCGCACGTTTGCATATAGTACTTAAATGTTTCAATGTCAGGCCTCTGATACCAAAACATTATTATATTTTGTGAAAAAAAAATCTCCTTTTTCTACCCGTGTAAACCAATTTCAGAAAGAGATACCCATATATCAAACTCCTCTAGTGTCTGAGGAAAATCAGATTATGAAGGCTCCACATGAAAAAACTCATAATATTTCACTTTCTGCAAAGATCTGAAAAGGAGCAGCACACAGGCAATTCTCTTAAAGTGGCAGCCATTCTATTGTATCAATCTTCTGAAAATGTCAACCGACATTTATCCAAGAATAATCACTCCTGTCTTATTAGAGTTTGCACCATGCCACCTCTGCCTACCTATATTTAGCTACACTTCTCCAAAAACGCGAAGGAATAGGTACACAGATACAGATACATTTCAATCACTGCATGTTTACAATACTAATAAAAGCAAGCACATTTTAAAATACTGACAATAATTGGAAATTGTTGTGGATCCTTGAATAAGAATCTTAGGAGGTAATAATAACACAACAATTAAACTTTAATCTGTACTTGGGCGTTTGTCAGATCAATACATTTACATACAGAGCAACAGTAGGTGTTGAAACAATGTTAACTTGATATATTGGTCCCTTTTTAGCAAAGTAAAAGTGTTTAATACTTCTTACTCTCCTCAACATTTAGGGTAAGTGCACACGCTGCGGAATGGAGTGCACTGATTTTGCTAAACCGTGGAATTACCGCGGATTTACTGCAGTTTTTGTGCGGATTTACCGCGGTTTTTGAGCGGACTCCACCTGCGGTTTTACACCTGTGGATTCCTATTGAGGAGCTGGTGTAAACCGCTGCGGAATCCGTGCAAAGAATTGACATGCTGCGGAATATAAACCGCTGCGTTTCCGCTGGTTTTTTTCCGCACCATGTGCACTGCGGGTTTTGTTATCCGTAGGTTTACATGATACTGTAAACTCATGGAAAACTGCTGCAGATCCGCAGCGTCAAACCGCTGCGGATCCGCAGCAGAATCCGCAGCGTGTGCACATACCCAAAAAAGAAAAAAGTCAGTGAATTGTAGAAATCAAAGGGTTTATATATATTGATAATATGCAAATGCTGAAAAAGTGGTAACAGCTCTTTCAAAACATCTTGATTTGTTCAGTACCGAGTATACTGTAAGCTCCATGTGCAGAAATACCTGCTCTTACACACACCACGGCATGCAATTAATGAAGTTACTAATGGTTGTCTGAGGAACGTTCTGCCATGCAAAATGCACTTGGGCACACAAATCATTATAATCTTCTGCTAGCAGCCCCAGCTACAACTGCCAACCAATGACAGCTCAGATCTGTTGATGAGAGACAAGTCCAGAGACGCTGCAGGCCATGGTAGCACATTTAGAACATATAGGCTACTCACAGTAGCATGATCAATATGCAGTTTGGCCTTCTAATGTTGAAAAGCCTAGGACACTTTGCAAAAATGGTCATACCACTGGTTTTGTTGAGCTTTTAATCTATCTCAAATGAAGACCAAAGGGGACCGGCTGCTGTTAACACCCAACATAATCCTAGGAGTAGGACCAGTGTGACATTTCCTCCTGAAGGCCTCTTCATGTGATTGCCCACATGGTCTCAAGATCAGTTAGTGGCTATCAATACATTCAACAAAAATCAGGATTGAGGAGAATAGAATTCAACTTCATCCTCTATTGCCATTTTACTCTGCACCGTAATAACTTTTGAGAGTTTTGGCATGAGGTCAATGCAACATCTTATACCATGATTAAGGCTTCTTGCTGAAACATGTCAGTCGGTACTGCTGTTTATCTTCACTTGTGGTGTCCAGAAATCCGAGTTTTTTTATGTGGAATATTAAAAGCTACATTTTAATTCACTGTTCTTCTGACACTGGAGATTTTCCTGTTGCCCTTTTCCATTGATTATCCACGTCCTTAACTAGGATGGTTTTGGGCATCTACCTCCAGCAAGATGCAGACAGCAGGGTGAGCTGAAAAACTTTTGGTTTGCCAATGTAACATCTTTACCCCTCTATTCTTCATTCCTGGTACACAAACAGCTTGGGGGTCAGATTGATTTGGTCATGGGAACCAGTAGTATGTCCATTTCTCCAAAGTGTCTCAGGAGATATTTTTCAATTCGACAGCAAGTTCTGAAAATATTGTTTCAATTTTTTCATCATTTGCACATCATTAACATGTCTACCGATTATGTGATTTACATAATTTCACAACTTTTCTTTTTGGTGTTGCATTTTAAAGTTGAGGCGTCAAGTATAGATTTCTCGGAATTATGAGTAATAATTCAAAGAATAGTAATTCTACACAGATATACGTCATGCAAATGTTCAGTGTTATCTGGTTTGATATACATAAAGTTCTGCGCAGGAACAGCAGATTCATTCTTTCCTTAACTTCTGCTACTTTTGTCAGTCTATCACTGGCCACAACATTGGTCAACAACATGCCACTGTTATAGTCACTGATTGGCTTCCCCAGGTACCTTTCTGTCCAAGCAGCAGAGGAAGAACATAGGAAAGGTAAGTATCTTACTAAACCTTATTTTACACAAGCAGGCTAAGAAATATAGCTCTTTGCGTGACTAGCTTTAGACATTATCTTTGGCACAAGCACAATGAGTTTTCAATTTGTTACTTGATACGGCAGTGTGATTAACAGATGTAGCCCAACGTTTCGATGTGCAAGGATCTTTTTCAAGGACGTCTGTTTGAAAATTATAATAATGTAAACATATAAGAAAGGGGTTAGAGGCTGCAGCAGGATCTTCCTGTATCTACCTGGTCTCTCATAGTGCCATGTGCTCTCCCCTCCTCCTCTCTCTCCCTTCTACATAAAGTTTAATAAATCTTATTGAAAAAAAAGAGACTTGAAGAAACAGGCATATAATAAATAAAGTATGCCAGTATTTACTTCATCCCACTTTCTTAGCATTTGCTTACATACAGTACATCTAGAGATTGGAGAATGGATTCACAGAACTCTAATACATAGGCCAGGTCACTACTCTCTGACTTTTAAGATTGGTTGAGAATCTCCTTAGCTCCCAGCATTCCTGACTCCTTTTTTGATTATCTGGGATGGCGCAATGTCGTATGTGTATAGGATGCTAGCAGGTGCGTAGGATGCAGTGACACACAGGAGGCAGGACAAGGGATAACAGGTAGGGTTGAGCGACTTTGACCTTTTTAGGGTCGAGTCATGTTTCGCGAAACCCGACTTTTTGAAAAGTCGAGTCGGGCGAAATCGGCCGATAACTGCGAAAAGTCGAGGATCGGCCGGAACACGAAACCCTATGCACGTCAATGGGGATATATATATATATATTTTTTTTTTCTCTCTCTCTCTCCCCTCCGTCCTATATTCCCCTCCGTCCCAGCACAGAAAATCTCGTGTTACACATTGCAAATCCCTACTGCGCACAAGCGATAAAATGATGATAGCCATGCACGCCCCTAACCCCTATGTCATCACTCTGCCCACACTCCTTCATTGGCTGAAAAAATGGCGCTAAACGCGTCATACGAAACGCGACTTTGGCGCCAATATCGCGTACCGCATGGCCGACCCCACACAGGGATCGGGTCGGGTTTCATGAGACGCCGACTTTGCCAAAAGTCGGCGACTTATGAAAATGAACGATCCGTTTCGCTCAACCCTAATAACAGGTTCTTTATGTATAAGAACAGTAATGGTACAAGCAGGGGGGTAAGGAATGTGATTGAAGGACAGGGGGAAGTCAAATGCAATAGCCTCCACACTGGTGAGCGGTGCGAAGATCTGTACTTTATTCTGGTCACTACCCGGAAAGGAAGTCTCTCTGTACTAAGGGTAGTAAGGGTCGGCAGTCTTGCTAGCGGGGGTATAGGCACAGCTATAAATATCAATAAATATAATCAAGTGAAAAATTATCATAATTATAATATGGACATAAACATGATTAAATGATAAAGTGCTGGGCAAAAAAATTATTTCTATAATATAAAGTATATACACATATAAGATATAGTCCCAAAAATTATGCCAAAAAGAATATTTATAACTATATATATATATATATATATATATATATATATATATATATATATATATATATAAATACACAATAATCCACCATGAAAATTTAATCCTATAAAAAACTGTACAAAATACTAGTGTTACACCAATTAGCCATTGACTATTAGACCAACATACAAATCCATGGATGGATAAATAAGGTGCAAGTGCTGTGCATAAACGATACCAAATATGTGTAGGTTTGATTTTTTTTATTGTTTTATTTTGAATGGGGCGAAAGGGAAGGATTTAAACTTTAATAATTTTATTTTTTTCATATTTTTTAAAACATTTTTTTTAACTTTTGCCATGCTTCAATAGCCTCCAAGGGGAGGCTAGAAGCTGGCATAGCCTGATCGGATCTGCTACATAGGAGCAATGCTCAGATCATCCCTACGTAGCTGAATTACAGGCTTGATGTGAGTGCCAACAACAGGGTGGCGCTCACAGCAAGCCGGCATCAACAACCATAGAGGTCTTCAATAGACCTCTGGTTATCATGCCGATGCATCGCTGACCACCGATCATGTGACGGGGGTCAATGTTGCGCTAATTTCCGGTCCGATGGATGGCGTTTGACAGAGGCATTTAGGCTATGTGCACACGTTGCGGATTTGCCTGCGGATTAGCAGCAGTTTTCCATCAGGTTTACAGTACCATGTAAACCTATGGAAAATGAAATCCGCTGTGCCCATAGTGAGGAAAATACAGCGCGGAAACGCTGCGTTGTATTTTCCGCAGCATGTCAATTCTTTGTGAGGATTCCACAGCATTTTACACCTGCTCCTCAATAGGAATCTGCAGGTGTAAAACCGCAGGAGAAATCAGCACAAAAACATAGGAAATCCATGGTAAATCCGCTCACCCCCGGAGCCCGCATCAAAGCGGGGGTTCTGACCTGAGACGTACTATCCTGTCTGAGGTCAGAAAGGGGTTAAGCAAAATGCACCACTAACCAAACAACACCATAAAGACCAAGGAGATTTCCAAACAAGTCAGGTATGGGTTATAAAAGAAGTCCCAATCTCTAATGATCCTCTGGAAATCCATTATTATTAAATGGAAAGAACATGGTTCGGAAACAGCAATAAATGATAATATTGTATGATAAATCACATGATCCTACCAAAATTTGGGGAACATAGCTCAAGTAGGAATTAAAACATAACTTTTAATAAATAATAATAAGAAATATATGAAACAAGTGTCACCAAAAAACGTGTCAATAAAAAGTACCACTAGGTATGTTCAAAATTAACGTACCATACATAGATAAGTACTATTGAGGATTTCTGTAAGGACACTGGCAGTAGTCCAGTGTTCCAACATTTAAAACCAAAGAACCTGGTTTACTGACAAAAAGCATAAACCAATGGCATTTACCAAGTACCCAAACAATTAAACAGGTGCCTTGGTTGCATTAATATTAGCAGTCAATCATATACTGAAAAATCAATAATGAAAAAGGGGGTACAAATAATTGGGAGAATAAAAATAATGGAACAATCTCACCAATTTGTCGAGGATGGGAGAACTGGAACCCCAGTGTTACTTCTATGGAAAAGTCCGTTATCGCACGACTTCAGGAGACAAAAATAATGATCTCAATCCCCGAACTCCTGCCCTTACAAGGACAGTCCACAGCTACCCCTACAATATAACAAGCCCTGCACTCTCCCTGTTAGAAGGTCCCAACGCGTTTCTTTGCAAGCAGGATCATCAGGGGACTAGCTTGCATGGGAGATAAGGTGCTTCAGTGCTAAAGATAGAGCTGCCACCCTCTCTGCAGTCCAGCATAGAGGGTGGCAGCTCTATCTTTAGCACTGAAGCACTTTATCTCCCATGCAAGCTAGTCCCCTGATGATCCTGCTTGCAAAGAAACGCGTTGGGACCTTCTAACAGGGAGAGTGCAGGGCTTGTTATATTGTAGGGGTAGCTGTGGACTGTCCTTGTAAGGGCAGGAGTTCGGGGATTGAGATCATTATTAGCCCCGCAGGGATTGACAGGGAATTGTCTCCTGAAGTCGTGCGATAACGGACTTTTCCATAGAAGCACCACTGGAGTTCCAGTTCTCCCATCCTCGACAAATTGGTGAGATTGTTCCATTATTTTTATTCTCCCAATTATTTGTACCCCCTTTTTCATTATTGATTTTTCAGTATATGATTGACTGCTAATATTAATGCAACCAAGGCACCTGTTTAATTGTTTGGGTACTTGGTAAATGCCATTGGTTTATGCTTTTTGTCAGTAAACCAGGTTCCTTGGTTTTAAATGTTGGAACACTGGACTACTGCCAGTGTCCTTACAGAAATCCTCAATAGTACTTATCTATGTATGGTACATTAATTTTGAACATACCTAGTGGTACTTTTTATTGACACGTTTTTTGGTGACACTTGTTTCATATATTTCTTATTATTATTTATTAAAAGTTATGTTTTAATTCCTAAAAGAACATGGTTCCACAACAAACCTGCCATCAAAACTCTTGTGAAAGGAGTGCATTAATCAGAGAGGCAGCACAGAGACCAGAAGTACCGTATTTTTCGGACCATAAGACGCACCCCAAATTTTCAGAAGGAAAACAGGGAAAAAAATGTGTCAAATGTGGGTCCATCTTACAGTCCGAATTCAGCTTACCAGGGAAGGGATTGGCACAGGTGGAGCAGTGGTCACAGGGGTCGGTTGGTGGGCCAGGTTGGTGCGGTGGCTTCCGGGAAATCACATTCCAAGCTGGTGCGGTGGTGGCGGCTCTGTGCTGGGGCAGGGGTGGTGTCTCTGTGTTGGAGCAGGGGCTCTGTGCTAGGCAGGGGCAATGTGCTGGGGCTCTGTGTTGGGGCAGGAGCTCAGTGCCGGTGCAGGGGGGCTGTGCTCCGGGGTAGTGGCAGTGGCTCTCTGTGCTCCGTGGGGGGCTCCGCCAGCATTTCATCAAAGCCTGGAGGCCCCTTCACATCTGTTGCTGCCATGTTGCGGTGGCCTCTGGGCACATGGCCTCCGGGAGCATGACCGCCAGGCCAGTGGCGGCACATGCTCAGATTCAAATCTCAGCAACAAGATCTTGTCCTGAGATCTCATCTCCCGAGATTTTGGGATGAGATCTGAACCTGAGCATGCGCCGCCTCTGGCCCAGCAGCCATATTCCTGGAGGCCATGTTCCCGGAGGCCACCACAACATGGCAGCAGCGGATGTGTGGGGGCCTCCAAGCTTTGACAAAATGCCGGTGGAGACTCCAACGGAGCACAGAGAGCCGCTGCCACTGCCCAGGAGCACAGCCCGCAAACCACTACACCACAGAGCCCTGCCTCACCACCACAGCCGCACAAGCCAGGGAAGGGAAGCTGCACCGGGACCACCGCTGCTGCCACTGACACAGGATTTGTAAGTATATTGTGATCATAAGACGCACCCCCATTTTGCCCCCAAAAAATTTGGCAAAAAAGTGCTTCTTATGGTCTGAAAAATACGGTAATATTGAAGGATCTGCAGAGTTCCCAAGCAGAGAGTGGAGTATTTTAAATACAACCACAATAAGCCGTATTGTCCATAGATGTGGCCTTTTTGGAAGAGTGGGCATAAAAAAGCCTTAATTTACACAAAAAATTGTGAGTTTGCCAAAAGACATGTGTAAGACTCCACAAATGAATGGATGAAGGTGCTATGGTCAAATGTGACCAAAATTCAACTTTTTAGCCATCAAAGTAAACAATATGTCTGGCACCAAACCAACACAACTCATCACCCCAAATACACCATCCCCACATTAAAACGAGTTGGTGGCAGCATCATACTGTGGGGAAGTTTTTAGGCAGCAGGGACAGGGAACATTTTCTGAGTCAGGGTGAAGATGGATGGTGCGAAATAGAGGAATACTCATAAGCAAAATCTGTTTCTGTCTGTCTGTGATTTGAGACAGGAACATAAGTTCACCTTCCAACAAGTCTATGACCCAAAGCATACTGCTAAAGCAGCACTCAAGTGGTTTAAGAGGAAATGTGTAAATGGTTTGGAGTGCTCTAGTCAAAGCCCAGACCTTAATCCAATCGAAGATCTGTTGTCAGACTTGAATATAGATGGTTTTCTCTGGTGAATAGCAAACTTGAAGGAGCTTGAGCAGTTTTGTCTCGAGGTATGTACAAAAATCCCAATGGTAGAAAGCTCATATAGACTTTTCCAAAGCAACTTAAAGCTGTAATTGCTGCAAAAGGAGGCTTTACAAAGTAATGACTTAAGGGGCAGTGAATAATTATGCACACTGAAGTTTTCAGTTATTTTGTCCTATTTGTTGTTTGCTTCACAATAAACAGAAAACCAAATATTCACATTTGTAGCCATGTTCTTTACATGAACTGATGCAAATCCTCAAAGAAACTGAAATTCCAGGTTGTGAGGTAGCAAAACACAAAAAATGCCATAGGGGTTGTAATGCCTGCAGGTGGTGCATGTGGTTTATGGACCCACTCTGCCTCAAAGCTGGACAAGCCTAGCTAAGGGCATAGCTAAGTAGCTACCTGGTGTTTGCTGGAGCTCCTGATGGTAGAGACAGACTGGGCTGCAGGTAGTTGCCTGGCACCACTCCTAGGCAGGTGTCGGTACTCAGGTGTTGAGTTTGTTAATGCGGGGATAAGAGACCGAGGTCACTGACTCGCCAGAAACAGACACTGAAAGACTGTTCGGACAACTTGGATATGGAAGACTGGTTCCTGTTCAAACACTTAGATATCAGGAAGCAGTTCTGAAGTTTACCATTCTAGGAACAGAGACAATGGACACAGGACTGGCCTTACCAGGACCAGGAGACTTGGTTTAGGTACAGCAGATGCGATTTCAGGGTTAAGATACCGCTGAAGTGGATGAAATCAGCTGCGTGCATCATAACAGGACTCTCAGCTGCAAGATAGCGGATGAAGGTAAATAGAGTAATTAATTTTTATGTGTGCATATATACCAAAATGGTGATGGAGGGGCCATGTATACTAGGTTGGGGATGGGGGCCTTGCATAGGGGATGGGACCATGTGTGCCAGGATGTGGAACCATGTATACCAGGATAAGGGGCCATGTGTACCAGGATGGGGCACCTTGTATACCAGGATAAGGGGTCATGTATACTAGTATGGGGGGCCATGTATACCAAGATGGTTGACCATGTATACCAGGATGGGGATGGGTGTCATGTATACCAGAATGAGGTGCCATGTATACCAGGAAGAGGGGTCATGTATACCAGGATGGGGCCCATGTATACTAGGATGAGGGGCCATGTATACCACAATGGGAGGCCATGTACACTCACCGGCCACTTTATTAGGTACACCTGTCCAACTTCTTGTTAACACTTAATTTCTAATCAGCCAATCACATGGCGGCAACTCAGTGCATTTAGGCATGTAGACATGGTCAAGACAATCTCCTGCAGTTCAAACCGAGAATCAGTATGGGGAAGAAAGGTGATTTGAGTGCCTTTGAACGTGGCATGGTTGTTGGTGCCAGAAGGGCTGGTCTGAGTATTTCAGAAACTGCTGATCTACTGGGATTTTCACGCACAACCATCTCTAGGGTTTACAGAGAATGGTCCGAAAAAGAAAAAAAATCCAGTGAGCGGCAGTTCTGTGGGCGGAAATGCCTTGTTGATGCCAGAGGTCAGAGGAGAATGGGCAGACTGGTTCGAGCTGATAGAAAGGCAACAGTGACTCAAATCGCCACCCGTTACAACCAAGGTAGGCCTAAGAGCATCTCTGAACGCACAGTGCGTCGAACTTTGAAGCAGATGGGCTACAGCAGCAGAAGACCACACCGGGTACCACTCCTTTCAGCTAAGAACAGGAAACTGAGGCTACAATTTGTACAAGCTCATCGAAATTGGACAGTAGAAGATTGGAAAAACGTTGCTTGGTCTGATGAGTCTCGATTTCTGCTGCGACATTCGGATGGTAGGGTCAGAATTTGGCGTAAACAACATGAAAGCATGGATCCATCCTGCCTTGTATGGAGCATCATTGGGATGTGCAGCCGACAAATCTGCGGCAACTGTGTGATGCCATCATGTCAATATGGACCACAATCTCTGAGGAATGCTTCCAGCACCTTGTTGAATCTATGCCACGAAGAATTGAGGCAGTTCTGAAGGCAAAAGGGGGTCCAACCCGTTACTAGCATGGTGTACCTAATAAAGTGGCCGGTGAGTGTATAGCAGGATGGAGGGGCCATGTATACCAGGATGGGGCCAAGAATACCAGGATGGGGGCCATGTATACATAGATTGGGTGCCATATATACCTGGATAGGTACATATATATCAGGATGGGGGGATATGTGTACCAAGATGGGTAAATATACACGAGGGGGAGGGATACAAAATTAGGGGACATTACGCCTATAGCAGTGTCAACAGGAGATCCCCCCAATAACAGTGCATCATGACCACATTTTTCTTTTACATTTTTTTCCCCTATTTTCCTCCTCTAAAACCTAGGTGTGTCTCATGGTCTGGTGTGTCTTATAGTCCGAAAAATACAGTATGTTGCCTAAATTCTAACATCTATAGGAAAAAAGCGGTTTGTGGCTTGCCATTTGTTTTAAATCATTATAAAAGTAGAGAAACTGTGGAGCAACACTGTCTAAATGAAAAGTTTTAAAAAGGTATCAATTTATTCTATTAAAAAACTTTTCAAAACAAATAAGTATAACCATGTTACAAAGTATACATAAATACAAAAGACCATTGAAACAAGGTAATCAGGTAGAGAATGGCTAATGTACTGTATCTAGATTACAGCAAGCATCTATATATATGAGGCATCGTGATTACTTGCTAATCCCGCACCCTGCAGAGTAGCTCCGCCACCACCACATCACCACACATAATCCCGCCCCCACCACATTACCACACACAATCCCGCCCTCCCACCACCACATTACCACACACAATCCCGCCCCCCCACCACCACATTACCACACACAATCCCGCCCCCCCGCCACATTACCACACATAATCCCACCCCCCACCACATTACCACACACAATCCTGCCCCCCCACCACATTACCACACACAATCCCGCCCCCCACCACATTATCACACACAATACCGCCCCCCCACCACATTACCACACACAATCCCGCCTGTTATAATCTGGTGGGTACGGAGCGGTGCTGAGATGACCTGGTGGGCAAAACATGTCATGGACTACTACGGAGCAGCACTGAAATGACCTGGTGGGTAAAACAAAAATAGGACTAGCTCTGAGGAGGTGGTAACTTTACTGACCGCAATCCCTACTCCTAACACCAACACTAGAAATAGCCGTGGAGCGTACCTATCTCTGCCTAAACGCCTCTGCACAGCCTAAGAACTAGCTACCCCTAAAGATGGAAACGGAAAGCTATCTCGCCTCAGAGAAACCCCCAAAGGAAGATAGCCCCCCACAAATATTGACGGTGAGTGGAGAGGGAAATGACAAACTCAGAAATGAAACTAGATTTTTTAGCAAAGGAGGCCACTACTATCTAAATAGACAGAGATAGGATAGGTTGCTGTGCGGTCAGTATAAAAACTAAAAGTCCACGCAGAGTTTACAAAAATAACCACCACACCGACTCACGGTGTGGAGGGGCAAATCTGCGACCCCAGAGCTTCCAACTCGCCGGAATATTTCATAATGACAAGCTGGACAAAGAGACATAAACTGAACTGAACAGAAGGTCATAAGCAGGGAAACACCCAAAAAGTAGTAGACTTATCTTAAGCTGAAAATGGACTGGCCAACAGAGAACTTCCAGGAAAGGACTGAATCCACAGGAAATACATTGACAGCTGGCATCCACTAAAGCCAAAAGCCCAGTTAAATAACAAGGCCAGGAAACCGATTAGTGAACGCAGCTGCTAAGTTCCACTTGAAACCACCAGAGGGAGCCCAAGAGCAGAACTCCCAAAAATACCATTCGCAACCACAGGATGGAGCCCAAGAACGGAATTCACAACAGTACCCCCCCTTGAGGAGGGGTCACCAAACCCTCACCAGAGCCCCAGGCCGATCGGGACGAGCCAAATGAAAAGCACATACCAAATCGGCAGCATGGACATCGGAGGCAAAAACCCAAGAGTTATCCTCCTGGCCATAACCCTTCCACTTGACCAAATACTGAAGTTTCCGCCTTGAAAGACGAGAATCCAAAATCTTCTCCACCATATATTCCAGCTCCCCCTCAACCAACACCGGAGCAGGAGGGTCAACGGAGGGAACCATGGGCATCACATATCTCCGCAACAAAGATCTATGGAACACATTATGAATGGAAAACGAAGCTGGAAGGGCCAAACGAAAAGACACTGGATTGATAATTTCCGAAATCCTATAAGGACCAATAAAACAAGGTTTGAACTTAGGGGAAGAGACCTTCATAGGAACATGACGAGAAGACAACCAGACCAAATCCCCAACCCGAAGCCGGGGACCAACGCACCGACGGCGGTTAGCAAAACGTTGAGCCTTTTCTTGAGACAATGTTAAATTGTCCACCACATGAGTCCAAATCCGCTGCAACCTGTCCACCACAGAATCCACCCCAGGACAGTCCGAAGACTCAACCTGCCCTGAAGAAAAACGAGGATGAAAACCGAAATTGCAAAAAAAAGGCGAAACCAAAGTAGCCGAACTAGCCCGATTATTAAGGGCAAACTTGGCCAACGGCAAGAAGGTAACCCAATCATCCTGATCAGCAGACACAAAGCATCTCAAGTAGGTTTCCAAGGTCTGATTGGTTCGCTCCGTCTGTCCATTTGTCTGAGGGTGAAATGCCGAAGAAAAAGACAAATTAATGCCCATTCTACCACAAAAGGACCGCCAAAACCTAGAAACAAACTGGGTACCTCTGTCAGACACAATATTATCCGGAATACCATGCAAACGAACCACATGCTGGAAAAACAAAGGAACCAAATCAGAGGAGGAAGGCAACTTAGGCAAAGGTACCAAATGGACCATTTTAGAAAACCGGTCACAAACCACCCAGATGACAGACATCTTCTGAGAAACAGGAAGATCGGAAATAAAATCCATGGAAATATGCATCCAGGGCCTCTCAGGGATAGGCAAGTGCAAAAGCAACCCACTAGCACGAGAACAGCAGGGCTTAGCCCGAGCACAAATTCCACAGGACTGCACGAAGGAACGCACATCCCGTGACAAAGAAGGCCACCAAAAGGACCTGGCAACCAAATCTCTGGTTCCAAAGATCCCAGGATGACCAGCCAACACCGAACAATGGATCTCAGAAATCACCTTATTAGTCCATCTATCAGGAACAAACAATTTCCCCACAGGACAGCGGTCGGGTCTATCAGCCTGAAACTCCTGAAGCACCCGACGCAAATCAGGGGAGATAGCAGAAAGAATCACCCCCTCTTTGAGAATACCAGCCGGCTCACGGACTCCAGGAGAATCAGGCAAAAAACTCCTAGACAAGGCATCAGCTTTCACATTCTTAGATCCCGGAAGATACAAGACCACAAAATCAAAACGGGAGAAAAACAAAGACCACCGAGCCTGTCTAAGATTCAAGCGCTTGGCCGACTCAAGGTAAATCAGATTCTTATGGTCGGTCAAGACCACAACACGATGCTTGGCTCCCTCAAGCCAATGTCGCCACTCCTCGAATGCCCACTTCATAGCCAACAACTCCCGATTGCCGACATCATAATTACGCTCAGCAGGCGAAAACTTTCTGGAGAAGAAAGCACACGGCTTCAACACAGAGCCATCAGAGTTTCTCTGAGACAGAACAGCTCCTGCCCCAATCTCAGAAGCGTCAACCTCAACCTGAAAAGGGAGAGAAACATCTGGCTGACGCAACACAGGGGCAGAAGTAAAATGACGCTTAAGCTCCTGAAAGGCCTCCACAGCCGCAGAGGACCAATTCACCACATCTGCACCTTTCTTGGTCAAATCGGTCAGAGGTTTAACCACAGTAGAAAAATTAGCAATGAAGCGACGATAAAAATTAGCAAAGCCCAAAAATTTCTGAAGGCTCTTCACAGATGTGGGCTGAGTCCAATCATAAATAGCCTGGACCTTAACAGGGTCCATTTCAATAGCCGAGGGAGAAAAAATGAACCCCAGAAAAGAAACCTTCTGAACTCCAAAAAGGCACTTAGACCCCTTCACTAACAGTGTATTAGCACGAAGAATCTGAAATACCATCCTGACCTGCTTCACATGAGTCTCCCAATCATCGGAAAAAAACAAAATATCATCCAAATATACAATCATAAATTTATCCAAATACTCCCGGAAAATATCATGCATAAAGGACTGAAACACAGATGGAGCATTAGAGAGCCCGAAAGGCATCACAAGATATTCAAAATGGCCTTCGGGCGTATTAAATGCTGTTTTCCATTCATCACCCTGTTTGATGCGAACCAGATTATACGCCCCTCGAAGGTCAATCTTGGTAAACCAGCTAGCCCCTTTGATCCGAGCAAACAAATCAGAAAGCAAAGGCAAAGGGTACTGGAATTTGACCGTGATCTTATTGAGAAGGCGATAATCTATACAGGGCCTCGAGGAGCCATCCTTCTTAGCAACAAAAAAGAACCCGCTCCCAACGGTGATGAAGACGGGCGAATATGCCCCTTCTCCAAGGTCTCTTTTACATAAGTCCGCATAGCGGCAAGCTCTGGCACAGACAGATTGAAAAGTCGACCCTTAGGGAACTTACAGCCAGGAA
The DNA here is from genome assembly GCF_051348905.1 of Ranitomeya variabilis. NCBI lineage: Eukaryota > Metazoa > Chordata > Amphibia > Anura > Dendrobatidae > Ranitomeya > Ranitomeya variabilis. Next base: position 75,201,392 of record NC_135239.1, on the reverse strand, counting down.
TCAAATTAATAGCGCAATCACAGTCCCTATGAGGAGGCAGAGGACTGGATTTAGGCTCCTCAAATATATCCTGGAAATCTGACAAAAACTCAGGAACCTCAGAAAAAGGGGACGAGGAAATTGACATCAGAGGAATATCACTATGTATCCCCTGACAACCCCAACTAGTCACGGACATGGATTTCCAATCCAGCACTGGATTATGTACCTGAAACCATGGAAACCCCAGCACAACCACATCATGCAAATTATGCAACACCAAAAAGCGAATATTTTCCTGATGTGCTGGAGCCATGTTCATGGCTAACTGTGTCCAGTACTGAGGTTTATTCTTGGCCAATGGCGTAGCATCAATCCCCCTCAAGGGAATAGGACTCTGCAACGGCTCCAAGGAAAAACCACAGCGCTTGGCAAATTCCAGGTCCATTAAGTTCAGGGCAGCGCCAGAATCCACAAATGCCATTACAGAAAAGGACGACAATGAGCAAATCATGGTAACAGACAAGAGAAATTTAGGCTGTAAAGTACTGATGGTAACCGACCTAGCAACCCTCTTAAGGTACCTTCACATGAAACGACATCGCTAGCGATCTGTGACGTTGCAGCGTCCTGGCTAGCGATATCGTTTCGTTTGACACGCAGCAGCGATCAGGATCCTGCTGTGATGTCGCTGGTCGCTGAATAAAGTCCAGAACTTTATTTGGTCGTCCGATCGCTGTGTATCGTTGTGTTTGAAAGCAAAAGCAACGATACCAGCGATGTTTTACACTGGTAACCAGGGTAAACATTGGGTTACCAAGCGCAGGGCCGCGCTTAGTAACCCGATGTTTACCCTGGTTACCAGCGTAAAAGTAAAAAAAAACAAACAGTACATGCTCACCTGCGCGCTCCCCAGCGTCTGCTTCCTGACACTGACTGAGCACCGGCCCTAAAGTGAAAGTGAAAGCACAGCGGTGACGTCACCGCTGTGCTGTTAGGGCCGGAGCTCAGTCAGTGTCAGGAAGCAGACGCTGGGGAGCGCGCAGGTGAGCATGTACTGTTTGTTTTTTTTACTTTTACGCTGGTAACCAGGGTAAACATCGGGTTACTAAGCGCGGCCCTGCGCTTAGCAACCCGATGTTTACCCTGGTTACCCGGGGACCTCGGCATCATTGGTCGCTGGAGAGCGGTCTGTGTGACAGCTCTCCAGTGATCAAACAGCGACGCTGCAGCGATCGGCATCGTTGTCGCTATCGCTGCAGCGTCGCTTCGTGTGAAGGTACCTTTAGTTCGCTTCGGGCAGTCAGAGATAGCATGAGTAGCGTCACCACAGTAAAAACACAGCCCATTCTGACGTCTGAACTCCTGCCGTTCTGCTCTCGTCAAAACTCTATCGCATTGCATAGGCTCAGAACTCTGCCCAGAGGACACCGCCATATGGTGCACCTCCTTACGTTCACGTAAGCGCCGATCAATCTGAATGGCCAGAGACATTGATTTGTTCAAACCAGCAGGCGTGGGAAACCCCACCATAACATCTTTAAGAGCTTCAGAAAGACCCTTTCTGAAAATAGCCGCCAGGGCATCCTCATTCCATTTTGTAAGCACAGACCACTTTCTAAATTTCTGACAATATATCTCTACTGCTTCCTGACCCTGACACAGAGCCAGCAAAATTTTTTCTGCCTGATCCACAGAATTGGGTTTGTCATAAAGCAGTCCAAGTGCTTGAAAAAACGAATCTATATTGAGCAATGCAGGATTCCCTGGCTCAAGGGAGAATGCCCAGTCCTGCGGGTCGCCACGCAACAAAGAAATAACAATCTTCACCTGCTGAATGGGGTCACCAGAGGAAAGGGGTCTCAGAGCAAAAAATAATCTGCAATTATTTTTAAAATTCAAAAACCTAGATCTATCCCCAGAAAACAAATCAGGAATAGGAATTCTAGGCTCAGAAACAGGAGTTTGAACAACATAGTCTTGGATACTCTGTACCCTTGCAGCGAGATGATCAACACGCGCAGACAAACCCTGAACCTCCATATCAGCACCTAAGCTCCTGCACCATCCAAAAATCAAGAGGAAAAAAAAAAGGACAAAACAAGCAACACAAAAAAAAAAAATGACTCAGAACTTTCTCTTGCCTCTTTTGAGATGCATTTAACATATTGTGGGCCAGCTGTACTGTTATAATCTGGTGGGTACGGAGCGGTGCTGAGATGACCTGGTGGGCAAAACCAATCATGGACAACTACGGAGCAGCACTGAAATGACCTGGTGGGTAAAACAAAAATAGGACTAGCTCTGAGGAGGTGGTAACTTTACTGACCGCAATCCCTACTCCTAACACCAACACTAGAAATAGCCGTGGAGTGTACCTAACTCTGCCTAGACGCCTCTGCACAGCCTAAGAACTAGCTACCCCTAAAGATGGAAACGGAAAGCTATCTCGCCTCAGAGGAACCCCCAAAGGAAGATAGCCCCCCACAAATATTGACGGTGAGTGGAGAGGGAAATGACAAACTCAGAAATGAAACTAGATTTTTTTAGCAAAGGAGGCCACTACTATCTAAATAGACAGAGATAGGATAGGTTGCTGTGCGGTCAGTATAAAAACTAAAAGTCCACACAGAGTTTACAAAAATAACCACCACACTGACTCACGGTGTGGAGGGGCAAATCTGCGACCCCAGAGCTTCCAACTAGCCGGAATATTTCATAATGACAAGCTGGACAAAGAGACATAAATTGAACTGAACAGAAGGTCATAAGCAGGGAAACACCCAAAAAGTAGCAGACTTATCTTAAGCTGAAAATGGACTGGCCAACAGAGAACTTCCAGGAAAGGACTGAATCCACAGGAAATACATTGACAGCTGGCATCCACTAAAGCCAAAAGCCCAGTTAAATAACAAGGCCAGGAAACCGATTAGTGAACGCAGCTGCTAAGTTCCACTTGAAACCACCAGAGGGAGCCAAAGAGCAGAACTCCTAAAAATACCATTCGCAACCACAGGATGGAGCCCAAGAACGGAATTCACAACACCCGCCCCCACCACATTACCACACATAATCCCGCCCCCCACCATATTACCACACATAATACCACCCCCACCACATTACCACACATAATCCCGCCCCCCAACCACATTACCACACATAATCCCGCCCCCCACCACATTACCACACATAATCCCACCCCCACCACATTACCACACATAATCCCGCCCCCCACCATATTACCACACATAATACCACCCCCCACCACATTACCACACATAATCCCTCCCCCACCACATTACCACACATAATCCTGCCCCCCACCACATTACCACACAATCCCACCCCCCACCACATTACCACACATAATCCTGCCCCCCACATTACCACACATAATCCCACCCCCCACCACATTACCACACACAATCCCACCCCCCCACCACATTACCACGCATAATCCCACCCCCCACCATATTGCCACACATAATCCCACCCCCCACCATATTACCACACATAATCCCACCCCCCACATTACAACATGAGGCTCCGTCCCCACACATTACCACACGAGGCTCCGTCCCCACACATTACCACACGAGGCTCCATCCCCACACATTACCACACGAGGCTCTGTGCCCCCACATTACCACACAAGGCTCCGTCCCCACACATTACCACAAGAGGCTCCGTCCCCCCACATTACCATACGAGTCTCCGTACCCACACATTACTGCACGAGGCTCCGTCCTCACACATTACCACATTAGGCTCTGTCCCCACATATTACCATACGAGGCTAGGTCCCACCACATTACCACACGAGGCTCCGTCCCCACACATTACCACACGAGGCTCCGTCCTCACACATTACCACATGAGGCTCTGTCCCCACACATTACCTCACGGATCCAGTTTGCTTTTGATTTTACACTGTGAATAATATGTATTAGTATTATTTAGATTTTTAATTATTATTATTGTTATTAACTTCATTTTAAATTAATTTACCACCTGCGTAAGCGCTATTGAATGTTGTCATTATTTACTTTAGTTTAATCACTAGCAGCGTTAATTAGATAGCAATGAGTGTGCCGAGCGTTAGCTGGCTTGAAACAGCTAGCATGTATAATAAAGTGCATAGTGCAAGTATAGAAGGACAGGAATAGACTTATTAGTTGAACACTGCTTTGTAACCAATGATGATCTACAGTATGTCCCCCCTGACATAATGCTTACCCATGCTGAAATAATCAGGACACACACCACACAGCCCCAACGCGTGTTTCTCATTTCTTCTTCAGGGTGCGGTGGTATAATGTGTAGGGCTCGATCTCATATATCCACCATCCCAGCTGTACTGGGGTCCCCATACCGGCACATGTAACCGCTGCTGCACACTGGGATTTTCATCACTTTCAGCAGCGGCGATGATGTCACTGACCTGCATACATCACCACCAAGAGCCATCAGCAATGCATCGGATCATCCCAGACCGGGGACGTGCGCAAAGGAACCTGTGATGATGTAACTAACTTACTCCCTCCCTTCACTGGAGATATTTACCCCTGCCAGCCCACATCTTGTAACCAATCCAGCTGTGAATAAAACATAATAAATCTGCGTGCATATCATGAATTTAAGCCACATGCATATATAATATTACGGTATATTGAATGGATCAGAACAGGACATGCTATGATTCTTACACATTTCAATCTCAGATCCGTGATCTTCACAGATATATGAATGTATCTATAAAACTCTAAGTCAGTGTGACGTCCAATAAAAAAAAAATCTGGCAGCTCACGGACATTTCATATAAATGTGAGAATATGATCTAAAGGATTTTACAAATAACAGAATTACTTCAAGTCATACAGTGCAGGTACAGAATGAATACTTGCTATCCAATGACTGCTGATGTCTTGTCTGAATAGAGCCATTTTCTGTTGTTTCTTTTCCACCTGCGCCACCAGTGTATTGCCTACCCACTGTTTGCCTCCCCACTCTATTGCTCCCTCTAGTTTATTGCCTCCCCTAGTGTATTGCCTTATCACTGTATAGTCTCGCCAGTGTATTGCCTCCCCAGTGTATTACTCCCCAGTGTATTGCCTCCTCTCTGTATTACCTCCCCAATTTATTTCTCCCTCACAGTATTTCTCCCCAGTTTATTGCTCCAACACTGTATCACTTCCTTAGCTTATTTTACCATCTAGCATATTGCATCCTTAGTGTATTTCTTCCTCAGTGTATTGCCTCTCCAGTGTATTGCTTCCCCATTGTATTGCTTCCTCTCTGCATTGCCTCCCCAGTTTATTGCTCCCCCAGTGTATTACCTACCCAGTTTATTGCTCCCCCAGTGTATTACCTCCCCAGTTTATTGCTCCCCCAGTGTATTACCTCCCCAGTTTATTGCTCCCCCAGTGCATTACCTCTATAGTTTATTGCTCCCCCAGTGTATTGCCTCCCCAGTTTATTGCTACTCCAGTGTATTACCTCCCCAGTGTATTGCTTCCCCAGTATATTGCTTCCTCAGTGTATTGCTTCCCCTTTGTATTGCCTCCCCAGTATATTGCTCCCCACTGTACTACCTCCCCAGTTTATTATTCCCCCTGTACTGTAAAAAAAAAGCAAAACACACAGACATTCACTCACTCAACTCTCCATCCGTTCCCGCCACATCATCGATTCTTTATTTTTGCCGGGTAATTTCTAAATGACGCAGGCACACAGAGTGATGATGTACATGCCTGGGTCACAGAGAAAGCGCTGGGCAGGAAGCTAAGGACATGTTCCAGCATTTCTGCTGCCATTTTTTACCATAGGCAGCGGAGCTACAGAAATAATCCCTGCCGGCACGCCGCCTATTGAGCTCCTGGCCAGATTGTTTTCATTATTAATTGTGCTGTAAGGGCCCCTCTCCACTACCGGTCCCCGACGCAGCTGCACCGACGGTATGTCCACCCCTGTTTTTTAGGTAATATACTACTACTAAGCAATTCCCCTTTTTTCTGTGAGTCTAATAAGAACTCAAGTATTTGTACCTGATACCAGACAAGCCTTGTACACTGACAGACATGGATGTGTATGTTCTTCTCTCCGATGCATCACACCTAATTTGACCAACAGATCTGGAGACCCTTTGAGGTTCACCACAAATTAGGTATCCCATGAAAGGGGTTTCCACAGCGTACATTTCTTTGATGTATATATGCATCGCATATCAGTATGCTCCAGGGTCTAGAATATTTGTGTGCATGTTTTTTTATCCTGTTTCTCCTCCCTTTTCCTCCTTCTTGCCCCTTATATTTTTTTTTATTTATTCCTACCTGTCAGTTTATTTATACGCTTACATAGTTATGGTTTATATAGTAGTTATCCTTGAAAAAAAGGTTGACATGTTGGACTGCATCTGCTTATTACACTGCTAGATGAAATAAAAAAAAAATCTTAGAAATTGAATAACACTTATCGTCTTCACTCCCCTGTGGTTTCATGTTAAACGTAAGTTGGGCCACGGTCTGTTCCACGTACACAAATAATTTAGAACAGTGTTGCTGGCTTTTCTCTTAAAATTAGCATTGGCCACATAAGAATAATAGCCCAATTGTACAAAACTGTTAACCTTGCCTACATTTTCTGGTTAGTTCCTGGCTGTACTATGAATGCTAGGCAGATGAATGAGTAATGAAAATGGAAGTTTTCAAATGAATTACAAAACAGCAGCTAAACTGTAGAAGACTTAAGAAAAACTAACATTATCAGCACAGAAGCATTGTAATTGTTTACGTGTGCCAAATCAATTTTCTGTACCATTATAGGGATCATTTGCTGAAACGCTTGTAAACAATGACCTGCAGTAATTAGTGTAACATTTCTCAGTGTTGTGTTAGTTATTATTTATATTACAAGATTAGCTTGTACAATTGTAATTTATTAACAAAATTCAAATGTCCAACCTTGATCTTTTTCACCTACAGTAGATCATCACATCTTCCAATGATAATATAATAATCCTGGATACAGTAGGTTAGAATTCAATTTAAAAGAACTAGTGAGCCTAATAAAGTATTAAAGTTATGAGAGATAGTTTAGAATAGTGATCCCCATCCTTTCTTACATTGAAAGCCACATAAAGTTCTGAGAGAAGGTTGCAAGCCACATGCAAAGCCCCCCCAGAGAATTAACATCATGCTCCTGCCTCCCCACAGAAGAAACACCAAGTGACCCCATTATCTGTATGCTGACAGCCAAAGCTTCTCCACAGAAATCAAACCAAGGCAGTGTACCTGCATCAAGGGTTTCCCACCTTACCCTCATTGTTGCTTCAATCACAAACACAATGCTATTGCATCCAGCTTTAAGCACCCCCTTGATTTGACAACAGGAATATGGAGAATTCAGCTCTGGCTTGTCAAGGTAAGGAGGCTTATTCGCCGTGCAATGCTCCTCTGGGAAATTTAATATGCAAATTGCCTCTTCAGAGAAAAAGAGGACTTAAACTCTACAGCGCTACCTGTTGGAAGTAGCGATCCTACAAGTCACAATCCACCCTGGTAGCATCATTGTATCTCCAGCTTAGCACTAAATTTACCTCTCCAAGCGCAAAGCCATCATACGTGCATCCAGATCTGATCTTATGTGCAGAACTACTCACAAAAGTCTCCATCTGAAGACTTGCTCTTCACAGCTTTTTGCTAGACCTTGTACTAATGTACAAAGTTGGCAGACAGCCACAAATAATAATAATGACTAGTGTTGAGCATTCCGATACCGCAAGTATCGGGTATCGGCCGATACTTGCGGTATCGGAATTCCGATACCGGTATTCCGATACTTGCCGCGTATCGGATATTGGAATCGGAAGTTCCCAGATTCAAAATGCACAAATTCAGCCAATGAGAATGATTCCAAGTGTGGGCACATCCTGTTTAGCATGGAGGGCATGAAACTACTGGCAAGGCTGTGATTGGCTGCTGAAATGATGTCATGATGCAGTTTAAAAGTCGCTGGCGCCATTTTGCGATCACTCTGCTGTGAATTCAGTTAGTGACAGGACGCTGTTTGCTGACTGAGGGCCAGTTTAGAGATAGCGATTTGCTTCTTTGTGCTTTCCAAAGGCTAATTTAGCAACCGCTGTGTTCACCTACTATTCACCTTGCTTTTGCCTTGTAGCGCTGTTTTCACAGCGATCTGCAAGGTCTGTGTGTGTGTGTGTGAGTGCAGCCCACTCTCTAGTCTGAGTGCAGCCACATAGGCCATCCATAGCTGGTTGTATTCAGTTCAGGGAGGGTGGTTCATTGCCTCATACTGTTCTTTTTTTTTTTTTTTTTCCAAGTAGTGTAGTCTGCTGCTAATTTATTCAAAAAAATCCTATTAGTGTCTTTCCACCCGTCTCCAGCTAATTTGTGGAAAAACACTACATAGGATAACGTAGAGGAGGGTTTTTGGGCCTTGCAGCGCCGTTTACGGCTGTCTGCACGGTCTCCGTGTGACTGCAGCTCGCCCTGTAGTCTGTGAGCAGCCATAGCCTGGTTGTCTCCAGCTCAGGGTTCTTCACTGCGTCATACCGCCAAATCAATTTTCATTTTGTTTTAAGTAGTGCAGGCTGCTGCACATTTTTTCAAAAAATTCCTATTAGTGTCTTTCCACCCGTCTCCAGCTAATTTGTGGAAAAACACTACATAGGATAACGTAGAGGAGGGTTTTTGGGCCTTGCAGCGCCGTTTACGGCTGTCTGCACGGTCTCCGTGTGACTGCAGCTCGCCCTGTAGTCTGTGAGCAGCCATAGCCTGGTTGTCTCCAGCTCAGGGTTCTTCACTGCGTCATACCGCCAAATCAATTCTCATTTTGTTTTAAGTAGTGCAGGCTGCTGCACATTTTTTCAAAAAATTCCTATTAGTGTCTTTCCACCCGTCTCCAGCTAACTTGTGGAAAAACACTACATAGGATAACGTAGAGGAGGGTTTTTGGGCCTTGCAGCGCCGTTTACGGCTGTCTGCACGGTCTCCGTGTGACTGCAGCTCTATCTGTTGTCAGTTCAGCCCCCAAAAAATAAATAAATAATAAAGTTCACCAAACACACCAGTTACACCACTTTACATTTGTGTAGGCCACATTAGCTCATATTAAAGTCTAGTCCACACTTTAGAAAATTAGTGTTTCTTATACCTGTTAGGAGGAGTTGTTCAGGAATAAGCACACAAAGCCGTTAGTACTTTTCTGCTTATCTTTATCAGTCAACCAAGATGAAGAAGGCAGTGAGTAAGGCGCGTGGGCGCGGAGCAGGGAGGGGACGTGGGGATTCGGTGCCTGCTGCGGGCACCGGTGACTCATCAGCACCCACTTTCACCAGGCAACAGTCATTCATGCGCAGCTTTGTGTCAGAGCGCCGTACACCGCTGCTGCGTGAAGAACAAATTGAAGCCGTTGTCGGATGGATGGCAGCTAATGCATCAACTTCAATTAGTGCCACATCCTCTCAGACACAGAGCACTGGAGAGCAGCCATCTGTCTCTTCACCACCTGCCAAATTGCCCAGGCAGACAGAGAGCCCAGGACAGGAGCCGTCTCTACTTCTGTTCTCTGAATCTCTTGGCTTGGAAACAGGGGGCCAGCCAAGCAGCATTGGAGAAATGGAAGAAGAGGCAGGGTGCAGTGATGCCCAACAGCTTTTTCTCTCTTCCTCTGAAGAGGCGGGTGGGCCAGTGGCTCCGGTCACCACATCGCAGGCCGCATCAGCTGATGATGACACTCAGGTGCCACTTACTGGTGCGTGCTCTGCTGCTGAGACTACCCAGGAGGAGCAGTTGGGGGCAGAGGGTAGTGTAGATGATGAGGTCCTCGACCCATCTTGGCGTGAGGGACAGGAAGGTGGTGGGAGCAGCTCTGAGGAAGAGATTCCCCGTACGGCCCAAAGAGGGAGAGGGAGGGGGAAGACTGCGGATCCTGCAGCCTCCGCTTTGGCACCCGTTAGGAGCATGTCTCTTCCAAAAGCCAAAAAGGGCGCTCCCAAGACTTGCAGTGCCTGGTCCTTTTTTGACACAGTTGCAGATGACATTTGCTATGTCAGATGCAAGGTGTGTCATCAAAAAGTCAAAAGAGGGAAAAATGTCAGCAACCTCAATACCTCCAACATGTGGAAACATGTGCGCACCAGGCACCCGGCGGAGTTAGAAAAACACACTGAAGAGCTAGGCCAACCAACAGCGGCAGCTACCACCTCTTCAGCTCGTGTTGCCTCTTCCTCCAGCTCACACGCAGCTGGTTCGGCTTCCTCCCAGGATCGCCGTGGAAGAACCTCTGGCCCTGTTGTCCAGAGACCCGCTGTAATTCCACCCGCAGCACCACTTTCCCAGTCATCCACACACTCCCAGCCCAGTCTACAGCCATCGGTAGTACAGGCTTGGGAGAAAAGGCGGCCTTTCTCGTCAAACCACCCACGAGCACAGGCTCTGACTGCAGGCATTGCCAAACTTCTGTCACTGGAAATGCTGTCATTCAGGCTGGTGGAGACTGACAGCTTCCGTGACTTTATGTCATTGGCAGTCCCACAGTACAATGTGCCCAGCCGCTTTTACTTCAGCAGGCAAGCCGTCCCTGCCCTGCACAAGCATGTGGAGGGACACATAAAACACGCGCTACTGAACGCCATCAGTAGCAAGGTCCACCTCACCACCGATGCGTGGACCAGTCAACATGGACAGGGGCGATACCTTTCCCTCACTGCCCATTGGGTTAATGTCGTTGAGCCGGGTACAGACCGTGCGAGTGGCGCAGGACGTGTCCTGCCCACTCCAAGGATTGCAGGAATCCATTCTGTATGCATTGACTCCTCCTCTTACACCAGTTCCTCAGAATCATCGCTGCAGGAGCCGTCACAGTCCACCTCCACATGGACCCGTGATGAACGTGTACCTGTTACGACCGACATGAGCACAGCCGTGGCCAAACGTCAACAGGCCGTCTTGAAATTAATTTTTTGGGGGAATCGTAGCCACACAGCGCAGGAGCTCTGGAATGCCATAAAGCAGGAGAGCGATGTGTGGTTTGTGCCAGCGAATCTCCAGCCAGGCATGGTAGTGTGTGATAATGGCCGAAATCTGGTGGCAGCTCTGGGCCTCGGCAACCTCACTCACATCCCATGTCTGGCACATGTGCTCAATTTGGTCATGCAGAGCTTTTTGAAGGACTATCCGGATCTTGATGCACTGCTGCACAAGGTCCGCCTAGAGTGTGCTCACTTGCGGCGTTCCAGCACGGCAAAAGCGCGCATTGCGGCTCTGCAGCGCCGACACCGCCTGCCGGAACATCGCAACATATGTGACCTACCTACCAGGTGGAATTCCACGTTACATATGTTGGAGCGGTTGTGTGAGCAGCAGCAAGCTGTAATGGAGTACCAGCTGCTTCAGGCGCAAAGAAGTCGCACTCAGCGCCGTACAGACTTCACAACCACAGACTGGGCCACTATGAATGACGTCTGCCAGGTTTTGCGTCCCTTTGATTATTCCATGCGGATGGCGAGTGCAGATGATGCACTAGTCAGCATGACTGTCCCCCTTATCTGCCTGCTTGAAAAATCACTGCAAGCGCTAAGGGATGATGTTGTGGAAGAGGTGGAGGATGAGGATTCACCATTTCCATCATCTTCTGGACAGTCAGCGCCACGTGGTTCCTCACAAACGCGTAGGCAGGGGACAGTTTGTGAGGAGGATGAGGAGGAGTCAATGGAGGAGGAAGACATCCGTCCAGAGGAGGGAGTTTCACAATTGTCCAGTACTCAGTGTGTACAGCGAGGGTGGGGTGATGACGAGCGGGCAGAGATCACGCCTCCAGCAGGGGACAGCGTTTCTTGGGCAGTTGGCAGTCTGCAGCACATGGTGGATTACATGCTGCAGTGCCTGAGAAACGACCGCCGCATCGCCCACATTCTCAACATGTCTGATTATTGGGTGTTCACCCTCCTCGATCCTCGCTACCGGGACAACGTAGAAAGCCTCATCACACCATTGAACCGGGAGCGAAAAATGCGGGAGTACCAAGACACACTGGTGAATTCCATCATCTTCTCCATTCCAACTGAGAGAAGTGCTGCTAGTGCATTCCAAAGCAGCTCAGTGCGTCCAGGCAGTGGTGGAGGCTCTGCACAAAGAGGGAGCAGAAGCAGTGCCTCTGCCCAAGGCAAGACCAGTATGGCCCAACTGTGGCACAGTTTTCTGTGCCCCCCACAAAAGTCTACACCATCACAGACGGCTCCAGTCAGCAGGAGGCAACGGTTCCCTCAGATGGTGACAGACTACATGTCTTGCCCTCTTGCTGTACTCCCAGACGGCTCTTCCCCTTTCAAGTTTTGGGTCTCAAAGCTGGATACATGGCCAGAGCTAAGCCAGTATGCATTGGAGGTGCTGTCTTGCCCTGCGGCCAGTGTATTATCGGAACGTGTCTTTAGTGCTGCAGGTGGTGTACTAACTGACCGTCGCATGCGACTATCCTCCGATAACGTTGACCGGCTTACTTTCCTGAAAATGAACAAGGCCTGGATCTCGCAGGAATTTGCCACTCCTCTTCCTGATTAAATAATTAGGTCACTGTATACGTTATCCAGGTCTCCTGTTGTGTTCATCTTTCTACCACCTGAACTTAAATTCCTGGGCTCCAACACCGCCAGTTGAGGCTCAGAAGTGCCGTCTGCACAGTCAAAACATACGACCCAGTGTTATTGGGTTTCAGTAACGTCAGCTGATCCCCAGCTGTGTAGCCGGCAATGTGTCCTGCGACCGCCACGCTGACACAACAACTGAAATGTAAGGGAATCTGTCCCCCCCCCCAAGGCGTTTGTTACTGAAAGAGCCACCTTGTGCAGCAGTAATGCTGCACAAGGAAAAGGTAGCTATTTTTGTTTAGCTCCTTGCACACGCAGAACTTAACACTTATAAAATGTGTCCACTGATACCGTAAAACCGTCCCGGAGGTGGGACTTTCCTTCGTAATATGACGCAGCACAGCCGTCATTCCTACCCCCTTGGCGCCGTGCCCCGGCTCCTCAGCGTTGTTTGATTCTGTCCCGGAGCCTGCGCTGTTATGTTATCCCGTGGCCAGGCACACTTAGCGCTGCCCGTCTTCTGGCATCATTTGGTGTCAGGATGGCTGCGCCTGTGCGGCCGCGCTGGCCGAGAGCCCGCCTCGCAGTGTCTTCTGATTTAATCCCACTGGGGGCCTGGGATCCATGGACATGCGCAGTGCATATCTGAACCTCCACCTCTCACTCATCTCCCTATGGCTTCTTCAGACTGTTCGGTGTCAGCTGGTCCCTAATAGCATGCCACGGCCGTGACACCGCACAGTCTTAAGAAGCCGTAGGGAGGGGAGTGAGAGGCGAGGATATGCACTGCGCATGGCCATGGATCCCAGGCCCCCAGTGGGATTAAATCAGAAGACACTGCGAGGCGGGCTCTCGGCCAGCGCGGCCGCACAGGCGCAGCCAGCCTGACACCAAATGATGTCAGAAGATGGGCAGCGCTAAGTGTGCCTGGCCACGGGATAACATAACAGCGCAGGCTCCGGGACGGAATCAAACAACGCTGAGGAGCCGGGGTGCGGCGCCGGGGGGGTAGGAATGACGGCTGTGCTGCGTCATATTACGAAGGAAAGTCCCACCTCCGGGACGGTTTCACGGTTTCAGGGGACACATTTTATAAGTGTTTAGTTCTGTGTTTGCAAGGAGCATGATGAAAAGAGCCACCTTTTCCTTTTGCATCTTTTGTGCTGCACAAGCTGGCTCTTTCAGCTACAAACGCCTTGGGGGGGGGGTTAAAGGTTCCCTTTCGACTTTCTCAGGCTTCGGCCTACATTGTGTTCCTCTGCTTTTCCACCTGTCCCTGGGCTCCAACACCGCTAGTTGCCGTCCAGAAGTGCTGTACGCACAGTCCCAACAGTCGCTCCTCTGTTATTGGGGTTCAGTAACGTCAGCTGTTCCCCAGCTGTGTGTGTGGCAATCCCTCCTACCTCCTCCTACCTCCTCCTCCTCCACCTGTCCCTGGGCTCCAACACCGCTAGTTGCCGTCCAGAAGTGCTGTACGCACAGTCCCAACAGTCCCTCCTCTGTTATTGGGGTTCAGTAACGTCAGCTGTTCCCCAGCTGTGTGTGTGGCAATCCCTCCTACCTCCTCCTACCTCCTCCTCCTCCACCTGTCCCTGGGCTCCAACACCACTAGTTGCCATCCAGATGTGCTGTCCGCACAGTCCCAACAGTCCCTCCTCTGTTATTGGGGTTCAGTAACGTCAGCTGTTCCCCAGCTGTGTGTGTGGCAATCCCTCCTACCTCCTCCTACCTCCTCCTCCTCCACCTGTCCCTGGGCTCCAACACCGCTAGTTGCCGTCCAGATGTGCTGTCCGCACAGTCCCAACAGTCCCTCCTCTGTTATTGAGGTTCAGTAACGTCAGCTGTTCCCCTGCTGTGTGTGTGGCAATCCCTCCTACCTCCTCCTACCTCCTCCTACCTCCTCCTCCTCCACCTGTCCCTGGGCTCCAACACCGCTAGTTGCCGTCCAGATGTGCTGTCCGCACAGTCCCAACAGTCCCTCCTCTGTTATTGGGGTTCAGTAATGTCAGCTGTTCCCCAGCTGTGTGTGTGGCAATCCCTTCTACCTCCTCCTACCTCCTCCTCCTCCACCTGTCCCTGGGCTCCAACACCGCTAGTTGCCGTCCAGATGTGCTGTCCGCACAGTCCCAACAGTCCCTCCTCTGTTATTGGGGTTCAGTAACGTCAGCTGTTCCCCAGCTGTGTGTGTGGCAATCCCTCCTACCTCCTCCTACCTCCTCCTACCTCATCCTCCTCCACCTGTCCCTGGGCTCCAACACCGCTAGTTGCCATCCAGATGTGCTGTCCGCACAGTCCCAACAGTCCCTCCTCTGTTATTGGGGTTCAGTAACGTCAGCTGTTCCCCAGCTGTGTGTGTGGCAATCCCTCCTAACTCCTCCTACCTCCTCCTACCTCCTCCTCCTCCACCTGTCCCTGGGCTCCAACACCGCTAGTTGCCATCCAGATGTGCTGTCCGCACAGTCCCAACAGTCCCTCCTCTGTTATTGGGGTTCAGTAACGTCAGCTGTTCCCCTGCTGTGTGTGTGGCAATCCCTCCTACCTCCTCCTACCTCCTCCTCCTCCACCTGTCCCTGGGCTCCAACACCGCTAGTTGCCGTCCAGAAGTGCTGTACGCACAGTCCCAACAGTCCCTCCTCTGTTATTGGGGTTCAGTAACGTCAGCTGTTCCCCAGCTGTGTGTGTGGCAATCCCTCCTACCTCCTCCTACCTCCTCCTACCTCCTCCTCCTCCACCTGTCCCTGGGCTCCAACACCGCTAGTTGCCATCCAGATGTGCTGTCCGCACAGTCCCAACAGTCCCTCCTCTGTTATTGGGGTTCAGTAACTTCAGCTGTTCCCCTGCTGTGTGTGTGGCAATCCCTCCTACCTCCTCCTACCTCCTCCTCCTCCACCTGTCCCTGGGCTCCAACACCGCTAGTTGCCATCCAGAAGTGCTGTACGCACAGTCCCAACAGTCCCTCCTCTGTTATTGGGGTTCAGTAACGTCAGCTGTTCCCCAGCTGTGTGTGTGGCAATCCCTCCTACCTCCTCCTACCTCCTCCTCCTCCACCTGTCCCTGGGCTCCAACACCGCTAGTTGCCGTCCAGAAGTGCTGTACGCACAGTCCCAACAGTCCCTCCTCTGGTATTGGGGTTCAGTAACGTCAGCTGTTCCCCAGCTGTGTGTGTGGCAATCCCTCCTACCTCCTCCTACCTCCTCCTCCTCTACCTGTCCCTGGGCTCCAACACCGCTAGTTGCCGTCCAGATGTGCTGTCCGCACAGTCCCAACAGTCCCTCCTCTGTTATTGGGGTTCAGTAACGTCAGCTGTTCCCCTGCTGTGTGTGTGGCAATCCCTCCTACCTCCTCCTACCTCCTCCTCCTCCACCTGTCCCTGGGCTCCAACACCGCTAGTTGCCGTCCAGATGTGCTGTCCGCACAGTCACAACAGTCCCTCCTCTGTTATTGGGGTTCAGTAACGTCAGCTGTTCCCCTGCTGTGTGTGTGGCAATCCCTCCTACCTCATCCTACCTCCTCCTCCTCCACCTGTCCCTGGGCTCCAACACCGCTAGTTGCCATCCAGATGTGCTGTCCGCACAGTCCCAACAGTCCCTCCTCTGTTATTGGGGTTCAGTAACGTCAGCTGTTCCCCAGCTGTGTGTGTGGCAATCCCTCCTACCTCCTCCTACCTCCTCCTCCTCCACCTGTCCCTGGGCTCCAACACCGCTAGTTGCCATCCAGATGTGCTGTCCGCACAGTCCCAACAGTCCCTCCTCTGTTATTGGGGTTCAGTAACGTCAGCTGTTCCCCAGCTGTGTGTGTGGCAATCCCTCCTACCTCCTCCTACCTCCTCCTACCTCCTCCTCCTCCACCTGTCCCTGGGCTCCAACACTGCTTTTTGCCGTCCAGATGTGCTGTCTGCACAGTCCCAACAGTCCCTCCTCTGTTATTGGGGTTCAGTAACGTCAGCTGTTCCCCTGCTGTGTGTGTGGCAATCCCTCCTACCTCCTCCTACCTCCTCCTCCTCCACCTGTCCCTGGGCTCCAACACCGCTAGTTGCCGTCCAGATGTGCTGTCCACACAGTCCCAACAGTCCCTCCTCTGTTATTGGGGTTCAGTAACGTCAGCTGTTCCCCAGCTGTGTGTGTGGCAATCCCTCCTACCTCCTCATACCTCCTCCTACCTCCTCCTACCTTCTCCTCCTCCACCTGTCCCTGGGCTCCAACACCGCTAGTTGCCGTCCAGATGTGCTGTCCGCACAGTCCCAACAGTCCCTCCTCTGTTATTGGGGTTCAGTAACGTCAGCTGTTCCCCAGCTGTGTGTCTGGCAATCCCTCCTACCTCCTCCTACCTCCTCCTCCTCCACCTGTCCCTGGGCTCCAACACCGCTAGTTGCCGTCCAGAAGTGCTGTACGCACAGAGCCAAACACCTCGCCAATGTGTTAGTGGGGTTCAGCACCACCAGCTGTTCCCCTGCTGTGTATACGGCAACGTGTACTGCGACCGCCACGCAGACACAAGAACTGAAATTGAAGGGAACCTGTCCCCCCCCCAGGCGTTTGTTACTGAAGGAGCCACCTTGTGCAGCAGTAATGATGCAAAGGGAAAAAGTGCCTCTTTTCGTGGTGCTCCTTGCACATGCTGAACCTAACACTTATGAAATGTGTCCCCACACACCGTTAAACCGTCCGGTAGGTGGAACTTTCCTTTGTCGTGTGACGCAGCACAGCCATCATTTTTACCCCCTTGGCGCCGTGCGCCGCCTCCTCAGCGTTGTTTGAATCTGTCCCGGAGCCTGCGCTGTTAGGTTAGCCCTTGGCCATGCACACATGTTGCGCTGCCCGTCTTCTGACATCATTTGGTGTCAGGCTGGCTGCGCCAGCTGATCCCTAATAGCATGCCACGGCCGTGACACCGCACAGTCTGAAGAAGCCATAGGGAGGGGAGTGAGAGGCGAGGATATGCACTGCGCATGGCCACGGATCACAGGCCCGCGGTGGGATTACATTAGACGACACTGCGAGGCGGGATCTCGGCCAGCGCACCCGCACAGGCGCAGCCAGCCTGACACCAAATGATGTCAGAAGACGGGCAGCGCAACATGTGTGCATGGCCAAGGGCTAACCTAACAGCGCAGGCTCCGGGACAGATTCAAACAACGCTGAGGAGGCGGCGCACGGCGCCAAGGGGGTAAAAATGATGGCTGTGCTGCGTCACACGACAAAGGAAAGTTCCACCTACCGGACGGTTTAACGCTGTGAGGGGACACATTTCATAAGTGTTAGGTTCAGCATGTGCAAGGACCATAATTAAAAGAGCTAAGTTTACCTTTTCCAGCATTAGTGCAGTACACAATGGCTCTTTCAGCTACAAACGCCTGGGGGGGGGTTAAAGGTTTCCTTTCAACTTGCTCCAGTGCAGGCTTCGGCCTACACTCCGCTCCCCCTGCTCCTCCTGCTGACCCTGGGCTCTAACACCGCCAGTTTTGGCCCAGATGTGCTAGCTGCACAGAGAAAAACACCAGCCAATGTGTCAGTGGGGTTCAGCACCGCCAGCTGTTCCCCTGCTGTGTAGCCGGCAACGTGTCCTGTGACCGCCACGCAGACACAAGAACTGAAATTGAAGGGAACCTGTCCCCCCTCCCCCAGGTGTTTCTATGTTTTACAGCCACCTTGTACAGCAGTAATGCTGCATGTGTGCAAGGTGGCTCAGAAACTTATTCTCCTTGCACTCGTGGAACTGAACACGTCTAAAATGTGTCCTCTGTGACCATTAAAACGTCCTTCAGGTGTGATTTTCCTTTGTATTGACACGCAACAAGCTCCTTGGTAACGCTGCCCGTCTTCTGGCATCATTGTTTGGCTGGGTGCACCTCTGCGGCCGCCTTGCCCCACACAACGCCCCTCGGTGTCTTATTTATTTTGACTGCGAGGGTGTGATTGACGGGCATGAACGGTGCATTTCTTCGCCTGTATCTCATCTCCTTCCGCCTTCTTCGGACTGTGCGGCTTCATGGCCGTGGCATGCGATAAGGGATCAGCTGACGCCGCATAGTCTGAAGCAGGTGTAAGGACCCGAGTGTGAGAGGCGAACATATGTGCTGTTCCAGGCCATTAATCCCAGCCCCGCAGTGTTTTAACTATGTCAAGACACTGCGGGGCTGGGATTCATGGGCATCGCGAACCGCATCGGCCGACATCAAATGATGTCAGAGGACGGGCAGCACTAACAGCGCAAGGCCAAGGGATAACACGACAGCGCAGAGTCCTGTGCAACAAATAACGATGCTCAGGAGGCCGCGCAAAGCACCAAGGTGGCATTTTTGCCAGCTGTACTGCGTCTCCTTACGAGGGGAACTCACGCCTCCAAAACAGTTTGACTGTGTAAGGGCCTAAATGTTGTACGCGTTCCTTTCAGCATGTGCAAGGAGCAAAATTAAAAGAGCAACCTTTCACTTGTGCAGCATTACTGCTGCCCAAGCTGTGGCTCTTGTAGTTTTTCACCCCTGAGGGGGGGTTAAAGGTTACTTTTAAAATCGGTTCAATTAGGCTTCGGCCTACACTCTGCTCCGCCTGCAGAGCCCGGGCTCCAACACCGTTAGTTGCTGTCCGGAAGTGCTGGCTGCACAGAGCCAAACACCTCGCCAATGTGTCAGTGGGGTTCAGCACCGCCAGCTGTTCCCCTGCTGTGCAGCCGGCAATGTGTCCTGCAACTGCCACGCAGACACAACAGACCCAAAGCTGCCGCCAGTGCAGGCTTCGGCCTACACTCTGCTCCCTCTCCTCCTCCTGCTGACCCCGGGCTCTAACACCGCCAGTTGGGGCCCGGTACTGCTAGCTGCACAGAGAAAAACACCAGCCAATGTGTCAGTGGGGTTCAGCACCGCCAGCTGTTCCCCTGCTGTGCAGCCGGCATCGTGTCCTGCAAAAGCCACGCAGACACCAGAACTGAAATTGAAGGGAACCTGTCCCCCCTCCCCCAGGCGTTTGTACGTTTTTAAGGCCACCTTGTACAGCGGTAATGCTGCATGTGTGCAAGGTGGCTCATAAACGTATTCTCCTCGCACATGTGGAACTGAAAACACGTCTAAAATGTGTCCTCTGTGTGACCATTTAACCGTCCCGGTGGTGTGACTTTCCTTTGTAATGACACGCTGCAACCCCCTTGGTAGCGCTGCCCGTCTTCTGGCATCATTGTTTGGCTGCCTGCGCCTCTGCGGCCGCCCTGACCCGCACAACGCCCCTCGGTGTCTTATTTATTGGGACTGCGAGGGTGTGATTGATGGGCATGATCAGAGCATCAGTTCGCCTGTCCCTCATCTCCTTCCGCCTTCTTCAGACTGTGCGGCTTCATGGCCGTGGCATGCGATAAGGGATCAGCTGACGCCGCACAGTCTGAAGCGGGTGTAAGGACCCGAGTGCGAGAGGCGAACATATGTGCTGCGCCAGGCCATGAATCCCAGCCCCGCAGTGTTTTAACAATGTTAAGACACCGCGGGGCTGGGATTCATGGTCATCGCGAACCGCACCGGCCGACATTAAATGATGTCAGAAGATGGGCAGCGCTAACAGCGCTAGGCCAGGGGATAACACGACAGCGCAGACTCCTGTACAGCAAATAACAACGCTCAGGAGGCTGCACCCAGCACCAAGGTGGGATTCTTGACATCTGTGCTGCGTCTCATTACAAAGGGAACTCGCGCCTCCAACACAGTTTGACTGTATAAAGGGCTAAATGTTATACGTGTTTCATTCAGCGTGTGCAAGGAGCAAAATTAAAAGAGCAACCTTTGACTTGTGCAGCACTACTGCTGCATAAGCTGTGGCTCTTCTACTTTGTAACCCCTGAGGGGGGGTTAAAGGTTACCTTTGAAATTGGTTCAATTAGGCTTCGGCCTACACTCTGCTCCCCCTGCAGAGCCCTGGGCTCCAACACCGCCAGTTGGGGCCCGGTACTGCTAGCTGCACAGAGAAAAACACCAGCCAATGTGTCAGTGGGGTTCAGCACCGCCAGCTGTTCCCCTGCTGTGCAGCCGGCAACGTGTCCTGCAACTGCCACGCAGGCACAACAGACCCAAAGCTGCCGCCAGTGCAGGCTTCGGCCTACACTCTGCTCCCTCTCCTCCTCCTGCTGACCCCGGGCTCTAACACCGCCAGTTGGGGCCTGGTACTGCTAGCTGCACAGAGAAAAACACCAGCCAATGTGTCAGTGGGGTTCAGCACCGCCAGCTGTTCCCCTGCTGTGCAGCCGGCAACGTGTCCTGCAACTGCCACGCAGGCACAACAGACCCAAAGCTGCCGCCAGTGCAGGCTTCGGCCTACACTCTGCTCCCTCTCCTCCTCCTGCTGACCCCGGGCTCTAACACTGCCAGTTGGGGCCCGGTACTGCTAGCTGCACAGAGAAAAACACCAGCCAATGTGTCAGTGGGGTTCAGCACTGCCAGCTGTTCCCCTGCTGTGCAGCCGGCATCGTGTCCTGCAAAAGCCACGCAGACCACTTGCTCTTGTACCTTCTGCTCCCCATCCTGGTTCCAGTACCGTCAGCTGGTTCCGGGCAGAGCCTTTGGCTTAGGTGCCTCCCTCTGGGTATCCGAGTTCCACCAACGTCAGGTGGTCCTTGGTAGTGCTTTCAGGCACGGGTACCTCCTGCTTAGTAACCGGGTTCCAGTAACGTCAGCTGGTCCTCGGTCGTTCCATTGGCTCTTGGACCTTCGGCTACCCATCCGGGTTCCAGCACCGTCAGCTGGTTCTCTGCAGTGTCTTTTGCTCTTGTACCTTCTGCTCCCCATCCTGGTTCCAGTACCGTCAGCTGGTTCCGGGCAGAGCCTTTGGCTTAGGTGCCTCCCTCTGGGTATCTGAGTTCCACCAACGTCAGGTGGTCCTTGGTAGTGCTTTCAGGCATGGGTACCTCCTGCTTAGTAACCGGGTTCCAGTAACGTCAGCTGGTCCTCGGTAGTTCCATTGGCTCTTGGACCTTCGGGTAGCCATCCGAGTTCCAGTTCCATCAGCCGGTTCTCGGCATTTTCTCAGCCTTCTTGTACCTTCTGCTACATTTCCAAGTTCAAGAGACTAAACACGATGACCCGGAAGACCACCCCTAAGATGACGACGACACCAGAGACGACAACCACCGTGATGACGACGACCCTGGAGACGATGACCCTGAAGACCACCCCGATGACGACGACCCCGGAGACGACGACCCTGAAGACCACCCCGATGACGACGACCCCGGAGACGACGACCCTGGAGACGACGACGACCTGGAAGACCGAGAAGCAGAAGAACAAGAGGCTGCAGAACAAAGAGCAGAAGAACATTAAGCATAACACTAAATATCAGAGCAAAAAATATTATCTAAATTATAAGCAGAAGAAGACTAAGCAGTGTATGGGGGTGAGTCCGTTCCTCCTCGTGGTGCCCCTGGATAAAGCCTGATGCTGCAGGCCAAACTGAACGCGGACAAATGTAACTGTTTTGTGACAGGCAGAACGGAAGGTGTAATCTTCAAACTTTTATAGATAACAACTACGGGAATGCCTGTCACAAATAAGAATATGATGAAGAAGTAGAATATGATGAAGATAATAGTAAAATAAAAAGAATATGAACAATGTAACCAAAAAAATAATAGGTAGAAGATGAAGAAGAAGATGAATAAGGTGAAGAAGTTGATGTCAAAGAAGCTGATGATGAGGATAATGAAGAAGAAAGTGTGGGAGAAGTAAAAAAGAAGGTGAAGGGCGTGGAAGTAGTGAAACATCAATATCTGACAAAATAAAAAAAAAATTAACATAGTCAAAATCTTTCTAACGCCGAACGTCATAAAAAAAAAACAAAATCCTGCTATTCTATTACATTGGGCTAAACCTCTGTGCCTTTAATGTCTCCGCCACGTCCCCCAATACATCCTACATTATTCTTAGTTGTTTTGCTTCATGTAGAATTAACCTACAAGGAAAGAAAGGGTTTATTTTAATTCCGATATTTTCGTCCCATTGACTTGCATTGGGATCGGGTATCGGTATCGGATTAGATCCGATATTTTGACGGTATCGGCCGATACTTTCCGATACCGATACTTTCCGATATCGGAAGGTATCGCTCAACACTAATAATGACATATCACAAAATAAGTCTTGGAGATGGAGGTGCAAAGTCTGGATTATGCAGGATTTTAGTCTTAGAACAGTTCCAGAATGGAGGGCACAGGAAGGGTGATAGACAGAGATGAGGGAGAAGATATAGGTTGGTGCAGAACTGTGGAGATCTTTGTGAGTGAGAGAGATGAGTTTGTATTATATTCTGTAGCAGATGAGCAACCAGTGTAATGACTGGCACAAGATGGAGGCATCGGTGTCGCATTTAGAACAGATTGGAGAGGATAAATTTTGGTTAGAGGAAAACCAATCAGTAAAGAGTTGCAGTACTCCAGACGTGAAAGAGTGACAATAAGAGTTTTTGCAGTTTCAAAGGTGAGAAAAGTTTGGATTCTGGAGATGTTTTTAAGATGCAGGTAACATGAGCAGCTAGTAAGTGATTGCATATTGAGAATAAAGGAAAATTTTGTATCAAATATGACCAACAAGACAGTGAGAGTGGGAGTTATGGTTGAACTGGATCGCCCCCCAAGGGCCGTGGGGTACTCGGTACCGGGTCCTTCGGTTCACAGTGGCCCTGGGACATCCGTATAAAAGGGAAAGGCCTTTAAAGGGATAAAGTTTATGTTCGTGATGCCACCTTTGGTATTCGGTCAGGGTGACCGAAGCTGCTTTAAGGGGTCCGCTGGGGTGATGTTATGGCAGCTAGATGGTATACCTTCACACAGGTGAAGTATGTCCCCAGGGCTTACCAGTATGTAGATGGTGCTATAGTGAATGGCGCAGTGAAGAACGAGGACACAAGGTTGCAGTCTCTTTACCTTTACTGAAGACTTCAGCATCCACAGTCCAGGGCACCAGATCACAGGGCACGCAGAGTCCGGCCGGTTTGGAGGCAAGTCCAGAGTTCCCTTGTCCAGGTGGAAATCAGTAGCCTTCCCTTGTGCTGCGGTGGTGTAGTCCCTTACTGCCTATGGCTTCACATAAGGGTCTCACAGATGCGATGTTTCACTCTCTCTGTCCCCCCGCATAGGATAGGACAAAACCCATATGACTGGTGACTTGAGCCTGTTTATAGGGTCTCTTAGATAACCCGGCTCAGGTGTCACTGTGCCTCCTGGGTGTAAGTGCGGACAGGTAACCTGCAATTAGCTGTCCTGATGGTCTCTGAAATAAGGCGTAGATGTCCTTACTCCCTCAGGGTTCCGGCTACCGGGATTTTGTGCCTCAGAAGGAGGCAGCCTGAGTGGGGCTGGTCTGTTATGGACCTGGTGGTTAGGTGCACCTGGAATGACCTGATGGTTAAACTTGAAGACAGGACAAGCTCTGGGAAGTGGGAACTCTGCTGACCGCAAATCCTAATCCTAACACACACACTAGAAATAGCTGTGGAGCGTACCTAACTCTCCCTAGATGCCTCTTCACAGCCTAAGAGCTAACTACCCCTAAAGATAGGAAAATAAGCCTTACCTTGCCTCAGAGAAATTTCCCCAAAGGTAAAGGCAGCCCCCCACATATATTAACTGTGAGTTAAGAGGAAAGTCACAAACACAGGGATGAAACAGGTTTCAGCAAAGGAGGCCAGACTTACTAGATAGACTGAGAATAGGAAAGGAATCTATGCGGTCAGCACAAAAAACTACAAAAAGCCACGCAGAGTGTGCAAAAAGACCCCCGCACTGACTCACGGTGCGGAGGTGCCACTCTGCAACCCAGAGCTTCCAGCTAGCAAGGCAATATCATGTTAGCAAGCTGGACTAGAACTTAGCAAGCACTAAGAAACATATTCAGTACAAAATGAACAACAAATGAACTAGCAGGGACTTAGCTTTTGCTGGAGTAGACAGGTAATCAGAAAGATCCAAGACAGATCTGAACCAGTACTAATACATTGACAGCTGGCATGGAGTAAAGATCTGAGTGGAGTTAAATAGAGAAGCCAGCCTAGCCGCAAACGAGGGCAGCTGAGGGAGCAACCTCAGAACCAGCAGTTCCACTCACAGCCACCAGAGGGAGTCCACGGACAGAACTCGCCGAAGTACCATTCATGACCACAGGAGGGAGTTCAAGAACGGAATTCACAACAGTACCCCCCCCTTGAGGAGGGGTCACTGAACCCTCACCAGAGCCCCCAGGCCGATCAGGACGAGCCAAATGAAAGGCACGAACTAACTCAGCCGCATGGACATCGGAGGCAAAAACCCAGGAATTATCCTCCTGACCATAGCCCTTCCATTTGACCAGGTACTGAAGTTTCCGTCTCGAAATACGAGAATCTAAAATCTTCTCCACCACATACTCCAACTCCCCCTCGACCAACACCGGAGAAGGAGGGTCAATGGAGGGAACCATAGGCGCACATATCTCCGCAACAATGACCTATGGAACACATTATGGATGGCAAAAGAAGCTGGAAGGGCCAAACGAAACGACACAGGATTGAGAATTTCAGAAATCTTATAAGGACCAATGAAACGAGGCTTAAACTTAGGAGAAGAAACCTTCATAGGGACATGACGAGACGACAACCAAACCAAATCCCCAACACGAAGTCGGGGACCAATACAGCGACGGCGGTTGGCGAAACGTTGAGCCTTCTCCTGGGACAATGTCAAATTGTCCACTACATGAGTCCAAATTTGCTGCAACCTCTCCACCACATAATCCACACCAGGACAGTCCGAAGGCTCAACCTGCCCTGAAGAAAAACGAGGATGAAAACCAGAATTACAAAAAAAAGGCGAAACCAAAGTAGCCGAACTGGCCCGATTATTAAGGGCGAACTCAGCCAATGGCAAGAAGGTCACCCAATCATCCTGATCAGCAGAAACAAAGCATCTCAGATAGGTCTCCAAAGTCTGATTAGTTCGTTCGGTTTGGCCATTTGTCTGAGGATGGAAAGCCGAAGAGAAAGACAAATCAATGCCCATCTTAGCACAAAAGGACCGCCAAAACCTTGAAACAAACTGGGAACCTCTGTCCGACACGATGTTCTCCGGAATGCCATGCAAACGAACCACATGCTGGAAAAATAGTGGAACCAAATCAGAGGAGGAAGGTAATTTAGGCAAGGGTACCAAATGGACCATCTTAGAGAAGCGATCACAAACCACCCAGATGACCAACATCCTTTGAGAGACAGGGAGATCTGAAATAAAATCCATGGAAACATGCGTCCAAGGCCTTTTCGGGACTGGCAAGGGCAAAAGTAACCCACTGGCACGAGAACAGCAGGACTTGGCCCGAGCACAAGTCCCACAGGACTGCACAAAAGAACGCACATCCCGTGACAAGGAAGGCCACCAAATCTCTGGTACCAAAAATCCCAGGATGACCAGCCAACACCGAACAATGAACCTCAGAGATAACTCTACTAGTCCATCTATCAGGGACAAACAGTTTCTCTGCTGGACAACGGTCAGGTCTATCAGCCTGAAACTCCTGCAGCGCCCGCCGCAAATCAGGTGAGATGGCAGACAGTATTACCCCCTCTTTGAGAATACCAGCCGGCTCAGGAACTCCCGGGGAATCAGGCACAAAACTCCTTGAAAGGGCATCGGCCTTCACATTCTTAGCACCCGGAAGGTATGAAACCACAAAATTGAAACGGGAGAAAAACAGCGACCATCGAGCCTGTCTAGGATTCAACCGCTTAGCAGACTCGAGATAAGTCAGATTCTTGTGATCCGTTAAGACCACTACGCGATGCTTGGCTCCCTCGAGCCAATGTCGCCACTCCTCAAACGCCCACTTCATAGCCAACAACTCCCGATTGCCAACATCATAATTACGCTCAGCAGGCGAAAACTTTCTAGAAAAGAAAGCACATGGCTTCATCACAGAGCCATCAGAAGATCTTTGAGACAAAACAGCCCCTGCTCCAATCTCAGAAGCATCAACCTCGACCTGAAAAGGGAGCAAAACATCTGGCTGACACAACACAGGGGCCAAAGAGAAACGACGTTTCAACTCCTGAAAAGCCTCAACGGCCGCAGAGGACCAATTCACCACATCAGCACCTTTCTTGGTCAAATCAGTCAATGGTTTAACAACACTAGAAAAATTAGCGATGAAGCGACGGTAAAAATTAGCAAAGCCCAGGAATTTCTGAAGGCTCTTCACAGATGTAGCCTGAGTCCAATCATAAATGGCCTGAACTTTAACAGGATCCATCTC
The DNA here is from genome assembly GCF_051348905.1 of Ranitomeya variabilis. Classification (NCBI taxonomy): domain Eukaryota; kingdom Metazoa; phylum Chordata; class Amphibia; order Anura; family Dendrobatidae; genus Ranitomeya; species Ranitomeya variabilis. Next base: position 75,174,558 of record NC_135239.1, on the reverse strand, counting down.
GATAGTAGAAGGGGAAAAAATGAAGCCCAAAAAGGAAACCTTCTGAACTCCGAAGAGACATTTAGACCCCTTCACAAACAAATAATTAGCACGAAGAACCTGGAACACCATTCTGACCTGCTTCACATGAGACTCCCAATCATCTGAAAAGACCAAAATATCATCCAAATATACAATAATGAATCTATCCAAATACTTTCGGAAGATGTCATGCATAAAGGACTGAAACACAGATGGAGCATTAGAAAGCCCGAATGGCATCACCAGGTACTCAAAATGGCCCTCGGGCATATTAAATGCTGTTTTCCATTCATCGCCTTGTTTAATACGCACGAGATTATACGCCCCTCGAAGATCTATCTTGGTGAACCAACTAGCCCCCTTAATCCGAGCAAACAAATCAGACAGTAGAGGCAAAGGGTACTAAAATTTGACCGTGATTTTATTGAGAAGGCGGTAATCTATACAAGGTCTCAGAGAACCATCCTTTTTGGCCACAAAAAAGAACCCTGCTCCCAACGGTGACGACGACGGGCGAATATGCCCTTTCTCCAAGGACTCCTTTATATAACTCCGCATAGCGGCGTGTTCCAGCACAGATAAATCGAAAAGCCGTCCCTTAGGAAATTTACTACCAGGAATCAAATTAATAGCACAATCACAATCCCTATGAGGAGGTAGGGCACTGGATTTGGGCTCATCAAATACATCTCGGTAATCCGACAAAAACTCAGGGACTTCAGAAGGAGTAGAAGGAGAAATTGACAACAATGGAACGTCACCATGTACCCCTTGACAACCCCAACTGGACACAGACATTGATTTCCAATCCAATACTGGATTATGGACCTGTAGCCATGGCAAACCCAACACGACCACATCATGCAAATTATGCAACACCAAAAAGCGAACATCTTCCTGATGTGCAGGAGCCATGCACATGGTCAACTGAGTCCAGTACTGAGGTTTATTCTTGGCCAAAGGTGTAGCATCAATTCCCCTTAATGGAATAGGATACTGCAAGGGCTCCAAGAAAAAACCACAGCGCCTGGCAAACTCCAAGTCCATCAAATTCAGGGCAGCGCCCGAGTCCACAAATGCCATAACAGAGTAGGATGACAAAGAGCAAATCAGAGTAACGGACAAAAGAAATTTAGGCTGTACAGTACCAATGGTGACAGACCTAGCGAACCGCTTAGAGCGCTTAGGACAATCAGAGATAGCATGAGTGAAGTCACCACAGTAAAAACACAGCCCATTCTGACGTCTGTGTTCTTGCCGTTCAGCTCTAGTCAAAGTGCTATCACATCGCATAGGCTCAGGCCTCTGCTCAGAGGACACCGCCAAATGGCGCACATCCTTGCGTTCACACAAGCGCTGATCGATCTGAATGGCCAAGGACATTGACTCATTCAGACCAGCAGGCGTGGGAAACCCCACCATAACATCCTTAAGGGTTTCAGAAAGACCTTTTCTGAAAATTGCTGCAAGGGCACACTCATTCCATTGAGTAAGCACAGACCACTTTCTAAACTTCTGGCAATATACCTCCGCTTCATCCTGACCTTGACACAAAGCCAGCAGGATTTTCTCTGCCTGATCCACAGAGTTAGGTTCGTCATAAAGCAATCTAAGCGCCAGAAAAAATGCATCTACATTTAGCAATGCAGGATCTCCTGGCACAAGGGAGAATGCCCAGTATTGTGAGTCACCACATAACAAAGAAATAATGATTTTTATTTGCTGAATGGGGTCACCAGAGGAGCGGGGTTTCAAAGCAAGAAACAGTTTACAATTATTTTTGAAATTCAGAAATTTAGATCTATCTCCAAAAAACAAATCAGGAATTGGAATTCTAGGCTCTAACATAGGATTCTGAACTACATAATCTTGAATGTTTTGTACCCTCGCAGTGAGGTGATCAACACAAGAGGACAGACCTTGAATGTCCATATCTACACCTGAGTCCTGAACCACCCAGAGGTTAAGGGGAAAAGAAAGACAAAACACACTGCAGAGAAAAAAAAATGGTCTCAGAACTTCTCTTATCCCTCTATTGAGATGCATTAACACTTTGTAGGCCAGCTGTACTGGTATGGACCTGGTGGTTAGGTGCACCTGGAATGACCTGATGGTTAAACTTGAAGACAGGACAAGCTCTGGGAAGTGGGAACTCTGCTGACCGCAAATCCTAATCCTAACACACACACTAGAAATAGCTGTGGAGCGCACCTAACTCTCCCTAGACGCCTCTTCACAGCCTAAGAGCTAACTACCCCTAAAGATAGGAAAATAAGCCTTACCTTGCCTCAGAGAAATTTCCCCAAAGGTAAAGGCAGCCCCCCACATATATTAACTGTGAGTTAAGAGGAAAGTCACAAACACAGGGATGAAACAGGTTTCAGCAAAGGAGGCCAGACTTACTAGATAGACTGAGAATAGGAAAGGAATCTATGCGGTCAGCACAAAAAACTACAAAAAGCCACGCAGAGTGTGCAAAAAGACCCCCGCACCGACTCACGGTGCGGAGGTGCCACTCTGCAACCCAGAGCTTCCAGCTAGCAAGGCAATATCATGTTAGCAAGCTGGACTAGAACTTAGCAAGCACTAAGAAACATATTCAGTACAAAATGAACAACAAATGAACTAGCAGGGACTTAGCTTTTGCTGGAGTAGACAGGTCATCAGAAAGATCCGAGAGAGATCTGAACCAGTACCGATACATTGACAGCTGGCATGGAGTAACGATCTGAGTGGAGTTAAATAGAGAAGCCAGCCTAGCCGCAAACGAGGGCAGCTGAGGGAGCAACCTCAGAACCAGCAGTTCCACTCACAGCCACCAGAGGGAGTCCACGGAAAGAACTCGCCGAAGTACCATTCATGACCACAGGAGGGAGTTCGAGAACGGAATTCACAACACTGGTCCCCTTCTGGTATCCTTTCCTTTGCTTCGACTTCCTTCAAGCTCTCTGCAATACAATTTTGCCTTTCAATGTCTCTTTCTGGGAGCTGCAGCTCTGAGGGCATGCACAGCTCCTTGGACCCTCTGTCCTCCTCAGACTACTGTCTGGAACTTTCTAACTTTCCCTACAGACTACCAGTTATATATATCTACTATATAATTGTCTAAGAGTCACTTCCGTCTGTCTGTCTGTCTGTCTTTCTGTCTGTCTGTCACAGATATTCATTGGTCGCGCCCTCTGTCTGTCATGGAAATCCAGGTCGCTGATTGGTTGCGGCAAAACGGCCACGACCAATCAGCGACGGCACAGTCCGGTGGCAAAATGACCGCTCCTCCCTCCCCGCAGTCAGTGCCCGCTCCATACTCCCCTCCAGTCAGCGCTCACACAGGGTTAATTGCAGCGGTAATGGACCGCGTGATGCCACGGGTAACGCACTCCGTTACCGCTGCTGTTAACCCTGTGTGACCAACTTTTAACTATTGATGCTGCCTTTGCGGCATCAATAGTTAAAAGATCTAATGTTAAAAATAATTTAAAAAATAAAAAATCGTTACATACTCACCGTCCGTTGGCCCCTCGGATCCAGAACCGGCCTTTCCCGCTCCTCACGACGCTCTGGTGACCACTCCATGCACTGCGATCTCACGAGATGATGACGTAGCAGTCTCGCAAGACTGCTACGTCATCATCTCGCGAGACCGCAATGCACTCTTGGGTCCGGAGCACCCGAGGAGCGTCGGTAACCGCTTCGCTTGGATCCGGGGCCAACGGAAGGTGAGTATATAACTATTTTTTATTTTAATTCTTTTTTTTAACAGGGATATGATGCCCACATTGCTATATATTGCGTGGGCTGTGCAATATACTACTTGGGCTGTGCAATATAATACGTGGGCTGTGCTATATACTACGTGGGCTGTGCTATATACTACTTGGGCTGTGCAATATACTATGTGGTCTGTGCTATACACTACGTGGCCTGTGTTATACACTACATGGGCTGTGTTATACACTACGTTGGCTGTGTTATACACTACGTGGGTTGTGTTATACACTACGTGGCCTGTGTTATACACTACATGGGCTGTGTTATATATAGCGTGTGTGGGCTGTTATATACTACATGAGCTGTGTTATATGCTACGTGGGCTGTTATAAACTACGTGGCTGTGTTATATGCTATGTGGGCTGTTATACACTCCATGGGCTGTGCTATATACTACGTGGCTGTGCTATATACTCTGTGGGCTGTGTTATATACTATGTGGCTGTGCTATATACTCTGTGTGCTGTGCTATATACTCCGTGGGCTGTGCTATATACTACGTGGGCTGTGCTATATACTACATGGCTGTGCTATATACTACGTGGCTGTGCAATATACTATGTGGCTGTGCAATATACTACGTGGCTGTGCTATTTACTTCGTGGGCTGTTATATACTACATGGCCGGCCGCGAACAATCAGCGACAGGGCAGTCTGGCCGCGAATTGGCGCGGGATTTGAACCACGCTTTGCTAATTGGTCGCGGCCGGCCGAATCCTGTGTATTCAATGTATTCTAAAATCTTCATAAATAAACTACATACATATTCTAGAATACCCGATGTTTTAGAATCTGGCTACCATCTAGTATATATATACGGGGATTGTCCTAATAAATAGGAGCAGAAGCTCCCCCTGGTGGCCTGGAGTGTGAATGTGTTGCATGTTTGTGATACCTGGATGCAGTTATCCTTCCTTGCCTCCAAACGTAGCATCACTCTCCCCGAGAGGGAAACAATACCACGGCAATGACCAGGACCCTGGGGCGCAGCAGCAGAACCATCCAAGGTAATTGCAATATCGAGTATAGGTAGGTTAGTAGAGGGAGGAAAAATGAAAAGTTAAGTTTTGGAGAGATTCAGTTTCAGATAATAATACATTGTGTTAGAGATAAAAGACAGACAATCCCTGGTATTTTGTATTAACGTGTCGGTGATGTCAGGAGAAAAAGTGTAAAACTGGGTGTCATCAGCATAGAGATGATACTGGATACCAAATTTGCTGATGGTGTTTTCAATAGAGGAGGAGTAAAGAGAGAAAAGAAGAGGACCTAGGATTGAGCCTTGAGGAGCCCAGATATTAAGGGGAGGAGGAGAGGAGTAAGAGCCAACAAAAGATACAGTGAATAAGTGATCAGGGAAGTTGGAGGAGAACCAAAAGAGAGCACCATCCTTTAGGTCAATAGAGTGGACCATAGTGAGGAGGAGCTGGTGATCCACAGTGTTAAATGTGACACAGAGGTTCAGGAGAAACAGCCGAGTTGTGGAAAATATATTTTGCTGTTTATAGGTCATTGGAGACTTCAGTAGAGTATGAAGAGCAGAAACCAGATTGCAAAGGATCAAGAACAGAGTGATCTGAGAGATAGCGGATTGTTACCAAGAGAGTGGGCCAGGAATTCCAGGAGTTTATAGATAAAGTTAAGATTAGAGACAGGTCTGCAGCGCAGTTCTGGTTGAGGGATGTTTTTATTAAAGGGAATCTGTCACCCCCTGGATGATTTTGATCTATTACTATGGGAATACAGGTAATAGAATGTTTAAACCAGTCTTAGTTGTATGCCTCCTAGCTGAGATGTAGATATTGAGAAATTAATTTACAATGTTATACACTAAATACTTCTTCATGGTTCTGGGGCGTGTGGTGCCTGGAAGAAATCATTGCCTCCTTTCTTCATTATAATTAGTGTCACACAGACCTTTTCGATGCTGCAATCCCACGCATGCCCTATGCACTCGCGCAGTTATGCAAAACCTGTCCGCCTCCTATGGGCAGTATCTGCATTGATCTTCTGTGCAGGCACGGTGAGTCATTGGCTGCTCAGAAGATCAATGCAGACACTAGCCATGGGGGGGCAGACAGGGTTTGCCTAACCACGCACGTGCATAGCGCATTCACGGGATTACAGTATAGAACGGGTCAGTGTGACACTCATCAGAGGGAGGTACCATTATAATGAAGACAGGAGGCAGTGATTTCTTCCAGGCACTGTATGCCCCAGAGTTTGGAAAAAATCATTAGCATATAATATTCTAAATTAATTTCTCAAGATCTACCCAACAGCTATGAGGCATACAGGTAAGACTGGTTTAACCATTATATTACCTGTATGCCCATAGCAATGGATCAAAATCGCTCAGGGGATGACAAATTCCCTTTAAGTTAAGGCACTATAATGGCATATTTAAACAAAGAGGCAAAGATGCCAGAAGAAAGAGAGAGGTTAAATATTTTAGTTAAGTAGGTAGTGACAGCTGGGGAGAGGGACTGGAGGAGATATTAGTGAATAGAGTCACTGATTCAGGATATAGGGTGAGAAAAATTAAGGAGCCTGGTCATTTTTTCTGTTATAGATTCGAAAATGGGAATTGAGTTTAAGTTGTAGGAAGGAAGGGGATCCAGGCTCTGAGGGGATTGTGAAAAAAATATTCTGATGTTATTGATTTTTTGTAGGAATTAAGTGGCCAAATTGTCAAAGCTGAGGTTAGTGACTGGTGCATGAACTTAAGGTATCAGGAGGGAGTGGAACATTTAGAATAGTCATTTTGGATTGTTGGCTAGTGATATGATGAGGGGGGTGAAATAGAATTGTTTGGCCAGATGGAGAGCAGAGTTATAAGTTTTAGCATGATTTTACAGTGGAAGAAGTCTTCTGCTGAAAGTGATTTTCTCCACAGAGGCCTGGCAGACCTTGAGCAATGCTAGAGAAAACATGTTTCCAGCTTGTGCCAGGATTGCCGCTATCTGTGCCGGGTCTCTCTGCATGTAGCCGGTGCTGCTTCATCCAGGGCACTCTGCAATGTATTATTATAATGTAGCATTTCATAGTCTGGACAGGTGAAGGAGGAGATGGGAGCTAAAGATGTCTATATGTTTTTCATAAGCTGCTGGGTGTTTATGGCATGTAGATTTCTTTATTTATGATAAGTGGGGGTGTCCTGGGTGTGGAGACAGTTCTTGAAAGAGAAGGAAAGTAGGTTGTGGTCAAAGAGCAGAAGAGGGGAGTTCATAATGTCATGCACTGAGCAGAGTCGGGAGAAGACCAGGTCCAGCATTTTCCCACCTTCATGTGTAGGAGAGTGGCAAATGGGGAGAGCGGATCATCAGTGGGGATATTAAAGTACCCTATGATATGAGTAGGAATGTCACAGCATAGAAAGTGGAGAATCCAGGTGGCAAATAGATCCAGGAATTGTTGGTATGAGACCGGAGGGTGATTAATAACCGCCACTCCCAGGAAGAAGGGTTTGAAGATTCTAACGATGTGGACTTCAAAGATAAGAAATATAAGTGAGGGTACTGAGGGGATAACCTGGAAATTACATTGAGATCAAAGAAGCAGACCAACTCTTCCACATTATAAAAAGAAAAGCTGACAGCATTCACTATTTTAGGGCGCTCATTCCAAGACCAAGGAACTCTCTTGGAAAATCCCAGCAATCAAAAGTAGAAGAACAGCGCTCCATCCAGGTGTAGTAGTAGAAAGCTTTATTCTGCCATAGTGCAACACACAACGTTTCGATCAACAACAAATACAGATCTATTGCTGATCAAAACATAGTGTGTTGCACTATGGCGGAATAAAGCTTTCTACTACTACAGATACAGTATGGTATGTGCGCTGTGTCTCCACTACCTTTCTTGGCTTTGTAGCTATTGTACTGCTGAGCTCAGTCTGCTTTCTTGTCCTAATCTCTATCCTTCCCTGCACTCTATTGTTATTTGACACTTCTTTTTTACCCTCCCTAGGAGCCATTGTGTCCTACATTGCTCACTTCCCCTATCTTCCTTCCTGAAGGTCAGGTATGCTTAACACTTTGCATACACATGCTATAACAACTGTCATGATCTCTGCAGGCAGAGATCATAGCAAGCCTATAGAGGGACAAGCTCTCGGAAGATGGAACTATACTGACCATGAACTAAGCCTGCCGCGCAACTAGAAATAGCCAGGTAGCATTTCCTATTTATCGCTAGATGCCCAGCTCTGGCCTAAGACCTAAATAGCTAGCAGAGGGAAATATAAGACCTGGCTCACCTCTAGAGAAATATTCCAAAGAAGACAGTAGCCCCCCACATATAATGACGGTGAGTTCAGATGAAACAACAAACGCAGCAGGAAAATAGTCTTAGCAAATTTGAGGTCCGCTTACTAGATAGCAGAAGACAGATAGTATACTTTCATGGTCAGCAGAAAAACACTAACAAAACACCATCCAGAGATTACCTTAAACTCTGGCATTAACTCATAACGCCAGAGTAGCAATCCCTGATCAACGAGAGCTTTCCAGACACAGTAACAAAACTTCAGCTGTGAACTGGAACAAATAGGCAAAACAAAACATGGACAAAAGTCCAACTTATCTAGTAGTTGTCTAGAAGCAGGAACAAGCACTGAGAGGCATCAGATAACATTGTTGACCGGCAAGAAACCACCAGAGAAATGAGCTTAAATAGCGACACCCACTACTGATGGAATCAGGTGAAACAGGAAAGAGGATGACAAGTCCAATTCCACAAGCGGCCACCGGGGGAGCCCAGAATCCAAATTCACAACAGTACCCCCCCCTCAAGGAGGGGGCACCGAACCCTCACCAGATCCACCAGGGCGACCAGGATGAGCCCTATGGAAGGCACGAACAAGATCAGAAGCATGAACATCAGATGCATTGACCCAAGAATTATCCTCCTGGCCGTAACCCTTCCAGTTGACCAGATACTGGAGTTTCCGTCTGGAAACACGAGAGTCCAAAATTTTCTCCACAACGTACTCCAACTCACCCTCAACCAACACCGGAGCAGGAGGCTCAACTGAAGGTACAACAGGTACCTCATACCTGCGCAATAACGACCGATGAAAAACGTTATGAATGGAAAAGGACGCAGGGAGGTCCAAACGGAAAGAAACAGGATTAAGAATCTCCAATATTCTATAAGGGCCGATGAACCGAGGTTTAAACTTAGGAGAAGAGACCCTCATAGGGACAAAACGAGAAGACAACCACACTAAATCTCCAACACAAAGCCGAGAACCAACACGACGATGACGGTTGGCAAAACGCTGAGTCTTCTCCTGGGACAACTTCAAATTGTCCATAACCTGCCCCCAGATGTGATGCAATCTCTCCACCACCGCATCCACTCCAGGACAATCCGAGGATTCCACCTGACCGGAGGAAAATCGAGGGTGAAACCCCGAATTACAGAAAAACGGGGACACCAAGGTGGAAGAACTGGCCCGATTATTGAGGGCGAACTCTGCCAATGGCAAAAAAGCAACCCAATCATCCTGGTCAGCAGAGACAAAACACCTCAGATATGTCTCAAGGGTCTGATTAGTCCGCTCGGTCTGGCCATTAGTCTGAGGGTGAAAAGCAGATGAAAAAGACAAATCTATGCCCATCCTAGCACAGAATGCCCGCCAAAATCTAGACACAAATTGGGTACCTCTGTCAGAAACAATATTCTCAGGAATACCGTGCAATCGGACAACATTCTGAAAAAACAGAGGAACCAACTCAGAAGAAGAAGGCAACTTGGGCAGAGGAACCAAATGGACCATTTTAGAGAAACGGTCACAGACCACCCAGATGACAGACATCTTCTGGGAAACAGGCAGATCTGAAATAAAATCCATCGAGATGTGTGTCCAAGGCCTCTTAGGAATAGGCAAGGGCAACAGCAGTCCGCTAGCCCGAGAACTACAAGACTTGGCCCGAGCACAAACGTCACATGACTGCACAAAGACTCGCACATCTCGTGACAGAGAAGGCCACCAGAAGGATCTTGCCACCAAATCCCTGGTACCAAAAATTCCGGGATGACCTGCCAATGCAGAAGAATGTACCTCAGAGATGACTCTGCTGGTCCAATCATCCGGAACAAACAGTCTATCAGGCGGACAACGATCCGGTCTATCCGCCTGAAACTCTTGCAAGGACCGCCGCAGATCAGGAGAAACGGCCGACAAAATTACTCCCTCCCTAAGGATACCTGTGGGTTCAGAATTACCAGGAGAGTCCGGGTCAAAACTCCTAGAAAGGGCATCTGCCTTAACATTCTTAGAACCCGGTAGGTATGACACCACAAAATTAAAGCGAGAAAAAAATAAAGACCAGCGCGCCTGTCTAGGATTCAGGCGTCTGGCAGTCTCAAGATAAATCAAATTTTTGTGGTCAGTCAATACCACCACCTGATGCCTAGCCCCCTCGAGCCAATGGCGCCACTCCTCAAACGCCCACTTCATGGCCAAAAGCTCCCGATTCCCAACATCATAATTCCGCTCTGCGGGCGAAAATTTGCGAGAAAAGAAGGCACAAGGCCTAATGACGGAGCAGTCGGAACCTTTCTGCGACAACACTGCCCCAGCTCCGATCTCCGAAGCGTCAACCTCAACCTGAAAAGGCAGATTCACATCAGGCTGACGCAACACAGGGGCAGAGGCAAAACGGCGCTTAAGCTCCTGAAAGGCCTCTACAGCATGAGGGGACCAATTAGCAACATCAGCGCCTTGTCTGGTCAAATCAGTCAGTGGTTTAACGACATCCGAAAAACCAGCAATAAATCGGCGGTAAAAGTTGGCAAAGCCCAAAAATCTCTGAAGACCCTTAAGAGAGGAGGGCTGAGTCCAGTCACAAATAGCTTGCACCTTGACGGGATCCATCTCAATGGAAGAGGGAGAAAAAATATACCCCAAAAAGGAAATTTTCTGGACCCCAAAAACGCACTTAGACCCCTTCACACATAAAGAATTAGACCGCAGAACCTGAAAAACCCTCCTGACCTGCTGGACATGAGAGTCCCAGTCATCAGAAAAAATCAGAATATCATCCAGATATATTATCATAAATTTATCCAGAAAATCGCGGAAAATATCATGCATAAAAGACTGGAAAACTGAAGGGGCATTAGAAAGACCAAAAGGCATGACCAAATACTCAAAGTGGCCCTCGGGCGTATTAAATGCGGTCTTCCACTCATCCCCCTGCCTGATCCGCACCAAATTATACGCCCCACGAAGATCAATTTTAGAGAACCACTTAGCACCCTCTATACGAGCAAACAAATCAGTAAGCAATGGCAATGGGTATTGATACTTAACAGTGATCTTATTCAGAAGCCGATAATCAATACATGGTCTCAAAGAGCCGTCTTTTTTTGAGACAAAGAAAAACCCAGCTCCCAAGGGAGAAGAAGATGGACGAATATGTCCCTTTTCCAAAGACTCCTTTATATATTCCCGCATAGCAGCATGTTCCGGCACAGACAAATTAAACAAACGACCCTTTGGATATTTACAACCCGGTATCAAATCTATGGCACAATCGCACTCACGGTGCGGAGGTAACGACCCAAGCTTGGGTTCGTCAAAGACGTCTTGATAATCAGAGAGGAACTCAGGGACTTCAGAGGGAATGGACGACGAAATAGAAACCAAAGGTACGTCCCCATGAATACCCTTACATCCCCAGCTCAACACAGACATTGCTCTCCAGTCCAAGACTGGGTTGTGAGACTGCAACCATGGCAATCCCAGCACCAAATCGTCATGTAAATTATACAGCACCAGGAAACGAATAATCTCCTGGTGATCCGGATTGATACGCATGGTTACTTGTGTCCAGTATTGTGGTTTATTATTAGCCAATGGGGTGGAGTCAATCCCCTTCAGAGGAATAAGAGTCTCCAAAGGCTCTAAATCAAAACCACAACGATTGGCAAAGGACCAATCCATAAGACTCAGAGCGGCGCCAGAGTCAACATAGGCGTCCGTGGCAATGGATGACAAAGAGCAAATCAGGGTTACAGACAAAATAAACTTAGACTGAATGGTGCCAATGGAAACAGACTTATCAAGCTTCTTTGTACGCCTAGAGCATGCCGATATAACATGAGTAGAATCCCCACAATAGAAACACAATCCATTCTTCCGTCTAAAATTCTGTCGCTCGCTCCTGGACAGAATTCTATCACACTGCATACTTTCTGGCGTCTTTTCCATAGACACCGCCAGATGGTGCACCGGTTTGCGCTCCCGCAGACGCCTATCAATCTGAATAGCCATTGTCATGGACTCATTCAGACCTGCAGGCAAAGGGAACCCCACCATAACATCCTTAACGGCATCAGAGAGACCTTCTCTGAAAGTTGCCGCCAAGGCGCACTCATTCCACTGAGTAAGCACAGACCATTTACGGAATTTTTGGCAGAAAACTTCAGCTTCGTCTTGCCCCTGAGATAGTGCCATCAAAGTTTTTTCTGCCTGAAGTTCCAAATGAGGTTCCTCATAAAGCAAGCCCAAGGCCAGAAAAAACGCATCCACATCGCGTAACGCAGGATCCCCTGCTGGCAATGAGAAGGCCCAATCTTGAGGGTCACCCCTGAGCAAGGAAATCACAATCCTAACCTGCTGAGCAGGGTCTCCAGCTGAACGAGACTTCAGGGACAAATAAAGCTTACAATTATTTCGGAAATTCTGGAAGCTAGCTCTATTCCCTGTGAAGAACTCCGGCAAAGGAATTCTTGGCTCAGATACCGGAGCATGTACCACAAAATCTTGTAAATTTTGTACTTTCGTGATGAGATTATTCAAACCCGCAGTTACACTCTGGAGATCCATTATTGTCAGGTGCACACAGAGCATACAGAGATTAGGAGGAGAGAGAGAAAAAAGACTGCAGCAAGGCAGACTGGAGGAAAAAAAAAAAAAAAAATTCCAGCAGACTTCTTATAACTCTCCTTTCTCAACCTGGGTCTTTAACACTTTAGCTGGCCGGTCAAACTGTCATGATCTCTGCAGGCAGAGATCATAGCAAGCCTATAGAGGGACAAGCTCTCGGAAGATGGAACTATACTGACCATGAACTAAGCCTGCCGCGCAACTAGAAATAGCCAGGTAGCATTTCCTATTTATCGCTAGATGCCCAGCTCTGGCCTAAGACCTAAATAGCTAGCAGAGGGAAATATAAGACCTGGCTCACCTCTAGAGAAATATTCCAAAGAAGACAGTAGCCCCCCACATATAATGACGGTGAGTTCAGATGAAACAACAAACGCAGCAGGAAAATAGTCTTAGCAAATTTGAGGTCCGCTTACTAGATAGCAGAAGACAGATAGTATACTTTCATGGTCAGCAGAAAAACACTAACAAAACACCATCCAGAGATTACCTTAAACTCTGGCATTAACTCATAACGCCAGAGTAGCAATCCCTGATCAACGAGAGCTTTCCAGACACAGTAACAAAACTTCAGCTGTGAACTGGAACAAATAGGCAAAACAAAACATGGACAAAAGTCCAACTTATCTAGTAGTTGTCTAGAAGCAGGAACAAGCACTGAGAGGCATCAGATAACATTGTTGACCGGCAAGAAACCACCAGAGAAATGAGCTTAAATAGCGACACCCACTACTGATGGAATCAGGTGAAACAGGAAAGAGGATGACAAGTCCAATTCCACAAGCGGCCACCGGGGGAGCCCAGAATCCAAATTCACAACAAACAACTGTTGCTCTCATGTATTAGTCTACCATATTGTTCATGTTTTGGATATCAATTAGGCAACATTGTCCACTTCCTTTGCCCTCGCCTCCTTGCTCCGTAGCAGTTCACCCCTATTTTTGATCACATCGCTTAGGGCATCTTTTGTATATATTATGTAAATATTGTAAATATTATGATATTGTATGGGTTCCCCTGCTATTTTGTATGCTGTCTACTTTTGGCGCCTTGTTCACATTTTCCTGTTTTGGATATGGAAAGCTGCATATGTATATTTTTGCTCTATTTCACACATGATTTCTAATATTATTTTTCTCTGTACTTTTACAGTGAGGTTTGATAAAGGCCCATGAAAGGGTCGAAACGTTACCTCAACAATTGATTGTACCACTGTGGTGTTCCTATTAAAGTCCTCACATTTATGACGCAAATCCACAATTTGAGTGCGGTTGTTTTCTTCTATTTATACATTCAAATGAAAGACTGACCATGTTTAGGCTGGGTCCACCAGAATAAAGGATGAGCTCTATTATGCCTGACAGGGACTGCGTCCCAAAATGCCATATGAAATAATAGGATATATGTATAGAGGTTGCATTTAATTATATTAGATGTATTCTAGTTGATTTAGGCAATGGGATTAAAATAAACCTGTGATAAGTTCCATGTTATGGCTTCAGAAGTTCCATGTAGTCATTGAAGCAAGCCATATACATTTCCTCCCTTTGATGGATGACCAACCATGTAATACAGTATATGCCCTTTGGGAGTAGTGCTCTGCTCTATGATGCTACAAGACCTGTATATTGGAGATGAGCGGATCTGATGAGATTCGAGATTGTCATTTGCAACAATTTGTCTTTTTTGAGTTGAATGTCTCTTATCATTATCCTCTAGAGAGAATTCAGATAATAAAAAACATAAAACGTAGAAAAAAAAAACAATACTCACCTCACTGCTCAACTCTGCGGCTCACTATCTGCTGTACAGCCCTTGGCACATCCTCTTACCGCCGCCATGCACTGAAACCCTGGGTATCTTCATGATACACTGGGACTTTTTCTGCGAGTAAGCATGTACAGGGTCATTTCCGGTCTAGTCATCTCGGAAAATCCAGCCTCCAGTTCCCTTTGTAAGATTATGACACACGTCCTGATGGAAATCCCGGCCTAGCATGAAGAGACCCTATGTTTCTGTGGGGTGAATGTAAGAAGAGGCAGCAAGGACTCTATGGTGGAGAGCGTACAGTGGAGGTAGTACAGAAGCTGAGCGATGAGGTGATTTTTTTTTCATTGCAAAGCTTTTTGCTGGCTTGGTTCAGCAAAATGGCAGTCAGTGGGGACCAAATCTGCATTATGGGGAATGTATAGATATTTCTAAAATTCAAGTACAATTAAATTCTGTTCTAATAAATTTGCCTCACTCTACTACTGTTAGGGTTTGCGGAACGCACCGAATATATTTATTGATGTGATTGGTGCGTTCGCAACCCGGGATCCACCGTGCAGGAAATATCCTGCCGCTAAGTGAATGGCGGCACAATATGGCGGTATTAACCAGCTCTGTTAGCTTCACAGAGCGGCCGAGAAAGCAAAGCTCTGTGCCCTGTTAACTCTCACAGAGACACAGGCGAACTACCCAGAAGAGAGCAGTCAGTGGTCATGCATGCACACAACACTCCTCGCCGGAGGTGCCAGCATTCTGGGGGATTATTTCAGCCGGGTCCCTGAATACTCTCATACACAATCTCCTTGCCGGAGGTGCCAGCATTCTAGGGGCTTATTTCAGCCGGGTCCCTGAACACGTTCACGCATATGACCACAGTGGTGCAAAGCATGTAACTTTAAAAGATACTAGCGCATGGCCGTGCGGCCCTTAAATAGCTGCAGCACGTACAGGACCTTCCAAAAGACGACCAATGAGAAACTGCTACAGAGCCTGCATACCTACAGGACCTTCCTAGAAAGACCAATAGATTTGGCTGCAGTACCTGAACATGTGACCCTTGATCTCCAGTGAGAGATCTTACCCTGGGCATGCTCAGTGTGTGCAAAGCAGGACTTAGTCCCAGAAAAGCCTGTTCGCCATAGATCAGTGCAGGGTACAATAGCAGAGCCTGGAGAGGCAACAATAACCCTTTGCACTGAATCAGACTCAGTGAGACGCTGGGGCCGACATCTCCGCTGAGCAGGCTCCACTGCGGCCGATGGAGAATGGGAGACCGCAGCAGACACGGATCAAGATTCCCCCTGTGCAGCAGAGGAAACTTGACTCCTAACAACTACAGAGGTCCCCAATGTTTCTGGACTTGAGAGCCACAGTCAGCTCTTAGAGAGGGTTGCAAGCCACATCCAGCCTTGAGAGAGGGTGATGAACCAATAGTGGCCCCCATTACAGGCATAATAGTAACCAAAGCTTTTCCACAAAAATCAATCACCCCAAAGCAGTATACAAAGATCCAAGGGTTCCTACAATACCCCCATTCGTTATTCTCCTACAAAGCACTCCCAAGACACTGTCATTCATTATTCACCTATCAAGCACTCCCAAGACACTGTCATATCCAGCTTCAAACACCTCCTCTGACAGGTGGTGTCATCTTGTCTCCAGCGTACCATACTTAAAACATCTCAAAACCCCTAAGACCAGTATATGTGCATCTCGATCTGCTCTTCTGTGCAGGGCTGCTCACAAAATTCAGATGTGCTCTTCATTAGTGTTGAGCATTCCGATGCTGCAAGTATCGGGTATCGGCCGATACTTGCTGTATCGGAATTCCGATACCGGGATTCCGATACTCTTGTGGTATCGGGTATCGGGTATCGGAACAACATTAATGTTAAAATGTGTAAAATAGAGAATTAAAATAAAAAATATCGCTATACTCACCTGTCCGACGCAGCCGGGACCTCAGCGCAGGAACCGGCAGCGTTGTTTGTTTAAAATTCCCGCTTTTACATGGTTACGCGAAGTCCCGGCTTGTGATTGGTCAGGGCGGCCATGTTGCCGGGCCGCGGACCAATCACAGCAAGCCGTGACGAAAATACGTCACGGCTTGCTGTGATTGGTCCGCGTCCCGGCAACATGGCCGCCATTAACCAATCACAAGCCGTGACATCACGGGAGGCTGGAAACGCGCTCATTTTAAAAAGGGCGCGTGTCCAGCCTCCCGTGACGTCACGGCTTGTGATTGGTTGCGTCGCGGTCAACCAATCACAAGCCGGGAGGCTGGACACGCGCCCATTTCAAAATGAGCGCGTCCAGCCTCCCGGCTTGTGATTGGTTGATCGCGGCGCAACCAATCACAAGCCGTGACGTCACGGGAGGCTGGACACGCGCCCATTTTAAAATGAGCGCGTGTCCAGCCTCCCGTGACGTCCCGGCTTGTGATTGGTCAGGGCGGCCATATTGCCGGGACGCGGACCAATCACAGCAAGCCGTGACGTAATTTCGTCACGGCTTGCTGTGATTGGTCCGCGTCCCGGCAACATGGCGGACCTGACCAATCACAAGCCGGGAATTCACGTAACCAAGTAATAGCGCGATTTTTAAACAAACAACGCTGCCGGTTCCCTCGCTGAAGTCCCGGCTGCGTCGGACAGGTGAGTATAGCAATATTTTTTATTTTAATTCTTTCTTTTACACATTTATATGGTTCCCAGGGCCTGAAGGAGAGTTTCCTCTCCTTCAGACCCTGGGAACCATCAGGGATACCGTCCGATACTTGAGTCCCATTGACTTGTATTGGTATCGGGTATCGGTATCGGATTGGATCCGATATTTTGCCGGTATCGGCCGATACTTTCCGATACCGATACTTTCAAGTATCGGACGGTATCGCTCAACACTACTCTTCATACCTATTTGCTAGAACTGGAGCTAATGCACCAAGCTGACAGACAGCTGTGAGCCACAATTCATGGGTCTGCAAGCCACATGTGGCTCCCGAGCTACAGGTTGGGGACCCCTGCTCTACTATATATGTTATTGGCCAGTGACTTTTTTCCTGCATAGGATAAATGTAATTTTTCTCACTGTGAGCTTTTAATTGTGTTGCAATTGTTCCACACACAATACATTGCTGCTAGTTAGGAGAACTTGCATTATCGCTTTCACTTTATTGCTCCCCTTTACCACTTTCTAAACACTCTCTTGTTGCTGGAGCCTGTAAGAGTGTCACACAGTGTAAATAGCACATTCTTCCCCTCAGGAAAAGTTTACATTTCAGAAAATGGTTTTAGTAAATAAATGTTATATTCATTTAAACCCATAATTGCATTACATGTTTCTTTCTTCCCAGTCTGTCTTCAGGGCACACGTTCTGAAGATAATTAGTTTCTGCAAAACATTACAATATTGTCTGGCTGTGAACCGGGGGTGTGATCTCCAAGCTCTGTAATACCAAGCCAAGTTCATTGGCAAATGACATTGAGGAGGCTCTGAGTGGGAGACAGAAAGGAGAAAATGAGAGAATTGGGAAATGAAATCGAGGTTGGAAAATGAAGAGAAATTGACTGCCTCATCAAAAAATATTAATAATGATAATTTTGCCTAATTAGCTACTAAAATATGTCATGATTTGACTTTGTGTATATTAGTAATGGAGAATATTCCAGCTCGCGGATATGGGGAATGCTGACTCTTTATACTGGGGGATTTGCAAGCTGGTCTCGCAATTTCCATTGTATGTTATCTGAGGCTTGGCCTACTGTGTCTGTTATTGACAAAACTATAATCATCTCATACTGAAAAATCTTTACAGAAAATTGTCATTTTTATAAAGCAAGCAGCAGTAAATCAGGGATCACAAAGCAGGGAAAATAGATATTAGCATTGGTAAAGAACAGCAGAATATTCCTGATACCAGGTTTAGGAAAAACAGTTTCTAAATAGATAACGCCGCATGTGCGAATTCTAAACAGATAAGTGGACAGTCGGGAAAACAAACTATAAACTACATCTTTACTGTTGGAGACACGCTGGGATTTTGTACAGAAAACGATACATAAAGTGAGAAATATAAAATATTATTCCTTGCCAGTTAAAAACATCTATAAAGATAACATCAATAAAATGTCCTATTGCAAAATATCTTAGCTTTTTGCTTTAGCTTTTTTAAGGTTATATTTTTTTATAATAGGGTCCTCTCTCCTCCTGTACCAGTTATGACTTGTATTGTTTAAGATTATTGTACTTGTTTTTATTATGTATACCCCTCCTCACATGTAAAGCGCCATGGAATAAATGGCGCAATAACAATAAATAATAATAAATAAATAATAATAATATAGAAATTACATTGCTGCCACAAGTTTATTAGTTACTGGATACTTTAGGTTGCCAGAAATGGCAATGTTGGGTTTTGCACAGCTGAAACAATCAGCAAATTTAGCAATGCAAGTACCCCTTTTTTTTTACTTGAAGAAATAAACTAAACTTAAAGGGAGCCTGTTATATACAGAAATTCTATTTTACCTGCATTTATAGGGAGGTGACTGAAGACAAATAGAGTTAATATTCTGTTTAGCCATGTTACTTGAGCAGCAGCTGCAGGGATAAAACGAAGGTACAATCTCCCTGCAGCTGCTCGCATCGAGTTCAGGAAGCGTTTACAGTGAACGCTCAGTGCACAGTTAGCGCGTTATCACTCTTCTGCACTGTGATTGACAGTCTGCTCATAAGGCCGGGATCAAACATACGCGAGATACGGCCGAGTCTCGCAGTTGAAAACCCTGCTCTGGCGCCGGCACTCCGGAGCGGAGCGTGCGGCCACACAGCAATACATGGAGCTGCATGCTCCACTCCCAAGTGCTGGCGCCAGAGGAGGGATTTCACCTGAGAGACTCCGCCGTATTTCGTGTATGTGTGATCCCGGCCTAACACAAACACTTTAATTTACATATGATTTCAAACCCCACAACCAGACACTTTTAAAGAGAACCTGGCTGTCACCATTTTTTGAGTCTCTGCATAAAATGCCACCACTTTTATTTGCTCCTGTACTGCATTCCACAAATGTGTCTACTCTATCTTCTAATGACTGCCCCTGTAAACTCCCAAAGTAACATTTTAATTTCTCCAGTCATCTACATAGCAAAACAAAATCTTGCGCCTGTGCAGAAGCCTTGCAGGCCCGCACTTTTGTAACACCGCAGGTAACCGGTTGTTACATTGGCATTGCTTTCCTCATGGGGAGAGTGATGTCATGCTTGGAAGCAAGGAAGGATCCCTTTAACAGGTATTCAACACATGCAACACCGTTCTGACTCCAGGCAGAAGGGGGAGCTCTACACCCGACTTCAGGGAAGCTGCTCGCTCTGGTCAGGAGGAGGAGTCAGTTGCTAGGCAGTTGCTAGACAGTTGGGGAGAGTTAGACAGTTGGGGAGAGGAGGGCGAGGAATGAGGAAGGAAAGCTTGAGCCATTCAGACGAGTGATTCTGCAGCTCCTGGAAAGGAAACATAGAGCAGAGCAACTCATAAAGAGACTGAAAGGAGGAAGGAGCAAAGGCAAAGTGAAAGAGCAGGAGAGAGAAGCTGTTAGTGAGCTTCCTCCACGCTGAGCGCAGATACCGGTAGCCGGAAGGCCGAGGTTGTGCAGTACTTTATGTCTCACAGCAGAAACCGGCGGACAGCAGGTTGCAAGTTAACTGTCCATCATTAATACCCGAGGACACAATAGCAGATAGTGCCCGGGTCGTGATAGAGATCCTGTAAAAAGGCTCAAGTTACCTGTTGTGCGGGTTAGTGTCCTACCTAAAAGGGGACAGAGAGAGGATGTGAGGACCTTGTGTGAGGCCTAAGGCAGCAAGGGACTACAACAACACAGCGCTAGAAGGAAGGCTTCCAACTCCACCTGGTTAGGGGGATTCCTGGGATGCTTCCAAGCCGGCCGGACAATACCAGCACCTGTGATCTGACACCCTGGACTGTGGCTGCCTTAAAGCAAGTAAAGAGACAGCAACATTGTGTCCTCTGTTTCTTACTACAACATCTTCATCTACTATACCGGGAGCCCTGGGGACCCAGCTTCACCTGTGGGAAGCTATACCATCCCAACTGCCATAACATCACCCCAGAGGACCCCGTTAACCCCTTCATGACCTTGGGATTTTTCGTTTTTCCGTGTTCGTTTTTCACTCCCTGTTATGACCCCAATGGCGAGGGTCTCAGAGGAACGTGGAAGTCTGCAGAATACAAAAATCCAGCTCATAGGGCAGTGGTAACTGGGTTGACCATATATCTACTCCTAACGCCAACACTAGAAGTAGCCGGGGATCATTCCTACGTTGATTCTAGATGACACGCGCCAGCCGGAGAATCTAGCTACCCCTAGTAGAGGAAAACAAAGACCTTTCTTGCCTCCAGAGAAGGGGACCCCAAAGCTGGATAGAAGCCCCCCACAAATAATGACGGTGAGGTAAGAGGAAATGACAAACACAGAAATGAACCAGGTTTAGCACAGAGAGGCCCGCTTACTGATAGCAGAATAAAGAAAGGTAACTTATATGGTCAACAAAAACCCTATCAAAATCCACACTGGAAATTCAAGAACCCCCGAACCGTCTAACGGTCCGGGGGGAGAACACCAGCCCCCTAGAGCTTCTAGCGAAGGTCAGGATATAGATTTGGAACAAGCTGGACAAAAATACAAAACCAAAACAAATAGCAAAAAGCAAAAGGCAGACTTAGCTGATATAACTGGAACCAGGATCAGTAGACAAGAGCACAGCAGACTAGCTCTGATAACTACGTTGCCAGGCATTGAACTGAAGGTCCAGGGAGCTTATATAGCAACACCCCTAACTAACGACCCAGGTGCGGATAAAAGGAATGACAGAAAAACCAGAGTCAAAAAACTAGTAACCACTAGAGGGAGCAAAAAGCAAATTCACAACAGTACCCCCCCCCTTAGTGAGGGGTCACCGAACCCTCACCACGACCACCAGGGCGATCAGGATGAGCGGCATGAAAGGCACGAACTAAATCGGCCGCATGAACATCAGAGGCGACCACCCAGGAATTATCCTCCTGACCATAGCCCTTCCACTTGACCAGGTACTGAAGCCTCCGCCTGGAGAGGCGAGAATCCAAGATCTTCTCCACCACGTACTCCAACTCGCCCTCAACCAACACCGGAGCAGGAGGCTCAGCAGAAGGAACTACAGGCACAATGTACCGCCGCAACAAGGACCTATGAAATACATTGTGAATAGCAAACGACACAGGAAGATCCAGACGAAAAGATACAGGATTAAGGATTTCCAATATCTTGTAAGGCCCAATAAAACGAGGTTTAAATTTGGGAGAGGAGACCTTCATAGGAACAAAGCGGGAAGAAAGCCATACCAAATCCCCAACGCGTAGTCGGGGACCCACACCGCGGCGGCGGTTGGCAAAGCGCTGAGCCTTCTCCTGTGACAACTTCAAGTTGTCCACCACATGATTCCAGATCTGCTGCAACCTATCCACCACAGAATCCACCCCAGGACAGTCAGAAGGCTCCACATGACCCGAAGAAAAGCGAGGATGGAAACCAGAGTTGCAGAAAAAAGGCGAAACCAAGGTGGCGGAACTAGCCCGATTATTAAGGGCAAACTCAGCCAACGGCAAGAATGTCACCCAATCGTCCTGATCAGCAGAGACAAAACACCTCAAATAAGCCTCCAAAGTCTGATTGGTTTGCTCCGTCTGCCCATTAGTCTGAGGATGGAAAGCAGACGAAAACGACAAATCAATGCCCATCCTACTACAAAAGGATCGCCAGAACCTGGAAACGAACTGGGATCCTCTGTCAGACACAATATTCTCAGGGATGCCGTGCAAACGAACCACGTTCTGGAAAAACACAGGAACCAGATCGGAAGAGGAAGGCAGCTTAGGCAAAGGAACCAAATGGACCATCTTGGAGAAGCGATCACATATCACCCAGATAACGGACATGCCCTGAGATAGCGGAAGATCAGAAATGAAATCCATGGAGATATGTGTCCAAGGTCTCTTCGGGACAGGCAAGGGCAAGAGCAAACCGCTGGCACGAGAACAGCAAGGCTTAGCTCGAGCACAAGTCCCACAGGACTGCACAAATGACCGCACATCCCTTGACAAGGAAGGCCACCAAAAGGACCTGGCCAACAGATCTCTGGTGCCAAAAATTCCTGGGTGACCTGCCAACACCGAGGAATGAACCTCGGAAATGACTCTGCTGGTCCACTTATCCGGGACAAACAGTCTGTCAGGTGGACAAGACTCAGGCCTATCAGCCTGAAATCTCTGCAACACACGTCGCAGATCCGGAGAAATAGCTGACAAGATAACTCCATCTTTAAGAATACCAACAGGATCAGCGACTCCAGGAGCATCAGGCACAAAGCTCCTAGAAAGAGCATCGGCCTTCACATTCTTTGAACCTGGTAAATATGAGACAACAAAATCAAAGCGGGAGAAAAACAATGACCAGCGGGCCTGTCTCGGATTAAGGCGTTTAGCAGACTCGAGATACATCAGATTTTTGTGATCAGTCAAGACCACCACACGATGCTTAGCACCCTCGAGCCAATGACGCCACTCCTCAAATGCCCATTTCATGGCCAACAACTCCCGATTGCCCACATCATAATTTCGCTCGGCAGGCGAAAACTTCCTAGAGAAAAAGGCACAAGGTTTCATAACAGAGCAACCAGGGCCTCTCTGCGACAAAACGGCCCCTGCCCCAATCTCCGAAGCATCCACCTCAACCTGAAAGGGAAGTGAGACGTCAGGTTGGCACAAAACAGGCGCCGAAGTAAACCGGCGTTTCAACTCCTGGAAAGCCTCCACGGCAGCAGGAGCCCAGTTAGCTACATCGGAGCCCTTCTTGGTCATATCCGTCAAAGGTTTCACAATGCTAGAAAAATTAGCGATAAAACGACGGTAGAAGTTAGCGAAGCCCAAGAACTTCTGAAGACTCTTAACTGACGAGGGCTGAGTCCAATCAAGAATAGCTTGGACCTTGACTGGGTCCATCTCCACAGCAGAAGGGGAAAAAATGAACCCCAAAAAGGGAACCTTCTGTACACCAAAGAGACACTTTGAGCCCTTGACAAACAAAGAATTTTCACGCAAAATTTTAAAGACCAACCTGACCTGCTCCACATGCGAATCCCAATCATCAGAAAAAAACAAAATATCATCCAGATAAACAATCAAAAATTTATCCAGATACTTCCGGAAAATGTCATGCATAAAGGACTGAAAAACTGAAGGCGCATTGGAGAGCCCAAAAGGCATCACCAAGTACTCAAAATGACCTTCGGGCGTATTGAATGCGGTTTTCCATTCATCACCTTGCTTAATGCGCACAAGGTTGTACGCACCACGAAGGTCTATCTTGGTGAACCACTTGGCACCCTTAATCCGGGCAAACAAGTCAGACAACAGCGGTAAAGGATACTGAAATTTGACAGTGATCTTATTTAAAAGCCGATAATCAATACAAGGTCTCAAAGATCCGTCCTTTTTTGCCACAAAAAAGAATCCTGCACCAAGAGGGGAAGAAGACGGACGAATATGTCCTTTCTCCAGAGACTCCTTGATATATGAACGCATAGCGGTATGTTCAGGTACCGACAGATTAAACAGTCTTCCCTTAGGAAATTTACTGCCTGGGATCAAATCTATAGCACAGTCACAGTCCCTATGAGGAGGCAGTGCACTGGACTCAGACTCACTGAAGACATCCTGATAATCAGACAAATACTCCGGAACTTCCGAAGGCGTAGAAGAAGCAATAGACACAGGCAGGGAATCCCCATGAATACCACGACAGCCCCAACTTGAGACTGACATAGCCTTCCAGTCCAGGACTGGATTATGGGTCTGTAACCATGGCAGCCCTAAAACAACCAAATCATGCATTTTATGTAAAACCAGGAAACGTATCACCTCGCGGTGTTCAGGAGTCATGCACATGGTAACCTGTGTCCAATACTGCGGTTTATTTGCTGCCAATGGTGTAGCATCAATACCCCTAAGAGGAATAGGATTTTCTAATGGTTCAAGAGTAAAACCACAGCGCTTAGCAAATGAGAGATCCATGAGACTCAGGGCAGCACCTGAATCTACAAACGCCATGACAGGATAAGATGACAGTGAGCAAATCAAAGTTACAGACAGAATAAATTTAGGTTGCAAATTACCAACGGTGACAGGACTAACAACCTTAGCTATACGTTTAGAGCATGCTGAGATAACATGTGTAGAATCACCACAGTAGTAGCACAAGCCATTCCGGCGTCTATGAATTTTCCGCTCATTTCTAGTCAGGATTCTATCACATTGCATTAAATTAGGTGTCTGTTCAGACAACACCATGAGGGAATTTGCGGTTTTTCTATCACATTGCACCGAATTAGGTGTCTGTTCAGACAACACCATGAGGGAATTTGCGGTTTTGCGCTCCCGCAACCGCCGGTCAATTTGAATAGCCAGTGCCATAGTATCATTCAGACCTGTGGGAATGGGAAAACCCACCATAACATTCTTAATGGCTTCAGAAAGGCCATTTCTAAAATTAGCGGCCAGTGCACACTCGTTCCAATGTGTCAGCACGGACCATTTCCGAAATTTTTGGCAATACACTTCAGCCTCGTCCTGCCCCTGAGACATAGCCAGCAAGGCCTTTTCTGCCTGAATCTCAAGATTGGGTTCCTCATAAAGTAAACCGAGCGCCAGAAAAAACGCATCAAGATCAGCCAATGCCGGATCTCCTAGCGCCAGCGAAAAAGCCCAATCCTGAGGGTCGCCCCGTAAGAACGACATAACAATTTTTACTTGCTGAGCAGAATCTCCAGATGAACAGGGTCTCAGGGACAAAAACAATTTACAATTATTCACGAAATTCCTAAACTTAAACCTGTCTCCGGAAAACAGTTCAGGAATCGGTGTTTTAGGTTCTGACCTAGGATTTCTGATAACATAGTCTTGTATGCCCTGCACACGAGTAGCCAGCTGGTCCACACTTGTAATCAAGGTCTGGACATTCATGTCTGCAGCAAGCATAGCCACTCTGAGGTAAAGGGGAAAAAGAAAAAAAAAACTCAGAATCTTCTTTCTTATAATCCCTCTTCTGCAATGCATTAAACATTTAATACTGGCCTGGCAAACTGTTATGACCCCAATGGCGAGGGTCTCAGAGGAACGTGGAAGTCTGCAGAATACAAAAATCCAGCTCATAGGGCAGTGGTAACTGGGTTGACCATATATCTACTCCTAACGCCAACACTAGAAGTAGCCGGGGATCATTCCTACGTTGATTCTAGATGACACGCGCCAGCCGGAGAATCTAGCTACCCCTAGTAGAGGAAAACAAAGACCTTTCTTGCCTCCAGAGAAGGGGACCCCAAAGCTGGATAGAAGCCCCCCACAAATAATGACGGTGAGGTAAGAGGAAATGACAAACACAGAAATGAACCAGGTTTAGCACAGAGAGGCCCGCTTACTGATAGCAGAATAAAGAAAGGTAACTTATATGGTCAACAAAAACCCTATCAAAATCCACACTGGAAATTCAAGAACCCCCGAACCGTCTAACGGTCCGGGGGGAGAACACCAGCCCCCTAGAGCTTCTAGCGAAGGTCAGGATATAGATTTGGAACAAGCTGGACAAAAATACAAAACCAAAACAAATAGCAAAAAGCAAAAGGCAGACTTAGCTGATATAACTGGAACCAGGATCAGTAGACAAGAGCACAGCAGACTAGCTCTGATAACTACGTTGCCAGGCATTGAACTGAAGGTCCAGGGAGCTTATATAGCAACACCCCTAACTAACGACCCAGGTGCGGATAAAAGGAATGACAGAAAAACCAGAGTCAAAAAACTAGTAACCACTAGAGGGAGCAAAAAGCAAATTCACAACACTCCCCTCCTTCCCAGAGCCATAACTTTTTTATTTTTTCGTCAATTTGGCCATGTGAGGGCTTATTTTTTGCGGGACGAGTTGTACTTTTGAATGACTTCATTGGTTTTAGCATGTCGTGTACTAGAAAACGGGAAAAAAATTCCAAGTGCAGTGAAATTGAAAAAAAAGTGCAGTCCCACACTTGTTTTTTGTTTGGCTTTTTTGCTAGGTTCACTAAATGCTAAAACTGACCTTACATTATGATTTTCCAGGTCATTACGAGTTCATAGACACCTAACATGACTAGGTTCTTTTTTTACCTAAGTGGTGAAAAAAAATTCCAAACTTTGCTAAAAAAAAAAAAAAATTGCGCCATTTTCTGATACTCATAGCGTCTCGATTTTTCATGATCTGGGGTCGGCTTATTTTTTGCGTGCTGAGCTGGCATTTTTAGTGATAGCATTTTGATGCAGATATGTTCTTTTGATCACCCGTTATTGCATTTTAATGCAATGTTGCGGCGACCAAAAAAACGTAATTCTGGCGTTTCTAATTATTTTCTCGCTACGCTGTTTAGCGATCAGGTTAATGCTTTTTTTTATTGATAGATCGGGCGATTCTGAACGCGGCGATA
The DNA here is from genome assembly GCF_051348905.1 of Ranitomeya variabilis. NCBI lineage: Eukaryota > Metazoa > Chordata > Amphibia > Anura > Dendrobatidae > Ranitomeya > Ranitomeya variabilis. The sequence goes on along the minus strand of NC_135239.1, from coordinate 75,147,538 downwards.
CCAAATATGTGTAGGTTTTATTTTTTTTTCAATTGATTTATTTTGATTGGGGCGAAAGGGGGGTGATTTAAACTTTTATGTTTTTTTATTTTTTTCACATTTTTTTAATTTTTTTAACTTTTGCCATGCTTCAATAGCCTCCATGGGAGGCTAGAAGCAGGCACAGCACGATCGGCTCTGCTACATAGCAGCGATCTGCTGTTCGCTGCTATGTAGCAGAAAATCAGGTGTGCTGTGAGCGCCGACCACAGGGTGGCGCTCACAGCTGCCGGGGATCTGTAACCATAGAGGTCTCAAGGACCTCTATGGTTACAATACTAAAGCATCGCCGACCTCCGATCATGTGACGGGGTCGGCGATGCCGTCATTTCCGGCCGCCCGGCCGGATGCGGTAGTTAAATGCCGCTGTCTGCGTTTGACAGCGGCATTTAACTAGTTAATAGGCACGGGCAGATCGCGATTCTGCCCGCGCCTATTACGGGCACATGTCAGCTGTTCAAAACAGCTGACATGTCCCGGCTTTGATGCGGGCTCACCACCGGAGCCCGCATCAAAGAGGGGCTTCTGACCTCTGACGTACTCTACCGTCTGAGGTCAGAAAGGGGTTAAGCAGTATTGGTCATCCCTGCCCGAATACCACAGGTGGCATAGCAAACTTTTATTATTTCACACACCCCTTTAAAGACCTTCCCTTTTACAAGGGCACCCAGGGCCACGGACCGGGTCACCACCGCTTTGACACATCCCTTTAAGTACCAGACCCAATACTGAGTACTCCACGGCCCTGGCAGGCATTTCATTTTGGCATCACAAACAGGATGGACCAACACAGCAAATGGGTCTTGTGCACCTAAGAGACTGTGCTTTATTGAGAAACTAGTGTGACTTTATTAAATTGTGTACCAGAGACTTTAATGGGTTTCTTAATCATCTCCATAACTGCCTCACACGGTGTGCACAAAAGAATTTTCAAAAACTGCTGCCATTACAGCTCCACATGGCGTGCGGGAAGCAGAGGGAGCGTTCCATCGTGGGTTGCACCCAGAAGAAAAAGCTCAAAATGAAGCTCTGGCGCACTCTGTTGTGAGCGGGTGGAAAGCAGAAAGCCCCGACTTGGAGACCGGAAGGAGTTTTTCCAGTCCGTTAACGGAGCAGCCACTGATCAAGGTAATAGAGGGCAGGGCCTGGCTGAAGTTGACAAGGGGGAGAAAGAACATGTCCAGCCCAGGTGGAGATGCAGCACTGGTGGCAGATGCAGCCGCAGCCCCATGATGCCGCCAGACCCAGTGGTGGCCGCAGCCCCAATAATGCCGCCAGACCCAGTGGTGGCCGCAGCCACAGCACCAGCTCCTATAATGCCGTTATTGATGCCATACATACCAGGAGTGGCTTGGTTACCACAGTACTCAGGGGAGTCACACACCCTGAGTGATTTTAAGGAGACACTCTGCAGTTTGTTTAAAGTGTACCCCCTGTCTGTGGAGCAAAAATTCTACATCCTCATTGGACAGTTAACTGGTGCGGCCTGTTATGATCCTTAGTGGTTGAGGATCACGAATTACTCCAGCTAAGTAACAAACATAGGACAAGCTCTAGGGAGGTGGCAAACTGGACTGACCGCAAATCTGAACTTATCCAAACATACTAGAAGTAGCCGGTGAACGTGCCTAAAAATCCTAGACGTCTCGAGCCAGCCTGAGGAACTAACTACCCCTAGAGAGAAAGAAAGACCTCTCTTGCCTCCAGAGAAATAATTCCCAAAGATATAGAAGCCCCCAACAAATAATAACGGTGAGGTAAGAGGAAGGCACATACACAGGGGTGAAAACAGATTCAGCAAATGAGGCCCACTAATACTAGATAGCAGAAAATAGTAAAGGGGTCTGTGCGGTCAGTAAAAAAAAAACCCTTACAAAATATCCACACTGAGATTTCAAGAACCCCCGCACCAACTAACGGTGTGGGGGGAGAAACTCAGTCCCCTAGAGCAACCAGCAAGCGAGGAGATCACATCTTAGCAAGCTGGACAAGAAACATGATGAATGCTGATAATCAAAAAATGAACGGACAAAAACTTAGCTTGTCTTGGGGAGGCTGGGAGCAAGGTAATCACAAGGAATCTGAAGAGCACTGAATACATTGATAGCAGGCAAGGAACTGAGTATCCAGGAGAGCTAAATAGGAAGCCAACCAAGGATAACGAGCCAGCTGATGCAGCCAACCTGCAGAAAGACAACACTACACAGTACCGCTTGTGACCACTAGAGGGAGCCTAAAAATAGAGTTCACAACCCCCCCTTGAGGAGGGGTCACCGAACCCTCATCAAGACCCCCAGGGCGATCAGGATGAGCCGCGTGGAAGGCACGAACCAAATCGGCCGCATGAACATCAGAGGCGACAACCCAGGAATTATCCTCCTGACCATAGCCCTTCCACTTCACCAAATACTGAAGCCTCCGTCTAGAGATACGAGAATCCAAAATCTTCTCCACCACGTACTCCAATTCTCCCTCGACTAGCACCAGAGCAGGAGGTTCAACAGAAGGAACCACAGGTACCACATACCTCCACAACAAAGACCTATGGAACACATTATGAATGGCAAACAATGCTGGGAGATCCAAAATAAAAGACACCGGGTTAAGGATTTCCAAGATCTTATAAGGACCGATGAAGCGAGGCTTGAATTTAGGAGAGGAGACCTTCATAGGAACATACCGAGAAGACAGCCACACCAAATCCCCAACACGAAGTCGGGGACCCACACCGCGGCGGCGGTTGGCAAAGCGCTGAGCCTTCTCCTGTGACAACCTCAAATTGTCCACCACATGGTTCCAAATCTGCTGCAACCTATCCACCACAGAATCCACCCCAGGACAGTCAGAAGACTCAACCTGACCCGAGGAAAAACGAGGATGGAAACCAGAATTGCAGAAAAAAGGCGAAACCAAAGTAGCAGAACTAGCCCGATTATTAAGGGCAAACTCGGCCAATGGCAAAAAAGTCACCCAATCATCCTGATCAGCAGAAACAAAACATCTCAAATAAGTTTCCAACGTCTGATTAGTTCGCTCGGTTTGGCCATTAGTCTGAGGATGGAAGGCCGACGAAAAAGATAAATCAATGCCCATCTTAGCACAAAAAAATCGCCAAAACCTGGACACAAACTGGGATCCTCTATCAGACACAATATTTTCAGGAATGCCGTGCAAGCGAACCACATTCTAAAAAAATAGAGGAACCAAATCGGAGGAGGAAGTCAACTTAGGCAAGGGCACCAAATGGACCATCTTGGAAAAACGATCACACACCACCCAGATGACAGACATTTTCTGAGATACTGGAAGATCCGAAATAAAATCCATGGAAATGTGCGTCCAAGGCCTTTTCGGGACAGGCAAAGGCAAAAGCAAACCGCTGAGAACAGCAAGGCTTAGCCCGAGCACAAATCCCACAAGACTGCACAAAGGAACGCACATCCCGCGACAAGGAAGGCCACCAGAAGGACCTAGCCACCAAATCTCTGGTACCAAAAATCCCAGGATGACCCGCCAACACCGAAGAATGAACCTCGGAAATAACTCTGCTGGTCCATCTATCCGGGACAAACAGTCTCTCTGGTGGACAACGGTCAGGTCTATCCGCCTGAAATTTCTGCAGCACTCGTCGCAAATCTGGGGAAATGGCAGACAAAATCACTCCGTCTCTGAGAATTCCAGCCGGCTCAGAAACTCCCGGAGAGTCAGGCACAAAACTCCTAGAAAGTGCATCAGCCTTCACGTTCTTCGAACCAGGCAGGTATGAGACCACGAAGTTGAAACTGGAGAAAAACAGCGACCAACGAGCCTGTCTAGGATTCAGGAGCTTGGCAGATTCGAGGTAAATCAGGTTTTTGTGATCAGTCAAGACCACCACACGATGTTTAGCTCCTTCGAGCCAATGTCGCCACTCCTCAAATGCCCACTTCATAGCCAACAACTCCCGATTACCAACATCATAATTCCGCTCGGCAGGCGAAAACTTTCTTGAAAAGAAAGCACATGGCTTCATCACAGAGCCATCAGAGCTTCTCTGTGACAAAACAGCCTCTGCTCCAATCTCAGAAGCATCAACCTCGACCTGGAAGGGGAGAGAGACATCTGGTTGACATAAGACTGGAGCTGAAGAAAACCGGTGCTTCAGTTCCCGAAAGGCCTCCACGGCCGCAGGAGACCAATTAGTCACATCAGAACCCTTCTTGGTCAAATCCGTCAAAGGTTTAACAACGCTAGAAAAATTAGCGATGAAACAACGGTAAAAATTAGCAAAACCCAAGAACTTCTGAAGACTCTTAACAGACGTAGGCTGAGTCCAGTCATGAATAGCCTGGACCTTGACTGGGTCCATCTCCACAGTAGAAGGAGAAAAAATAAAACCCAAAAAGGAGACCTTCTGTACTCCGAAGAGGCATTTTGAGCCCTTCACAAATAAAGCATTAGCACGCAGGACCTGAAACACCATCCTGACCTGCTTCACATGGGACTCCCAATCATCAGAAAAGACCAAAATGTCATCCAGATAAACAATCATAAATTTATCCAGATATTCTCGGAAGATGTCATGCATGAAGGACTGAAACACAGAAGGAGCATTAGAGAGTCCAAAAGGCATCACCAAGTACTCAAAATGGCCTTCGGGCGTATTAAATGCTGTTTTCCATTCATCTCCCTGCTTAATGCGCACAAGGTTATACGCACCACGGAGATCTATCTTAGTGAACCAACTGGCCCCCTTAATCCGAGCAAAGAGATCAGACAATAGTGGCAAAGGATACTGAAATACGTACGCTACTTACCTGGTAGCAGTGTTTTTTCAGGAGCCCATGACAGCACAACGAGAGAGGGGATCCGCCCTTCAGGGATATGAGTGAACATGGAAGAGGAAAACACGAAAGAGTGTCACATCATCCAAGAAAAGAATAGGGAAGGGAATTAAGGGTGCTGTCATGGGCTCCTGAAAAAACACTGCCACCAGGTAAGTAGCGTACGTATTTATTCAGTCGCGATGACAGCACAACGAGAGACTTTCAGAGAAATAAGAAACATTAGGGAGGGATAACAGCCTCAAGTACCCTTCTCCCAAACGTGAGGTCTGAGGAACTACCCAGATCTAATCTGTAGTGCTTAAGAAAGGTAGATGGAGAAGACCATGTGGCCGCCTTACATATGTCTTCTATCGATACCTCTGCTCTCTCCGCCCATGAAGATGCTACGGCCCTCGTGGAGTGTGCCTTTATACCATTTGGAACTTCGTTGCCACCTGCTGTATAAGCGAGAGAGATCGCCTCCCTGATCCATCTGGCTAAGGTGTTTTTAGATACTCTAAGACCCTTCCTCACTCCCTGATAAGCTACAAATAAGGAGTTATCTTTTTTCCAGCTATTCGAGACAGAAATATATTTAAGGAGGCATCTTCTTACATCTAAGGAATGAAATCTACGTTCCTTATCATTGGAAGGATAAGAGCAAAACAAAGGTAGGACTACTTCTTGTAATCTATGGAATTTTGAGGCAACTTTTGGAAGATAGAGGGGATCAGGTTTCATGATTACTCTATCCTCCCTAAACTGCATGTATGGTGGATGTCTGGAAAGTGCCTGTAGATCACTAACCCTTCTTGCAGATGTGAGAGCGACCAAAAGGGCTGTTTTGATAGAAAGGATTTTTACAATGATAGTATCGATAGGCTCGAATGGAGCTTGCGTTAAGGTTGAGAGTACTAGATTTAGGTCCCATGGGACTAACTTTTGTTTTATGATTGGTCTGGACCTAGTCACTGCTTTGAAAAACCTAGAAATTTAGTGATTGCTGGCCAAGTTAAAATTGTATAGCGCCCCCAAAGCCGATACTTGAACTCTGAGAGTACTTGTGGCCAGGCCCATCTCTAGACCTATCTGTAAAAATTCAAGAATCTGATTTATATCTGGTTTTTGGTCAATCTGAGCCCCTGTACTAGAAAGACATTTTTTCCACACTCTAACATAGATGTTTGTTGTAACGGGTTTTCTACTCTTAAGGAGTGTATTTATTAGACCTTGAGAGAATCCTTTCCCCCTTAGTAACAACCTCTCAAACTCCACGCTGCTAGGTGTAAGTTGGCTACTCGCAGATGGAGGATTGGGCCTTGGGAGAGCAGATCTGGCAATTCTGGAAGAATCCACGGTTGGCAGACAGACAACTTCCTCAGCCACGGGAACCATGCTCTTTTGGGCCAAAATGGGGCTATTAAGATTACCCGGGCTCTGTCCTCCTGAATCTTCCTCAGAACTAATGGGATTAGGTTTAGAGGGGGAAAGGCATAAGCGAGACTGAAGTGCCATGATATCAGAAAAGCGTCTACTGCATATGAGTTGTCTTTTGGATTTAGGGAGCAGAACTGATGTAATTTTTTGTTCTCCCTGCTGGCAAAAAGGTCTATGTCTGGACAACCCCACATCTGTATGATCTGCTCGAAGACAGCCGGGTTCAGCGACCACTCCCCCTGTCTGAGCATGTTGCGGCTTAGATAGTCGGCTTTGGTATTGAGGCTTCCTTTTAAATGAAGGGCCGTTAGGGAGAGAAGATGTTCTTCGGCCACCTGAAAAATATGATTTGAGACCTTCATTAACGAACTGGATCGCGTACCTCCTTGACGATTAATGTAGGCCACGGTTACCCGGTTGTCCGATAACAGCCTGACGTGTCGACCCTGTAGGGGTATAAGGAACCTATTTAAGGCGTGATCTACGGCCAACAGTTCCTTCAGATTAGAGGATGAGTCCTGCTCAGGCTGAGACCAAAGCCCCTGAACCCAATCCTCCCCTAAGTGAGCTCCCCATCCCTTAGGGCTGGCATCCGTAGTCAATACTTTAGATACATGATTTATCCAAGGGACCCCCCTACGAAGATTTGAAGTGTGTGTCCACCAAACAAGTGAATGCGTAGATTCTGCAGAAAGTGAAAATTTACTATTGAGGTGAGCTCCTAGACGACGGGAATTGTGTAGGACGTCCCATTGCAGTGTTCTGGTGTGGAACTGAGCCCAGAGAACCACCGGGATACAAGAAGTGAGGGAACCCAAGAGAGACATTGCACTTCTCAAAGACACCAAGGGATTGCCGATTGCCCTGGTGACTAGTTGTTGAATCTTAGCTACTTTTGCATCCGGCAGGCGACATTCCTGCCGACTAGAGTCTATAATAAACCCCAGAAACTCTTGTGATGTTAGGGGCTGTAGACGTGATTTTTTAAGGTTGTTAATCCAGCCTAGCCTGTGCAATGCTCCCATCACCTTCTCTAACTGATCCTTGCAATGTGATTCTGAATGACCTACAATCAGTAAATCATCCAAGTATGGGATTATTAATATGTCCTGTTCATGCAGGTGTGCCATAACCTCCACCATGATTTTTGTGAACACCCGGGGTGCGACCGCGACTCCGAAGGGAAGTGCCTGATATTGGAAATGCTCCACCGTGCCGGCAAGTGAAACCGCCACCCTAAGGAATTTTTGGTGATCTACATGTATTGGAACATGGTAGTAGGCATCTTTGAGGTCTAAGACGACCATAAAACAATGGTTGAAAAGTAACTTTATTGCCGTCTTAACTGATTCCATTTTGAAGGATGGAATCAACAAAAAATTGTTCAATTCTTTTAAGTTAATAATGGTGCGATATGAACCGTCAGGCTTTTTGATCAGGAATAGAGGGGAATAGAACCCCCTACCTTCCTCTTCTGTAGGGACTCTAACCAGAACCTTCTTCAGTTGGAGTTCTCGGACCTCTGACTCTGGCGCCAACTGCTCTGTAGAGGAGGAACGAACAGGTGTCAACTTAAACTTGTCTCGAGGAATATGGTGGAAATCGAATTTTAAGCCAATCTTCACAATGTTTAGAATCCATGGACTGCTCGTGATCTGTACCCAGGCCGGGTGGAAGGCCAAAAGCCTACCCCCCACCTGGTCCGCCAGTCATTGTGGTTTCTTGAAATCTCGTGAAGGGTTAAATATGAATCCTTTACCCCTTCTTCTGTTACTCTCGTATCTGTTAGAGTCCCTGTTAGAATCCCTGTTAGAATCCCTGTTGGGCCTCCTGCGGTTAGACCATCCTCTATTGGAGTCTCGTCTGTAGAAAGGTCTTCCTAGAAAAGGGAAGCGTTTCTTACTATCTCCTGCCTTTTCTAACAGTTCATCCAGGACAGGCCCGAATAAATGAGCTCCTTCGCAGGGAATGCTGCACAACTTTGTTCTAGCTTGCAAGTCCCCTGGCCAGCATTTTATCCATAGTGCTCTCCTGGCTGCGTTGGATAACGCTGAGGACCTGGCAGCCAATCTGACAGAGTCTGCTGACGCGTCTGAGAGGAAAGCTGCAGCATCCTGTATTAAAGGCATAGAGGCTAACATTTCAGACCTGGGAACTTTATCCCTGAGCTGATCTTCAAGGTGACCTAACCACACCATCAAGGATCGAGCTGTACAGGTGGCTGCTATAGCTGGTCTCAAGGATCCAGCCGAAGTCTCCCAGGCACCTTTAAGGAAGCTATCAGCTTTCTTGTCTAATGGGTCCTTTAGGCTTCCCAGGTCGTCAAAGGGGAGAGATGTCTTTTTGCACGCCTTGGCGACTGCCGCATCTAGTTTCGGGACCTTATCCCATGAGGATGAAGCCTCCTCCTCGAAGGGATATCTTCTTTTAAATGCGGGCGGAAGCGACCCCTTCCTCTCGGGTTTCTTCCATTCCTTAGAAACCAGTGTCTTAATCTTATCGACGACTGGAAAGGCCCTTCGAGATTTCCGCTCTATACCCCTGAACATAATGTCCTGAATGGAGCTTTCCGACTGGGTGTCCTCTATCCCCATTGTACTGTTGACCATTTTAATCAGATGGTTAACCCTATCAAGGGACAGACAGGCCCGACTAGAGTCCAATTCCTCAGAGGAGGCAGACGATGGAAGGGACCCCGAGCTCAGTTCCCCCGAGTCCGATAACACTTCTGATACAGGGGATGACTTTTTAACTTCCGTTATACGGGACCTGGATCTCACAGAACTTCTAACTTCTTGTGTAACCATCTCTTTTATTGTAGAGGTTAGATCAGGAGCCTCTTCCTGTAGTAACTGGTGTATACAGGATTTGCATAATCTTTTTAAATGCTCATCCGGAAGCGGCTCTGCACACTCGGCACACTGCCTATGTTTGGCCTTAGATAGACACTTCCTCCCCTAATAAGGAGAGAGGGAATATAAGGGGAACAATGAATCAGTAAGTGAACTTTCACGGAGATCACTTACCCCGCCAGAATGAGTGGTACCGTAGACGGGGGGTCCTTCATAGCCGATGATTCCTTGCGGCTTGAGGACTCTGGTCTTGGCCTCTGGGCCCCTTTAGCTCCACCAGCGTGGCTACTGCCACTAGACCGACGCTGGGAGCTTCTCCGAGGCTTTTCAGACTGAAGCTGCTGCTGCTGCTGCTGGCTGCTCTGAGTTCCTTCTGGCGACTCCATTATGGACCGAGTCAGGAACACTCAGCAGCCCAGTGTGCAGCCTTAAATAGAGCCTCCTTCATGCCCCCATGGTACCGCCCCCAGATGGGGGTCAGCAGGGAGCTCCAGGTGCCGATGACGATAAGAATATCGTTAGGGTCCGACTCTGTGCTGCGGCGCCGCTGCCCGCCGATTGGACCGACGGACCTCCCCCCCCGGGCCCAGGCCCGCCCCAGATGCCGGGCGCCGCCATCGGCCGGGAAACGGCGCTACTGCGCATGCCCGGCCGCGTCATCAAGCCGCGCCGCCCGCCGCGTCATCCGGACACGCCCCTTCCGGACGCTGCAGCGGCCGGCAAGCCGAGAAGCGGTCCAGGATGGCAGCAGACCTCCCGGATCAATATGGGCCCTCACCGCAGGGCACGGGCAGACCCGGAGGACCCGGCAGGCGCAGCACTAAGCCCCCCATACAGCAGGTAACAGCTGCGGCCACCATAGAAGACAGCCTATAATCTAAGGCTGCTTCCTCCTGCTGACACCTACACAGGCAGTCCCCCTGCCGTGTGGTGCATCCTGCCTCCTGATCAGGCCGAGGTAGGGGACCCCCGCTACCTGGATCGGTGTGTCAGGAGTGGGATCTTCATGTCTTCGACCTTCTTCACTAGGCCTGCCTGAAGAGGTTCCGCTGTCAGGGACAGGAAACCAACTGATGCGGGAGAGAGGTACCGCCCTTTTATGTCTGTAGGTTTCCTGTCCCTGAAGGGCGGATCCCCTCTCTCGTTGTGCTGTCATGGCGACTGAATAAATTTGACTGTGATTTTATTCAGAAGACGATAATCTATACAAGGTCTCAAAGAACCGTCCTTCTTGGCCACAAAAAAAAATCCTGCACCAAGAGGGGAAGAGGATGGGCGAATATGTCCCTTCTCCAAAGACTCCTTTATATAATTCCGCATCGTGGCATGCTCTGGTATAGACAAATTAAAAAGTCGTCCCTTAGGGAATTTACTACCAGGAATTAAATTTATAGCACAGTCACAATCCCTATGAGGGGGCAGGGCACTGGACCTGGGCTCATCAAATACATCCTGGTAATCAGACAAAAACTCAGGGACCTCAGAAGGAGTGGAAGAAGCAATAGACACCAACGGAGTATCGCCATGAATTCCCTGACAACCCCAACTTGACACAGACATAGCTTTCCAATCTAAAACTGGATTATGAGTCTGCAGCCATGGCAGACCCAAAACAACAACATCATGCAAATTATGCAAAACAAGAAAGCGAATCACCTCCTGATGTACGGGAGTCATGCACATGGCCATTTGCGTCCAATACTGAGGCTTATTCTCAGCCAATGGCGTAGCATCAATTCCCCTCAGTAGAATAGGAAATTCCAAAGGCTCCAGGACAAAACCACAGCGCCTGGCAAACGACAAATCCATCAGATTCAGGGCAGCACCCGAATCCACAAAAGCCATAACCGGGTAGGATGACAAAGAACAAATCAAAGTAACAGACAAAATAAATTTAGGCTGTATCGTACCAATGGTGACAGGTTTAGCGATTTTTTTTAAACGTTTAGAGCATGCTGAGATAACATGAGTAGAATCACCACAGTAAAAGCACAACCCATTTTGACGTCTATGATTTTGTCGCTCAATTCTGGTCAGAGTTCGGTCACATTGCATAGACTCAGGTCTCTGTTCAGAAAATACCGCCAAAGAATGAGCAGATTTGCGCTCCCGCAAACGCCGATCAACCTGAATGGCTAAAGCCATAGAATCACTCAGACTTGTAGGGGTGGGAAACCACACCATAACATTCTTAACGGCCTCAGAAAGACCTTCTCTGAAATTTGCAGCCAGGGCACACTCATTCCATTGAGTAAGCACCGACCATTTCCGAAATTTTTGACAATACACCTCTGCTTCATCCTGACCTTGAGAGATAGCCAGCAACGCTTTTTCTGCCTGATACTCAAGATTAGGCTCCTCATAAAGCAGTCCAAGAGCTAGAAAAAATGCATCTACATTAAGCAATGCAGGATCTCCTGGCGCCAGAGAGAAGGCCCAATCTTGAGGGTCGCCACGCAACAAGGAGATAACAATTTTAACTTGCTGAGCGGAATCACCAGAGGAACGAGGTCTCAGAGACAGAAATAACTTACAATTATTCTTAAAATTCTGAGACCTAGATCTATCTCCAGAAAACAACTCAGGAATGGGTATCTTTGGTTCTGACATAGGGCTATGAATAACAAAATCCTGAATACTTTGCACCCGTGCAGTAAGATGATCCACACTAGAAGTCAGAGTCTGAACATTCATGTCTGCAGCTGAGCTCAAAACCACCCAGAGTTCAAGGGGATGAAAGAAGCTAAACAGACTGCAGCAAAGGAAAAGCGGGAGGGAAAAAAAAAAATGTACTCAGGTCTTCTTTTTATCCCACTTCTGCGATGCATTAAACACTTTTTTGGCCTGCTATACTGTTATGATCCTTAGTGGTTGAGGATCACGAATTACTCCAGCTAAGTAACAAACATAGGACAAGCTCTAGGGAGGTGGCAAACTGGACTGACCGCAAATCTGAACCTATCTAAACACACTAGAAGTAGCCGGTGAACGTGCCTAAAAATCCTAGACGTCTCGAGCCAGCCTGAGGAACTAACTACCCCTAGAGAGAAAGAAAGACCTCTCTTGCCTCCAGAGAAATAATTCCCAAAGATATAGAAGCCCCCAACAAATAATAACGGTGAGGTAAGAGGAAGGCACATACACAGGGGTGAAAACAGATTCAGCAAATGAGGCCCACTAATACTAGATAGCAGACAATAGTAAAGGGGTCTGTGCGGTCAGTAAAAAAAAAACCCTTACAAAATATCCACACTGAGATTTCAAGAACCCCCGCACCAACTAACGGTGTGGGGGGAGAAACTCAGTCCCCTAGAGCAACCAGCAAGCGAGGAGATCATATCTTAGCAAGCTGGACAAGAAACATGATGAATGCTGATAATCAAAAAATGAACGGACAAAAACTTAGCTTGTCTTGGAGAGGCTGGGAGCAAGGTAATCACAAGGAATCTGAAGAGCACTGAATACATTGATAGCAGGCAAGGAACTGAGTATCCAGGATAGCTAAATAGGAAGCCAACCAAGGATAACGAGCCAGCTGATGCAGCCAACCTGCAGAAAGACAACACTACACAGTACCGCTTGTGACCACTAGAGGGAGCCTAAAAATAGAGTTCACAACAGCGGCCCAGAGGGAAGTAAAGTCCTGGCCAAGCACTGATAAAGGGACTGTCAAACAGATATTGGCTGGGCTGAAGGACACTTTTGACACACGCACTGCAGCAGAAATAAAAATTAGGTTCTTTGGATGTAAACAAAGGGTGCAGGACAGTATACGGGACTATGCCCTTAACCAAAATTGTGCAGTCCATGCAAGTGACCCCAAAGAAGAAGATCCAGCTGGCCTCCAGTCCAGGAGGATGCAAGCCTGAGGACCTGCCCTAGAATAAGAAGTAAAAGTGTTATTAATAGTGTTGAGCATTCCGATACCGCAAGTATCGGGTATTGGCCGATATTTGCTGTATCGGAATTCCGATACCGAGTTCCGATATTTTTGTGATATCGGAAATCGGAATCGGAAGTTCCCAGTGTATGGTTCCCAGGGTCTGGAGGAGAGGAGACTCTCCTTCAGGCCCTGGGATCCACATTCATGTAAAAAATAAAGAATAAAAATAAAAAATATGGATATACTCACCCCTCCGGCGGCCCCTGGACCTTACCGATGTAACCGGGAGCCTCCGTTCCTATGGCGATGACGTCGGGGCTTGTGATTGGTCGCGTGAGCGGTCACATGAGTGGTCATGCGACCAATCACAAGCCGCGACGTCATCGAAGGTCCTAAACTCCTCATTCTTAGGAACAGAGGCTGCCGGTTACATCGGTAAGGTCCAGGGGCCGCCGGAGGGGTGAGTATATCCATATTTTTTATTTTTATTCTTTATTTTTTACATGATTATGGATCCCAGGGCCCGAAGGAGAGTTTCCTCTCCTTCAGACCCTGGGAACCATCCAGGATAGCTTCCGATACTTGTGTCCCATTGACTTGTATTGGTATCGGGTATCGGGTATCGGTATCGGCGATATCTGATATTTTTCGGATATCGGCCGATACCATCCGATACCAATACTTTCAAGTATCGGAAGGTATTGCTCAACACTAGTTACTAATGTAATGTTGTTTACTTGAAAAATGTTTGCACTTGTGTTATGTAGCGTGAAACCTCCCATAAAGGGAAGAAAAGTTATTTTCTGCACTTGTATATATGTTCCTGCAAATGTTAAAAAAACAGCCTCCCATAAAGGGAAGAAAAGTTTACATAACCTATTGTAATGCATATTTTATAATTTTTGCATATATTTTTAACCATTTATTGTCTTTTTGTTTTCACAGTTGTGGGTACTGGATTTAACGGGGGGGGTGTAACACCCCGGGTAACCGGTTGTTACAGTGGCATTGCTTTCCTTATGGGGAGAGTGATGTCATGCTTGGAAGTGAGGAAGGATCCCTTTAACAAGTATTCAGCATATACAACACCGTTCTGACTCCAGGCCAGAAGGGGGAGCTCTACACCCGAATATAGGGGAGCTGCTTTCTCAGGTTGGGAGGAGGAGTCAGTTGCTAGGCAGTTGGGGAGAGTTAAACAGTTGGTGAGAGGAGGGCGAGGAGTGAGGAAGGAAAGCTGGAGCCGTTCAGACGATTCTGCAGCTCCTGGGAAGGAAAAAGAGAGCAGAGCAACTTGTAAACAAACTGAAAGGAGGAAGGAGCAAAGGCGAAGTGAAAGAGCGGGAGATAGAAGCTGCTAGTGAGCTTCCTCCACACTGAGCGTGGATACCGTAGCCGGAAGACCGAAGTTGGGCAGGACTTTATGTCTCACAGCAGAAACTGGCGGACAGCAGATTGCAAGTTACCTGTCCACCATCAACAGAGCGAGAACGTGAGGACCTTGTGTGAGAACTAAGGCAGCAAGGGACTACAACAACACAGCACTAGAAGGAAAGCTTCCAACTCCACCTGGATAGGGGGATTCCTGGCATGCTTCCCAGGCAGCCGGACCATACCAGCACCTGTGATCCAATACCCTGGACTGTGGCTGCCTTACAGCAAGTAAAGAGATAAAGAGACTGCAACCTTGTGTCTTCTGTTTCTTACTACAACATCTTCATCTACTATACCGGGAGCCCTGGGACCCAGCTTCACCTGTGGGAAGCTACACCATCCCAGTTGCCATAACATCACCCTAGAAGACCCCTTTAAGCAGCGTTGGTCATCCCTGACCGAATACCACAGGTGGCATCACAAACTTTTATTGTTTCACACACCGTCCCTTTTACATGGGCGCCCACGGCCACAGACCAGGTCATTTCCAATGTTAGGGAAGAAAACAATGAGGGCAAAAGCCCCTGTTTTGTTGGAGCTGGAATTACAATGGATCGCCCCCAGGCGCAGGGCAGTGGGGTACTCGGTACCGGGTCCCTCTGTCTCGGTTCTGGGGATGTCATGGTGGCCCGACCCGATCCGTGGCCCTGCTAAGGGGCGCCCAATTAAAGGTGTAGTTTGTCAAGTGTTCGTGATGTCACCTGTGGTGTTCGGTCAGGATGACCGACGCTGCTTAGAGGTCCACTGGGGTGATGTTATGGCAGCTAGATGGTATACCTTCCCACAGGTGAAGTATGTCCCCAGGGCTTCCCAGTAAGGTAGATATGATGGTGTAAGTCGCAGTAAATAATGAGGACACAAGGTTGCAGTCTCTTTACCTTTTACTGTGGACTTCAGCATCCACAATTCAGAGTACTGCTAACAGGGCTGGCTGAATCCGGCCGGTCCGAAGGCACATCCAGAGTTCCCTTTGCAGGTGGAAATCAGTAGCCTTCCTACTAGCGCCTGTGTGTTGTAGTACTTCCCTCCTGAGCACCACGGGATAGTCCTCACAACTGTCGTGTATGTTTCTGATATTCTCTTTCAGTCCCCCAGATGGTATGGATAGGACAACCTCTATGACGGGGTAGGCCTGGAGCTATTTTATAGGGACCCTAGAGACGCTCCTCCCCCACAATTTGCCTCCGTTGTCTTCATTAGGTTAAAGGTTGGGCAGCCAACTTAGAATTAACTGTCCTTCCGTAGTTTGAAGTAATGCGTAGAGCCTATTACTCCCTCGGTGTTCCAGCCACCGGCTACGCGCCTCAGAAGGAGGCCGCCGATCTCGGGGCAGACCCTCCTCCCGGTGTTATCTCCTTGTGCTGTGATCTCATTGCTCACTCTCCACAATATACTTCGCTTCGTGTCCTTTCTTAAGATGCTGCCGCAATGAGGTGCAGGCGCAGCTCCGTAATGT
This sequence comes from Ranitomeya variabilis, assembly GCF_051348905.1. NCBI lineage: Eukaryota > Metazoa > Chordata > Amphibia > Anura > Dendrobatidae > Ranitomeya > Ranitomeya variabilis. The sequence continues at coordinate 75,131,635 of NC_135239.1, read as the reverse complement.
TCTATCTCTCGCTCTGTCTCTCTCAGGATCCCACCCCTGACAGGGACCTCTGTCTGCAGCTCATATGTTCCTCCTTCTCCCCCTGTCTGCCTGACAGGTCTTCCCTGGGTCAAACCCAGTAGCGTTCTGCCTAACTTCCTATCCAACCCACCAGTTTTACCCGTGTGTGAGGAGTGGCCTAGTAAATAGAACCTTTGCTCCCCCTGGTGGACTGGAGTGTGAAGTGTAGTGTGTGACTGTGATACCTGGTCAGGTGAACTCCTTTAGTGCCATCAGACGTACCATAGCTCCCCCTGGTGGAAGAGTGACAATACTGCAACGACCAGGACTCTGGGGCGCTGCAACAACACTTGGCGCATTCACAGGGATGTTTTATACTCACTTCTGTGAGCCTTCTGTGCAGACACAAGATTTTGTTTCATTTTGTGGATGATGTAGAAAGTATAATTCATGTTAATCAAATCCACAGGACAGGACCTGTGACAGGACCATCCTCATTTACATAAAGCATAGGAGTAGTTAAAATGGTATTTTGGGGGATATTCATGAGGACTCAGAAGACGGTGGACACATTTGTGACAAGAATACAGGTGCAGATAAAGATGGTAGCACTTCTTCAGAGACTCAAAGCCTGGTCTCTAGAGGAGTTAGAAGATGATACACACATTTGTGGAAAGCTGTATAGGAGCAGATAAAGGTGGTGACGGCATTTGGTCTGAGACACAAAAACTGGTTACAGGTTCCCATTAATGGTAATCTGTCATTTAAACAATTGTTATATAATTTAATATTTCAAAGAAATAGAAGAAACCTATAAGAAAAATATATATTTATTCATTTTAAGCCACTTTTATCACCTCCAACCTGCCTCCTGAACTCATTTATAAAAAAAGAGATAAAATCCATCTCACTTCTGAGTTCAGACAGCAGTCCTCAGTACTGCTGCATAATGTCTTCCATAAAACTTCATTTTAACGTGTGTTACAAAGAGACCGGTGATCAGGAATTCCTTATGTTTCTAATAGTAATGAATGAGCAATAAAATGCTTGAGTGCTCCTTGCTCGAATCAAGCAGGGCAGATGTTCGGATGGGCTTGACTTGAGTAACAAGTATAATGGAAGTCAAAGGGAAACTCAATCATTTTTCAGGCAGATCCTCCTAGGAGGGCTGGGGGTACAGGAAAATTGCTGAAATGGATGAAAACAGTGCTGAAATAGAATGGAAACAGCATGGGGAAGATGCCTGGATGCATCTCTGACCCATGCTTGTCTTGTCAGAGCATTAAGCCACTTTTACGGAGTGGCAATAAAACATCCAAAACTGAAGATAAAGTAGATTTTACAGGAAAAATGTAAGGAAACATTCTTTCCTGTATAATGACTTGTATATAAAGCAAAATTGGAAAGAAAGGACAAAAAAAAGTCTCCTCCACCCTATAAGCTATGTTCACACGTGACATTTTTGCTGAGTGTTTGCACTTTCTCATTACTTTCAAAGGTGAAAAAAAATTGCCAGTTAATGGAACTTTAACATTCTACTACCTTGTCTGGGCATGTGATGTGTGTGTGATATGGTCAGACAAATCTTGTTTAATTTATAAATGAGTGCATCATACATGTTCTGTTAAAATTGTTTGGTAGTTGGACTTCTAGGCTCATAAATGCTATGAACTAAGTGCAGGTGACGCTGATGAGACTGTTCACTAGCCAGCAAGTGTGCATAGTAATAAAGATGTCAATGTGATATATAATTAGTGCAATGTGTATCTAACTGTACATGTATTTATCTAATAAATAATTAAATAAAAGAAGAAAAATGCCTTAGAGGTCCCCCTTTATTTTTAAAACCCAGCTGAGGGAAAGCAAACAGCTGGGAGACTGATGTTATTATTCTGTGACAGGTGCAATAAGCATGGTGGTTCCCAGGCTATTAATATCAGCTCACAGCTGTCTGTGTAACCTTTACTGGTATTATAAAGGTTTTAAAAAATGACGCGTGGTCCCACCTATTTTTAATAACCAGCAAAGGAGAAACAGGCAGCTGATTGCTGATATTAATAGGCTAGGAAGGGGCCAAAGATATTGGCTCCCTCCCAGACTAATAACACTAGCCCTCAGCTGCCTCAGAAATGGTGAATCCATTAGATGTGCCAATTCTGGCTCTTCACCTCGGCCCTTCCCACTTGCCCTGGTGCATTGGCTAATGGAGTAATAGTTATGGAGTTGATGTCAGCTTTTTAATGTCTGCTGACATCAAGTCCAGCGGTTAGTAATGGAGAGGCGACTATCAGATACCACCGTTACTAAGCCCATAGTCAAAAGTAAGAAAAACAAACACAGAGAAAAGTCCTTTAATTCAAAGAAACACTCCCCAACAAATCCACCGTTTATCCCATTTATTAACATAAAAAGAAAAAGAAAAGAGAAAAGCAATCCTAACTTGTCTGCCGTCAATGCATAATGATCATGTCCCATGACAAACATTAACTCTGATAAATCTGGTTGCATTGTTGAACGGTGACATCCATAATTTGACCGCTCAGCCCATCAACCAGATAACACTGAATTTAGTGTGAGAACGATGAGAGTGACTTCACCGCCAGCCATATGCAGCCACGTTCTCACACTCTTCTCAGAGTGATCTGGCTGTCTTACTGAGCGGTCACATTTCTCATTTCACTGTCTAGCAACGCAATGAGATGTAGCGGAGTTGGTGTTCATCGTGGGGCATCATTATTAAGGATTAACGGTAGACATGTAAGGGTAACTTTGATTTTTCATTTTTATGTTAATATATGGTAAAGAGAATGTTTGTTCAATTAAAGGACTTTTTTTCTGTGTGTGCTTTTATTGTTTTTTACGTACTTGCTTAGTAATGAAGGTATCTGATAGACATCTCTCCATTGCGAACCCCTGGGTTTAAAAAAAACAAACATCAACTTCAAAATATTACCATGCTTGCCAACACACTAGGCCAAGGGAAAAGTGCCAGAATTGGAGCATCTAATAGATGTGTCTTTTCTGGGGATGCTGCAGGCTGATATTTTTAGGCAGTCGAGGGCCAAATATCCATGGGCCTTCCCAGCCTGAGAATACCAGCCCCTAGCTGTCTGTTTTAGCTTGGCTGGTTATCGAAAATGGGGGTCCCCACACTGTTTTTTAAATTATTTATTTAAATTGTTTAAAAAAATATGAGACCCACCATATATCTAGCAACCAGCAAAGGCTAAACAGACAGCTACAGGCTGATATTAATAGGTTGGGAAGGGCCATTGCTAAACCCTGAGCATGATGTCAGCTGACATTACAAAGCTGACATAAACCTCAAAATATTACTCAGCTTGCCAACGCACCAGAACTTACAGGAAGAGCTGGACAAAGCACCAGAATTGGCACATCTAATAGCTACTTGGCTGTTGTTTGTGAGTGCATATTTATATGATTGGTATTTTTATTTATCCTTGGAAGTTTTGCCTTTTTAGTCTGGTTTGTGTATTCTTAAACACTACAACTCCTCACTTTCCTGGGTGGGGAAGGGGACATATAAGGATTGATTTAGGAGCTCAGTAAGGCACGTGGCCCTGGCATATTCACTGTGACGGATCGTACATGGGAACGGGTGTGTCAACTTCACTCACCTCTTTAGAGAGGATAGAATGACCCAGCAGGGATCGGCTCTCTGGCACCACTATTTACCCCATGTCAGCCAGGGAACTGCACCGAGGGGAAATAATCACTGGAGAGGCTTCCCTTATAGGTACGAGTTATTGAGGATCTCCCATTGAGGGGGGATATATATGACCATCAGAAGCAGTGATAGCTAGGGTGTCCCTGGTTTATGGATAGGGAAAGAGCCCTTAGCCCCAGGATATCTTGCAACAGGGCCATGACAGTATCCCTACACTAATAGTAAAGCTAACAGCAGTATTAAATAGAATAGATGTAGCCCTGGAAAGGTTTATTGTAGTTGTTTTCTGTAGCAATGCACTACACGCCCTTCTCGAGCAGTGATCCATCCCTATATTACATAGTACAGCTAACAGTGGCATTGAATAGAAAAGATGTAGCCCTGAAAAGGACTTTTTGGTTATAGGCTTTTCATCAGCATGACCTATAATGCTCTCTTTACACTATTTCCAGGTACAGGATGGCATGCATTGCGTTACCGGGTCTTATATAAGCACGATGACTTGATCAGGCTGGCCAATCACAGTAATGCCAGTAGCCAACATGGCTATGGCATTACTGTGATTGGTAGGCAATCCCCACATGTTTAGTGGTTAGGGAAAGCACCAAGAATACTCAATCGAGTACCAAAAATGCCTGCGCACCCCTGTGTTGAGTGCTGCCAAGCCCGCTCGCTCATCAATTGTCTCTAAGTAAAACATATGTTCGACATCATAGCAACTAGTCTCCACCAAGGAGCTTACTATTACTCATCAGTCCTATCTCCAGCATGAGGCTTTGTTTCCTTTCTTTATGGCAAGATTCCTTTGTGCTAGTCCATGCTAGAATAATATGGCAAACACCTCTGACATCATCACCCCAGACCACTTAAAGAAGCCCTCCAATTAAGTTTTTTTTCTAAATCTTTTTAAATGTGCATGTAATGTTTTGTATATGTGCTAACATATTCATCTATCACAGTATTTTCTGGGAGTCACCGCTCTTCAGACAGATTCCTCTGTACATAGGAGGAAGTCTCAATAACAATGCAAGACTATAGAGCCTCATTCTGAGGCTCAATAGACATCTTAGATTGTGATAATCACTTGTGTCACACTGCGCTGTGTGTGACCCGGATAGTCTGAAGAGCTCTGACGTAACTGAGAAGAAGAACAGAAGGGTGCTAGATCCTGGAACAAACAGTGGTAATGAGTATGTTATCATGTACTCACTACATGCACATATACCATAGCTCTCAACCAGATTCAGCTGGACTGTCCCGATATGAGGACTCAGTCATGGCTTCTAATCCTTATCTCTCTCTCACACTTTTATCTATCATAGCTCCTCCTCCTTGGTGGGTGAGGCCACATCTCTCCGCCCAGTACATAAATTAAATAATAATATTCATCCCTCTCCTGTGACCAAGTCTCCCCAGATGCAAACTTGCATGTTCATGTTTGCAGACTGCTGCTCTATCTATGAGCCACAGCACACGATGACGTAGATAGGAGAATTTTGCAATCTTGACCTGTATTGCAGGCTCACAGAATCAGATTATACACGTCCATAGAGATACATTGTACATACAGTTTATTTCTATGTTCCATATGCCTTCCTCTGGATCAACATGTTAGGGCATGTTAGGTTAGGCCAGTGTTCCCCAAGTCCGGTCCTCAAGAGCCACCAACAGGTCATGTTTTCAGGATTTCCTTAGTCTCAATAAATTAGCATATCAAGAAAAGGTTCTCTAAACGACCTATTACCCTAATCTTCTGAATCAACTAATTAACTCTAAACACATGCAAAAGATACCTGAGGCTTTTAAAAACTCCCTGCCTGGTTCATTACTCAAAACCCCCATCATGGGTAAGACTAGCGACCTGACAGATGTCAAGAAGGCCATCATTGACACCCTCAAGCAAGAGGGTAAGACCCAGAAAGAAATTTCTCAACAAATAGGCTGTTCCCAGAGTGCTGTATCAAGGCACCTCAATGGTAAGTCTGTTGGAAGGAAACAATGTGGCAGAAAACGCTGTACAACGAGAAGAGGTGACCGGACCCTGAGGAAGATTGTGGAGAAGGACCGATTCCAGACCTTGGGGAACCTGAGGAAGCAGTGGACTGAGTCTGGTGTGGAAACATCCAGAGCCACCGTGCACAGGCGTGTGCAGGAAATGGGCTACAGGTGCCGCATTCCCCAGGTAAAGCCACTTTTGAACCATAAACAGCGGCAGAAGCGCCTGACCTGGGCTACAGAGAAGCAGCACTGGACTGTTGCTAAGTGGTCCCAAGTACTTTTTTCTGATGAAAGCAAATTTTGCATGTCATTCGGAAATCAAGGTGCCAGAGTCTGGAGGAAGACTGGGGAGAAGGAAATGCCAAAATGCCTGAAGTCCAGTGTCAAGTACCCAGTCAGTGATGGTGTGGGGTGCCATGTCAGCTGCTGGTGTTGGTCCACTGTGTTTCATCAAGGGCAGGGTCAATGCAGCTAGCTATCAGGAGATTTTGGAGCACTTCATGCTTCCTGGCACCTGCTCACAGTGCCAAAACCACTGGTAAATGGTTTACTGACCATGGTATTACTGTGCTCAATTGGCCTGCCAACTCTCCTGACCTGAACCCCATAGAGAATCTGTGGGATATTGTGAAGAGAAAGTTGAGAGACGCAAGACCCAACACTCTGGATGAGCTTAAGGCCGCTATTGAAGCATCCTGGGCCTCCATAACATCTCAGCAGTGTCACAGGCTGATTGCCTCCATGCCACGCCGCATTGAAGCAGTCATTTCTGCCAAAGGATTCCCGACCAAGTATTGAGTGCATAAATGAACATTATTATTTGATGGTTTTTTTGTTTGTTATTAAAAAACACTTTTATTTGATTGGACGGTTGAAATATGCTAATTTATTGAGACAGGTTTTTTGGGTTATCAGGAGTTGTAGGCCAAAATCATCAGTATTAAAACAATAAAAGACCTGACAAATTTCAGTTGGTGGATAATGAATCTATAATATATGAAAGTTTAATTGTAATCATTACATTATGGTAAATAATGAAATTTAACACTATATGCTAATTTTTTGAGAAGGACCTGTATGTTACTATATATACTAGAGGTAAAGTAAAAGTCACATTTTTATTCCTTTAAAACTACTAAACAAATAAAAAGCAATTGCTAACACTCTATTATTTTATTTTGTGTGAGTCTCCCCAGGCTTCAAACTTACAAGCTTCAATATTACAGGCAGGAGCTAAGGCTGTTGACCCAAAGGCTCTGGTGAGGTAAACTGGAGATTTTTTTTATATTTGATCTGTATTGCAGACTCTGATTCCACAGGCAGATTGTTCTGATGAAGTGTACACAGCAGTGTATTTCTATGTATTTGCATTCTGGAGGGAGAATGAAAGAGATTTATTCATACTATAAAATTACAAAAAAAAAATAATGAAAAACACTTGAAAATGACAAAAATATTGTCATTTTTAATGCGTCTTTTTTTAAATAATAAGCATTACAAATCACCAAATAACAGACATATTTGGTGTTCCTGTAATTGTAATGACCTTCACAACACAGTGATGAGATTATTTATGGGGATCAGTAAATCACGTAAAAAATGGTGTGATTGATATTTTTTCTCTATTAAACCCATAAAAAGTGTAATAAAAATGTAATGCTGAGGTTGTGTTCACATGTAGTGCAAATGCTGCGTTTTTCTTTCTGACAGTTTTCTCACCACACAATGCAATAACAATCTTCTCTGATTATTGCATGTTTGCAGCTTTTCTTTTTCGATTTTTCCCAGAATTTAATGCAGTTTTTGGTGCAGATATGAACTAGACTTTTTAACGCTTATTAATGCTACAGAAAAGCTTTATTTATGCTTAAAAATGTGGTTGATTTTAACTGTCCAAGCAAAGCGGATGTGATTTCATGAATGCTGCTGTGGTGTGCGGTTTTGGTGCTTTTATTTCTCTCTTGTCTGCTATGTGGAGCCTAAAAAATGCAGGTAAAAAACTGCAGTCACTTTTTTAAGTGCAGAATCAAAGCTTTTCTGTATTATAAAAACACATTTAAAACAAACCTTCACATCTCCACCCTATAGGCATCATATAAGGGGAAAAGGACTAAATGCAGCAATAATAATCAAAGAAGATTAGTATTGTGTAGTTTGATGCGGACATCTGCAAAAAAAATGAAAAACACACTATTTAAGCTGTGTGTGAACATGGCTTCACAGATACAAAAAAGCCAGATGTCATATAGTGAAGCTGCATAAAGTTATGAAAGTTCTTGCTGCTACGACTATGAATGAATGAATGAATGAATGAATAAAATAGTTCCTAGGTCCCAGCCAGAAATGAGCATGATGCATAGATGACGTCTCACCAGCCCTGGCTAATCAAAAGCTGTGCCACGGACTCCTTAAGATTAGACGCCACCAGGTAGCACTGATCAAGACCGGAGTCCGGAGAATCGATCTGCTCATCTCTTGTCCCAACTGTCCTGGATACAGCAGACAGTCCTGGATTTGGGTCTACGCACTACAGTCTCAGGTGTCTGCTGAATTTCCCTCACTACCACTGCACCTCTGACATTTCATACTGTCAGGGTAGAAAGAAATGGTAAATGAGTGTAGACTGGGGTGAGGCCAGGGGCACGGCTAACACTGTCTGCTGCTCGCTATGCACGCTTCATAATCTGTCCCTCTTTCTGTTTTTATAAAAGTTGGGAGATATGAATATACACGCATTTAATTTAAAAATAAATAATTTGATGGTGTCTTTTAGGACAGGTCAGGTAGTCATGTGTTGTCTAAGTATTAAGAAAACATTGCTCTCAGTTACTATGTAACTATTAGAATTTGCTTTACCATCTATTTAGCTCAGCTCCAACCAGGTGTTTAGCTATATCCTGACACTGCTGACTTCCATTTAACTTTCAGCATTTATTTCCTAGTTCACATCTACCATATCATTCTGCAATCAGGATCCTGTATGTCTCTGCCTTTAACAATTTGTTTGCTGCAAGTCACAGATTGCATATAACTTTGCTATTACCGTTTGTCTGATGCAACTCCCGGATTCTCTATTCATCTACAGCCCCTGTATATATCTAAACATCACGTTTTGCATCATCTAGTGTTTTCTGCTCTACTTGTCTGCCTGCCCTTCTGCTATCCTGGTCCTCAATGATCCAACTGCTTATGACCGTCAATCAAAGTTTGCCTCACTGCACCATCATCTCCAGTCTGTGCTGCTCTCTATGAATTAAGACTAGTGATTTGTGAGTATGCTTGTTACTCGAGATTTCCGAGCATGCTTGGGTGTTGTCCGAGTATTTTGGGCGTGCTCGGAGATTTAGTTTTTGTCGCCGCAGCTGCATGATTTACGGTTGCTGGACAGACTAAATACATGTGGGGATTCCCTAACAAACAGGCAATCCCCACATGTATTCAGGCTGTCCAGCAGCCGCAAATCATGCAGCTGTGGCGACACAAACTAAATCTCTGAGCACGCCCAAAGTACTCGGAGACCACCCGAGCATGCTCGGAACTCTCGAGTAGCTTAAGACCCATAGCATTCAGAAACAACTGAAAGTGGCTTATCTCTATAAAGTATGGAGAGATGAACCCCTGTGAAAAAGGCAGGATACAATCATGTAAAGTTTTCTTATACAGGTTCCCCCAGAAGCTATAAGTATAGCCATGTGTAAAGTCTCTGAAATAATTATGATTTGGAAGATATTTCATTAGAATGCTTCTGAATGGAAATCTATTTTATACTAACATAAACTGACACTTCCTTTAAATCTTAATCTAATTTTACCTGCAATGATTTTCTCTTCTATTACAAGAAATGCAAATAACAAGCAATTTAACTGCTAGATTTGCTCTTGACTATTTTCTGTGACTTTCCTTCACATGTTGAATATGACATTTTTTTTAACCTGACAAGCTGCTTAAATTAAGCTCAAATGTCTTTGATCAGCTTTGCCTGAGTTGTCAACTCAGAAGTTACACAATTATACCAGTACTGTATCTTACCTGCACAAAACATCTGTCACTCAGAATTTTTGCTGACAGAGCAATTAGTAATTATATACATGATGTAATATATAATCTACAAAGTTGTGAAAATTTGACTGACATATGCCCTATGGTCATTTTTCAAGTAACACTATACTTACATAATTACATTCAATAGTTAAAGTTCCGCAAGGTTCATTTTAATGAAAAGTGGTTTTTCGAGAAAGAAAATCAAGTTTAGAAAATGGTGCCTAAATCAGCATTTTAGCCATTCACCACCTTTAGTGGCCATGCATTGGTCAATGTCTGAAATGTCTATTCAGATTTGGCAGAACAATCAGTAATGTATTACTTACTTTATTATTCTACAGCATTTAGTGGTCGGTCAGCACCTTTAACAGCAAAGAGGGCACTGACTCCTGGCTTAAGGCGGGCATTACTCCCACGCTGACCGCCTTGCATATATTATAAGATAAGTTCCTCTTTGATGTAGGGGTATACCAGTATATTCTCCTGAGGAACTAAACAATGGGGAAACAAGTCGAGATTATACATGCTGGACGTATTTGTATGGTATACTTTACATGGAGCATATGAATCCTGAAGCACAATAGGGTTTTTTGTCCTTTTTTTTTGGGCGGGGGATATGTGCAATAGGAATCTGGTTGAAAGTTAGCCACTATTGAAAGAAAATCCCCTTTAGGGTTTGTGCTCTTAGAACATTGTATATGGGCCCAGCCAGGTACGGACTGGCATTTTGAATCACACAGGCCCATGCTGTCCCCATCCCCAAGCATCAAATGGGATATATTACTAATATTACCCTGTGTGGAGGAAAGCAAGATTTACTACAAGACCAATATTTCTAATGATATCTCCATCACAACTCTTAACAGTATTGGTGACTTGAGAACACCAATTCTGTTAACAAGGTAGTATACAACGTGGTCCATGACCAGACAGGCCATTCTAGCATTTGCCAGAATTGCCAGATGGCCAGTCCAGCCCTGTGCCCAGCATATTATTATTCAGCGGGGATATATAAAATACAAATGTGGAGTTTAGCCATCGCTTGAAAGCAACTCCTTGAACTCATGAAAGCGCCTCTTGATGTGTTAACTATATGGATTTAAAGCACTAAAATAGCCCCTGTTGAGTTTACTATAGGGGAGATTTTGAGGTCTAGGGGTACCTGTGAATGCCTGTTAATTGACTAACAGGTATACTCACCTTTTCAATAGACTTAAAATGTTGTGGTATTATCTACATTTGTTTGTTGATCTCAAAAACCTCCCCCTGGGTATCTGGGATTATGTGCAATATCTGGCTGTACCCTTGAATCTCTTTTCTAATTTGCCTGTTTTTGTTGGCTTAACCCCTCTGATATATTTCACATACCATATTGTACCAGAAATAGGGTATCACGTTGACCTGACTACATATGGTACTTTACTGAAAACCTTTGCACCCTATTTATCTTTATAGGAGCAACTAGGGAGAGGGAGGGACAGCTGCCGATGAGTGGGGGCGCCACTGCGCAGGATTGAGGGTGCCAACCTCCGCCGACAGATAGGGAGAAAATAGCAATACAATAGGGATTGCTCTTTCCTGTTTCCGTCATTAATATTATTTAATACAGACTGCTTTGCATTGGGGTGAAGTTTCTGTGGTGTTATTATGCATATTTTATTAGAGTATTAAAAGTTAGGTTTTCTACGTAGTATTTATAATTTGGCGCTATTCGGTGAATTTGCTTTCCTTTACTACCTAACATTTGATGTACGACGATTGAGATGACACTCTAGACTAAAAAAAAAGGTTGATACTCTGTAATAAATTGAGAAAATACTTTTTTGCATCTTTATTCTGTAATCCAAAAAGTATATGGAGCAGCAGGGACAGGAGACAAACCTTCCTTTGTACAGCAAGAGTAGGATTAATTAAACATTTATTTTAATGTCATGGAACAAAATGTAGAAAATATTGTAACAGACACTTGGTTGGTTACTCTGAAAACATTGGTTTTCAAAGTAAGTATGAGGGCTCCACCAAGTCTAAGGCTAGGTTCACATTGCGTTAATGGATTAACGCTAACGGACTGCGTTGCACGGCGAAAATGTCGCAATTAACGCCATGCAATGGGTCCATTAGCGCACCCATTGACAGCAATGTAAATTTAGCCTGCAGCGCATCACTAGCGCGTGCCTTTTTCGGCTCGCGCTAGTGATGTGCCGTTCTTCTGTGACGCGCCTCGGACGCTGCTTGCAGCGTCCGCGGCGCGCCTGAGGTCCGTTCCCCGCTCTGGCAGATCAGGGATCTGCGAGAGCGGGGACGTTAACGCGACCCCTAACGCGGCCCCTAAAAAAACATTGCGTTAGCGCAATCCGCTAGCGCTAGCGCTAAACGGATTGCCCTAACGCAATGTGAACCTAGCCTAAGAGATTTATTTAATAATCTAAGCAATTTGTTTTTGTGAAACCTGGTAACAAATCTTCTTTAGTTATTACCACTATCTGTTCTTCCACTATTGAAGCCATTATCTTGCCTTTATAACAGTAATAGAGACAGAGTGTGTACATTTCAAACAAATTGAATTTATGAATTTTCACAAGAATTTTATATTCTATTAAGTCAGAAATGTTTGTAGATTCTTTTTATAGTCAGGAAGCCATAAAAATATGAATAAAAAAATGATACTGACCTGTATTATGCTTTCGCCTGACTCCTTACATGGTTACATATGGGACAATGCACATTATTCTTTCCCTTCTATTTATTCTGCTGTGGGGTCTGTAGAACCTCAGAGAATAATAAATACACTTTAATGGTAATTTTTTATTTTGATTGATTTTATTCACATTTAAATGAATCTGCCTGCCAAAGCGAGAAAATCTGCTCAAAATGAAATTTGAGAGATGTGCTTATTTCTATGTAGGAATAATTGTAAAAAACAGTAATCTATGCAGTAGCTTTCCTGGAAATTGTATACTTCAACTGGGAGACCTTCTAATATAGGCTCCTTTTCACTTGTCATATCATTGAAACAATTCTAACTTCCTCAATTGATATGAGAGGATCTAGCATATCTAAATGTTCATGCATACAACGGTTCAGGTATCCTGCTAAAAGCATTTAGCATCCTTGATGATGTGCTATAAAATCATTTCACATCAATAAGACATTACCTAAGCATAAAGGTTCAAATAAAAGAAAAGCACATATATGGAGACACGGGGGGAGAGTCAGTGGGTGCTCTAGTCCACTGGCCTGAGACTGCATGGACCAGGGCTCATCCCACTGGATTCCCGCTCTCCTTTTACCGTGGGCATAAAACTACTCAGACAACACAGAGTGAAGGGAAAACAGTGCTGCAATACTTCATTCATTGGATTACAAAACAGACAATATCTTTTAAAACAGTCCCAGCAAAATCCCCAAGACGGTGGAAAGTTACAGACTCTCGCCCTTCCCTGACTCAGCGAAGATTAGAGCAGCTGTGACTTCAAAGATCCCATGGCCGACAACCCCCACCAGGGGCACCCCTCTTTTGGTGGACCCCGACAGAAAGGAAGTAATGACAAGCTTAGGAAGCTGGCAGTTCATTGAGGTATGAGATCAGTTGACCAGAGAGCCACAACCTGGCTTCTCTGAACATCCCCATGGAGCCAGGTGACTGGTGGGTCTCAATCCTGGCCTTCCTAAACATATACATATGTTCAGTGATGGTTAATGGAGCAGATCTGTATTCTTTTAGCCAGGGTCGTGATCCCCTAAGCTAGCATCCTATAGAAAGTTAAAACAATGTCCCTCATGCTGGAGCCATGATGTCCTGGCTGCTATTCTGTAGACTTTTCCTGGCTTTGGTTTTGTAAAGGCTCTCTGAATCTTCTTCCAGAACAATATTCTTTTTTATACCCACATCTGTGTTTCAGGTCATCATTCACAGGTCAGTGAGGGAGGTAGGATCAGTTTAACTCTCATTGTTGCAGTATGAAATCAATTTGCATAGTTTTTCCTTCTCTGTTTTGCACATCAACAAGCCACAGGGTCACACACAATGGTCAATCGACATGTTATCAAACATTGATTGTTCAATTAAGCTGCATCCTGTCTTGCAAAGCTAGCAGACAATAATCTGTGGGAGCTCATATACAGTGCCTTGCAAAAGTATTCGGCTCCCTGGAACTATTCAACCTTTTCCCACATATTATGCTTCAAACATAACATAAAGATACCAGATGTAAATTTTTGGTGAAGAATCAACAACAAGTGGAACACAATTGTGAAGTTAAATAAAATTTATTGGTTATTTTTAATTTTTGTAGAAATTCAAAAACTGAAAAGTGGGGCGTGCAATATTATTCGGCCCCTTTACTTTCAGTGCAGCAAACTCACTCCAGAAGTTCATTGTGGATCTCTGAATGATCCAATGTTGTCATAAATGCCTAATGATGATAAATATAATCCACCTGTGTGTAATCAAGTGTTAGGTGTCAAGTTCCTGTCGCTGCACAGGGAGAATCCCAAACCATGTCTGCTGCAGTCTCCCATTCTCCTCCAGCCGCAGTGGAACCTGCTCGGCAGAGACGTAGATCCCAGCGTCTGGCTCAAGCTTATAATGTGCACTTGGTTACTGCTGCCTTTCCAGGCTCAGCCCTTGTAGCCAGCACTGATCAGTGGCGAGCAGACGTTCCAATGACTATGTCCTGCTTTTCCCTACTGAGCATGCCCATGGGTCAACCTCTCATTAGAGCTCGGGGTCACATGCTCGGGTCCTGTAGCAGCTAATATTGGATCACTAGGAAGGTCCTGGAGAGCAACAGCTATAAAAGGTTTGCATGGCCATGCACTAATATAAATCAGTTATTGTGCGTGTGTGAATGTATGCCTGTTCTGGTGAAAGCTCTGAACCATACCCATCCCTAATGATGATGAATGCTCGCGAACTTTGGAGCTGTCTAGCACCTATTAGTGCCATCCAGCACCTGGCACAATCTAAAGCGTCTATCAGCAGTGCTGTGGCACCATGCGCAACCAGAGCGCTTACCTGTCCCTAGTTAAGGCAGTTAGTGGTGTCCGCCAGAGTGGTGCTGCGCGCACCCAGTGCGCTAAATCTATTTTAAGTTTAGTTACTCCTGACACCACTGTAGCGGTGTTGAGCGCAAGAGGTCTTACTCTGAGTCTTGAAACAGAATTCTGTGATTTCTTGCTTGCGCTCTCTGTGCGGTATCACAGCCCTGTGATGCAACAGCGTTCGCTTCCTTCATACCGGGTGAAGCTAACCCGTGTGTGTCTTCTCTTACTACCATCATATAGTCCATCATTATCGAGCAGCAGGTGTCTTCTCTGCACGGTGAACCCCGGACTGCGAATGCATCTTATATCGCCTCTTATTTAAATTTGGTTCGTTCAACCAGTCCCAACATTATACTAGCACCAGGGTCTAACTAGTAATGGCGGACGAACAGCGACTACAGCGGTAATCCAGCAGCTGAAGGGCAGATTGATGGTTCACAAGCACACAACTTCAGCTGTGGATGTTACCCCAATTGCTGTTCTGGCTGCTTGCATGGCTGCAGCTAGTTTGTCCACTGTCACCCCTGCTCTGACATTATCCCATCTCCCATTGCCAGACAAGTTTGCTGGTGACATTAAGCTGTGTAGGGGATTCATGAGCCAATGTGCTATACATCTTGAGCTTCTGGCTGCACATTTTCCCACGGAGTTGGCTAAGGTGGGATTTATTATATCCCTCCTGTTGGACAGAGCATTGGAGTGCGCTACGCCGCTGTGGGAGCGCGATGATCATGTGGTGCAGAGTGTTCAGTGGTTCTTGAGCACTCGGAAGCAGGTCTTTTTGGGACCTCGTGTCACCCATGATATGGTGCTCCAACTGCTGGCATTGCCACAGGGTTCGTCCATGGTCAGCCACTTTGCTATCCATTTCCGGACTTTGGCATCTGAGCTGGAGTGGCTGGATAAAGTCCTCATCCCTGTATTCTGGAGGGGACTAGCTGACCATGTGAAGGATGCCTTGGCCACTAGGGAGATTCCTGCCACACTGGAGGAGCTAATAGCAATATCTACCCGCATCGACCTTCGTTTTAATGAGTGAAGGTTGGAGTGAGCCCAGTGTAGGCAGAGGTTTCGGCTGGCTCTCACCTTCACCAAACCTCCGGAATCTCCAGTCCAGGCATCTGAGCCACATGAGACCATGGAGGTGACGCAATCGTGGTCTAAGTCCTGGACCGCTTGTGCACTCAAGGTCTGTCCTGTCTGCCAGCAGTCATGAAATTATGCCAGAAAATGTCCCCAGCGGTCAGGAGAACATCAGCATCTAGTGGTTGTAGGAGGAGGTACACTAGACAGGGCAATGTTTTCCTCCAAATTGTCCTTCAAGGGGACAATTACCATAGGCCCATGCACTCATACGGTAGAGCTTTGCGTGGATTCTGGGGTGGAGGGCACCTTGATGTCTTCTGCCTTCACTCAATGGCATGCAATACCCCTGGTGATGCTCGCAAAACCAGTGACCGTACGAGTGGTGAATGGGTCGACACTGCCCTCACAGATAACACACCCAGACCATCCCATTTACTCTTTTTATGTTGCCATCCCATCAGGAGATTATTTATTTGTCATTCCTGAGTGAATTGGTGAGGTCCTATTAGGGATACCTTGGCTATGGTACCACTCCCCTCATATCGAGTGGTCCACATGGAGAATTTGGGGATGGAGTGAATCTTATGAGGGTAGATGTCAGAGGGAGTGCATTCAGGTTGCTACTACTGAGGTACCCGCAGATCTTTCCTTCCTCCCCAGGCACTATTGGCCCTATGCGGACGTGTTCTCCAAGAGGGCTGTGGAGACTCTTCTGCCTCACCTCCCCTATGACTGTCCTATTGACCTCTTGCCTAGTGCTGAGCCTCCCCGGAGTCGAGTCTACCTGTTATCTCTTCCTGAGACAGAGGCAATGTCTCATAACATCCAGGAGAAGCAAGAGGATTCATTAGGAAGTCACTGTCACCTGCAGGGGTTGGGTTCTACTTCATGCAGAAGAAAAACGGAGAATTACGTCCCTGCATAGACTGCAGGGGTCTTAATGCCATAACCATTAAGAATAAGTACCCTCTGCCACTTATATCTGAACTCTTTGATAGGTTGCGAGGGAAGAGGGTATTTACTAAGCTTGATCTGCGAGGTGCTGACAAACTGATTCGCATCCGTGAGGGGGACGAATGGAAGACGGCATTTAACACCAGGGATGGCCACTATGAATACTTGTTGATGCCCTTTGGGCTCTGTAATGATCCTGCCATTTTCCAAGACTTTGTGAATGATATCTAACGGGATATGCTCACCACCTTGGTCGTAGTCTATCTGGATGATATTCTCATCTACTCTCCAGATATAAACTCCCACTGGAGAGATGTTTGAAAAGTCTTTGACCTCATACGGGCAAACTCCTTCTATGCCAAGCTGGAGAAGTGAGTATTTGAGCAGGAGTCCTTGCCTTTCCTGAGCTATATCATCTCTGCCCGGGGGTTGGCCATGGATCCTGCCAAGCTACAGGCTGTGATGGACTGGCAGGAACCCCATTCTCTCAAAGTGGTATAGCGCTTTATGGGGTTCATCAACTATTATAGCCAGTTCATTCCCCACTTTTCAACCTTGGTAGCTCTCCTGGTTGCTCTCACCAAGAAGGGAGCTAATCCCAAATTGTGGTCGAAGGAGGTCTCCAAGGCCTTCCTCTCTATCAAGTCACACTTAGCTAGCGTTCCCATTTTACATTGCCCCAATGTTGATAACCCATTTATCATGGAGGTGGATGCCTCTTCTGTCGGTGCTGGAGTAGTCCTCTTCCAGAAGGATGCTCAAGGTCAGAGCATCCTTGCTTCTTCTTCTCCAAGACCTTCTCACCGGCAGAGAGGAATTATTCCATCGGGGACAGGGAGTTGCTAGCCATGAAGTTGGCCTTCTCAGAGTGGAGTCATCTCTTGGAGGGGGCTCACCATCTCTTCCAAGTATTCACCGACCACAAAAATTTGGTGTATTTACAAACCGCTCAGCGGCTAATCTCTCGCCAGGCCAGATGGTCCCTGTTCTTCTCCTGGTTCCACTTCACCCTCCATTTTCTCTCCGGGGAGAAGAACACTCATGCCGACACTTTCTCCCGTTCCTTAGTGTCATCAGACGAGGAGGAGGAGCCTCGGCTTATTGTCCCTTCTGAAAGCCTGAGAACTGTGGCCCCGGTTTCGCTAGAGTCTGTGCCTCCAGGCAAGACTTTTGTTCCACCTAATTTGCGACCGGTGGTTCTCTCTTGGTCCCACTCCTCCAGGGTGGGTGGACATTTTGGGACTAAGAGGACATCTGAGCTCCTGGCGAGGACGTACTGGTGGCCGCATATTTTTCTGTGCTTTGTTCTTTCAGTAATTTGTCATATGTATTATGCCTTGTATCTTTTCTGAATAAAATTTGTTAGTTTTTATCATACTTTTGCTTGGACATTAACTACGTGAGAATTTGCAGGATTTATGGTATTTGGAGTGTCCGTATATACTTATCATGGTCCTTGATTGAGTCATATGGCCAGTTTGATAGTTACATATTATGCATCAGTGGATTCTGTTTCCTGTTATTGGTAGACTTCAACAAGTAAAATTATAGATATCCAAGTATGGTATTTCTTAACTTTAATATTTTTAGAGTTCAGTTAATGCAGCCCATTTTTGTGCCTCCCTAGACATCTCCTTCTCTTTTGTAAATCATCTTATCTTTGTAGATTGCTATACAATGACCCTGAATATTTGCTTTTCCAAGTCATCAGATTGATTTGTATGTACAATATATTCTAATTGCGTTCTTTCATACATTTCCAGGTATAGAGTTGGTTATATGTACTTTCATCTGCATTCAATGGCTTCTGTTGAGGAAAGTTTTAAGCTGCTGCACCAATAATATGCATTTATATTCAATCAACTTTCAGATTTTTAATACGATTTGAAAACTGATACAAATTTATGTGAATTTGCAAATTTTTTTGTTCATTTCTATTTCAGGTGAAAAATATGTTTCAACAACTTTGATTTTTTATATTATAAACCAAAGATACTGTGCAATCCTCAAACCTGGCAAATTAATTGATAATCTCCAAAAGTGCATATTGTAAATGCAATGCAAAATTTCTGAATACTGTTATATGAGATAAGTAGACTTTGCAAATATTTCTCAAGTTTCCCTGAGTATTCCTATAATAGAGAATTCTCTGAAACTGTCATCTGATGTTATTAATATTTTCTACTCATCTTGTCTCAATGAACATTATGCTACTATATTAAGCATTAATATAATTGAAAATATTTCTAAAGTAGAGACTTATGAAATTGGAAATTATCAGCGTTGACCAGAATAGAAGGTCAATTATTTAATACCAAGAAGCTCACATTAATAGACACACATCTAAAATTAGATAGACATAAAGACAAATGATTCTTAATTTCTTCTACAATTTGATGATATGGTCATAAGTATTTTATGGAAATTCCTTGTTCTGATATATTTTTAAAAATTGCCCAGGGAACCTGTCTTGTAACCTGCTTCAAATAACTCTTTTTTGAGTTTTTCATGCATAACACATTATAAAGAATTTACATAGCAAACAACATTAAAGGAATAGTCAGCTTTGGGCATTCTTTTTTTGCTTGAAGTAACAAGCTAGTCACAAGGTATTTCGCTGCTGGAATCCACAGTGATCAGCTTTAATTAGAGGGTGAATTGGGCAGCCAGGGCCAAATTTATACCCCATGCTGCCCTAGGCACGGAGATTAACCAAGCCCCATTTAGTTTACTTTTCCATCACAATTTCACAAACTGTTTTTCAGTTGTGCTGAGCGAAGGAGCATTGCTTGCTAGTAGTACTTACCATAAAGATTTATTATAAAACTAGAAATAAACTAACTCACCCATATACACTTTACAAAAACACTGCTAACTCTCCAATAACTCGCTTCTTGACTTTTTACAATGCAACTTCCGATCTTTACAATCTACAGAAACTGTCTCTTAACAATCTACTAAAATAAAAAAGCTATTGGCCACTTTTCTTTGCTGATTCTCCTGGATCTCTATGCAGCATCTGACACTGTGGATCACCCACATCTCTTCACTAATCTCTGCTATACCGGACTCATGAAAAGCGTTCTCTCTTGGCTCTCTTCCTACTTATCTGACCGCTCCTTCACCTACCTAAACCTGAAATTGCCATTTCTTTGGGTAGTTCTATTATAACTCCCAAGAAGCATACTTTCTGTCTTTGGGTCATATTTGATTCAGATCTTTCATTTGTTCCCTATGTCAAGTCACACACTCGCTCATGTCACCTGCACCTTAAAAATATCTCTAGAACTCAAGCTTTCCTTTCCTTTGAGTCTGCAAAGTCTCTTACACTCGTACTGCTGATCTAACTCATTCTTGCTTGGGTGACTGCAACTCTCTACTAATCTGTCTTCCTCTTACTAAACTGTCATTTATTCAATCTATTCTGGATGTAGCAATGAGGAAAAAAATTCTGTCCAATCATTACACTAATGCTGCCTTTCTGTGCCAGTCTTTGCACTGGTTGCCCACCTGCTACAAAGTCCAATATAAACTTATCATTCATACCCACAAAGCTCTCCAGAGTTCCGCATCGCCCCATATCTCCTCCCTCATCTCTGACTACTAACCTAACTGTCCTCTCCTATCTGATAGCAACATAAGATCCACTACAATCAAAATCTCTCACTCCTGCCTCCAGGACATCTCTTGTCCTGCACCAGTTTACTGGAATGCACTACCCCACATAATCCGGTTAATTACCGGAATCCACAGTTTCAGATGTGCCCTAGAAACACATTTCTTTAGTCAGGCCTAATCTAGCTATCCCCTGTTCCCCTTCCTATGAGCTCAATAGCACTTTGTATTTGTACTTGCACAAATACTGGCTGATGATTGGTTCAAACAGAATTATTTGAATGCCCCTATTTATTATATTAATGGCTGGACAGTAGATGACAATCACTTTATTTTTACCTTGGTTGTCCACTCCTAGTTCTTCATATATTGTAAACCTGAGAGCAGAAACCTCACTCCTCTTGGTAGGTGTTGTATTATAAGTTACTCTAAGCTAGGGTCACATTGCGTTATGTGACCGCGTTTAACGGACTACGTTACACCGCGGCATAACGCGGTGTTAACGTAGTCCATTAACGCCGCCATAGCCTGTAATAGTGAGCGCGTCGCTAGCGCCCGCCCACATTGGGCGGGCGCTAGCGATGTCGCGTCATTTGAGTGACGGACCTCGGACGCTGCTTGCAGCGTCCGCGGCGCGCCCGAGGTCCGTTCCTCGCTAGTGCAGATCGGGGATCTGCGCTAGCGGGGACGCCGAACGCGGACCCTAGGGAAGCATTGCGTTAGCGCAACCCGCTAGCGCTATGCGCTTAACGGATTGCCCTAACGCAATGTGACCCTAGCCTAAGCCCTCTGAATTGTAAAGTGCTGAGGAATATGTTGGCACTATAGAAATCAAAATTCTTACTATTCTTATTAAATACTTACTCACATGGTACATATATGCACACACAAAAATGTACCCTTTCTAAATGCAAACATGAAAAATAGTGGGATTGTATTGTGAAGGATCAGGTTCATTTTGAACTTCTTGAAATTTTCAGTTTCACACGATTTCAAACACTTTGAGATTCGATTTCCGGTTCACAGTAAACTTTCCCAGCATCATTTCTCACACTGTTGTTTGTACGGTAGAGTCGATTTTTCGCATATTGATTTTTTAATAAAATTTGGCAAAATCTTTGAATTTGAATTTTAAAAAATCCTCTCATCTCTAAAATGCACATGCACTTTATATTCAGACATACCGTATATATTCGAGTATAAGCTGACCCACCTAATTTTGCCACATAAAACTGGGAAAACTTAATGACTCGAGTATAAGCCTAGGGTGGGAAATGCAGCAGCTACCGGTAAATTTCAAAAATAAAAATAGATACCAATAAAAGAAAAATTAATTGAGACATCGGTAGGTTACGTGTTTTTGAATATCCATATTGAATCAGGAGCCCCATGTAATGCTCGATACAGTTCATGATGGGCCCCATAAGATGCTCCATATTAAAATACGCCCCATATAATGCTCCATATACAAATGTGCCATATATAATGCTCCCTGCTGTTCATTATGGCCCCAGAGATGCTCCATAAACAAATATGCCCCATATAATGCTCCATACAGTTCATTATGGCCCTATAGATGCTCCATGTACAAATATGCCCCATATAATGATCCATACAGTTCATTATGGCCCCATAGACGCTCCATATACAAATATGCCCCATATAATGCTCCATACAGTTCATTATGGCCCCATAGACGCTCCATATACAAATATGCCCCATATAATGCTCCATGCAGTTCATTATGGCCCCATAAGATGCTACATATACAAATATTCCCCATATAATGCTCCACACAGTTCATTATGGCCCCATAGACGCTCCATATACAAATATGCCCCATATAATGCTCCATAAAGTTGATTATGGCCCTATAGACGCTTCATATAACAATGTGCCACATATAATGCTGCTGCAATAAAAGTATGACATACTCACCTCTCGTCGCTGCTCCTCAGCATCCCGTCTCTCTGCACTGACTGTTCAGGCAGAGGGCGGCGCACACACTAATACATCATCGCGCCCTCTGACGTGAACAGTCACTGTAGAGGACGCGGAAGATGGAGTGGCGCCAATGCTGGAACGAGGGACAGGTGAATATGAAATACTCACCTGCCCCCGGTGCGGTCCCTGGCAGCTTTTCCCGGATAGATGGTCTCCGGTGCCAGCAGCTTCTTCCTCTGTCAGCGGTCACTGGTACAGTTCATTACAGGAATGAATATGCGGCTCCTCCCTTATGGGAGTGGAGTCCATATTCATTACTTTAATGAGCGGTACCACGTGACCGCTGAACAGAGGAAGAAGGTGCCGGCACCAGAGACCATGGGAAAGCAGGGACCACGTCAGGAGCGCCAGGAGCAGGTGACTATGTGACCGTCATCACTCCCCCTCACCCGCTGACCCCCCGCCTTCCATGACTCGAGTATAAGCTGAGAGGGGCACTTTCAGACCATTTTTTGGGGCTGAAAATCTCGGCTTATACTCGAGTATATACGGTATATAAAATGCACTAAGTACATATTCACAGGTACAATGTATTAGCTTTAGGCTAGGTGCGGTCAAGTGTATTTTCAGTCTGAGAGTGATCTGACAAAACATTGGATCACACTCAGACCAATGATAGAGTATGAGTTAATGTACATGTCCAATTTTTTTCTTCAGACAGTATCTGTCAGAGCACAAATTCACTGCATGCTTGGGTTGATGTTTGATCCAATGTTTTATATGTTATCATATGTATCTGATGTGATTATATGCTAAATTTTATTTTATATGTTTGATCCGATATTTGGATCGCACTCGGCCATGCAAGTCAATTAGTCCATAGAAAGCAATGGACTGCACTCAGATGTCACGTTAGTTCAGTCTGATTTCCATGGACTAACACAAAGGAGAAGATAGCGTGATTTTTCTCTCCATCTTTTCCTCATCTAAAAAAATCAGTTTGTACTTTGATCATACTCTGATCAAACTCTGATCAGTCTGGTCAGAGTGTGATTAGCATGATTGATCAGATTTTCTTGGATAACAAAAAGTACACTCATCTGCAACTAGCCTATGTGGTTCTGAAGGCACCACACTATATTACCAAAGTAAGACTCCTTAAAATTGCAGCCATGACTATCTGGGCATATTGTAAATTTGTGCATAGTTCCAGTTTTGCTCCAAGACATACCAATTTTTTTTCACACATATTCATGCAAAAAATTGTGACATGTTCCAAAGAGTACTATATTATGATTTATTTTCCAGAAGAATTACTAGTGTGGAGATTACAATGCTCTACACTCCATTTGCAATACTGAATGGCCATGTGTGCCCGCTTTCAGAGTGTTATACAAATACTCTTGTGTATATACCATCATCAGGGTTTACAGAAAAGGTTTATATCTAGTGTTGAGCATTCCGATACTGCAAATATCGGGTATCGGCCGATATTCGCTGTATCGGAATTCCGATACCGAGTTCCAATACTTTTGTGATATCGGAAATCAGAATCGGAAGTTCCTATAAGTTCCCAGGCATGTGCGGTGCGTATGGTTCCCAGGGTCTGGAGGAGAGGAGACTCTCCTTCAGGCCCTGGGATCCGTATTCATGTAAAAAATAAAGAATAAAAATAAAAAATATGGATATACTCACCCCTCCGACGGACCCGGACCTCAGCCGTGCAACCGGCAGCCTCCGTTCCTAAGAATGCAGTGAGTGTAGGACCTGCGATGACGGCTTGTGATTGGTCGTGTGAGCGGTCACATGAGCGGTCACGCGACCAATCACAAGCCGCGACGTCATCGAAGGTCCTTCACTCTGCATTCTTGCTTGTGAGTATATCCATATTTTTTATTTTTATTCTTTATTTTTTACATGAATATGGATCCCAGGGCCTGAAGGAGAGTTTCCTCTCCTTCAGACCCTGGGAACCATCCAGGATCACTTCCGATATTTGTGTCCCATTGACTTGTATTGGTATCGGGTATCGGTATCGGCGATATCCGATATTTTTTGGATATCGGCCGATCCAATCCGATACCGATAATTTCAAATATCGGAAGGTATCGCTCAACACTATTTATATCTGCTCGCCATCTTAATTACAGGTAACCATGAATCCAATGGTGCAAAGGAGCAATGTAGGTTAAGTCCATACTGTAATGAGTTTAAAAAAAACAGTCTAGCACCTGAAATATATTTGCTAAAAACAATAACATACAGTCATGTCCAAAAGTGCTCGCACCCTTGAAAGTATTCCTGAAAATAAAGCATTTCTTCCAGAAAATTACTGCAATTATACATGTTTTGTTATACACTTGTTTATTTATTTTGTTGGTATTGGAACAACACAAAAAAACAGAAAAAAGGCAAATTGGTTAAAATTTCACACTAGACCACAAAAGTGGTACTGACAAAATTGTTGGCACCCTCAGCATAATATTTGGTGCACACACTTTGGAATGAATAACTGCAATCAATCACTTCCTATAACCATCAACAGCTTTTTACACCTCTCAACTGGAATTTTGGACCACTCTACTAAACTGCTACAGGTCTCTCATATAGGTGCCTTCTCTCAAAAGCAGTTTCTAGATCTCTTGACAATTGTTCAATGAGATTTAGGTTCAGACTCATTGGGTGTCATTTCAGAACTCTCTGGTGCTTTTTTTTCCCATGAATTTTGGTGTGCCTCTTGAATTATGTTTGGGATCATTGGCCTGCTGGATGAACCACTCGAGACAAACCCAGCTTTCTGACACTGGGCACTTCATTGCGATCCAAAATCCTTTAATAATCTTCAGATTTCATAGTGCATTGCACACAGTCAAGGAACCCAGCGCAAGAGGTGGCAAAACAACCTCAAAACATCGTTGAACCTCCAAGGTATTTGACTGTAGGTATTGTGTTCTTTTCATTTGTAGGCCTCATTCCATTTTCTGTAAACAATAGAATTATGTGCTTTACTGAAAAAACTTTACCAGCAGGATTTTGGCTTACTCACATATATTTTGGCAAACTGCAATATAGCTTTTTTATGTCTCTGACTCAGCAGTGGGGTTCTCCTGGGTCTCCTGCCATAGCGTTTCATTTCATTCAAATGTCGATGGATAGTCTGCGCTGACACTGATACAGGACAGCTTGAATTTCTTTGGAACTTGATTGGGGCTGCTTATCCATCATCCTGACTATTCTGCGTTGCAATCTTTCATCAGTTTTTCTCTACTTTCATGTCCAGTGAGATTATCTACAGTGCCATAGGTTATAAACATCTTGATTATGTTGTGCGCCATAGAAAAGATCACTGGAGATGGATTTGTATCTTCAGATTGGTGATGTTTTTGAACAATTTTGCTTCTCAAGTTCTCAGACGGCTCTTCTCCTTTTTACTGTGCCACAGCTGAGTTTGTGCAAGTATCCCATGCTTGACACAAAGTTATTCACCCACAATTTCGGAAAGGTGCCAACAATTTTGTCAGACCCATTTTGGGGGTTTTGTGTGAAATTATGTCCAATTTACCCTTTTTTCTGTGTGGATTTTTCTGTTGTCACAATACAAACAAAAGAAGTGTCATGATGTGACTGACCTGGTATGAAACGACCCAACCGTAGGTCTGTCACAAACAGCACAACAAGTAAGGGAACACTGGGGACACAATTACAATGGTGGGCCCTGTCGGTAGGGACTGGGGGAATGGGCATCTCCTGCACTGGCCTGCAGATGTGAACTGATCTTGCTACCATCCCTATACGGGTTCTTTCAACTCGTCGCAGACCAGCATACCTTGTCCCTCCCTTGCCCTGCACCTATCCATACATAAGGAACTGGCAGGTGAGAGTACTGGTCCCGCCTCTGCACTAATACAACAAAGGGTAAGGAAAGACAGACAAAGTATAGGAAAACAACACTTACCGTATTTTTCGGACTATAAGACGTACCGAACTATAAGACGCACCCAGGTTTTAGAGGTGGAAAATAGGGAAAAAAATATTTTAAGCAAAAAAGGTGGTAAAATATTTAATAACATAAACATACTATTATATGTGTTGTTATTATATATAATAGTATGTTATTATGTTGGAAGCTGCGGGACCAGTGTGGTGTCTGTAAAGTACTATATGAAGACGCTGGAGGGTGAGTATAAGAATGGGGGCACAGGGCTTATATTTAAAGCACCACTCCAGCACTGAAAAATAACACTGGAGTGCTGCTTTGAGATCCCATTGCGAGAACTATAACTCCCAGCATGTCCTGCAGATCATATGGCATGCTGGGAGTTATAGTTCACCACAGAAGTGGCAGAGTGCTTTATTGTGTGTTGTAGTGACCTTTTAATTGTGGCAGCCAGCCAGCTGTGGTGAGGTAAAATGCTGGAGCATCCCATCCCATGACACCACAGAGCGCTCCCTCTTGTTGCCTCTCCACAGCACAGGAGTAAGCTTGCAGATTGCAGTGTGGTGTCTGCAGGTCCTGTGATGACATCAGAAGAGGGAGGGCTCTGTGCTGCCATGTGATGCTCCAGCCCGCCCTCTTCATGACATCACACAGGTCCTTGTGCTGGAGCACTCAGCATCAAGCACAGCCCCGGCAGGCAGGTATGCAGTGATCTTGTCCCCTCCGGCCCCTGCTGCTATTGCTGCTGTCTCCTCCACCAGACAGATTTCCCCAGCTGCTGCAGGAATCTGGCAATGAGGAAACCATGTGTGTCCCTGTGCAGGAGTATTCATGTGCTGCTCTGGCTCACTGCTCAGCTGACAGGTGGGCGGGGAAGCAGCTAATGAATATTCACTGCACTTTAATGATTGAGACCATGTAGTTTCCCCAGTGCTGATTCCAGAAGCCAGGCAGGGACATTTTATTTTTCTGCCTCCTGCCTCCCAGTGCAATCCCACTCACTGCTGCCCCCTCCCCACCTTACATCCCTATCATAAGATGCACCCACACTTTCCTCCCAAATTTGGAGGAAAAAAAGTGCGTCTTATGGTCAGAAAAATATGGTAGCTTATTGCTGCAAAGCACAGCGGGAAGTAACACCAGATTCACTGGACTTAACAGTAGAACAACTGTTCCCAGCAAGCTCCTTCTCCCAGCTAGGTCACTGCAGAATGAACTAACACTGACAGTCAGCTGATGCATTAGGTGACCTCTTAAAGAATGATGGGAGTGGTCTCCACCAACATCAGCTGACACAGCAGCAATGCAATGCAATATCACCAGCGGCCACCCGGGGGGGGAACTGCATTAACCTCAGATGACCAGACAGGAAAAAAGGTCTTAAATTTAGGGAAACCAGATCTACCACAAATCCAAAAATGGATCGTGACAGTACCCCCTTTTCAATGAGGGGCCTCTGGACCCTCAACACTGGACCTCGCCAGTAAACAACCTACAGTGAGGATGTCTAGATTCACCAGAGTTCACCTCGGCAGTCACCTGACCCTCAGATTTACAGTGAACACAGCACGATAGAGATGACAACGTAGGCGGCACAAATCTCCAGAGCTCCGACCTGTGGAATAATTTGTAAAAGGTCTTACACTCAAGGATACCAGATCTCCCACAAATCTAAAAATGGATCGTGACAGGAAGTAAACAGAAAAAACATTATAGGCATAGGATTCATCATGCATTTAAACCTTGAAACTATCTGATTCTTGACCTTGACCTGTGACGAAGCTGCACTTGGTGGCAGAGCCATGCACTGGGTTGTTTTCTCCCAGGAGCTATTTGCTTTCCTCTGTTTATAATTATGTATTTTGTTCACTCATCATTTACTTATAATATGGTATTGTTTGTTTTTTTGAATACTTATTTGCATTGTGCATATCCTGCACTAACTCGCTTTGGTCTTTTCTTCCACCTTCACTCTTTGATGACTCCGGTGCTAAATAGGCTTGATGTGACGTTATGGGAAAGAGGAAGACTGCAAATGGAAGAGAACACTGGAACCAGAAGGAAAAAAATGAGCCAGCCAAGGATGGGATAGGTAGATGTAGTACCAGGAGATGTGATTCTAAACTCAAATTGAATTTCCTGGCAGAATTTTAGTGAATTTAGTGAATTCAATTTAAGCAAATTCACTTATCTCTAATCGAGAATTAGCCACTAAGATAGCTTGAAGCACCTAATCCCTAAATGACTAGTAATGATAATATTATTTCTATAGCGCCAACATATTCTGTATTGCTTTACAATTCAGAGGGGACATGTACTGAAGTAATAAGATAAGAGGTACCATTGGTGTAATAGTTCCATCTGTTTGGTACTTTTTTGGATAACACAATCTTAACAATAAAATGTTTTCATTATACAATGAAAAGCTATAAATTCTCTCAATATAGTTTCTATATCAACTCCTTTTTATTTAAAAGATCTCTGTGTTTTTTTACTTTAATTAAAACACTTTAAAGCTTACTTTCAATGCATATACAATGCATTTGATGGACACAAAGGACCTTTCTCTCCAAATAAACTCTGTTGACTCTGTGTTCATCCAATGGCCAGAACAGATTTTTATGTCACTGAAGTAAACAAATATTCTTAGTGAATGATGGAAACTTGGAAATGAAAGTGGAAATAAAACTTGCCGAGGATCCAATAAACGATAGAGAAAGAGAGGCGGTATGGATGCTGTTTTATTTGTCAACGCGATTCGAGGTGATCATAACTCTTCATCAGGACAAACCACAATGATCATGCCATTTGCTTAACTATCTGTTTGGTGGATCTTCAGATCTCTCCTTCTTCTCCTTACCTGTGATCCGATTCTCACATTAGAGAGGATCGGAGCATAGAGCACTGACACTCGGATCACGCTCGCAGCAGAGCAGGAGCCGAGGGTCATTAGCATATCACATCCGATGCTCTCACATAGGATGCCATACGCTAATAAGATCCCAGCATAAAAGTGTATAGTATCACTGTACTGTATCATATGTGCATATTCAGCCACTGCTCATAGACCGCAGCAGTTACCGATCCCTTTGGCAATGAGCTACACGCCATAAAAGACAAAAAAGCAGATAACAGGAAACAGTGCAACACAGAAAAAGCTATTTAATGACAAACTTTATTATTGTAATGTTTCATTCTATCCTTTTTATAATATGGAATAACTTTTTAAAAAATATTTTCATTACCAATGACTTTGGCATGAGAACCCGTTTGGCATTAGCGGGCATTTTTGCTCTTGGCTTACTTTAAAACAGTCTTTTATGTCACCTCGGTTGTTTTATGCTTAATTTTACTTGGCAATTACATTATTTTGAAGCCAAACAACCGGCTTTATTATTCCTCTCAGGAACAGCAAGAAACCCATTTAAAACTTCTTTATACTATAATAGATAATCTGCGTCCTTTTTTTTTTTTTTACAGCTGTATAATTATTCATGTAATTTTAATATTGTATATCTCTTGGAAACCTTTATATTAAATTATTATCCAGTTAATAGTAAAAGAGGAACAAAGGAATGCGTATTGTATAACAAGACCATACATGTAATGCAGTCCCATAAATGACCTGATATTATGAGAGATGATGTATTACCAATGGAGTTATTATGCCCTCACTCAAGGCTGGAGGTCAGAACAAAGTAAGATCATGGTCGTCATTTATAGATTGATATGTAGGGGTCATTTTAATGGATATGTGAGGATATTAACCACTTACTGACTTCTCGACTCCCTGGCTCCCTGTTTTTGATGTAGGATCATGAACTGATCAAAACACCAGAAATTATTTTTTCCGGCCACTACAACACTGCAAAAAAAAAATGCAATGAGAGATTAAAAAAAAATGTATTTACCCCAAAATGGTATCAATAAAGATGTCGTCTCAGGATTAGTGATGGACAAGCACTAAAATGCTTGTTACTCAAATCGAGCAAATTATAATGCTGAATGCTTGTTTCGGGTAACGAGCATAATGGAAGTCTATAGGAAATTCAAGCATTTTTCCTAAAGATTCTACCAGGAGGTCTGGGGGGTCCAAAAAAATAGCTGAAATGAATGTAAACACAGCTGAAATGGAATGGGAACAGAATGGGGAAGATGCCTGAATGCATTTCTGACTCTCAGGTCGCTGCTGGGAACAATGTTGTCAGAGTATTCGGCCACTTTTACGGACTGACAATAAAACATAGAAAATGAAAGATAAAATGGATTTTACGGAAAAATGGTTCAGAAAAATTATTTATTGTATTATGAACTGTATATCAGGCAAAATAAAAAAAGAGAAAAAAATAAAAAAGCCATCTCTCACTGTATTTCCCTCTCATTTTTAGCAATAAATAGATAAATAATATAAAAAAAAATGATCTGGGGTCCCTTCTACTTATAATAAGCAGCTAAGGCAAAGCAGACAGCTGCGGGCTGACATTATCAGGCTGGTAGGGGCCATGCTTCTTTGTTTCTTCCCAGTCTAAAAATATCAGTCTGCCACTGCCAAAGAACTGGCACATCTCATTAGATGCATCAATTCCGGATCCCTGTCTCAGCTCTTCCCGATTGCCCTGGTGCGGTGGCAATTGGGGTAATAGGATTTGGGGTTGATGACAGCTGTGATTTTTCAAAAATCAAAACAAGGGAGTCTTTAAGGTAGGCTTTAAGGTTACTGGAGTTCCCAGCTACTTGAACACCTGGAGGTTGTGAACTCTGGTAATCTTAGGTCACAGCCACCAGGTGTCCCAGCAGCTGAGAACTCCACCGTAATCCACATCAATGTCCCATGATGAGCCCCGTCCAAAATTCCAGAAGATGCAGTGTCTGTGTCGTTAACCTTACTGACATCACCGCCAGTGACAGACACTGCCAGCTATTTCAGAGCTCTGCCAGATCCACAGTGTGTGTTGCTCTTACAGCCTATAAAGCTCAATTCTCTTAACTGGGCTCCATATTATGGATAGGCCAATAACCATGGACCACCCTAGCCTGATAATAGAAGCCCGCAGCTGTCTGCTTCATCTGTGCTGGTTTTAAAAAATAGCGGGGACTTTACACAGTTTTTTTAATCTATTGCATATCTATCTATCTATCTATCTATCTATCTATCTATCTATCTATCTATCTATCTATCTATCTATCTATTATCTATCTATCATCTATCTATCTACCTATCTATTATCTATCTATCTATCTATCTATCTATCTATCTATCTATCTATCTATCTATCTATTATCTATCTATCATCTATCTATCTACCTATCTATTATCTATCTATCTATCTATCTATCTATCTATCTATCTATCTATCTATCTATCTATCTATCTATCTCCCTCTAACATCTATATATCCATCTATCCGTCTTTTTAACTAAGCCTTTTTTCCTATTTTTCCAACTATTTTTTAATAAGCTACAAACAGCATTCATTGCTGTACAAAAATGCTTGAAAAAATGAAAGTAAAAAATTAGTGAAAACGCACACAAAAATGCATAAAAAACAATTGTATTGTAAGCTGCATTTTTCCTGTCAAAAGATAGTAAGTGATGCAGAAATGGTGTAGAAATTTCTGCATCCAAATACTCATTGTGTGTTTTTTCTGTAGATTTCACTTACTTTTACTACTTTGATAAAGACCGTGCTGTGAGGTCAAAACGTTGCACCTCTTGGTGCTGGATTAAAGCCCACAATTCTTCCTTGAACTGGAGTGCTGCCTGATTTTTTTACATTTAGATAGATAGTTAATAGATAGATAGATGATAGATATGAGATAAATAGATAGACAGACAGACAGACAGACAGACAGACAGACAGATAGATAGATAGATAGATAGATAGATAGATAGATAGATAGATAGATAGATAGATAGATACAGTTGGGGAAATAAGTATTTGATCACTTGCTGATTTTGTACGTTTGCCCACTGACAAAGACATGAACAGTATTTAATTTTAAGGATATGTTAATTTTAACATTGAGAGAAAGAATATCCAGAAAATCACATTGTATAAATTATATAAATTTATTTGCATTTTGCAGTACACAGAACACAGCGTCCAACCCGCAGCGTTTACTGGTCGTATGTATATAGCCTAATAAGTCTTTTGTGGCTTTAACTACAGGAATTCTGTCTGGAACTTCTGGGAGTCACTGTGGCTGGCATGTGTGGTATATGAGGCTCTCCTGAGTTGGAATATATTGTATGACATTGGCTATCATGGAGGTCATCTGTGACTTGCCAAAAGACATGCTACCAAAGCAGGAAACCAAAGTTACCTAGAGGGTAAAGTCTGCAAAGGCATCTTAATGCTTGTATTTGCATATTATCGTTTTTTATTTTGATAGCACCTGAACAGTTCTGCATTTCTTGTGTCCGTTTGTCATATGGCAGTAATAATCGTTCACTGAATGGTTGTATTATGTAGTCTATAAGTGGAGATGGGCAAAGTATGTGATGACACTGAACTTAAGGAGAACCTGTCAGTTGCTGAAAAATGGGTTAAATATCATAAAAATCCATGTGCTTCCTTAATTCTGCCTCTATTTTCCATTTCGGACTGCAGAACTCTATTGCAGAGATATTCACATATGTGGCTTTAAGTCCTTTATGACATGCGCCGTACATGTACATGTGCTCTCTATTAAAGCCAACGCAATCATTATTGAGTGTCAGCTGACACCCTGCAGTAAGGCCCATGATCTGTGCTAGCTGTGATCACAGGTGTTTAACCCCTCTGAGGCAACTGTCAATGGTAACAGGGTGTAATAATTAGTAATAATTATAGGGGATAACTCAGGAGTCTCTTTGCGTGGAACAAGACAACTACAGGACACAGTTTTATAAAATGGTAAAGTCTATATTATCACACGGTGATTCAAACAGGTGCAGAGAGTAACTCAAGTCCACAACACTTGGTGCAAATATCAAATGCAGCCCAGCAGTCTATAAGAAACTTCAGAGGAAAATGCAATCACGCAGAAAGTCTATGAAGCACAATTATTCTTGAGGATACTTGACACGAATAAGTCCTTTCTTAGTCCAAAACACAGATAGATATGCTTATAAGGCAGTTCAAATAATATCTTAGCTCAACCAGGGAGATCTGGGTAATAGTCTCAGGTTCTTGCAGAGCAGCAAACAGCTTACATGTCCAGCAAATGCAGATGGAAGTAAACATGAGCAGCAGATGAAGGAGGATTACTGGAACTGGTGTATGCAGCAGGAACTCAGAGCAGAGTAGCAGGATAACCCCACAGGTTCACAGGAGCAGGTATATAGCCAGGGAGTCACCGGAGGTCAGGAGCTGGATGCAAGGCAGAATACTCTAGCACAGACTGAAGTTTGGGGTGGAGTTTTATAGCAGGAAGACGCAGTGCACATGAGACCAAAGACGCCATCTTGGAAAAGGGCAGTAATGCAAACAAGGTAATAAAAAATGTTCCGAGTCCTGACATTACTCCCTCCTTAGAAGCGGCCTCAGGACGATCCTGGACCTGGTTTATTAGGGAATCTCTGATGAAAACGAGAAATCTTCTGTTGGGCATTGATGTTTTCCACAGGTTCCCAAGAGTCTTCCTCAGGGGGATATCCTTGCCATCTTATCAGATATTGGAGCCGATTCCTGCGAATCCTGGAATCAACAATTTCCTCCACCATAAATTGTTCTTGCCCATCAATCACCACAGGCTGCGGAGGTGGCACAACACGTCCCTGGAAGGTATTAGGAGATACAGGCTTTAGTAAAGATACATGAAAAACTGGGTGTATCTTCATAGTCCTAGGCAGCTTCAGCCGGCAGGCCACAGAGCTCACAATACCGTTGATCTTGAAAGGGCCAATGAATTTCTGTCCAAGTTTTTGTGAAGGAATGTTTAACTTCAGATTCTTAGTTGATAACCACACGGAATCTCCTACCTTGAACATGGGTGCAGGTTTACAGAATCTATCAGCCGATCTCTTATAACGTTCTTGAGCTGTGGTCAGGGATTCCTTCAGAACCTCCAGATTTTGCCTCATCACAGTCAGCCTTTCCTCCACTGCTGGAACCAGAGAATTAATTGGAGACCTAGGTAAGATACATGGATGATAACCCAGATTGGCAAAGAAAGGTGTAAATTTAGTGGAGGCGCTCTGAGAATTGTTATATGAAAATTCGGCTAACGGCAGCAACTCCAACCAATCATCCTGGAGATGGCTTACATAGCATCTTAGATATTGCTCCAGCATCTGGTTGGTACGCTCAGTCTGACCATTTGTCTGGGGATGGCAAGCGGAAGAGAGACAGACATTAATATTGAGTGCAGAGCAAAACCCCTTCCAGAATCTTGAAGTGAACTGCACTGCACGGTCAGAGATGATCTCATCCGGAACCCCATGCAACCGAAAGACATTCTGTATAACCAAGTTCACTGTATCTTTAGCTGAGGGGAGGCAGGTGCACAGAACAAAATGAGCAGCTTTAGTCAGGCGATCAACTACCACCATGATTGTATTCATGCCCCCCGATATAGGCAGCTCCACAATAAAGTCCATTGATATAGACCCCCAAGGGCAGGATGGAACAGGTAATGGTTGTAGAAGACCTGTAGGTGCCACATGAGGAGTCTTGTAACGAGCACATACCTCGCAAGAGAGAACATAGTCCTTGGTATCCTTCAGGCAAGTTGGCCACCAGAAGAATTGGCTCAGGAACTCTTGTGTCTTCTGTACCCCCCTGTGACCAGCCAACTTGGAGTCATGTACCAACCTGAGGATCTGCAGATGTGCGACCTCAGGGACGTAGATACGTCGATCTCTGAACCACATGTCACCCTTAAAGACAAGATTAATATCCACAGGTGGGTTGGCCAGAAATACATCACCGTCATAGGCCTCCCTGCACTCCTTCCACAAGTCCTGATCATGGATAACTCCGATGAAATTGGCATCAGATAGAATGGTCTTGGACGGGGCTCCAGGTACGGAATCCACAGCATGGATTTGGGATAAAGCATCAGCCTTCCCATTACGAGAACCTGGACGGTACGAGATAACAAAGTTAAATTGATTTAAAAATAAGTTCCAACGAGCCTGACAAGGAGAAAGACATCTAGCGGATCTAAGGAACTCTAAATTGCGATGGTCAGTTAGCACTATGATCTGTTGTGCAGCTACTTGCAGATGATGCCTCCATTCTTTGAAAGCCGCAATAATAGCCAGCAATTCCTTGTCTCCCACATCGTAATTCTTCTCTGCTGAGGTTAGTCTATGGGAAAAGAAAGCACAAGGATGTAGCAGACCCTTCTCTCCAATTCTTTGGGAGAGAATAGCCCCCAAAGCATTATCAGAAGCGTCCACCTCCACAATGAAAGAAAGTGTTGGATCTGGGTGTATCAACAGCGTTGCTGAGGTGAAACAGGTCTTAAGCCGATTAAAAAATTCTTGAGCCTGTGATGACCACTTAAAGGGCTTTTCCTTCTTTGTCAAGGAAGTAATGGGACAGACAATATCAGAAAAATATTGAATGAAGCGTCTGTAGAAATTTGCAAAACCAAAAAAACGTTGGACCTCCTTAATGTTCTTGGGTACCGGCCAGTCAAGGATAGCCTGAATCTTACCAGATTCCATGTTCAGCCCCTGGGGAGAGATGATATAACCTAAGAACTGTATCTCAGAACGATGGAACTCACATTTCTCCGGCTTAATATACAGATGGTTCTCTTTCAGACATCTTAAAACAGTTTTGACATGTTCTTCATGTTCCTGTAGAGAGTCAGAAAAGATTAGTATATCGTCCAAATAGATCACTACAAACTGGTCCAACAAATCTCTGAAAATGTCATTAGCAAGGTATTGAAACGTTGCAGGGGCGTTACAAAGCCCGAAGGGCATCACAAGAGATTCAAAATATCCATACCGGCATCTGAATGCTGTCTTCCACTCATCCCCTGGACGAATATGCACCAAATTATAAGCCCCACGAAGATCCAGTTTAGAGAACACCTTAGCATGGCGGACTCTTTCCAGTAATTCGGGAATCAGAGGCAAAGGGTAACGGTTTCGTACGGTTACCTTATTGAGTTCCCGATAGTCACCACAGGGTCTCAGTGTCTCATCCTTCTTCTTTACAAAAAAGATAGGTGCCCCTGCTGGTGAGGAAGAAGGACATATGAAGCCTTTGGCCAGATTTTCATCAACATACTCCTTTAAGGCTTGAAGCTCAGGGGCCGCCAAAGGGTATACGTTACCAAAAGGAATAGCTGTTCCAGGAAGCAACTCAATGGGACAATCATAATGCCTGTGTGGAGGAAGCTGATCTGCATTCTTATTGTCACAGATGTCAGAGAACTCTTTATATGCTGGAGGTAAAGAAAATACCTGTACATGTGGTTATGTAGCCATGGACTCAGGGACAGCTTCTGTTAACGCTGAGTTGCTCCTTGTTGGAAAGATAATCTCCTTGGTCTCCCAGTTGATAATTGGATTCTGAGAACGCAACCAAGGAATGCCTAAAATCACAGGAAAATGAGAAGAAATTAGCAAGAAAGAAAGTTGCTCCTGATGATTAGGCTCCAACAAAATTTCAAGGGGTACAGTCTCCTGATCCACAGACCCAGAGATTAAAGTTGACCCATCCACTGTTTCCATGGTAATTGGAGAGGCTCTTTGCTGAATTTCAATACCATGTTCCTTGGCAAATGCGATATCCATGAAATTGCCACCCGCACCAGAGTCAATCATAGCTGCACTGGAAATCCACTGTCCTGAACACAGTATCTTAATAGGGAGAGAACAGTGAGAGTTCTTTTCCTTCAGCTCCTTGGGGGGTGAAGTCATAGAAAGTGAATGGAATACAGCGTTTAAAGGCAGGCTACATTCAGAGATGTCAGATTCATCATCACAGTTGTCATACTCCCCTACTGCTGCTAGCACCTTGTTAGGCCGTCTAGGACAATTGATCAAGAAGTGGTCAGACTGGCCGCAGTAGAAACATAGACTTTCACGAAGGCGATGCTCCCGGCGCTCATTGATCTCGCACCTATGAACGGAATCAATTTGCATGGGCACCACCTCCAGTGATGTTTTACCTGCAGGCTCTTTGGAAGGAAGGGAAAAGTTACAAATATGGTTATATGCAGCAAACTTCTCCTGCCTACGCTCAGTAAGGAGAATGTCAATGCGCACACAATGCTGTATAAATGTCTCTAGCTCTTGTGGTGACTCAGAGCGAGCTAGTTCATCTTTTACAATACTAGACAGACCCCTTTTAAAAATAGGCAATTGTGCATAACTGACCCAATTGGTATCTACCGCTAATCTCCTGAATTCAGTGGCATACTCAATAACAGAACGTTTTGCCTGGCGTAAAGACAATAAAGCAGATTCAGTGGTTGCACAGCGATTAGGATCATCAAACATTAATGCAATAGCGGCCAAGAAATCATCCAAGTTATTTAACCGTGGGTCACGAGACTCAATCATCGGATTCACCCAGGCGAGCGCTCATGCGGTCAGCAGCATTATTAAACACAATACTTTGGATCTATCACTAGGAAAACGGTCAGCATGCACATCAAAATATAGCATACATTGATTCACAAAGCCACGAAATTTGTCGCGATCACCATTAAATCTTAATGGGGGCAACTTAGGTGGGTTAGCTGGTGGCGGTTGCCCAGAGGGAAAAGTCGCTTGTGCAGCTATTTGCGTGCTTATGTCCTGAAAAGCCCATCCATACTGGGACTCTATGCCGGCAAGTTTGTTTTCCTGGGCTGCCATGCGGGTGCTTAAGTCCTGCAAAGTCTGTCCAAACACTTGTTGATTGTGTTCAAAGCTTCCAAACTTCTTTTGCAGACCTTCCACATCTTTCTGCAGTGATCTAATTCTGGAAAACACCTGCTCTAGTCTGCTTTCTGCAGTCATTAGGAAACTTCAGAGGAAAATGCAATCAGGCAGAAAGTCTATAAAGCACAATTATTCTTGAGGATACTTGACACGAATAAGTCCTTTCTTAGTCCAAAACACAGATAGATATGCTTATAAGGCAGTTCAAATAATATCTTAGCTCAACCAGGGAGATCTGGGTAATAGTCTCAGGTTCTTGCAGAGCAGCAAACAGCTTACATGACCAGCAAATGCAGATGGAAGTAAACATGAGCAGCAGATGAAGGAGGATTACTGGAACTGGTGTATGCAGCAGGAACTCAGAGCAGAGTAGCAGGATAACCCCACAGGTTCACAAAAGCAGGTATATAGCCAGGGAGTCACCAGAGGTCAGGAGCTGGATGCAAGGCAGAATACTCTAGCACGGACTGAAGGTTGGGGTGGAGTTTTATAGCAGGAAGACACAGTGCACATGAGACCAAAGACGCCATCTTGGAAAAGGGCAGTAATGCACAAATAGGTAATAAAAAATGTTCAGAGTCCTGACACAGGGATATTGACGTGGGAGCGCTTTCTCTCTGCTCTGATTGACACAACTCGATTGTGATTCCATGGTCGCGATGGTCTCCACTATGACCCTGGGTCAAAAAACGGACTTGGGTTCATGCAGGTATGGTGGCATCTAAATTCCTGTTGAAGGCAGGAGATGACATGCCTCCTGCCTGCGAACGATTCACTGATCTATGCAAAAGCATTGCAGAGTGTTAGATCAATGATCAGACAATGGAAAGTTGACATCCCATCCTGGGACTAGGTAGTAAAAAATGTAAAAAAAATATATAAAAATGTATAAAAAAAACAAAATAAAGAACATAAAAATAAAAACAAATATTATGCCAATACACACTGTATATATTTTTATGTAAAAAGTGGCGATGTGTGAGTGTACTCGTTGCTCGGGTTTTCCCGAGCACGCTTGGGTGACCTCCGAGTATTTATGACTGCTCGGAGATTTCGTTTTCATCACCGGCAGCTGAATGATTTACAGCTACTAGCCTGCTTGATTACATGTGGGGATTCCCTAGCAACCAGGCAACCCCCACATGTACTCAGCCTGCCTAGTAGCTGTAAATCATTCAGCTGCTGAGATGAAAACTAAATCTCTGAGCAGTCATAAATAGGTCACCTGAGCATGCTCGGGAAAAAGCGAGCAACGAGTACACTCGCTCATCACTAGTAAAAATTATTCCTTTCATTGAAAACTGTAAAAAAATAAAAAGGTGGCAAAATTTATGCTTGTCATAATGAACAAAAATAAGAATAAGCACAATCAAAAAGTTGAATGTAAATAAAAATTGTATAGCTGAAAACGTCTTCTTGTCTACAAAAAACAAATCACCATGCAACTCCATCAGAAGAAAAAATAAAAACGTTATAGCTCTCACAATAAAGCAATGCAAAAACAATATTTTTTTTAGATAAAATTGTTGTTATTGTGTAAAAGCGGCAAAGCATAAAAAATTATAAAATATATAAATGTGTTATCGCTGTAATCGTACTGACTAGAAGAATAAAGCTGTCTTACCACTTTTACTACATGGCTAACTGCATAAAAAAACAGAAAAAACTGTTTTGAAATGCTGATGTTTGTTCATTCTGCATCCCAAAAATCAGAATAGAAAGCGATCAAAATATATTGGATACCCAAAAATGGTACCAAAAAATAGTTCAACTCGTCCCGCAAAAAACAAGCGCTCACATTTTTTAGTGCGATACTAGCAAAACATAAAAAATATATAAATCTGGTATAGCTGAAATTGCACTAACCAAAGAATAAAGTTTTCTAATAACTTTTACCACACGAAAAACAGCATAAAAAAAATAAAACTAATCGTTGACCTGCTGTTATTTGGTTTATTCTGCCTCCCAAAGATCGCAGGAAGGATTGACTCACATTTATCCTGTGCTCTATGCCGAGTGCTTACAATGGGGTTTCCTTGTAAATCTCTGAAATACAAGATGTCGAGCCAAACCCCCTACTAAAGATTCCCTATATTGAGGCAGATGGCACACTCTGGACATCATTTGTCTGGCTTATGATCCAGCACTGTATGCCGCAGTTTTGTGAACCTCTGAAAAGAAAGACACCACTGAACAGAGGCCAGACAGGGTCCAGAATAACTCTGCTGCCTTGTTATAGTGAATAGATACCTCGGTGGTTTTATCTGAATAACGTTATTTAGAGATTTAACGTGAAGGAAATAATTATTTGATCCCTTGCTGATTTTGTAAGTTTGGCCACTGACAAAGACATGAACAGTCTATAATTTTAAGGGTAGGTTAATTTTAACATCAAGACATAAAACCTACAAGCGATAAGCCAAACATATGATCATGAAGTGATCCCTTTAACTAAACAACATATAGCCCAATGAGAACAATGAAGGTCAGATATGTTAAAAAAGTATAAATTTATTAAAGTTTTAAATAACAACAATCACATATATATATATATACACCATAGACAAAAATAATATATAGCAATGGCATATCCCTATAAAATGAGGGAGGAATAAAGTTTACCATGTGTCAGGGAAGACCAATAGGGTCAGATACCATCCAGATCTATGCCACCATATCTAAAAGTGGGGCAAATTTGCACTGAAATCACTATTAGCCCACTATTATTATTATTATTATTATTATTATTTATTTATATAGCAACATTGATTCCATGGTGCTGTACATGAGAAGGGGTTACATACAAGTTACAGATATCACTTACAGTAAACAAACTAACAATGACAGACTGATACAGAGGGGCGAGGACCCTGCCCTTGCGGGCTTACATTCTGCAGGATTATGGGGAAGGAGACAGTAGGCTGGGGGTTGCAGGAGCTCCGGTGTTGGTGAGGCGGTAGCTTCAGTAGTGATGAGGAGGCAGCGGGGTCAGTGCAGGCTGTAGGCTTTCCTGAAGAGATGAGTTTTCAGGTTCCGTCTGAAGGATCCGAATGTGGTTGATAGTCGGACGTGTTGGGGCAGAGAGTTCCAGAGGATGGGGGATATTCGGGAGAAGTCTTGGAGGCGATTGGATGAGGAGCGAGTAAGTGTGGAGGAGAGAAGGAGGTCTTGGGAGGACCGGAGATTACGTAAGGGAAGATATCGGGAGATTAGTTCAGAGATATATGGAGGAGACAGGTTATGGATGGCTTTGTAGGTCAGTATTAGTAATTTGAACTGGATACGCTGAGGGAATGGGAGCCAGTGAAGGGATTTGCAGAGGGGGGAAGCGGAAGAGTAGCGAGGAGAGAGATGGATTAGTCGGGCAGCAGAGTTAAGGATGGACTGGAGAGGTGCAAGTGTGTTAGCAGGGAGGCTGCAGAAAAAGGAGGTTGCAGTAGTCAAGGCGGGACATGATGAGGGCATGCACAAGCATTTTAGTAGATTGAAGGTTGAGGAAAGGACGGATTATGGAGATATTTTTGATCTGGAGGCGACAGGAGGTGGAAAGAGCTTGGATGTGCAGTTTGAAGGACAGGGCAGAGTCGAAGGTTCCTCCGAGGCAGCGGACTTCCGGTACGGGGGAAAGCATTATATCATTGATTTCGATAGATAGGTCAGGTAAGGAAGATCTGTGGGATGGGGGAAAGATGATGAGTTCAGATTTGTCCACATTGAGTTTGAGGAAGCGAGAGGAGAAGAAGGAGGATATGGCTGATAGGCACTCTGGGATTCTGGACAGCAATCGGTGACGTCTGGGACAGAGAGGTAGATCTGAGTGTCATCAGCATAGAGGTGGTACTGGAATCCATGGGACTTTATGAGTTGTCCCAAGCCAAGTGTATAGATTGAGAAGAGTAGGGGTCCTAGAACAGAGCCTTGGGGACTCCAACAGAGAGAGGGTGGGATGAGGAGGTAGTGTGGGAGTGGGAGACGCTGAATGTGTGGTTGGAAAGGTACGAGGCGATCCAGGATAGGGAGGTCTTTGATGCCAAAGGAGGAGAGGATCTGTAGTAAAAGGCAGTGGTCAACTGTGTCGAAAGTAGAGGACAGGTCTAGAAGGAGGAGTACAGAGTATTGTCCAGTAGTTTTGGCGGTAAGTAGGTCATTAGTGATTTTGGTCAGGGCAGTCTCAGTTGAGTGATGGGGGCAGAAACCAGATTGTAGATTGTCGAACAACAAGTTAGATGAGAGGTGGGAGGAAAGTTCAGCGTGGACGTGCTGCTCCAGGAGTTTGGAAGCGAATGGGAGCAGCGATATTGGGGGATAGCTGGACATAGCAGTTGGATCGAGGGTTGGCTTTTTAAGGATAGGCGTGATTGTTGCATGTTTCAACGCAGAAGGGAAGGTGCCAGAAGTTAGTGATAGGTGGAACAGGTGGGTTAGGGATGGGATAAGTGTGGTGGTGAGGTTGGGGAGGAGGTGGGATGGGATGGGGGTCGAGCGCACAGGTGGTGAGGTGCGATTTGGAGAGGAGACAATTAAGCCCCCCTTCAGTGATGTTGGATAGGGAGGTTATGGGGTTTGGGCATTGGTCTGGTATACAAAGGGGTTCTGGTGGTTGAACAATAAAGACTTGCCTTGTCTGGTCGATCTTATTTTTAAAGTGTGTGGCAAAGTCCTCAGCAGAGATGAGGGAGGTTGGAGGGGGCAGTGGGGGGCGGGGGAGGGAGTTAAAGGTTTTGAATAACTGTTTGGGGTTGTAGGATAGGGAAGATACGAGGGTTGTGAAGTAGGCCTGTTTAGCAGAGGTGAGAGCAGATTTAAAAGCGAGTGTTGCTTGTTTGAATACAGTGAAGTCATCTTGCGAGTGTGTATTCTTCCAACGCCGCTCCGCAACCCTGGACACTTGCTGGAGCTTTTTAGTGGTGTTATTGTGCCAAGGTTGTCTATTGATACATCACACTCTGTCATGGATGAGAGGGGCAACCGTGTCAATAGCTGATGCGAGAGTGGCATTGTAGAAAGCAGTGGCAGTGTCTGTGTCGTGGAGTGAGGATATGGATGCCAGTGGTAGGATGGAGTCAGAGAGTGTGTGGGTGTCTAGGTGTGCAAGGTTTCTGCGGGGGTGCGCATGTTGCTGGACATGGATGACCGGTGAGGAGGACAGGGATGAGAAGGTGAGCAGATGGTGGTCGGATAGAGGGAGAGGGGAGGTGGTGAAGTTAGATAGAGAGCAGAGACGGGTGAATACCAGGTCTAGTGTATGCCTGTCTGTGTGGGTGGCTGCGGAGGACCATTGAGTAAGTCCAAAGGATGAGGTAAGGGACAGAAGTTTGGAGGCTGTTAACTGAAGGGTATCAATGGGGATGTTGAAGTCACCCATGATGATGGTGGGAATGTTAGCAGAGAGAAAGTGAAGAAGCCAGGTGGAGAATTGGTCAATAAAGGCAGTGGCTGGGCCTGGAGGTCGGTATATGACGGCCACTTGGAGGTTGGAGGGAGAGTAGATGCGGACAGAATGGACTTCAAAAGAGGGGAGGATAAGGGAGGGAAGAGGTGGGATTGGGTTAAAGGTGCAGTTTGAAGAAAGGAGAAGACCCACTCCTCCACCATGTTTGTTGCCGGGTCGAGGAGTGTGGGTGAAGTGGTGGCCTCCGTAACACAGCGCACCAGGGGAGGTGGTATCAGAGGGTGTTAGCCATGTTTCTGTGAGGCCAATGAAGGCAAGATTGCGGGAGAGAAAAATGTTGTGAATCACATGAAGCTTATTGCAGATTGAGCAGGCATTCCAGAGTGCTCCAGAGAGAGGGAGCAGGGGGGTGGGCATCAGGGTCACGGGTTTTATGTTGGAAAGATTGCGGTAGTACATGTTGGATAGGGAGCGATAGGAGGGAGTAGTAATGGGAGGTATGAGATGTGGGGGTCCAGGGATGGGAGATATGTCTCCAGCAGTGAGGAGAAGCAGATAGAGAGAGAGCAGGTGGAGAAAGAGAGTGGCTGACTTGTTTTATGTTTTCTTAGGACAGATTTGAGGTTGAGGAGCAGGTCAGCAGAGGAGGACAGGTGGGGAGGTAAGAGGGAAGGGGAGATGATTACTAGGTTAGAGAGTGCTGGGGTTTGTGATAGCGAAGGAGAGAGAGGATTAGTGGAGCAAACCCTGTAAGGGCATATGTAAACATGGAGAAGGAGTAAGATGGTTTAATAGAAAAGCTAGATCCAAGTAATAAGAAGTGCTTACTCAGAAGACATACCCTAAAGAGACAAATCATAGAGTGGGGTCCTGACTCCTGCCGTGACTAACTGCCGTTGAAATAACTGCGGCGTCTGT
The DNA here is from genome assembly GCF_051348905.1 of Ranitomeya variabilis. NCBI lineage: Eukaryota > Metazoa > Chordata > Amphibia > Anura > Dendrobatidae > Ranitomeya > Ranitomeya variabilis. The sequence continues at coordinate 75,087,145 of NC_135239.1, read as the reverse complement.
ATGCTTAGCTGCGCAATGCTTTGCTGCAGAAATGCGCGTGCCTGACCCCACACGCGTGCCCCACTTAGGATGCTACTAAATTTATAGGACTGAGTAAAGGATCAGGTGAGAGGGATTGTGGGTCCTTATTTGGGATAAATTAGCAATTGGCCAACACCCCAGGGGAGGTTACATGATCAAAGGCACTGAGCCTGGCTGCAACCATATGCTCTTAACACCTTGAACATGATAATATCTCCTGTGACCCCAGCATGGATGTACAGCAGTAAGTAATACAATGCAACAAATGAATTTAGCAAACATTCAACAGGCACATTAAGGCCATGTGCACACGTTCAGGATTGTTAGCGTTTTTTTCGCGTTTTTTCGCTATAAAAACGTGATAAAAACGCGAAAAAAAACGCTTACATAAGCCTCCTATTATTTACAGGGTATTCCGCATTTTTGGTGCAAATGTTGCGATTTTTTCCGCGAAAAAATCGCATAGCGGAAAAAAAAGCAACATGTTCATTAAAAATGCGGAATTGCAGGGATTCCGCACACCTAGGGGTCCATTGATCTGCTTACTTCCCGCACGGGGCTGTGCACACCATGCGGGAAGTAAGCAGATTATATGCGGTTGGTACCCAGGGTGGAGGAGAGGAGACTCTCCTCCACGCACTGGGCACCATATAAGTGGTCAAAAAATAAGAAATAAAATAATAAACAGTCCTATACTCACCCTCGATGTCTTGCCGCCTCCTCGCACGCTGCCGTTCGGTTTCTGTACCTGGTGTGCGCTGAAGGACCTCGCCGAATGACGTCACTGTCCTGTGATTGGTCGTGAGCGGTCATGTGACCGCTCACGTGACCGTGACGTCACGGGAGGTCCTGTGCGCACAGACCAGCTATACGGAACGGACGCCGGTGAGATGTCTGGGTGAGTATAAGCATTTTTTTATTTTTTTTATTATTTTTAAACATTCTATCTTTTACTATAGATGCTGCATAGGCAGCATCTATAGTAAAAAGTTGGTCACACTTGTCAAACGCTATGTTTGACAAGTGTGACCAACCTGTCAGTCAGTTTTCCAAGCGATGCTACAGATCGCAGGGAAAACTTTAGCATTCTGCAAGCTAATTACGCTTGCAGAATGCTAAAAAAACGCGAAAAAAACGGAAAAAAAACGCAAAAAAAAATATGCGGATTTCTTGCAGAAAATTTCCGGTTTTCTTCAGGAATTTTCTGCAAGAAATCCGCAACGTGTGCACATACCCTAAAAACAAGGTTGCAGGATGATAGGCAGCAGATAACAGCGAGCAGCAGAGATGTTTGTACCATTAAAGGGGAAGGTTGCAGGAGGATAGGCGGCAGATAATAGTGAGCAGCAGAGATGTTTGTACCTGTATGAAGAGAGGAGATGGATGTTAATTCCCGGCCGTTGAAATAACTGCGGCGTCTGTATGCTTAGCTACGCAATGCTTTGCTGCAGAAATGCGCGTGCCTGACCCCACATGCGTGCCCCCCTTAGGATGCTACTAAATTTATAGGACTGAGTAAATGATCAGGTGAGAGGGAATGTGGGTCCTTATTTGGGATAAATTAGCAATTGGTCAACACCCCAGGGGAGGTTACATGATCAAAGGCACTGAGCCTGGCTGCAACCATATGCTCTTAACACCTTGAACATGATAATATCTCCTGTGACCCCAGCATGGATATACAGCAGTAAGTAATACAATGCAACAAATGAATTTAGCAAACATTCAACAGGCTCATTAAAGGCAAAGTTGCAGGATTATAGGATAGACAGCAGATAACAGCGAGCAGCAGAGATGTTTGTACCATTAAAGGGGAAGGTTGCAGGAGGATAGGCGGCAGATAATAGTGAGCAGCAGAGATGTTTGTACCTGTATGAAGAGAGGAGATGGATGTTAATTCCCGGCCGTTGAAATAACTGCGGCGTCTGTATGCATAGCTGCGCAATGCTTTGCTGCAGAAATGCGCATGCCTGACCCCACACGCGTGCCCCCCTTAGGATGCTACTAAATTTATAGGACTGAGTAAAGGATCAGGTGAGAGGGATTGTGGGTCCTTATTTGGGATAAATTAGCAATTGGCCAACACCCCAGGGGAGGTTACATGATCAAAGGCACTGAGCCTGGCTGTAACCATATGCTCTTAACACCTTGAACATGATAATATCTCCTGTGACCCCAGCATGGATGTACAGCAGTAAGTAATACAATGCAACAAATGAATTTAGCAAACATTCAACAGGCTCATTAAAGGCAAGGTTGCAGGATGATAGGCAGCAGATAACAGCGAGCAGCAGAGATGTTTGTACCATTAAAGGGGAAGGTTTCAGGATGATAGGCGGCAGATAACAGCGAGCAGCAGAGATGTTTGTACCATTAAAGGGGAAGGTTGCAGGATGATAGGCAGCAGATAACAGCTAGCAGCAGAGATGTTTGTACCATTAAAGGGGAAGGTTGCAGGATGATAGGCGGCAGATAACAGCGAGCAGCAGAGATGTTTATACCAATAAAGGGGAAGGTTGCAGGATGATAGGCGGCAGATAACAGCGAGCAGCAGAGATGTTTGTACCATTAAAGGGGAAGGTTGCAGGATGATAGGCGGCAGATAACAGCCAGCAGCAGAGATGTTTGTACCATTAAAGGGGAGGTTGCAGGATGATAGGCGGCAGATAACAGCGAGCAGCAGAGATGTTTGTACTATTAAAGGGGAAGGATGCAGGATGATAGGCTGCAGATAACAGCGAGCAGCAGAGATGTTTGTACCATTAAAGGGGAAGGTTGCAGGATGATAGGCGGCATATAACAGCGAGCAGCAGAGATGTTTGTACTATTAAAGGGGAAGGTTGCAGGATGATAGGCGGCAGATAACAGCGAGCAGCAGAGATGTTTGTACCATTAAAGGGGAAGGTTGCAGGATGATAGGCGGCAGATAACAGCGAGCAGCAGAGATGTTTGTACCTGTATGAAGAGAGGAGATGGATGTTAATTCCCGACCGTTGAAATAACTGCGGCGTCTGTATGCTTAGTTGCGCAATGCTTTGCTGCAGAAATGCATGTGCCTGACCCCACACGCGTGTCCCCCTATATGGTATTACTTGCATATGCTGTAAAGTGTTAATTGATAGTAATTACAAAATATCATTGATGGCCACATCCAAAGTGTAGATAATAGGTTACCAATCATCAGTGCACATCCAAATAATAAGTGTAAATTACTGCCCAGATATTCACACAGCAGGATAATAGCTAAGTATAACCTATATAAACCAGAAAATACTCAACCCTCAAGCATAATAGGGCTGGTTTGTGGTAGCACCAAGGCACAATACCTGCCACATAATCACCCCATAGAAAGGTAACAAAGCCTAATTGGAGTATACAGGATACCTGTAGTCATGGCGTAGCCCCGGATGGTGGACCCGTAGCGCTATTTTCACTTGAGGGTGATTCTGCTCTTTTGACACTTAGTGGCTCTATATATGGAATCCACAAACTATTCTAGGAAAATCTGTCCTCCAAGAGTAAAATAGTGCTCCCATTCCCAGTCTTGCCATGTAGCTAAGCAGTACTGTACAGACTGGAAATGGTGTATTGTCATATTCATCAGAAATTGAGTGAAAAATGTTGGTGTCATCAAAATTTTTGTGGTACAGTATTATACTATTTTTTCTTCACCACCCAAAGGTATAAAGTTCTGTGATACACTTGTGTTGTCAATATGATCACTGCAGCCTTAGGTGAATTAATTGACATGCGTAGTTTGTAAAATGTGGTCACTTATAAAAAGGCTCTGCTGTTCTTGCAACTTAGAGGCTCTGCCAATGTGACATTGCACTTGCAAATCATAGCAGCAAAATCTGAACTGTATTATTGCCCTCCTTCCCTTGTGAGCTTTGCACTGTGCCTCAAAAGTAGCTTTTCACCACATATATATTTATTTTTATTTTATTTTAATACAGGAAAGATATTTATCTTGGTACCATGTTAGCCAGTGGATAGAAAAATATTTAGAATTGAGAGTCCACTGAGGACTCTCAATTCTAAATATTTTTCTATTTTATTTTACTCACTTAACGTATATACCCGAGTATAAGCTGAGATTTTCAGCCCATTTTTTTAGGCTGAAAGTGCCTCTCTTGGCTTATACTCGAGTCATTGCACCAGGGGTCGGCGAGGGAGGGGGAGCGTCAGCTATCACATCATACTCACCTGCTCCTGGCGCATCTGTGCACGTCCCTGCTTCTCCGATGGTCTCCGGGCACCAGCAGCTCTTCCTGTGTTCAGCGGTCATGTGGTACCGCTCATTAAAGTAATGAATATGGACGCGACTCCACTCCCATAGGGGGAGCGCATATTCATTACTTTAATGAGCAGTACCAGTGACTGCTGAACACAGGAACAAGCTGCCAGCACCAGAGACCTTCGCATCGGAGAAGCTGCCAGGGACCATTCTGGGAGGGTGAGTATTGCGATATTCACCTGTCCCTGTTCCACCGCCAGGCTCCGTCTTCCACGTCCTCTGGCTGTGACATTCACGTCAGAGGACGTGGTTAGTGCGCACCCTCTGCCTGAACAGTCAGAGAGCCAGAAGACACAGCGGCTTGTGGCGGTGGAACGGTGACAGGTGAATATCGCAAGTGTCGTGACCCCGCCTGCTCAGGACAAGAGGTGAGTATGTAATTTTTTTTTAAATCGCAGCAGCAGCATATGGGGCATAATATTCTATGGAGCATCTTATGGGGCCATAATCAGCCTTTATGCAGCATTGTATGGGGAAAACGTTTCTGTAGAGCATCTTATGAGGCCAAAATCAAACTTTGTGCAGCATTACATGGGGCAAATGTTTCTATAAAGCATCTTATGAGGCCATAATCAACCTTTGTTCAGCATTATGTGGGGCAAAATTTGTCTATGGAGCATCTTATGGGGCCATAATCAACCTATATGCAGCATTATATTGCGCACATTTTCTATGGAGCATCTTATGGGGCCATAATCAACCTTTATGCAGCATTGAATGAGGTAAATGTTTCTATGGAGCATCTTATGGGGCCATAATAAACCTTTGTGCAGCATTATGTGGGGCATATTTTTGTATGAAGCATCTTATGGGGCCCGTCATAAACTTTATGTAGCATTATATGGGGAGTATTTTGTAAAGAGCATCTTTTGGGGTTCATCATAAACTTTATGGTGCATCATATGGGGTGTATTTTGTATGGAGCATTATATGGGGCTCCTGATTCAATATGGATACTCAAAAACACTCAACCTACTGATGTCTCAATTAATTTTACTTTTATTGGTTTCTATTTTCATTTTTGAAATTTACCAATAGCAGCTGCATTTCCCACCCTAGGCTTATACTCGAGTCATTAAGTTTTCCCAGTTTTTTGTGGCAAAATTAGTGGTCTTGGCTTATACTCGGGTCAGCTTATACTCGAGTATATACGGTATGTAGTGCCATTAATTCCACAGCGCTTTACAGACATTATAAGCACTATCCCCATTGGGGCTCACAAACTAATTGGAGTATTGGAATACATAGGAGAACCAATTGTACCATTCGTTTTCTCTTATTTGCCCTTTTGAAAATTAAAAACTTTGGGCCAAAGCAACATGTTAGTGGAAAAAATGGGAATTTTCATTTACCCAGCCCAATGTTATACAATTCTGTGAATCGCCTGAGGGTTAAATACCTCTATATAAATCCCTGGAGTTGTATAGTTTCCAAAATAAGGTCACTTGTGTGAGTTTCCACTCTTTAGGTACATCATGGGCTCTGCAACATGTCCAAAATTATATAAATTGAGGGGGCACCATCAGGTAGAATATATAGTGGCATCCAACCAAGCCTACAAAATATGTATCACAAACCAAAAGAAAAAGAAGTAGGCCATATGGGAAGGATCACTACCCAAAAATACACAAAATACAAATTTTATTAGGTACAAATACACACAAGAAAACTTTTTAAAAACATTAAAAAGCCACACATTACCACAGAAGAAATAAGCTATAATAAAGCTATAACCCAAACCTTATCCCGCATGTAAGCCAGAAATATGTGTTCCAGCATATATGTAAACAGCATACCATCATACCCTATATGTGATGGAAAACTACTGTTTGGGGACACAACAATGCTAGGAAGAGAATGAGCACCATTTCCTTTTTGTGCGCAAAATTGGCTGAAATAGATAACAGACACGATGACATGTTTTCAGAGCAAAAGAAAAAGAATTAGGCCGTATGGGAAGGATCACTACACAAAAATACACAAAATACAAATTTTATTAGGTACAAATCCTCACAGGAAAACTTTTTAAAAACACAGTCACACATGTGACATTACCACCTAACAAATAAGCTTATAATAAAGCTATAACCCAAACCTTATCCCGCATGTGGGCCAGAAATATGTGTTCCAGCATATATGTAAACAGCATACCATCAAATGATACTGAAGAATGGAGATAAAGAGGGGAAGGAAATAAATACAAAGGTATAAATATAAATAACTTCCTTCAAAGACATATAAATCTGCCAAAAGATAAAAGAGGTGAGATCAATGGCTTACCCAGAGTATGAGTCAGCAAGCAGATCATGCATTAATCCACCCATGATGAAAGAAACTTACATGAAGAGATTGCATATTAACCCAAACTAAATCATGCAGCAAAAGTTTGAAACAGACCCATAGGGATTGACTAAGCAGGTAAGTCGCGTGTCTACATGTTGTAGGCAGAGTTAGAGGCAGCTGATAAACTACACACAGTGATAGGGCAGGCAGGATAAGACCAAGCGCGTGTCGCCACTCCAGTTGGCTTCATCAGGGGTGATCGTTTCCTGTGCCTTGTACCAATTTATATACTTATATTATAGGGTTAAGATCAATTGCAGCTGTGCTGCCTTACCAGGGAAGCATGGAAACCGCCTGACCGGAAGTACTCTGATGCGGACAATGTTGCCATAGGTACTTGCGTACACAAAGAACACTGGGCATTCGCGGTATCAAGGAAATGTAGAGGCCACCTGATCAGCACTGCATGGTCATCATACACAAGACCAGGCAACATCTGATGTAATACAAACACAGCAAAGGCGCATGCGCAGGTGTCAGTGTGTTGGATGACTAAAACATGTAAAAAAAAGTCCAAATCTCCCCACTCCCCACAACTGCGTGTTAGAGAAGTGGCACAGGAACCCCAAAAAACAATGCACTTAATCCATGTGTAATCACTGACAGTACAATACAGTGCTAGAGTGTGCAAGACAGAAATACCAGTGAAAGCCGTGTTGACCAGAGCAGCAAATAAATCAAATTAATGCACCTGCACAGGTCTCATTGAGACCTGGCACTGTAAGCAAACAGTACTACCATAAGCCTGCCAGGAACAGTATATGAACAAAAAGGAAAAGACTAGAGCGACCCATAAAAACCAAATATGTGTGCTGCTGAGCACCCACCCACTAGCTATAGTGGTTTGTCCCCTAATGTCAACCATCATATGTAGCACAATAATAATGGAAAAAAAGGAGGTTTAAATGAGAACATATATAGAGTCTCATTTACAAATGAATGCCCCCCTGACTAATAAATAAAACCAATATATATTGAAATAAAAAATAGTAGTTTCAAAAATGTATTTATTTGCATATATGTGCCAAAACATGTTGAAAAAACGTTATGACAGTGGACAAAAAAGGGGGAAACGACGACTAGTAGGTTTACTAGACCACATTACCATAAGATGGCATATAACTAAATATGAAGATATATGTAGTTGTTAACATAGGACAGATAGCAATGATACTGGTATGTGAGGAAGTAAAATCCCTGAGAAACATAATCAAAGCAAGGGCCTGAATAGATGTTAAATAAACCCCTCAATATAGGTAGAGCGTATATTCATCCCCCACTTTACCAAGAAGATAAGGAATAATCAATGCGCTAATGTGAGGTATATGAGATGTATTTATATATGAATCACATAACCCAGAGTCCCAATTTGAAATAAAGGGTAATAAATCCTGGAAATAGGTCCATGAGAATAGCTCCAGGGTTAATATCAGACTTAAATATATAACATAATACAAAACAGAAAATAAACAATATAAACAATATGTCCCCAAATAGGGCATACACTAAAGGTAAAGTCCCAGAAGACAGATGGTATGCTGTTTACACACACACACAAAAAAAATCAGGTTTGTTTGTAAAACTCGGTGAACAATAAGTCCTCATTTAATCCAGACGGAGTTAAGCTGTTGAGGTTAAAGATCCACTTAGACTCCCGCCTAAGCAGTTCGAGAGTGATGTAACCACCCCTAATGTCCGAATGTACCATTTCCAGTCCCATAATCCTGGTTCCTCGGGAGAGGCAATTATGCGTTCATAAAAAATGCGTAGCAACGGATGAAGGTGTTTTGCTTTTTCTTTGTCCTTTTTAGCAGTTGATATATTCAAAAAATGCTGCTGTATCCTTTTTCTCAATTCCTGTGTCATTTGTCCAACATTCCAAAATTTACAATTGAATTAAGATTTGGAGACAATCTGAAATGGAAAAATTGGAAATGTAAGAGTATTACAACTGATGGTAAATGAACAAACATTGCACCCACCACAGGGAAATATCCCCTGAAGGCGTGTACCCCTGTTTAGTCTTGTAGTGGGCTGCTTAAAGTGACTGTGACTCAGACAGTCTTTTAAACTCTTGGCTCTCCTAGCCACCAGACTAGGTTGTAAAGAAATGTGGGGCTTAAGTTTGGGCTCACTAAGCAAAATGCCCCAATGTCTGGATAGGATACCCTGAAAGTCACCCTATTGATTGTTGTAGGTAGAAACAACACCTAATGGTTTAGGGGATTTTTTTTCGACAAGGCTGTAGGAGCTGTCTCCTGTCAGACTCTTTAGCTGCCACAAAAGCCCGTGAGATTACCTTGTTAGGGTAACCCCTGCTCTTGAAACGTTGGGTAAGGTCTTTGGCTTGTCCCAAGAATTCATCCTGGGTACTACCTTTTTAGCTGAAAGAACTGGCCCTTAGGGATCCCTGTTTTCAGGTGTAATGGATGAAAGCTGCCGAATTGCAGCGGACTGCTTGGAGCCGTAGGTTTATGATAGAGGGTTGTGGAGATACGAGAGTTGTTGAGAGAAAGCATCAAATTCCAAAAATCCACCATACTCAGAGAGAATTGTGCCGTCAGTCATATGTTCCAGGGATTGCATTCAACATCTCAACAAAATTCTGACAAGGTCCCAGGGTGCCTGTCCAAAAAACAAAATGTCATCAATATAACAAAACCATTTCACAATATGGGTGGAAAATACCTCCAGACAGTACACCCTGGTGATCTCCCACCACCCTAAAAATAAATTTGCATATGAGAGCGCACGACGTGCACCCACCTGTGGCTTGTCTGTAGTGAACATGGTCAAACAGAAAGTGATTCTTGTCCAACACAAAAATAAGAGATCCAGAAGGAAGGAGTCATGCTTCCTATCGCCAGAGGATTGTTGATCTAAGATGTAGGAAACAGCTTGGATGCCCAGATTGTGTCGAATGCTCGTATACAATAACTCTACTTCCAGAGTAACCAACCAAGTGCTGGGAGGCAGAAGCAAGTCCTGTAGTTGTTGAATAAGAAAAGTAGAATCTCTCACAAAGGACCTAAGAGATGAGACCAGTGGTGGGAGAAAAAAATCAAGATAAATGCAGGGATATTCCAACAAACCACCAATCCAGGACACAATAGGCCTACCTGGGGGCTCACAGGTATATTTGTGAACTTTCGGAAGCATATAGAAGGTTGGTGTCCTGGGATTGTGGTTCGCCAAAAAATCTTTTTCACATTTGTTGATAATATAGCAAGTCCATGCAGCCTCCAACAGTCATTCCAGTTTGGCTTTGAAGGACTGTGAGGGGTCAGAGGGGAGAGCCTGATAACAAATAGAATTAGTAAGCTGACATTTGGCTTCCTTAAGATACATGTCAACCGGCCAAATGACCAGATTGCCCCCTTCGTCAGCCTCCTTAACCACAAAATCCTTATTAGATCCAAGTTTCGTGATAGCCGCACATTCAGCCTTGCTGATGTTTCTGTCTCTATTGGAATCCAACTACAGAGTCCTAATCTCATCACAGACAGTGTCAAAAAAACTCTGTACTGCAGGAAATAATGAAAATGAGGGTGTAGCCTGAGATGGTAACCTACCAGAAAATCTTGTTCTAGTGCGTCCTTCATCATTTTCTTCTAAATGGTCTAACAAATCCCTGAACACCTGTCTCTCGAACAAAGGAAGATCATCAATTGAAGAAGGATGGTGATAAAGTAACTTAAAAGTTAACTGTCTGCAAAATAAATAATCATCTTTAATCAACCTGAACTTATCAAGACAGTTGGTGGGACAAAAAGACAACCCCCGCTCAAGGACAGAAACCTCTATATCCGGAAGAACATAAGAAGACAAATTAATTATTTGAAGCTTACCTGAGTCCAAAGAGGTGTCCGGGATAGGAGAGGGAGCTACCGTTTCCTGTTCTGTTGGGTTTTCCGTTTGTATTTGGGAGACCAGACCCTGAAATTCCTGGTTCTTTTCTTATGTGAATCTATTCTTCCTTCAACCCCTCCCATTGCGCCCTCGACTTCGCTTGGTTCGGAGGATAAAAAAATCACTTGATGGGAGTTCATGTAGAGTAGCCACATCATTATTGGCTACTGTAGCCGGACCAGTGGGCCTTTTATTGCCCTTATGTACCCATCTATATGCCCATCCCTGTTTGAAGTCCATTTGATCTCTCTTGAACTTATTCTTCTTACCACCTATAACTCCTTTTCAAAATGATCAATGGGGGCCTTCAATTGTATTTTAAAAGGCTCAACCAAAGTTTGTTGGTCAAGTTTTTCTAATTTAAGCTCACAGAGCTTAATCATGTCCTTGATAACGGACAAAGTGTCCTGATCATGTTCAATAAGTATGTCCATAATAATATTTGAACATTTCAATAGACCAACCTCCCATGTTTTATGGAAGGAGTCATCAGCCTCCCAGGCGGCAAAAATTCTCAACCCCCTTGGGACCAAGGGGTGTCCTTGATACCTCGCATGCCCAGTGTTCTTTGTGTACGCAGTACCTATGGCAACATTGTGCGCATCAGAGTACTTCCGTTCCAGCGGTTTCCATGCTTCCCTGGTAAGGCAGCACAGCTGCAATCGATCTCAACCCTATAATATAGGTATATAAATTGGTACAAGGCACAGGAAATGATCATCCCTGACGAAGCCAACTGGAGTGGCGACATGCGTTTGGTCTTTTCCTGCCTGCCCTATCACTGTGTGTGGTTTATCAGCTGCCTCTAACTCTGCCTACAACATGTAGACACGGCGACTTACCTGCTTGGTCAATCACTATGGGTCTGTTTCAACCTTTTGCTGCATGATTTAGTTTGGGTTAATATTAGTGTTGAGCGATACCGTCCGATACTTGAAAGTATCGGTATCGGAAAGTATCGGCCGATACCGGCAAAGTATCGGATCTAATCCGATACCGATACCCGATACCAATACAAGTCAATGGGACACCAAGTATCGGACGGTATCCTGTATGGTTCCCATGGTCTGAAGGAGAGGAAACTCTCCTTCAGGCCCTGGGATCCATATCAATGTGTAAAAGAAAGAATTAAAATAAAAAATAGGGATATACTCACCCTCTGACGCGCCTTGGACTTTACCGCCGTAACTGGGAGCCGTTGTACCTAAGAATGCGCGCTTGAATGGCCTTAGATGACGTCACGGCGCTCTGATTGGTCCGTAGCGGTCGCGTGACCGCTACGCGACCAATCACAAAGCCGTGACGTCACCTAAGGTCTTTCAAGCGCTTGAAATACCTTAGAAGACGTCCGCAGCTTCTGATTGGTCGCGTAGCGGTCGCGTGACCGCTACGCGACCAATCACAAAGCCGTGACGTCACCTAAGGTCTTTCAAGCGCTTGAAAGACCTTAGGTGACGTCACGGCTTTGTGATTGGTCGCGTAGCGGTCACGCGACCGCTACGGACCAATCAGAGCGCCGTGACGTCATCTAAGGCCCTTCAAGCGCGCATTCTTAGGTACAACGGCTCCCGGTTACGGCGGTAAAGTCCAGGGGCCGCCGGAGAGGTGAGTATATCCCTATTTTTTATTTTAATTCTTTCTTTTACATATTGATATTAATCCCGATACCGATTCCCGATACCACAAAAGTATCGGATCTCGGTATCGGAATTCCGATACCGCAAGTATCGGCCGATACCCGATACTTGCGGTATCGGAATGCTCAACACTAGTTAATATGCAATCTCTTCATGTAAGTTTCGTCATGGGTGAATTAATCCATGATCTGCTTGCTGACTTATACTCTGGGTAAGCCGCTGATCTCATCTCTTTTATATTTTGCCAGATTTATATCTCTTTGAGGGAAGTTATTTATATTTATACCTTTGCATATATTTCCTTCCCCTCTTTATCTCCATTCTTCAGTATCATTTGATGGTATGCTGTTTACATATATGCTGGAACACATATTTCTGGCCCACATGCGGGATAAGGTTTGGGTTATAGCTTTATTATAAGCTTATTTGTTAGGTGGTAATGTCACATGTGTGACTGTGTTTTTAAAAAGTTTTCCTGTGAGGATTTGTACCTAATAAAATTTGTATTTTGTGTATTTTTGTGTAGTGATCCTTCCCATACGGCCTAATTCTTTTTCTTTTGCTCTGAAAACATGTCATCGTGTCTGTTATCTATTTCAGCCAATTTTGCGCACAAAAAGGAAATGGTGCTCATTCTCTTCCTAGCATTGTTGTGTCCCCAAACAGTAGTTTTCCATCACATATAGGGTATCAATGTACTCAGAAGAAATTGCACAACAAATTTCATTGTTGTTTTTTCCTTTTTTTGTGAAAATGAAGAATTTGGGGCTAAAGGAACACTTTTGTGGAAAAAAATGTATTTTTTTATTTTCATGGATCAAAGTTATACATCTCTGTGAAGCACTTTCAGGTTCAAGGTGCTCAACATCCCTCTAGATAAATTTATTGAGAGGTGTAGTTTGGAAGTTGGGGGTCATTTTTGGGGAGTTTCCATTGTTTAGAAAAATGAAAAATTGCTGTTAAACTTTTAATCCTTCTAACTTCCTAAAGAAAAATTGTGTTTAAAAAAGTATTCTGATGCAAAGTATTGTAAATTAGACATGTGTTAAATTATATTTATTAACTATTTTGTGTGATAGAGCTCTCTGGTTTAAGGACATAAATTTAAAAGTTTGAAAATTACAAAATTTTCTACATTTTCGCCAAATTTCTTATACTTTCACAAGTAAAACAAAACCTATTGACTTAAGTTTAGCACTAACATAAAGTACAAAGTGTCACACAAAAACAAATAAATTCTCAGAATTACTGGGATATGTTGAACCATTGCAAAGTTATACCTCATGAAGTGACACTAGTCAGTACTGGAAAATGTGTCGTGGTTAGGAAGGTGAAAACAGGCTTTGGGCTGAAGGGGTTAAGAGTGTAGTATGAGAATTCACAGCTTGCAGTTTAACTGGGTGTTTCTTTAAAGTTTTCTCTGTGTTTGTGTGTTTCCACCCATGCAGTCACTCACAACTCAGCAGTTGATCTAGCAATTTATCAATCTCAGATGCTGCCAAACTGTGTATGACATAGTTTGTTTGGGAGAGGTGAAAACTCATATGCCCAGAGAAAAGTTTGAAGAAACGCCCAGTTGCACTGCAAGCAGAGATTTCACATACTGCACTGTCAAAAGCATCAAATATGAATATCTCTGGAATGGAGTGATAATGAGTAAAACGGAACAAAATATCTGAATCAGGTGAGCTTAAGGATTTTTCAAGGTACTTGATGCAAATTTTTCAAACTCGTGACAGGTTGCCTTTAAAGGGGTAGTCCCACAATCACAAAGCCTAGAATTATTAAAGCAAATGTTATTAGACGTAATGTTCAATTCAACTTACTTTGTATAGATCATTTGAATTTACATTGGTCCCTCTATTCATCCTCTGCCAGGTATGACTGGAGGTCCCACTTGCTACATGGGGAAATACATTTACCGTAAGCATAATTTGTCCTCTCTGTGCTGAAGTGTTCTCCCTCTCTTCTTCTATGCACTACTTAAGATAGATTTGCAGCTGAGTGATGATAAGCATAGAGACACAGAGGTATATCCTAAAAATACTATAACTGGCATTAAAAAGGAAAACACACATGGAGAGACAAGTGCTGCACTCAGGTGGACATGCTAGACACTGTGCAAGCTTTATGTGAGACGAGGATGATATATTACACATGTGTGGTTTCTATATACCAGTAGTGAAAGGAAAAAGTAATAGACTGAAGTGCGCAGCGCAGCCATTACAGTAAAAACTTCAAAAAGTATTACAGAACAGTTTCATTAGTGGAAAGAGGTAACTTGATTCTTGGGAGGTCATTATTAGGGAAGAGATTGGGCAGAAAAAGGCTTTAGAAAATGTATTAAATGACCAATGAATTAAAGTTTGCAACACTCTGAGCCATCATTGTGGTTTTGGGAATAATCCTTCATCATAAACTTATAGACTAAGGATTGACAAAAAGTGCACATAGGGCATAACATGCGATTTTATTTCATTTTTTTGCACTCACCTTTTGATGCTGTAAAGCCACAGCAATTAAAAGACCATAGATAGCAATTCCCCAGTCACTGCTGCTCTGACGGTTGAATAGACCATAGGGAGAAATGTGGGTGTGCTGTACTGCTGGTAAGGAATTCACAAGATTCAGATGAATGTAAAAGATTGTATTTTATTCTCAACATTTCTAGGCCGAACTGACCTCTTCCAGTTCCCATGTAATGCGATGAGAAAAAACTACAATCTGTTTCTATCCATCTGAATGCTGTGAATTCCGTACCAGCTTCGAAGACAACCCCCATTTTTCCCTTTGGTACTCATCACACTCAAGCACATTGCACTGGCCAATGATTAGCTGTCCATTTTAATCTGCTTACCATCTGTCATATAATGGTAACAATGGTAACTGGGCTATAAATCCAGTCACCAGTAAAAAAAAAAAAAAGTTGTGTTTTTCTCATTCTGGGATTGTTCTTACGATAACATCTTGACCCACGGCAAGTTTTATATTTCTAGATAGTAAACTCCCTGCCCCCTTTAAAACTTTAAAAAGCACTGAAAACCGCTCAATAATAAAGAAAGCCATACTTGTACCCTAGATCAAGTTAAATGCAGTGGCAGTCCTTAGGCAGGTAGTATTTCTCAAGTTGAGTAACGCTCAACCTTGTGTAAGCTGCTATGAAGCAGACAGTGACTTGGGGAGATGGCAAAGATTTATTCATGGGCAAAGCACAGAGAAGACTTTGCAAAAGCTTAGAGCTGGAAATGTGCTCCACAGGCGACACCAAACTCTGGTCTGAGCGGAGGTATGCTAATCTTGCCTGTGAAGATTTTTTTTTCAATTGTGTTCTCATACCAATGCACCAGATGGCACTGACCGTCTACTGGGAAGGATACACTGATTAAAAAAAATTATATATATTATGTGCCTGTCACAAAATGCCTTGAGACAGTAGGTGATAACCAGGTCCCTAGAACTTGGGGTTCCCTCTCTATCCCTGTTCCCCGGATTACTCCTGACGGTGAAGAAGCTGGGTTCATGTGCCTTGCTACTACGTTCCTATATCAAACCGAATTTGTCCCCTTCACCTATCCAGGGAGGTGGGAAGCTGAAGTGTATAGGATAACACTAATCAGACAAACAATGGAAGTCAGATATGGATAAATCAAAAAAGCAATCATATAAAATGCAGTTACCAAAAACAGAGTGGAACATAGGTGAGTAAAAGGAAGGAGAAACCAAATAGAGGATTATGATAGACGCACAAACAAAACTCCAAGCAAGAATTTCCTGATAAAATCTTCTACTCCAATCACGAACTATACCTCCACTCCAAAACTAAGCAGCAAGAACTAACACTGGTAATCTATAAATGCCATAGATGAGCATATATAGCAGAAGGGAATAGCCAATACTGAATAGCAGAGTAAATCCAGGTAGGAAACCTCCAGGAGCTTCAAGTAAACAGATTAATCCTTACAATGTCAGCAATAAGAAACCTGCATTGCTTAATAAGATGGTGAAATACTTCTAACCAGTGCAAGAGTTACTGAAACCAGAGTCCGCGATTTTCCAGCTCCTCTCTGTCACACTATCTCCAGTTTTTTTAAGCTATAGGAGATTGAACTGGTGGGTACAAGTTGGAAAAATAATGAAGGCTCTTTGGGTGTTGTTATGAGTGTTGCGCTTTGCATTTAAAAGTTTCAAACAATAGAAATGCTGTAGCATATACATTATTTAAAGATAAGCTTTGATTCTCTGCATGTGAATTAAACAAACCAGCCAGGAACAAACAGCTTACGGCCAAGTTCTTGAAGCTGCTTGACATGAGATGGAGAATTTGGTTAGACAGAAAACCTTGCTTACAGATTATTTTGCAAATGCTAAATGGCAATAGCTAAATGAGGTCATTGCTCCAGTGATATTGCTGAGGTTAAAGCATTTCTCAGAAAGTTGTAAACAATATCGTCCATCCTGCCTCTCAGCTGCCCTCTGGTATATTGTTGCCATCCGGAGAGACTGACTCTTTAACCTGCAATCAAGGAGTAATCGATACATATTCAATGCGCAACAAATCATTGTTCATAAAGAATGACAAGGGCCGATGTGTTAGCATCTTAATCCAGCATGTACCTCTCGGCACTGAAGTACACAGTAAATAGAAAAAAATAAAAACTTCTGTATGATTATGACAAAACAAACTAAATAGCTATCTAAAACCAACATGACTTGTCCATTACTTTTTCATAACAGTCTGCTTATTATAAAACTTAACCATTTCACTCCAAAGCTTGTTTTCATGTTCTTGACCAGGCCAATTTTTACAATTCTGATCACTATGAATTTATGAGGTCATAACTCTGGAATGCTTCAACGAATCACACTAATTCTGAGAATGTTTTCTCATTACATATTTTACTTCATTATAGTGTTAAAATTTCGTTGATATGACTTGCATTTATTTGTGAAAAAAGCGTAAATTTGGCAAGCATTGTGAAAATTTCGCAATTTTCAAAATTTTAATTTTTATACCCTTAAATCAGAAAATCATATCGCACAGAATAGTTAATAAATAACATTTCTCTCATGTTTACTTTACATCAGCACAATTTTTTAAACATAACTTTTTTTTCTTACAAAGTTATAAGGGTTAAAAGTTGACCAGCGATTTCTCATTTTTACAACAAAATTAGCAAAACTATTTTTTTTTAGGGACCACCTCACATATGAAGTGACTTTGTGGGGTCTATATGAGAGAAAATACCTAAAAGTGACACCATTCTTAAAACTGCACCCCTCAAGGTACTCAAAACCACATTTAAGAAGTTTATTAACCCTTCAGGTACTTCACAGGAATTATTGGAATGTGGAATAAAATCCAGACTAGCTAGGAGAATACCTTACATAGATTAAAACATAACCTTTATTGGTAAATGTCTAAAAAATGGATAATGCAAGACAATACAGTGATAAAGTGCCAAAAGTGCTCATATGACCAGTGCTCAATTAAAAAATGGTTTTATCTCACCAAATATGTAGTTTCCTTCATGGGAGCATCCATATACATTGAGGGGGAGGGGGGAAATTAGTTACTATACTACCCCAGTTGTGCCCCTGTATTGCTCCCGCCCTGACAAGGGCAGTCCCCAAGTTAGGCTAATAAATTGTACCCACCATCACCATGTAAAGTTCCCTACGCATTTCCTCTCCCATAGGGGAGATTCATCAGGGGAAACAATATATATGTAAGAATCGTGGGATTTTCTTCTCTGAAAAAGGGGGAGCTCCTACATCGGGAGGTAGCTCCTGTGTCCGATGTACCTAGTTGTGGATGCGGGCTATGGCACCCTACCTGGAGATATGCACATATTCAGTGTCTCCCACTCACACACCACCTCCTCACCTCGCCCCTATCTGTCGGAGTCCCACAAGGTTCAGTCCTAGGGCCCCTGCTCTTCTCCATTTACACCTTTGGCCTGGGACAGCTCATAGAATCTCATGGCTTTCAGTATCACCTCTATGCTGATGACACACAGATCTACATCTCTGGACCAGATATCACCACCCTACTAACCAGAATCCCTCAATGTCTGTCCACTATTTCATCCTTCTTCTCCGCTAGATTTCTGAAACTTAACATGGACAAAACAGAATTCATCATCTTTCCCCATCTCACGCGACCCCCCCAACGAACCTATCCATTACAGTAAATGGCTGCCCACTCTCCCCAGTCCCACAAGCTCACTGCCTTGGGGTAATCCTTGATGCTGATCTCTCCTTCAAACCACATATCCAAGCCCTTTCCACTTCCTGCCGACTTCAACTCAAAAATATTTCACGAATCCGTACATTCCTCAACCAACAATCTGCAAAAACCCTAGTCCATGCCCTCATCTCTCGCCTTGACTACTGCAACCTCCTGCTCTGTGGCCTCCCCTCTAACACTCTCGCACCCCTCCAATCTATTGCAAACTCTGCCTGTCCCCCCGCTATTCCCCGGCCTCTATAATAATAATAATAATAATCTTTATTTTTATATAGCGCTAACATATTCCGCAGCACTTTACAGTTTGCACACATTATCATCACTGTCCCCGATGGGGCTCACAATCTAAATTCCCTATCAGTATGTCTTTGGAATGTGGGAAGAAACCGGAGTACCCGGAGGAAGCCCACGCAAACATGGAGAGAACATACAAACTCTTTGCAGATGTTGTCTTGGGTGGGATTAGAGCCCAGGACTCCAGCGCTGCAAGGCTGCAGTGCTAACCACTGCGCCACCTGCTCCCCTCTGTCAATCCCTTCGCTGGCTCCCCATTGCCCAGAGACTCCAGTACAAAACCCTAACCATGATGTACAAAGCCATCCACAACCTGTCTCCTCCATACATCTGTGACCTCGTCTCCTGGTACTTACCTACAAGCAACCTCCGATCCTTACAAGATCTCCTTCTCTACTCCCCTCTTATCTCCTCTTCCCACAATCATATACAAGATTTCTCTCACGCATCACCCCTACTCTGGAACCCTCTACCACAACACATCAGACTCTCGCCTACCATCGAAACCTTCAAAAAGAGCCTGAAGACCTACCTCTTCCGACAAGCCTACAACATGCAGTAACCACCGATCGACCAAACCGCTGCATGACCAGCTCTATCCTCGCCTACTGTATTCTCACCCATCCCTTGTAGATTGTGAGCCTTCGCGGGCAGGGACCTCTCTCCTCCTATACCATTTATATCTTGTATTGTTTAAGATTATTGTACTTGTTTTTATTATGTATACCCCTCCTCACATGTACAGCGCCATGGAATAAATGGCGCTATAACAATAAATAATAATAATAATAAGTTAGGCAGGCTCTTATCACTACAGAAATGCCAAATATGTGGAATCTAAATCTAGTTTAGGCACACTTTGGCTCAGAAAGGGAGGGGGGCATTTCAACTTGGGAGCCGAGAATTTGCTGAATTTATTTTCGGGGGTGAGGAGTTATTTTGCTTTTCCAGAGCTTTTGTGCTACAGATAACGTGGAGGCCCCCTACATTTCGGTTACCAGATGATGGACCTGAGTGGGAACTCAGATCACTAGTGAAAACAGTTTTTTTTTTTTCTAATTTCATGCAACCCCTTTATTTGGTAACAATTTATGATTACTATGAACTGAATTGAACAGTTCATTTCTGCAGTTCACCTTATAGAGGTTGTCATGCAAACTAACAGTGGAAACTAAACATATTGTCTTGTAGGGGATATGACCCCTATAAAAGTAGCATATATGTGGTTACGAGACGACTAGAAGTGCACGGCCTCACTCATTGCAAGTACAATGAGTGAGGCCAACAGGTTTAATATCGCAGTGCTGTGATGTGAGGATTCATAAGTCTCAGTCACATACAGTAACTGCACACTTGCACACTGAGGATAGACAACCCCTTTAATCAAATATGCAAATTATTGTGCTCAGTGCACCCTTAGTGTGACATGTGTGTCGGCTCACCAGAGTGGTATAATTGTGAATACCCGTATCCACACCAGTAGAACCTCTGTACCTGTTGTAAATAGATTTGCTTATCTACAGTAAATGTTGTTATTCGGTCTCAATATGTCGCTGTTGTCTAACCATTGCTGAAAGTCTGGGGTATGCTTAGAAAATGTCAGTAGGTGTGACTACAATGTGACTGATGTGAAACACAGGAAGAGGATGTGCGGCCATCTTAACGGCAGTCTGCAGCTATGAGAACAGGGAGAGGAGAGGAATCTGACAATATCCTCTTGTGGAAGCAACTCACCAAGATCAGAGTAGCGGTAGATTGGAGCTGAACTTGTTCATGACCAGAACCTGTCCAGTTATGAGGAGATTTCTGCCAGGAATGCTGCTAAGAGACAGAAAAGGCTGGGTCTTAGTGTGAGAGGTATTGGACACCAATGAAGAGTTAAGTCACAAGTATCATTTTACCGTTCACCTGTTGGAGGGGCCCCTGTTGTGTATCCGCTTTTTGGGCTCCCCTGGTGGTTGATGATGGTACTGGTGACTTGTTTGCACTTTGCTTCTTCTGTTCACCTGCTTCCATCAGTGTTTGGGAGTTTCCTATTTAGCCTTGCTCTCCAGTCATTTCCTTGCCGGTCATCATTGTAACCAGAGCCTTCGGTTGCATGTTCCTGCTACTAGTCTGCTGATCAGCTAAGTGGACTTTGTCCTTTTGTTTTGTACCTTTTGTCCAGTTTGCAGTTTTTGTGATTCTCTGTAGCTGGAAGCTCTTGCGGGCTGAAATTGCCACTCCTGTGTCATGAGTTGACACAGGAGTCTTAAAGTAATTTCAGGATGGTTTTTTGAAAGGGTTTTCAGTTGACCGTGAAGTCCTCTTTTGTATCCTTCTGCTATCTAGAAAGTGGACCTCTCTTTGCTAAATCTACTTTCATACTGTGTATGTCTTTTCCTCTTAATTCACCATTATTACATGTGGGGGGCTGCTATCATCTTTTGGGGTATTTCCCTAGAGGTAAGCCAGGTCTGTTTCTTCCTCTACCAGGCGTAGTTAGTCCTCCGGCTGGCACGTGGCATATTGGAAGCCGTAGGTATGCTCCCTGGCTACTGTTAGTTGTGTGGTAGATTTAGCTCACGGTCAACTCGAGTTTCCATCACTCGAGAGCTCGTTCGTTACTTATGTGTTTTTTACGTTCCCTTGCCATTGGGAACCATGACAGTATGACCGGCCAACAAAGTGTTAATTGTTTGGGCTGAAGCAGGAGAAAAAGAAGTGTTGAAGGGAATTTTATTTTTTCTTTCCCTCAGAGTTTTGCTGCCTAGCCCTTAATTGCTGTCTAGCTGCTTCTTACCTCCTCTTAACCCTTGAATGGCTCTGACCTTAGCTGTTTAACATGGATGTCCAGAGTTTGGCTGCAGGTTTAAATAATCTTGCTACGAAGGTTCAAAATTTACAAGATTTTGTTATGCATGCTCCTATTTCTGAACCTAAAATCCCTACACCAGAGGTGTTTTCCGGAGATAGATCTCGGTTTTTGAATTTCAAATATAATTGTAAATTATTCCTTTCTCTCAGACCTCACTCCTCAGGAGATCCTGTCCAGCAGGTTAAGATTGTAATCTCTTTGCTGCGAGGTGACCCTCAAAATTGGGCATTTTCATTGGCACCAGGGGATCCTGCGTTGCTCAATGTGGATGCGTTTTTCCTGGCTTTAGGGTTGCTTTATGAGGAACCTAATTTGGAGATTCAAGCTGAAAAAGCTTTGATAGCCCTATCTCAAGGGCAAGATGAAGCGGAGATATACTGCCAAAAATTTCGTAGGTGGTCTGTGCTTACTCAGTGGAATGAGTGCGCCTTAGCAGCAAATTTAAGAGAGGGCCTTTCTGATGCCGTTAAAGATGTTATGGTCGGGTTCCCTGCGCCTACAGGTCTGAATGAGTCCATGACAATGGCAATTCAGATTGATCAGCGTTTGCGGGAGCGCAAACCCGTGCACCATTTGGCGGTATCTTCTGAAGAGACGCCAGAGAAAATGCAATGTGACAGAGTTATGTCCAGAAGCGAGCGGCAGAATTATAGGCGTAAAAATGGGTTATGCTTCTATTGTGGTGATTCTGCTCATGTTATATCGGCATGCTCTAAGCGTACTAGGAAGGTTGACAAGTCCATTTCAATTGGCACTTTACAGTCCAAATTTATTTTGTCTGTAACCTTGATTTGTTCATTATCAGTTATTACCGTGGATGCCTATGTGGACTCGGGCGCCGCTCTGAGTCTTATGGACTGGTCCTTTGCCAGGCTCTGTGGGTTTGATTTAGAGCCTCTGGAAGTCCCTATACCTCTGAAGGGTATTGATTCTACACCTTTGGCTTGTAATAAACCACAGTTCTGGACGCAAGTGACTATGCGTATGACTCCAGACCATCAGGAGGTGATTCGCTTCCTTGTGTTGTACAATTTACATGATGTTTTGGTGCTTGGATTACCATGGTTACAGTCTCATAACCCAGTCCTTGACTGGAAGGCTATGTCTGTGTTAAGCTGGGGATGTCGGGGGGCTCATGGGGACACTCCTATGGTGTCCATTTCGTCATCTATTCCATCTGAGATTCCGGCATTTTTGTCTGATTATCGTGATATTTTTGAAGAGCCTAAGATTGGTTCACTCCCTCCTCACAGGGATTGTGATTGCGCCATAGATCTGATTCCTGGCAGTAAATTTCCAAAGGGTCGTTTGTTTAACCTATCTGTACCTGAACATGCTGCTATGTGCGAGTATATTAAGGAGTCCCTGGAAAAGGGACATATTCGTCCTTCTTCATCACCTTTAGGAGCCGGTTTTTTCTTTGTCTCTAAAAAGGATGGCTCTCTGAGGCCTTGTATTGATTATCGTCTCCTGAATAAAATTACAGTCAAATATCAGTATCCGTTGCCTTTGCTGACTGATTTGTTTGCTCGCATAAGGGGGGCTAAGTGGTTCTCTAAGATTGATCTTCATGGGGCGTATAATTTGGTGCGAATTAAGCAGGGGGATGAGTGGAAGACCGCATTTAATACGCCTGAGGGCCATTTTGAGTATTTGGTAATGCCTTTCGGCCTTTCTAATGCACCTTCTGTCTTTCAGTCCTTAATGCATGATATTTTCCGGGAATATTTGGATAAATTTATGATTGTGTACTTGGATGATATTTTGATTTTTTCTGATGACTGGGAGTCTCATGTTCAGCAGGTCAGGAGGGTTTTTCAGGTTTTGCGGGAGAATTCTTTGTGTGTAAAGGGTTCAAAGTGTGTTTTTGGGGTTCAAAAAATTTCATTTTTGGGGTATATTTTTTCCCCTTCTTCTATTGAGATGGACCCTGTCAAGGTTCGGGCTATTTACGACTGGACGCAGCCTACTTCTCTGAAGAGTCTCCAGAAATTCTTGGGCTTTGCTAATTTTTATCGTCGATTTATAGCTGGTTTTTCTGGCGTTGCTAAACCTCTGACGGAATTGATTAAAAAGGGTGCTGATGTTGCCAATTGGTCCCCTGCTGCCGTGGAGGCCTTTCGGGAGCTTAAGCGCCGCTTTTTGTCTGCCCCTGTGTTGCGCCAGCCTGATGTTTCTCTTCCCTTTCAGGTTGAGGTCGATGCTTCCGAGATCGGAGCGGGGGCGGTTTTGTCGCAGAAAGGTTCCGACTGCTCAGTGATGAGACCTTGTGCGTTCTTTTCGCGAAAATTTTCAGCCGCCGAGCGAAACTATGATGTTGGTAATCGGGAGCTTTTGGCCATGAAGTGGGCATTTGAGGAGTGGCATCATTGGCTTGAGGGTGCCAGACATCAGGTGGTAGTTTTGACTGATCACAAGAATTTAATTTATTTGGAGTCTGCCAGGCGCCTGAATCCTAGACAGGCACGTTGGTCGTTGTTCTTTTCCCGGTTTAATTTTGTGGTCTCGTACTTACCGGGTTCTAGGAATGTGAAAGCAGATGCTCTTTCTAGGAGTTTTGAGCCTGACTCTCCTGGGAATTCTGAACCTGCTGGTGTCCTTAAGGATGGAGTGGTTTTGTCTGCTGTCTCTCCAGATTTGCGACGTGCTTTGCAAGAATTTCAGGCGGATAGACCTGATCATTGTCCGTCTGGTAGACTGTTTGTTCCTGACGAGTGGACCACTAGAGTCATCTCGGAAGTTCATTCTTCTACTCTGGCAGGTCATCCGGGAATTTTTGGCACCAGAGATTTGGTGGCTAGATCCTTCTGGTGGCCTTCCCTGTCTCGAGATGTGCGTGTTTTTGTGCAGTCTTGCGATGTGTGTGCTCGGGCCAAGCCTTGTTGTTCTAGGGCTAGTGGGTTGTTGTTGCCCTTGCCTATTCCGAAGAGGCCTTGGACGCACATCTCTATGGACTTTATCTCAGATCTCCCTGTTTCTCAGAAGATGTCTGTCATCTGGGTGGTGTGTGACCGTTTTTCTAAAATGGTTCATTTGGTGCCATTGCCTAAGTTGCCTTCCTCATCTGAGTTGGTCCCTCTGTTTTTTCAAAATGTGGTTCGCTTGCATGGTATTCCGGAAAACATCGTTTCTGACAGGGGTACCCAGTTCGTGTCTAGATTTTGGCGGGCAGTCTGTGCCAGGTTGGGCATTGATTTGTCCTTTTCGTCTGCATTCCATCCTCAGACCAATGGCCAGACGGAGCGAACTAATCAAACTTTGGAGACTTATTTGAGGTGTTTTGTGTCTGCGGATCAGGATGATTGGGTTGCCTTTCTGCCGTTGGTGGAGTTTGCTCTTAATAATCGGGCTAGTTCTGCCACTTTGGTTTCTCCTTTCTTTTGCAATTCAGGGTTTCATCCGCGTTTTTCATCTGGTCAGGTTGAATCTTCGGATTGTCCTGGAGTGGATGCGGTGGTGGATCGGTTGCATCGGATTTGGGGACAAGTGGTGGATAATTTGGAATTGTCCCAGGAGAGGACTCAGCAGTTTGCTAACCGTCGTCGTCGTGTTGGTCCCCACCTTCACGTTGGGGACTTGGTGTGGTTGTCTTCCCGTTTTGTCCCTATGAGGGTTTCTTCTCCCAAATTTAAGCCTCGGTTCATCGGTCCTTATAGGATTTTGGAGATTCTTAACCCTGTTTCCTTTCGTTTGGACCTCCCGGCATCTTTCGCTATCCATAATGTGTTCCATCGGTCGTTGTTGCGGAGATATGAGGTACCGGTGGTTCCTTCTACTGAACCTCCTGCTCCTGTGCTGGTGGAGGGTGAATTGGAGTACGTCGTGGAGAAGATCTTGGACTCCCGTATTTCCAGACGGAGACTTCAATATCTGGTTAAATGGAAAGGCTATGGTCAGGAAGATAATTCTTGGGTAACTGCCTCTGATGTTCATGCCTCGGATTTGGTTCGTGCCTTTCATAGGGCTCATCCAGATCGCCCTGGCGGTTCTTGTGAGGGTTCGGTGCCCCCTCCTTAAGGGGAGGGTACTGTTGTGTATCCGCTTTTTGGGCTCCCCTGGTGGTTGCTGGTGGTACTGGTGACTTGTTTGCACTTTGCTTCTTCTGTTCACCTGCTTCCATCAGTGTTTGGGAGTTTCCTATTTAGCCTTGCTCTCCAGTCATTTCCTTGCCGGTCATCATTGTAACCAGAGCCTTCGGTTGCATGTTCCTGCTACTAGTCTGCTGATCAGCTAAGTGGACTTTGTCCTTTTGTTTTGTACCTTTTGTCCAGTTTGCAGTTTTTGTGATTCTCTGTAGCTGGAAGCTCTTGCGGGCTGAAATTGCCACTCCTGTGTCATGAGTTGACACAGGAGTCTTAAAGTAATTTCAGGATGGTTTTTTGAAAGGGTTTTCAGTTGACCGTGAAGTCCTCTTTTGTATCCTTCTGCTATCTAGAAAGTGGACCTCTCTTTGCTAAATCTACTTTCATACTGTGTATGTCTTTTCCTCTTAATTCACCATTATTACATGTGGGGGGCTGCTATCATCTTTTGGGGTATTTCCCTAGAGGTAAGCCAGGTCTGTTTCTTCCTCTACCAGGCGTAGTTAGTCCTCCGGCTGGCGCGTGGCATATAGGAAGCCGTAGGTATGCTCCCTGGCTACTGTTAGTTGTGTGGTAGATTTAGCTCACGGTCAACTCGAGTTTCCATCACCCGAGAGCTCGTTCTTTACTTATGTGTTTTTTATGTTCCCTTGCCATTGGGAACCATGACAGGCCCCGCACTTGTCCATATAGACTGATTGTTTGTCCAGAGCAGACCCAGGTCAGTAAGAACAATAAGGTCCACTGTGCCACCACAGTAAATAACCATGCACGCACTACACTACATTCTGGCGCCGTAAGACTTATGGCAGGGATAGAGCCTGTTGTTAGATAGTTTGGCATATTGACTGTTCAAGCCACGTTTATTGACAAATTCAGAGTCAAGAACTTATGGAACTGTTGCCACGTTTCCTGTTTGTTCCGTAACTAAGAATTCTAATCTACGCCTTGGGGTCAATATGATGCGTAACGTACCCCAGACCAAACTTGAACTTCCTTTTGTTTCAGGAGAGAGAGTTTCTGTGGAACATTATAATATGGGGCAGTTGTTCAACTTCAATAGACTTTGTTCACGGCTAATTTGGTGATACAGATGGTTAATTTTGGGGTATTTTCAACATAATTGAGGATGGAATACTCCTCTGAGTTCATTGGATCACATCGGGATGGGAGATGGATATTTGGTTGGGGGAATAGAAGAAAATGCTTGTAAGATTGTAAACTGTTGTGCTAAACTGCAGGCTAGCCCATACGCTACACTCATATAATTAATCCAATCTCCAGGGTGTTCACAGGTAAAGTGTGTCCGGTTTAGACAAGGCACGCCAGTAGGTAGATTTATAGAAAATACAGGAGGTACAGATCGTTTGGGTGTCGTGCTGTGCAGCATAAGGGGTTTCAGTCTTCTGGCTAAATGTGTGTATAACTGTTTTTTTAATGTTTTCTATTGTCTAGTTAAATTACCCTCATAACCAAGCAAAGTAGTTACAGAGAGTGGACTGTGTAGGAGTTGTTTTTCTCATCCGTGACTCCACTCACGAGTTAAACTTGGTGTGACCAAAAACTGAATGAACTATTCTAATCACTAATTTTACATGTCCCCACCTCCATCAGCACTGGCTTGCCTGGAGCGAGCACTGTCTAATGAAAAAGTTTGTGTAAGGCTAGTTTCACACTAGCATTTTGAGGAGCTGCGGAGGGCTGCGGACTTCCTCCGTAAAGCCCCGCCCTCGGTCGCACCTCCACCGCTAGCTTCGCCTACTTCTGCATGCGGCTTGCATGCAGCCTGCATACCTATCTTTAACATTAGGTACGCAGGTCATGCGGCTGTATGCGGAGCTAGCGGAGGAGGTGCGGCCGAGGGCGGCGCTTCACGGAGGAAGTCCACAGCCCTCTGCAGCTCCTCAAAATGCTAGTGTGAAACTAGCCTAAGTCAGCACTGTCAATTTCTAGTGAAGGAAGAAGTGAACATGTAAAACTAGTGGGCAGATTATGCATTGAACCTCTTGGCAATACCAAAGGTGCATCAGGCTTGGACTGGCCCACAGGAGAGCAGGGGAATCCTCCGGTGGGCCCCTGTGCAGAAGTGGGCCACCACCCTCTTATGTGAGCTTTATTTGTTACTGTACTTGCATACTTGAATCACTATGTAAAGACAAAAGCAGCATCTTATTAATTTAATAATCTTTCCAGTTGAGTGCTATATAAATTTGTGACTGAGGATAATGTCACAATTGCATGTAGTTGAAAAGTTGGTTACTTTTGGGCCCTTGACACCTCAGTCCAACATTTGGCACACCAATTAGCTTACTTGATTAAACGTTAGTTAATGTAGAAATGAAGAAACAATTTGATCACTAAAGGTTAAATTTTTCTGTGAGATATGGCTCAGACAATTTTATGTGCTTATTTTATACGGCTGTTTTGGGCTGAAAGTCCCTTTATAAGCTTTGCATTTGATGTGAGCTCCATTGTCTCTTTAGTTTGCCTTTTCATTTTTTTAGTTTTTATGTGTATATAAAAAAGGCATTCATGATAAAGTTAAGCAAAAGGCATTTGTCTAGTTCTGGGCACTAGTAACCACTGTATCTGAAATAACCATATTTTCAAGCTACTCATGCTATTATGTGGTATATTAATAAGGTCTGTTTTACCAGTACAAAATGTTTTATTTTTTTATTTTTTTCAAAGAAATATGGCTTCTGCCTGAAAACTTTAGTTTAAACTATCCACTTTAAAAATGCTCTGCAGATTCTTTTGTTTTTGCATAGAAATATAGCAGCAGACAATATAATTTACTGATGGAATCAACATGTAGAGAATATGGCTGGACCATTGATTGTGCTATGGTTCCAGGTTTATTAAACAAGGCTTTTGAAAATGCAAAAACACAGTACAAGGAGTAGTAGCCACCAAAGTCATAGAATCATAAAATCATAGAATGTTATACAGTTGTGGCCAAAAGTATTGACACCCCTGCAATTCTGTCAGATAATACTCAGTCTCTTCCTGAAAATGATTGCAATCACAAATTCTTTGGTATTATTATCTTCATTTAATTTGTCTTAAATGAAAAAAACACAAAAGAGAATGAAGCATAAAGCAAAACATTGATCATTTCACACAAAACTCCAAAAATGGGCCAGTCAAAAGTATTGGCACCCTCAGCCTAATACTTGCTTGCACAACCTTTAGCCAAAATAACTGCGACCAACCGCTTCCGATAGCCATCAATGAGTTTCTTACAATGCTCTGCTGGAATTTTAGACCATTCTTCTTTGGCAAACTGCTCCAGGTCCCTGATATTTGAAGGGTGCCTTCTCCAAACTGCCATTTTTAGATCTCTCCACAGGTGTTCTATGGGATTCAGGACTGGTCTCATTGCTGGCCACCTTAGAAGTCTCCAGTGCTTTCTCTCAAACCATTTTCTATTGCTTTTTGAAGTGTGTTTTGGGTCATTGTCCTGCTGGAAGACCCATAACCTCTGAGGGAGACCCAGCTTTCTCACACTGGGCCCTACATTATGCTGCAAAATTTGTTGGTAGTCTTCAGACTTCATAAGCCATGCACACAGTCAAGCAGTCCAGTGCCAGAGGCAGCAAAGCAACCCCAAAACATCAGGGAACCTCCGCCATGTTTGACTGTATGGACCGTGTTCTTTTCTTTGAATGCCTCTTTTTTTCTCCTGTAAACTCTTTGTTGATGCCTTTGCCCAAAAAGCTCTACTTTTGTCTCATCTGACCAGAGAACATTCTTCCAAAACATTTTAGGCTTTTTCAGGTAAGTTTTGGCAAACTCCAGCCTGGCTTTTTTATGTCTCGGGGTAAGAAGTGGGGTTTTCCTTGATCTCCTACCATACAGTCCCTTTTCATTCAGACGCCGACGGATAGTACGGGTTGACACTGTTGTACCCTCAGACTGCATGGGCAGCTTGAACTTGTTTGGATATTACTCGAGGTTCTTTATCCAATATCCGCACAATCTTGCGTTGAAATCTCTTGTCAATTTTTTTTTCCATCCACATCTAGGGAGGTTAGCCACAGTGCCATGGGCTTTAAACTTCTTGATGACACTGCGCACGGTAGACACAGGAACATTCAGGTCTTTGGAGATGGACTTGTAGCCTTGAGATTGCTCATGCTTCCTCACAATTTGGTTTCTCAAGTGCTCAGACAGTTCTTTGGTCTTCTTTCTTTTCTCCATGCTCAATGTGGTACACACAAGGACACAGGACAGAGGTTGAGTCAACTTTAATCCATGTCAACTGGCTGCAAGTGTGATATAGTTATTGCCAACACCTGTTAGGTGCCACAGGTAAGTTACAGGTGCTGTTAATTACACAAATTAGAGAAGCATTACACGATTTTTTGAACAGTGCCAATACATTTGTCCACCCCCTTTTTTATGTTTGGTGTGGAATTATATCCAATTTGGCTTTAAGACAATTCTTTTTGTGTTTTTTCATTTAAGACAAATTAAATGAAGATAATAATACCAAAGAATTTGTGTTTGCAATCATTTTCAGGAAGAAACTGAGTATTATCTGACAGAATTGCAGGGGTGTCAATACTTTTGGCCACAACTGTAGCTGAAAGGGGCGTCCAGGGTCATCGTGTCCAACCCCCTGATCAATGCAGGATTCACTAAACCATCTCAGACAGATGTCTGCCCAGCCTCTGTTTGAAGATTTCCGTTGAAGGAGAACTCACCATCTCCCGTGGTAATTTGTTCCACTCATTGATCACCCTCACTGTCAAAAAGTTTTTTCTAATATCTAATCTGTGTCTTCTCCCTTTCAGTTTCATTCCATTGCTTCTTGTGTTTCCACATGCAAATGAGAATAAGGATGATTCCTCTACACTGTGACATCTTTCAGATATGTGTAGACAGCTATTAAGTCTCCTCTTAGGCTTCTTTTTTGCAATCTAAATATTCCCAGATTCCCAGATCCCAGATCTCAGATCCTTCAACCGTTCCTCATAGGACCTGCTTTGCAGTCTGCTCACCATCCTGGCAGCTCTTCTTTGAACTTGCTCCAATTTTCAATATCTTTTTTAAAATGTGGTGCACAGAGCTAAACACAGTATTCCAGATGAGGTCTGACCAAGGAGGAGTAGAAGGGGATAATTACTTCATGTGATATAGACTCTATGCTTCTCCTAATACATCTAGGACTGTTTTTGCCTTTTTTGCTGCTGAATCACACTGTTTACTCATATGCATTCTTTGTCCTATTAGTATACCCAAGTCTTTATCACATGTACTGTTGCACATCAAACAGTTGTTAAACCATTCAAGTTCACGAAATATAGAAGGCCGATGTAATCTGGGTGAACCATTAAAATTAAAAAGTGCATGAATGGGAACAAAGGAGTGAGGTTTCTCCTTGTGGAGATCATTTCTTTCTTTCCCTCAGATACACAAAAAGGAACTTATCCTTATAATGTGAAGAGCTGCAAAACTTGGGCTGATGTAGAGACCAAAGACAGGATACAGATTCCCAACATACAGCAAGACTATAAGATTCCCAGGACATTCACATGTTCCTCTTCCAATGTGGTGTACTTAAATCTGTTCACTATATGTCCTATTGGGGGTCTCTATGTGAGAGAAACAGGACAACAACTGAGAGCAAGTATGAGTTCTCATTGCCACATGATTACAGATTAAAAAAAAAAAACATTTACTGGTGGCCAAACATTTCTGTGGTCCAGGGCACAACATAAACAATATGAAAGTTGTCATATTAAAGGGACACTGTCACCCCCTCCAGCCGTTATAAACTAAAAGAGCCACCTTGTGCAGCAGTAAAGCTGCATTCTACCAAGGTGGCTCTTTTAGTTTTTGTTGCTGTTATTCCCCAAATAAAGGTATTTATAATTCTGCCTAAATACCTTTCTTTAGACCTGGAGGCAGGTCTGAACCCCCCTCTTTGAAGCGCCAAACTGCCGTCAGTCATATCTTCTGGGGCGCTGGTCGCCGCCCCCTCAGCACTGTTTTCCTCAGAAATCCGATGCCTGTGCTGTGCTCTTCTGCCTTGGGCAGGCGCATTGAGCATTGGCCGTCTGACCTCACCTGCTGGGTTGCAGACTGCGCCTGTGCGGGCAGTGCGGCCACCCAGCTACTGAATCCCTGCTCCGTAGTGTGTTATGCATTATGCACAGTGTGGGGCTGGAAGGCGGGGGACCTGGGGGAGCTCCTGACAAGTGCAGTGCGCATGCCCAGGAATCCCAGCCCCGCACTGTGCATAATGCATAACACACTGCGGGGCGGGGATTCAGTAGCTGGGTAGCCGCACTGCCCGCACAGGCGCAGTCTGCACCCCAGTAGGTGAGGTCAGACGGCCAATGCTCAATGCGCCTGCCCAAGGCAGAAGAGCACAGCGCAGGTGCCGGATTTCCGAGGAAAACAGCGCTGAGGGGGCGGCGACCAGCGCCCCAGAAGATATGACTGACGGCAGTTTGGCGCTTCAAAGAAGGGGGTTCAGACCTGCCTCCAGGTCTAAAGAAAGGTATTTGGGCAGAATTATAAATACCTTTATTTGGGGAATAACAGCAACAAAAACTAAAAGAGCCACCTTGGTAGATTGCAGCTTTACTGCTGCACAAGGTGGCTCTTTTAGTTTATAATGGCTGGAGGGGGTGACAGTGTCCCTTTAAATGGCAACTTTAAAATGCAAATGACTTACTACAAAATCTGAGGAATCTGTTCCAGAGACAGTGAGGGCATCAGGTCTCTGATCTTACTTAGATATTAAAATTGTAAAACGTTCACACCACTAATCTAATCCAGGGAAAGGGCCTCTCTGACCTTTCCCGGCGCCTGCGCACTGCAGCGTGAAGACAAGAAGAGGACGTCATCGTAAGAAGATGGGAGGCCCCGGACCGGCCTGCGACGCCCATTGGATCGGACCACCCTCCCAGGTGAGTATAATCTAACCTCTTTTTCTCATCTTTCAGGTTACATCGGGGGCTTATCTACAGCATTCCAGAATTAATCAGCGACATGGGATTTCCGTTACAGACAGACAGACAAACAGACAGAAGTGACCCTTAGACGATTATATAGATAGATAAAAGGGAGCATTGCAAGTGTGATTTGTAATAGTTGCTCACTGCTCCCCTGATCTCACTGCAGAGCTGTGTGTGATTATATCTGACACATATGCAGGTTCCTCTCATTGCTTCAACTTCCATCTCACAGGCAGACAGCTATAATATTGTCGCAATACAGTAGAGCTGTGAGAGCTGCAGCAAATGTGCTTGTAAGGAGACAAAGTTCAGCTTTACTGTTCTGTGTTAGCTATATGTCTGACACTGGCAGCCCCTTCTTTTATTAAAAATAATCTCTGGAGGCAGATTCTCGTGCAGATTAGTGCACTGGGGTTGGTGCAGTGTGACAGACAGGCAGTGACCACAGGAAAGTTCAAAACAAAGTGTATTTAATGTCAAATAGTATCCTCCGGATCGCAGCTGGTAATCAAGACAGTCTGTGTCCGAGACCTGTTTCTGTGGGTGACTGTACCACCGTGTCACACTGAGAGGTGCCAGGCCTTTTGGCTTGGCTTGGCTCCATGTTACTTCACACAGGCTGAGCCTTGCAGAGCCACCCGCTCTGCAGTTTGCAAGCCAAGACTAACACACCCAACCCTTTGCTGCAGGGTTTTTAAATGGAATCTGTAGCCATGGGCCACTTGTAAGACCTGGCCTGGAGGGAGAGAACTGCCCTACTATCATCCTGTAATTCGCTACAAAAGTAAAAACCAATGCAGGGTTTTCTTAAATTAGCCTTGGGCAAAAAGCTTGCCCAAGACCAAACTTACTTTTATTTTGCACTGCAATCACAGCTATATCATACATACAGTTTGATGCCGATAACATGGAATACAGTATATATTCAAGTTTCCATAAATTTACTAACATCATTATTTGCTGCAATATTGAAACGAGGTTGAGGCATAAGTGAACTGATTACGAAATAAGCTAGAGAGAAAAAAATAAGTTCTATAACAAAGTTCCCATCATCTACATTTCTCTTTCCAGTTAGGACCAAGTTTAAAATGATTTAGGATAGGCTATTAATATCCGCATGTTGGATAGCAGAACATTTTCACAATGTATTAGTTTGTGGCAGCACAATATTGTTTCTGTGCCAATATTAATCTTGCATTGTTCAAATTTATCACACACTGTTGCTTTCCTGACATAAACAATAATGAATTTGCAAATATGTTTTCCTTTGGATTCATTGCCGTCGGAGCTTTTCTCAGAGCAGCTTTTATATTTCAGAAAAGTAAAACGCTCTCTTATTATCGCAAACAGAATAATGAGTAAGTCAAGGAACTACTACTTCATTCATGATCCATATTTTCTTACTTTTGAAGTCACCACATAATGACTAAAGTTCTGCCACATGAGTCTACTGTCAAATTTTGTTGCAGAAAGTTAGACAAGTTCTACTTCCTGTTTTCCAAGATTAACTATCATGCATGGCAGAATTAATAGGTTATTGTGTTTTTTTACTAAGTCTAACTATGCAAAGTTGTACAAAAGTCAGAGCTAAATATATATATATATATATATATATATATATTTTTTTTTTTTTTGTTTGTTTGTTTTTTTGTTTTTGTTTTCAGAAGTGACCTTGGAAGAAAAGCTTGGTATTATGATATATAGTACACAATGATGTTGTATGGAAGTTGTCACTATATTGAGTGCCAGGAGGATCAACACAAAGCACATAACACATTATACCTTCATTAGAGACCTGGACATGTAGTGATTGCAGTGGGAAGATACTGTACATTGAACCACAAACTGTTGAGGAAAGATTGTTTTGTCTTTTTAAATTGAGACTGTACATTCAAAGTCAAGTGTAAAAAAATATGATCCCTTCTCCGATTGGCACTAAACCTGGCATCGGCAACTGTCGACTGACTTATACTTCATGTTCATTTTTGAGCAATATCCATTTACTTTACCATCAATACCGATACCTAAGGGCAGCAGTTTGCTTGTGTTGGCATAGCAAAAAGGAGAAAGGAAATGTATTTGCACTCTTCTCCTATGGAACACCAAAAAACAAAAATAAGCAGAAAAACAAAGAGATCTCCAACGATGGTGAACAAAGGTAAGTATAAAACTTCACATTTATTTACATCCCTTTACCTTTGGCTAAGGCACGCTAGCCGAAACGCATTGGTTGTACAATTGTGTATCACTACGGAATGCTGACCTGTTGGATGTACATAAATGTGTAGTTTTATACTTACCTTTTTTCACCATTGCTGGAGAGCTCTTCATTTTTCTGCTCTGTTTTGATTGCCTGGACTAGGGTGGCACCAGGCGGTGGATTCCTGCTGACAACGTGCATCTAATTGCGATGAGCTGACTCTTCCACCTCTCTTTTCACTCTTTGCAAAAAATAAAACTGGCATCTCTGCTAAAGAGTAAGGAGTCCTTTATTTTGTGTTTTCCTTTTTAACATTTGAGTGCACTGGTACTTTTGGGGTCAGAAGAGCACCAATCAGATTATACTGCTGAAGATGCTGCAGCACAGAGCAAAATTAGGTCACCTCATCGCACAGCAGTTGGTACAAATGAGGAGAAGACACTTTAGCTGGAAGTGCTCGGTATAGCCAAAGATTCAAGGAATTTTAACTAAAATGGTTCAGAATAAAAAATGAGTAATAATGAGAGGGCACAGTATGGGGGTCAGTATATAGTGTGAAACACAGTATGGGGTGCAATAAATCATGTTATGGCACAGTATGGGAGGCAGTATATAGTGTTGGGGCACAGTATGGGGGCAGTAAATAGCATGAGGTAATACAATGGAGGGTAGTATATTTTAAAAGGTCACCTTGATGTGGTTGGATGGCTCCTTGAACAAAAAATGCTAAATGTAAGCTACTTTCATTTTTAGAGTTTGCAACAATGTTGTAGTTCATGTATTCATTAATCACAGTGTACGGATGCATCAAGTATGCATATATTTCCATATTGGCTACATAGCATATTTGCGCACCTGTACATTAATTTAATACTAATTGTGTGAGGGACGTATTTTTGTTTTTTTGTAGTACATATTGAGGGGGTGACCCTCTTTAGGGCTCAGCACTGTTATTCACCCATCTTTATCACATAAAGTTTTAACTGTGATTGTGAGCTACACTTGGCATCCTTTTTACTCCCCATTCACATGAGGTTGGTTTGTTACATGGAGAGGTAGGACATTTAATAATTAGGGACTATCCATATTAAAAAGTCACCTTGATATGTTTGATGGCTAACTAAGTACCTTACTTTTTAAAATTGGCAGCAATATTGGAGTTCATGTATTCTTTAAGGGTTAAAATTTGACCAGCGATTTCTCATTTTTACAACGAAATTTACAAAACCATTTTTTTAGGGACCACCTCACATTTGAAGTCAGTTTGAGGTGTCTATATGGCTGAAATTACCCAAAAGTTACACCGTTCTAAAAACTGCACCCCTCAAGGTGCTCAAAACCACATTAAAAAAAGTTTATTAACCCTTCAGGTGCTCCACAGCAGCAGAAGCAACATGGAAGGAAAAAATGAACATTTAACTTTTTAGTCACAAAAATGATCTTTTAGCAACAATTTTTTTTATTTTCCCAAGGGTAAAAAGAGAAACTGGACCCCAAAAGTTAGTGTACAATTTGTCCTGAGTACGATGATACCCCATATGGGGGGGACCACTGTTTGGGCGCACGACAGGGCTCGGAAGGGAAGGAGCGCCATTTGACTTTTTCAATGAAAAATTGGCTAAAAATCTTTAGTGGACACCATGTCATGTTTGGAGAGCCCCTGTGTGCCTAAACATTGGAGCTCCCCCACAAGTGACCCCATTTTGGAAACTAGACCCCCCAAGGAGCTTATCTAGATGCATAGTGAGCACTTTGAACCCCCAGGTGATTCACAAATTGATCCGTAAAAATGAAAAAGTACTTTTTTTTCACAAAAAAATTTTTTAGGCTCAATTTTTTCATTTTCACATGGGCAACAGGATAAAATGGATCCTAAAATATGTTGGACACTTTCTCCTGAGTACACCGATACCTCATATGTGGTTACAAACCACTGTTTGTGCACACGGCAAGGCTCGGAAGAGAAGGAGCGCCATTTGACTTTTGAATTAAAAATTAGCTCCAATCGTTAGCGCACACCATGTCGCGTTTGGAGAGATCCTGTGTACCTAAAGGTTGGAGCTCCCCCACAAGTGACCCCATTTTGGAAACTAGACCCCACAAGGAACTTCTCTAGATGCATAGTGAGCACTTCGAATCCCCAGGTGCTTCACAAATTTATCCGTAATAATGAAAAAGTACTTTTTTTTCACAAAAAATTTTTTTTAGCCTCAATTTGTTCATTTCCACATGTGCAACATGATAAAATGGATCATAAAATTTATTGGGCAATTTCTCCTGAGTACACTGATACCTCACATATGGGGGTAAACACCTTTTTGGGTACACGGCAGGGCTCGGAAGGGAAGGAGCGCCATTTGACTTTTTGAATGAAAAATTAGCTCCAATCGTTAGCGGACACCATGTCGTGTTTGGAGAGCCCCTGTGTGCCTAAACATTGGAGCTCCCCCACATGTGACCCCATTTTGGAAACTAGACCTCCCGTGGAACTAATCTAGATGTGTGGTGATTACTTTAAACCCCCAAGTGCTTCACAGAAGTTTATAATGCAGAGCCGTGAAAATAAAAAATCATTTTTCTTTCCTCAAAAATCATTTTTTAGCCCTCAATTTTTTATTTTCACAAGGGTAACAGGAGAAATTGGACCCCAAAAGTTGTTGTCCAGTTTGTCCTGAGTACGCTGATACCCCATATGTGGGGGGAACCACTGTTTGGGCACACGTCGGGGCTCAGAAGGGAAGTAAAGACATTTAGAAATGCAGACTTTGATGGAATGGTCTGCGGAAATCATGTTACGTTTGCAGAGCCCCTGATGTGCCTAATCATTGGAAACCCCCGACAAGTAACCCCGTTTTGGAAACTAGTCCACCCAAGGAACTTATCCAGATGTGTGGTGAGCACTTTGAACCCCCAAGTGCTTCACAGAAGTTTATAACGCAGAGCCGTGAAAATAAAAAATCATTTTTCTTTCCTCAAAAATTATGTTTCAGCAAGCAATTTTTTATTTTCACAAGGGTAACAGGAGAAATTGAACCACAATAGTTGTTGCCCAGTTTTCATGAGTATTCAGGTACCCCATATGTGGGGGTAAACCACTGTTTAGGTGCACGTCAGGACTCGGAAGGGAGGGAGCACCATTTGACTTTTTGAACGCAAGATTGGCTGGAATCAATGGTGGCACTAACCCCAACACACCCCTAACCCTAATCCCAACTCTAGCCATAACCCTAATCACAACCCTAACCCCAACACACCCCTAACCACAACCCTAACCCCGACACACCCCTAACCCTAATCCAAACCCTAATCCTAACCCTAATCCCAACCCTAACCCTAATCCCAACCCTAACCACAACCCTAACCCCAAACACACCCCTAACCATAACGCTAACCAGAAGCCTAATCTTAACCCTATTTTAAACTCTAGCCCTAATTCCAACCCTAACTCTAATTCCAACCCTAAGCCTAAGGGTATGTGCCCACGTTGCGGATTCGTGTGAGATTTTTCCGCACCGTTTTTGAAAAATCCACAGGTAAAATGCACTGGGTTTTACCTGCGGATTTACCGTGGATTTCCAGTGTTTTTTTGCGCGGATTTCAACTGCGGATTCCTGTTGAGGAACAGGTGTAAAACGCTGCGGAATCCGCACAAAGAATTGACATGCTGCGGAAAATACAATGCAGCGTTTCCGTGTGGTATTTTCTGCACCATGGGCACAGCGGATTTGGTTTTCCATAGGTTTACATGGTACTGTAAACCTGATGGAAAACTGTTACTAATCAGCAGTGGCCAATCTGCCACGGATCCGCAGCCAAATTCGCACCGTGTGCACATAGCCTAATTCTAACCTTAACCCTAATTCTAATTCTAACCCTAATTGTAACCCTAACCCTAGCCCTAACCCTAGCCCTAACCCTAATCCTAACCCTAGTTCTAACAATTACACTAACCCTAGTTCTAACCCTAATCCTAGTGGAAAAATAAAAGTAAATATATTTTCTTTATTTTTATTATTGTCCCTACCTATGGGGGTGATAAAGGGGGGTTCATTTACCATTTTTTTATTTTGATCACTGTGATAGGCATGCGCCCGCCATTTTGGAAGATGGCGGTGCCCATGGAGCAGACGGACGGACACCGGGAGGCTCGGTAAGTATGAGGGGGGGGGACGGAGCACGGGGGTGGGATCGGAGCATGGGGGGAGCGGACAGGAAGACGGGGGAGCGGACAGGCGGACGGAGGGGAGCGGAGCACAGGACGGAGGACTGGGGAGGCGATCGGTGGCAGTGGGGGGGGGCAGATCAGGGTTTCCAGCCATGGCCGATGATATTGCAGCATCGGCCATGGCTGGATTGTAATATTGCACCATTTTCATAGGTGAAATATTGCAAATCGCTCTGATTGGCTGTTTCACTTTCAACAGCCAATCAGAGCGATCGTAGCCATGGGGGGGTGAAGCCACCCCCCCTGGGCTTAAGTACCTCTCTTCCTGTCCCTGCAGATCGGGTGAAATTGGAGTTAACCCTTTCACCCGATCTGCAGGGACGCGATCCCTCCATGACGCCACATAGGCGTCACAGGTTGGATTGGCACCAACTTTCATGACGCCTACGTGGCGTCACAGGTTGGGAAGGGGTTAAGATGGCTTTTTTGATAATAATTATGTAATGAAGATTATCCTGATACTTTTGATACCACTTTTTACCTAAATGTACCATGTGCTGTCTGATCATGTACTACCTTACAATTTTCTATGTTTTAATGAATTAATATCGTGTTTAATAAAGATTTGTTATCATTTTTAATTGAAGTCTAGAGTGTTTTTGATAGGATGAATTAACTATTAGTCCGGAGATACAATACCTTTTTTGCCTATTTATCGGATATTTATGTAAAAGGAGAAAGTGTCATGGCACAGAATCGCGGGGTCAATATAGAGAGTGCAGGATAGCGTTAGAGCATAGTATGGATGGATTGTGTGACGAGGGGTTACAGTATGGACAGGGTCAATGTGGGGGAGACAATATAAAAAAAGATGCACATTATGGAGATGTGGCAGCCTGGAGGTGACATGAGGGGAGCATGATATGGTATAATTAATAAGGAGACAATGTTGATACCATTCATAAGAGGGCAGTGTGGCACTCATAGTACATAATGGGGGGAAATTGATGGGTGGGCTGGGTGTGACCCTGACCTTGACATAGCTGGCCGGGTCTGGTGTCTAAATGCTAAAAGTCGCAACATATTGGTGCACCTTGATGAATTTCCCACAATGTGTTTTTTGAGTATACACTATATAAATGTCTACAATATTCATATTAAATGAAAAAAACACAAGGCGCCCCCAATGTGTCACACTGTTGAGAAAAAACATACAACCCTTTGCAGGGAATGTACTCACCTATTTGAGTTGTGAACCTAGGTCACAACTCCCATGTGTGCTTGACCGCAGCAGCAGGTCTCCACAAAAATCCACAAGGATGTTGAGAGTAGTAGTCTTAGGTAAACTGAAGACCGCGCACACGGTGTAAATTTTTAGGTGATTTATTGAAGCCTACACGTTTCAAGAGCTTTCCTGCTCTCTTCTTCAGGGATATATGCCCTGAAGAAGAGAGCAGGAAAGCTCTTGAAACGTGTAGGCTTCAATAAATCACCTAAAAATTTACACCGTGTGCGCGGTCTTCAGTTTAACTAAGACTACTACAATATTCATATTGGCAGAAGAATAATAAATTCAGATAGCAATAAAATTCAACATGCAATTTGCGCAACCCGCTTGTAAGAAGAAGTATGCGTGGAGTGTAGAAGTGGCAAGGGTAATAAGACTAAGAAGTGACCTGCCATTCAGTCTCTGTTTGGCTGTGATGATGAAGTGGCCTTTCATTTAATGACACCAACCAACATTATACCGTAGCTGAAAGCCAACAGATATTCTCATTCTTTCCTGATGCCACTGACATTTGTTTCGGCAAGGTCAGTGTGTTAGTAGTCATAGATATTGTATTAGCAATAGGGTGGTAATCACATACAATATAAGTAATATCAGAAGTAAATGAAAAGTAATGACTAATGCTGCATAAACTCAGAAAACTGGAGGGTGTTCTCTGTCATATGTCTCTAAGAAACATATTTTAGTTTATATTGATCCACGGGAAGTCAAAGAAGTAAAATGCATTAAATACAAAAAAAAATCTATATTTTTAGTGATGGAATAAGTAGAACAGAACTTTAAGCACATAGTTTTCTTTTTTTCCTGAGTGGTAAATTTTCCTGATCGCAAACAACATCCTTCTTCCTTTCACCTCTCAGATATACAATTGAGGAACAAATTCCATTTGTGCTCTCCAAGCCTCCAAATGGGATCTCTTAAGTGTCTGTCGAGTTAGGTATCTGAGAATGATGAACCGTCTGTATAAAGATGTTACCTGTCTGGAGATACATCTGCTTGTACAAGGCAAGGAAAGAGGAAATTGCAGAGATCAGAGGCAATAGCCGATCAATAGATAAAGCAAATCTAGCTGCGTTTCGTGCTCTCTGATTGATGCTCCGCTTATTCTCACCGCAGGGGCAAAGGGGAAAAAAACAAACTAAAATAATAGAAAAAGGAAAAAGGAAAGGGAAATCATGATTGTTTTCATTCCTTCTGATCTGGGATAGGAGCCCATTACCAATGAACCTGTCTAAGCTTAAAGAGTTAAATGACCCGCCATGATGAGATGATAAGCAAGGATGTTTCTATTTCTAGTGCTGTGCTAAAGGATTTAGCAAGCTAAATTGTCTCTGATATTCAAAAAATGTATGCAATATTGTACAAAGGAACCAAGAGTAAAAATATATACAGTACCAGGATTTATGTCAATGCTTTATGTAAGGAATCAAGTTATCTAGCATATTTAAAGTGAATCTGTCAGTATTTTTTGCTATGTAATCTGAGATCTACATGATGTTGGGACAGAGATCCTGATTCCAGCATTGTGTCACTTGCTGGGCTTCCACTGCAGCTTTGATTGAAGCCCTGTTTTCTCTGCTGTAGTTGTTGCAGTGGTCAGAATGCTGAGCTGTGTATAACCCTGCCCACACCACTGATTGGCAGCTTCCTGTGTACACTGTGCATAGTCAGCAAGCTACCAATCAGTGGTGGAGGCGGGGTAACACTGATTAGCTAGACTGGCTTGCACATGAAATCAAGTCCTGCAATGATAATCTCCTGCTGATTGTATAACTACTTCAGCAAAATGCTGAGAAAGTAACACATCTCTGAAATCAGGCTCTCCACATTATGCTGCTTTAAGATAAAATATCAAAAAGCTGCTGACTGATTCCCTTTAAAAGAACTATCCCATTAAATATATTTATTAGTTACATAGTTACATACAGCGACATAACTTGAAGTTTGTGG
This sequence comes from Ranitomeya variabilis, assembly GCF_051348905.1. Taxonomy (NCBI): domain Eukaryota; kingdom Metazoa; phylum Chordata; class Amphibia; order Anura; family Dendrobatidae; genus Ranitomeya; species Ranitomeya variabilis. The sequence goes on along the minus strand of NC_135239.1, from coordinate 75,044,884 downwards.
ATCCGGAACATGACGGGTATACAGGTCCTTCTCAAAAAATTAGCATATAGTGTTAAATTTCATTATTTACCATAATGTAATGATTACAATTAAACTTTCATATATTATAGATTCATTATCCACCAACTGAAATTTGTCAGGTCTTTTATTGTTTTAATACTGATGATTTTGGCATACAACTCCTGATAACCCAAAAAACCTGTCTCAATAAATTAGCATATCAAGAAAAGGTCCTCTAAACGACCTATTACCCTAATCTTCTGAATCAACTAATTAACTCTAAACACATGCAAAAGATACCTGAGGCTTTTAAAAACTCCCTGCCTGGTTCATTACTCAAAACCCCCATCATGGGTAAGACTAGCGACCTGACAGATGTCAAGAAGGCCATCATTGACACCCTCAAGCAAGAGGGTAAGACCCAGAAAGAAATTTCTCAACAAATAGGCTGTTCCCAGAGTGCTGTATCAAGGCACCTCAATGGTAAGTCTGTTGGAAGGAAACAATGTGGCAGAAAACGCTGTACAACGAGAAGAGGTGACCGGACCCTGAGGAAGATTGTGGAGAAGGACCGATTCCAGACCTTGGGGAACCTGAGGAAGCAGTGGACTGAGTCTGGTGTGGAAACATCCAGAGCCACCGTGCACAGGCGTGTGCAGGAAATGGGCTACAGGTGCCGCATTCCCCAGGTAAAGCCACTTTTGAACCATAAACAGCGGCAGAAGCGCCTGACCTGGGCTACAGAGAAGCAGCACTGGACTGATGCTAAGTGGTCCCAAGTACTTTTTTCTGATGAAAGCAAATTTTGCATGTCATTCGGAAATCAAGGTGCCAGAGTCTGGAGGAAGACTGGGGAGAAGGAAATGCCAAAATGCCTGAAGTCCAGTGTCAAGTACCCACAGTCAGTGATGGTGTGGGGTGCCATGTCAGCTGCTGGTGTTGGTCCACTGTGTTTCATCAAGGGCAGGGTCAATGCAGCTAGCTATCAGGAGATTTTGGAGCACTTCATGCTTCCATCGGCTGAAATGCTTTATGGAGATGAAGATTTCATTTTTCAGCACGACCTGGCACCTGCTCACAGTGCCAAAACCACTGGTAAATGGTTTACTGACCATGGTATTACTGTGCTCAATTGGCCTGCCAACTCTCCTGACCTGAACCCCATAGAGAATCTGTGGGATATTGTGAAGAGAAAGTTGAGAGACGCAAGACCCAACACTCTGGATGAGCTTAAGGCCGCTATTGAAGCATCCTGGGCCTCCATAACATCTCAGCAGTGTCACAGGCTGATTGCCTCCATGCCACGCCGCATTTCTGCCAAAGGATTCCCGACCAAGTATTGAGTGCATAACTGAACATTATTATTTGATGGTTTTTTTGTTTGTTATTAAAAAACACTTTTATTTGATTGGACGGGTGAAATATGCTAATTTATTGAGACAGGTTTTTTGGGTTATCAGGAGTTGTATGCCAAAATCATCAGTATTAAAACAATAAAAGACCTGACAAATTTCAGTTGGTGGATAATGAATCTATAATATATGAAAGTTTAATTGTAATCATTACATTATGGTAAATAATGAAATTTAACACTATATGCTAATTTTTTGAGAAGGACCTGTAGCACATCATGATGCATTAACTGACATCTGCTCATGATGTACTATACCCACCATTTGGTGTTGTGATTAATATTTCCTCATAACCAAGATCATATAAGTCTGTTATCAATTTTGTGGCTCTTCTTTGTAACTTTTCTAGTTCCTGGGCATCCTTTCAAGAACTGGCATCCAGAACTGGGTTGCATATTCCCACTAAGTTTACACTAACTCTTTGTAATGTAGTAGTGCTATGTCTCTGTCCCATGAGTTGACATTCTATTAATATATGACAATGCCCTGCTGATCTTAGAAGCCACTAAATGACATTGCTGGTGCTATTTTGTCTGTGATCTACATGTGCACCCAGATCCTTCTCTACAAGTGACTCTCCTAGTTTCCCCCCACCCAAGAACATAGGGTACCAACATATTATTAGTGCCCATGTCCATAACTTTACATTTCTACACATTGAAGCTCATTTGCCAAATGGATCCCCAAATACACAGTTTGTCCAAGTCAGCTTAGAAAAATATTTAGAGTTGAGAGTCCTCAGTGGTTTATACCTTTTAACCCCTTCCTGACATTAGACGTACTATTCCGTCTAGGTGGTATGGGCCCGTATGACCATCGACGGGATAGTACGTCTAACGTGATCAGCCGCGCTCAGGGGGAAGCGCGGCTGATTGCAGCCAGGTATCACGTATCACAGATGACACCCGGCACTCATGGCACATTAACCCCCGGAACACTGCGATCAAACATGATCGCAGCATTCCCACAGCATGGGGAAGCATCGTGCAGGGAGGGGGCTCCCTGCGTGCTTCCCTGAGACCCATGGAGCAACGCGATGTGATCCAAAATGGCTGCAGGTCTCCTTCCCGGTCCTGCAAGGAGGTGGCTAGCAAGCGCCTGCTCAGATCAGGCGCAGGCAAGCCTCCTGCAGTGCCTGTCAGATCGCCCATCTTATAAAGTGCATTGCAATGTCCCACACTGGGACAAAGTAAAAAAGTTTAAAAAAAAATTTACATGTGTAAAAAAAAACCAAAACCTAAATAAATAAAATATATATATATATTGTTCCAATAAATACATTTCTTTATGTAAATTAAAAAAAAAACAATTAAAGTACACATATTTAGTATCGCCGCGTCTGTAACGACCCGACCTATAAAACTGTCCCACTAGTTAACCCTTTCAGTGAAAACTATAAAAAAAAAAAGAATAGGCAAAAAACAATGCTTTATCATCATACCGCCGAACAAAAAGTGGAATAACACACGATCATAAAGACGGATATAAATAAACATTGTATCGCCAAAAACATCATCTTGTCCCGCAAAAAACGAGCCACCAAACAGCATCATCAGTGAAAAAATAAAAAAGTTATAGCCCCCAGAATAAAGCGATGCAAAAATAATTATTTTTTCTATAAAATAGTTTTTATTGTATAAAAGCGCCAAAGCATAAAAAATTATATAAATGAGGTATCGCTGTAATTGTACTGACCTAAAGAATAAAACTGCTTTATAAATTTTACCAAATGAGGAATGGTATAAACGCTCCCCCCCAAAGAAATTCACGAATTGCTGTTTTTTGTTCATTCTGCCTAACAAAAATCGGAATAAAAAGCGATCAAAAAATGTCATGTGCCCGAAAATGATACTACTAAAAACATCAACTCGTCCCGCAAAAAACAAGATCTTATATGACTCTGTGGACCAAAATATGGAAAAATTATGGCTCTCGGAATGTGGTAACGCAAAAAAATATTTTTGCAATAAAAAGCGTCTTTTAGTGTGTGACAGCTGCCAATCATAAAAACCCAACATAAAAACCTGCTATAAAAACCCGCTATAAATAGTAAATCAAACCCCCCATTATCACCGGCTTAGTTAGGGAAAAATAATAAAATAAAAAAATGTATTTATTTTCATTTTTCCATTAGGGTTAGGGTTGGGGCTAAAGTTAGGGTTGGGGCTAAAGTTAGAGTTAGGGTTAGGGCTAAAGTTAGGGTTGGGGCTCAAGTTAGGGTTAGGGTTAGTGCTAAAGTTAGGGTTGGGGCTTAAATTAGGGTTGGGGCTTGAGATGGGGTTAGGGTTTGGATTACGTTTACGATTGGGTTAGGGGTGTGTCAGGGTTAGGGGTATGGTTAGGATTGGGATTAGGGTTAGGGGTGTGTTGTGGTTAGGGGTGTGGTTAGGGTTCGGATTAGAGTTAGGGGTGTGTTGGGGTTAGGGGTGTGTTGGGGTTAGGGTTGGGATTAGGCTTAGGGGTGTGTTGGGGTTAGGGTTGGAGTTAGAATTGGGAGGTTTCCACTGTTTAGGCAAACCAGGGGCTCTGCAAACGCAACATAATGTCCGATCTCAATCCATACAATTCTGCATTGAAAAAGTAAAATGGTGCACCTTCCCTTCCAAGCTCTTCTGGGCGCCCAAACAGTGGTTTACCCTCTCATATGGGTTATCAGCGTACTCAGGACAAATTGGACAATAACTTTTGAGGTCCAATTTCTCCTGTTACCCTTGGGAAAATACAAAACTGGGGGCTAAAAAATCATTTTTGTGGAGAAAAAAGATTTTTTATTTTCACGGCTCTGCGTTATAAACTTTAATAAAGCACTTGGGGGTTCAAAGTGCTCACCAAACATCTAGATATGTTCCTTGGGGGTCTAGTTTCCAAAATGGGGTCACTTGTGGGGGTTTCTACTGTTTAGGTACATCAGGGGCTCTGCAAATTCAACGTGATGCCCGCAGACCATTGCATCAAAGTCTGCATTCCAAAAAGCCACTTCTTCCCTTCTGAGCTCTGCCATGTGCCCAAACAGTAGTTTTCTCCCACATATGAGGTATCAGATTACTCAGGACAAATTGCACAACAACATTTGGGGTCCAATTTCTCCAGATACCCTTGGGAAAATACAAAATTGGTGGCCAAAAGATCATTTTTGCGGAAAAAAAAAGATTTTATATTTCCACGGCTCTGCGTTATAAACTTTAGTGAAACACTTGGGGGTTCAAAGTGCTCACCACACATCTAAATAAGTTCCTTGGGGAGTCTAGTTTCCAAAATGGGGTCACTTGTTGGGGGTTCCTACTGTTTAGGTACATCAGGGGCTCTGCAAACGCAATGTGATGCCCGCAGACCATTCCATCAAAGTCTGCATTCTAAAACTCCACTTCTTCCCTTCTGAGCTCTGCCATGCGCCCAAACAGTAGTTTTCTCCCACATATGGGGTATCAGATTACTCAAGACAAATTGCACAACAACTTTTGGGGTCCAATTTCTCCAGGTACCATTAGAAAAATACAAAATTGGTGGCCAAAAGATCATTTTTGTGGAAAAAAAAAAAGATTTTTTAGTTTTCACGGCTCTACATTATAAAATTCTGTGAAGCTCTTGGGGGTTCAAAGTGCTCACCACTAGGGTTGAGGGACTTTTATTTTTATAGGATCGGGTCAGGTTTCACGAAACCCGACTTTCTCAAAAGTCGGGTCGAGTGAAATCGGCCGATCCTATAAAAAAGTCGGGGTCGGGGTCGGCCGAAACGCGAAACCCAATGCTGTGCAATGGGATACTATGGTTCCCAGGGTCTGAAGGAGAGGAAACTCTCCTTCAGGCCCTGGGATCCATATTTAAGTGTAAAATAAAGAATTAAAATAAAAAATATTGATATACTCACCCTCTGACGAGCCCTGGTAGTAATCGCATCTTCCGTTCCTAAGAATGAGCGCGTTCAGGGCCTTAGATGACGTCACGGCTTTGTGATTGGTCGCGGCGGCCCATGTGACCGCTCAGCGACCAATCACAAGCCGTGACATAATTCTCTCAGGTCCTAAATTCCTCATTGTAGGAATTTAGGCCATGAGAATTACGTCATGGCTTGTGATTGGTCGCTGAGCGGTCACGTGGGCCGCCGCGACCAATCACAAAGCAGTGACGTCATCTAAGGCCCTGAACACGCTTATTCTTAAGAAGGAAGGCTGCCGGAAAGAAGCAGGGCACGTACGAGGGTGAGTATATACCTAATAGGAATATACTCACCCTCGGCTTCTTTCCGGCAGCCTTTCTTCTTAAGAATGAGCGCGTTCAGGGCCTTAGATGACGTCACGGCTTTGTGATTGGTCGCGGCGGCCCACGTGACCGCTCAGCGACCAATCACAAGCCGTGACGTAATTCTCATGGCCTAAATTCCTAGAATGAGGAATTTAGGACCTGAGAGAATTACGTCACGGCTTGTGATTGGTCGCTGAGCGGTCACGTGGGCCGCCGCGACCAATCACAAAGCCGTGACGTCTTCTAAGGCCCTGAACGCGCTCATTCTTAGGAGCGGAAGATGCCGATTACTACCAGGGCTCGTCAGAGAGGTGAGTATATCAATATTTTTTATTTTAATTCTTTATTTTACACTTAAATGTGGATTCCGATACCGATTTCCGATATCGCAAACATATTGGAACTCGGTATCAGAATTCCGATACCAGATTCAGAAGATCGCCGACCTCATGGCCGACCCCACACAGGGGTCGGGCCGGGTTTCATGAAACCCGACTTTGCCAAAAGTCGGCGACTTCTGAAAATGGTCGACCCGTTTCGCTCAACCCTACTCACCACACATCTACAGTAGATAAGTTCATTAGGGGGTCTAATTTACAAAATGAGGCCACTTTTTTTCCACTGTTTAGGCACATCAGGGGCTCTTCAAACGAGACATGGCGTCCCATCTCAATTCCAGCCAATTTTGCATTGAAAAGTCAAATGGCGCTTCTTCCCTTCTGAGCTCTGCCATGCGCCACAGTGGTTTACCCCAACATATGGGGTAACAGTGTACTCAGAACAAGTTGCACAGCAATGTTTGGAGTCCAATTTCTCCTGTTACCCTTGGGAAAATAAAAAAATTGGGGTGAAAAATCATTTTGTGAAAAAATTAAGATTTTTTATTTTTACGGCTCTACATTATAAACTTCTGTGAAGCTCTTGGGGGTTCAAAGTGCTCACCACAAATCTAGATAAGTTCCTTACTTTCCAAAATGGGGTCACTTTTGGGGGGTTTCCACTGTTTAGGCACATCAGGGGCTCTCCAAACGCGACGTGGCGTCCTATCTCAATTCCAGTCAATTTTGCATTGAAAAGTCAAATGGCGCTCCTTCCCTTCTGAGCTCTGCCACATGCCCAAACAGTGGTTTACCCCCACATATGGGGTATTAGCGTACTCAGGACAAATTGTACAACAACTTTTGTTGTCCATTTTCTCCTGTTACCCTACCAAGGGTAACAGGAGAAATTGGACAACAAAAGTTGTTGTACAATTTGTCCTGAGTACGCTAATACCCCATATGTGGGGGTAAACCACTGTTTGGGCATATGGCAGAGCTTGGAAGGGAAGGATTGGAATTGGATCAGAAGTAAATTTTGTGTGAAAAAAAGTTAAATATTCATTTTTTTCAAACATTCCAAAAATTCCTGTGAAACACCTGAAGGGTTAATAAACTTCTTGAATGTGGTTTTGAGCACATTGAGGGGTACAGTTTTTAGAATGGTGTCACACTTGGGTATTTTCTATCATATAGATCCCTCAAAGTGAGTTCAAATGTGATGTGGTCCCTAAAAAAATGGTGTTATAAAAATGAGAAATTGCTGGTAATAATAATAATAATAATAATAATAATAATTTTATTTATATAGCGCCAACATATTCCGCAGCGCTTTACAACTTATAGAGGGGACTTATACAGACAATAGACATTACAGCATAACAGAAATCACAGTTCAAAACAGATACCAGGAGGAAAGAGGGCCCTGCTGCTCGCAAGCTTACAATCTATGAGGAAAAGGGGAGACACAAGAGGTGGATGGTAACAATTGCTTTAGTTATTTGGACCAGCCATAGTGTAAGGCTCGGGTGTTCATGTAAAGCTGCATGAACCAGTTAACTGCCTAAGTATGTAACAGTACAGACACAGAGGCTATTAACTGCATAAAATGTATGAGAACATGATGGAGGAACGTGATTATGTTGTTGTTTTTTATTAATAGGCCACACAGGGATAATTAGGTTAATGCGTTGAGGCGGTAGGCCAATCTGAACAAATGAGTTTTTAGTGCACGCTTAAAACTGTGGGGATTGGGGATTAATCGTATTAACCTAGGTAGTGCATTCCAAAGAATCGGCGCCGCACGTGTAAAGTCTTGGAGACGGGAGTGGGAGGTTCTGATTATTGAGGATGCTAACCTGAGGTCATTAGCAGAGCGGAGGGCACGGGTAGGTTGGTAGACTGAGACCAGAGAGGAGATGTAGGGTGGTGCTGAGCCATGGAGTGCTTTGTGGATGAGGGTAGTAGTTTTGTACTGGATTCTGGATTGGATGGGTAGCCAGTGTAATGACTGGCACAAGGTAGAGGCATCGGTGTAACGGTTGGCAAGGAATATGATCCTGGCAGCAGCATTCAGGACAGATTGGAGCGGGGAGAGTCTGGTAAAAGGTAGGCCAATTAGTAGAGAGTTACAATAGTCCAGACGAGAATGAATAAGTGAGACAGTAAGAGTTTTTGCAGAGTCGAAAGTAAGAAAAGGGCGAATTCTGGAAATGCTGGTCAAATTTAACCCTTATAACTCCCTAACAAAAAAAAATGTGGTTCCAAAATTGTGCTGATGTAAAGTAGATATGTGGTAAATGTTACTTATTAAGTATTTTGTGTGACATATCTCTGTTATTTAAGGGCATGAAAATTCAAAGTTGGAAAATTGCAAAATTTTAATTTTTTTTGCCAAATTTCCATTTTTTTTGGAAATAAACTCAAGTAATGTCAAGGAAATTTTACCACTAACATGAAGTACAATATGTCACGAGAAACATTGTCAGAATCACCAGGATCCTTTGAAGCGTTCCAGAGTTATAACCTCATAAAGGGACAGTGGTCAGAATTGTAAAAATTGGCCCAGTCATTAACATGCAAACCACCCTTGGGGGTAAAGGGGTTAATGGCTACCTGAAAAGATAGTAACAAATTGCAAGCTTTCGAGACTATTCAGGTCGCTTCATCAGGTAAATGCCCAATGAAGGGACCTGAGTAGTCTCGAAAGCTTGCAATTTGTTACCATCTTTTCAGTTAGCCATTAAAAGGTATCAACCACTGAGGACTCTCAATTCTAAATATTTTTCTTTCCACTGGCTAACAGGGTACCAAGATATATATCTTTCATGTATCCAAGTCAGCTTGTAACTTATGAGCATCTTTCATGGGTTGCACTATACTACAAACATATGCCTGCTGAAGAGAACTGAGTAGCCTCGAAAGTTTGTTTCCATTTTTTTGGCTAGCTACTAAAATGTATCAACCACAAGGTTTCTCAATTTTGAATATTTTACTATGCTGCATGATTTGGTGTCATCTGCAAAAACAGAATCAACACTGTCTTCTATTAGTTACTCCTTCTGTTTCATATTGGACTTTATTGGGGGCTTGGATGGGTTTAATGAATAATGCAATAAAAACTTTTCTTACTGTTTCTTTGCTGCAATTTTCATCACAACATTCTTAAGTAATCATTCTAGCTGTTGTACTATGTTCTATGGATGAAGAATAGTGTTGAGCGATACCTTCCGATATCGGAAAGTATCGGTATCGGATTGGATCGGCCGATATTCAAAAAATATCGGATATCGCCGATACCGATACCCGATACCAATGCAAGTCAATGGGACCAAAATATCGGAATTAAAATAAACCCTTTCTTTCCTTGCAGGTTCATTATACATGAAGGAAAACAACTAAGAATAATGTAGGATGTATTGTTGGAGGTGGCGGAGACATTAAAGGCATAGAGGTTTAGCCCAATCAAATAGAATAGCAGGAATTTTAATTTTTTTTTTAAAGATGTTCGGAGTTACAAAGATATTGACTATGTTAAAGGGCCACTGTCACCCCCCTCCAGCCGTTATAAACTAAAAGAGCCACCTTGTGCAGCAGTAATGCTGCAGTCTAACAAGGTGGCTCTTTTAGTTTTTGATTCAGTTATTCCCTCAATAAAGCGTTTTAAAGTTTGTACAAAATAACCTGTCCTCAGACCTGGAGGCGGTCCGAAGCTTCCTCGGTGAATCTCCCAACGGCCGTCACTCTTCTCTTCTGGGGATGTGGTCGCCGCCCCCTGAGTGCTGTTTCTTCTTAAATCCGGCGCCTGCGCTGTGCGTGCCTGCCTGGGGCAGGCGCAGTCTTCATTGTCCTTCATCGCTCAGATCCAGGGTGCTTGACTGCCCCTGTGCGGGCAGTGTGGCCACCCTGTTGCTGAATCCCCGCCCCGCACTGTGTTATTCATTATGCACAGTGTGGGGCTGGGGTTCCTGGGCATGCGCACTGCGCTGTTCAGACGCTCCCCCAGCTCAGACGCTCCCCCAGCTCCCCCGTCTTCCAGCGTTATTTGCGGCTGCTTCATTCCAAACGCTGGCAAGGAAACCTGTATATTACGGCAACGCTGGAAGGCGGGGGACTGGGGGAGCGTCTGAACAGCGCAGTGCGCATGCCCAGGAACCCCAGCCCTGCACTGTGCATAATGAATAACACAGTGCGGGGCGGGGATTCAGCAACAGGGTGGCCGCACTGCCCGCACAGGCGCAGTCAGGCACCCTGGATCTGAGCGATGAAGGACAATGAAGACTGCGCCTGCCCCAGGCAGGCACGCACAGCGCAGGCGCCGGATTTAAGAAGAAACAGCGCTCAGGGGGCGGCGACCACATCCCCAGAAGAGAAGAGTGACGGCCGTTGGGAGATTCACCGAGGAAGCTTCGGACCGCCTCCAGGTCTGAGGACAGGTTATTTTGTACAAACTTTAAAACGCTTTATTGAGGGAATAACTGAATCAAAAGCTAAAAGAGCCACCTTGTTAGACTGCAGCATTACTGCTGCACAAGGTGGCTCTTATAGTTTATAACGGCTGGAGGGGGGTGACAGTGGCCCTTTAAGATTTTTTTTATTTTGTCAGATATTGATTGTTCACTACTTCCATGCCCTTCACCTTCTTTTTTACTTATCCGACACTTTCTTCTTCATCATCCTCAACAGCAGCATCTTTGACATCAACTTCTTCTTCACCTTATTCAACTTCTTCTTCATCTTCTACCTATTATTTTTTTTTTGTTACATTCTTCATATTCTTTTTATTAAACTATTATTCTTCTTCATATTCTACTTCTTCATCATATTCTTATTTGTGACAGGCATTCCTGTAGTTGTTATCTATAACAGTTTTAAGATTACACCTTCCGTTCTGCCTGTCACAAAAGAGTTACAACAGGATTTGTCCGCGTTCAGTTAGGCCTGCAGCAGCAGGCTTTTTCCAGGGGCACCACGAGGAGGAACGGACTCACCCCCATACACTGTTTAGTCTTCTTCTGCTTATAATTTAGATAATATCTTTTGCTCTGATGTTTAGTCCTATGCTTTATGTTCTTCTGCTCTTTGTTCTGCAGCCTCTTGTTCTTCTGCTTCTCGGTCTTCCGTGTCGTCTTTAGGGTCTTGAACTTGGAAATGTAGCAGAAGGTACAAGAAGGCTGAGAAAATGCCGAGAACCAGCTGATGGAACTGGAACTCGGATGGCTACCCGAAGGTCCAAGAGCCAATGGAACTACCGAGGACCAGCTGACGTTACTGGAACCCAGTTACTAAGCAGGAGGTACCCGTGCCAGAAAGCACTACCAAGGACAACCTGACGTTGGTTGAACTCGGATACCCAGAAGGAGGCACCTAAGCCAAAGGCTCTGCCCGGAACCACCTGACGGTACTGGAACCAGGATGGGGAGCAGAAGGTACAAGAGCAAAAGACACTGCCAAGAACAGCTGACAGTACTGGAACCCGGATGGGTAGCCGAAGGTCCAAGAGCCAATGGAACTACCGAGGACCAGCTGACGTTACTGGAACCCGGTTACTAAGCAGGATGTACCTGTGCCAGAAAGCACTACCAAGGACCACCTGACGTTGGTGGAACTCGGATACCCAGAAGGAGGCACCTAAGCCAAAGGCGCTGCCCGGAACCAGCTGACGGTACTGGAACCAAGGGGACCTATTCAAGATTGTCTTCCTAGAGCCCCAACTAGCGGTGTTGGAGCCAAGGGTCAGCAGGGGGAGCAGAGTGTAGGCCGAAGCCTGCACTGGAGGCAGCTTAGTATCTGTTGTGTCTGTGTGGCGTTTGCAGGACATGTTGCTGGCTACACAGCAGGGGAACAGCTGGCGTTACTGAACCCCACTGACACAGTGGCAAGTGTTTTTTTCTGTGCAGCCAGCACTTCTGGGCACCAACTGGCCGTGTTAGAGCCCAGGGAACCAAGGAGGAGCAGAGTGTAGGCCGAAGCCTGCACTGGAGGCAGCTTATTGTCTGCATACCTCCCAACTTTCGAGGAAGGGAAAGAGGGACAAAGTCAGCGGCGCGCGCAGCGCGCTGTGGCAAATTTTAGGCCACACCTCTGACCACACCCATTTCACAACTAGTCACGCCCCAACCACACCCATTTAGCACTTCTGATCACAATGTTTCGTAAACAATAATTATAAACAAAAAAATATGGCCACACATGATGCTCCATACTGTATAATGGCCCCAAATGATGCTGCGTACAGTGTACTGGCCCCACATGATGTTCCATACAGTATAATGGGCCCACATGATGCTGCATACTGTATAATGGCCAAACATGAAGCTCCATACTGTATAATGGCTCCACATGATGCTCCATACTGTATATTGGCCACACAGTGCTCCATACTGTATAATGGCCACACAGTGCTCCATACTGTATAATGGCTACACATGATGCTCCATACTGTATAATGGCCACATGATGCTCCATACTGTATAATGGCCACATTATGCTCCATACTGTTTAATGGCCACACATGATGCTCCATACTGTATAATGGCTCCACATGATGCTCCATACTGTATATTGGCCACACAGTGCTCTATACTGTATAATGGCCACACAGTGCTCCATACTGTATAATGGCCACACATGATGCTCCATACTGTATAATGGCCACACATGATGCCCCATACTGTATAATGGCCACATGATGCTCCATACTGTATAATGACCACATGATGCTCCATACTGTATAATGGCCACACATGATGCTCCATACTGTATAATGGCCACACATGATGCTCCTTACTGTACAATGGCCACACATGATGCGCCTTACTATATAATGGCTCCACATGATGCTCCATACTGTAAAATGGCCACACAGTGCCCCATACTGTATAATGGCCACCCATAATGCTCCATACTGTATAATGGCCACATTATGCTCCATACTGTATAATGGCCTCACATGATGCTGCATACAGTATACTTGTCCCACGTGATGGTCCATACAGTATAATGGCCCCACATGATGCTTTGTACAGTATAATGGCCCCACACGATGCTGGGTACAGTATAATGGCCACAAATAATGCTGGGTACAGTATAATGGCCCCTCACGATGTTCCATACAGTATAATGGCCCCACACAATGCTGGGTGCAGTATAATGGCCACACATGGTTACCCCACCCCCATCATTGCCTTCTCCATCACTACACACACACCTTTCACCGCGCTCCCTCGCAGCAGCCGGCAGCTTCCACTCCCACGGCGCTGAATGGTGTCATTCAGCTGCGCCGCTGACTGCTCACGTCGCTGCAGCTGTGATACGCCACTGATAAAGACCTCCTGTGTCTCCTGTGCCAGTCAGTGTCAGAGCAAGGAGCAATATCTGCTCCGATCCGACACAGCCAGCGTCCGCTCCGTACACCTCGTACACATGCGACTCCGCTCCATACACCTCGGACACACACGACCCCGCTCCATATACCTTGCACATGCGGCTCCGCTCCATACACCTCATACACACACGGCTCCTCCCCATACACCTCGTACACACACGGCTCCACACCATACACTTCGTACACACACGGCTCCGCTCCATACACCTTATACACACATGGCTCTGCTCTGTACACCTCATTACACACACGGCTCCTCACCATACATATCGTACACACACGGCTCCACTCCGCACACCTCGCACACACATGGCTCCGCTCCATACACCTCGTACACACACGACTGCGTTCCATACACCTTGCACATGCGGCTCCGCTCCGTACACCTCGTACACACAGCTCCGCTCCGTACACCTCATACACACATGGCTCCACTCCGTACACCTCATACACACACGGCTCCACTCCATACACCTCGCACACACACGGCTCCACTCCGTACACCTCGTACACACACGGCTCCACTCCGTACACATTGCACACGCTGCTCCGCTCTGTATACCTTGCACACACATGGCTCTGCTCCATACACCTCATACACATATGGCTCCTCTCCATACATCTCGTACACACACTGCTCCACTCCGTACACCTCGTACACACACAGCTCTGCTTTGTACACATTTCACATGCTGCTCCGCTCCTTATACCTTGCACACACGGCTCCGCTCCGTACACCTCATACACACATGGCTCCACTCCATACATCTCGTACACACATGGCACCACTCCGTACACCTCGTACACTCACGGCTCCGCTCTATACACATTGCACACGCTGCTCCGCTCAGTATACCTTGCACACACATGGCTCCGCTCCGTACACCTCATACACATATGGCTCCTCTCCATACATCTCGTACACACATGGCACCACGCCGTACACCTCATACACACACGGCTCCGCTCCATACACCTCATACACACACGGCTCCACTCCGTACACCTCGTACACACACAGCTCTGCTCCATACACATTGCAGATGGTGCTCCGCTCCATATACCTTGCACACACACGGCTCCGCTCCGTGCACCTCATACACACACGGCTCCTCCCCATACACCTTGTACACACACGGCTCCACTTCGTACACTTCGTACACACATGGCTCCGCTCCATGCACCTTATATACAAATGGCTCCGCTCCGTACACCTCATACACACACGGCTCCTCTCCATACATCTCGTACACATACGGCTCCGCTCTGTACACGTCTTACACACACGACTCTGCTCCATACACCTTTCACACGCTGCTCCGCTCCATAAACCTCATACACACACGGCTCTGCTACATCCACACTGTAAACACGTCCTGACCTCACACATACGCTTACCTTCCTCCAGCGCCATGACAACCAGCAGAGTCCTGTACATGGAGGTCCTCCCGATCATGTGACCCCCTGACTCCTCCCATCCTGTGACTTCATCACAGGTCCTGTGCACACAGAGCAGCCAATATGCTGCTCTGCGGGTGCAGGGGCTCAGGGAGCTGACTGGGTGATATACACACCTCCCAACCAGTGCGGGACAACTAATGTCCCGCCCGGGATCGTGGGGCTGACTGTCAAAATCAGGACAGTCCCGCTGGATCTGGGATGGTTGGGAGGTATGGAGTCTGTTGTGTCTGCGTGGCATTTGCAGGACACATTGCCGGCTACACAGCAGGGGAACAGCTGGCTTTACTGAACCCCACTGACACAGTGGCGAGTGTTTTTCTCTGTGCAGCCAGCACTTTTGGGCACCAACTGGCGGTGTTAGAGCCCAGGGAATTGAGGAGCAGAGGAGCAGAGTGTAGGCCGAAGCCTGCACTGGAGGCGGCTTAGTGTCTGTTGTGTCTGCGTGGCGTTTGCAGGACACTTTGCCGACTACAGAGCAGGGGAACAGCTGGCGTTACTAAACCCCACTGACACAGTGGCGAGTGTTTTTCTCTGTGCAGCCAGCACTTCCAAGCACCAACTGGTGGTGTTAGAGCCCAGGGACAGCAGGAGGAGCAGAGTGTAGGCCGAAGACTGCACTGGAGGCAGTTTAATATCTGTTGTGTCTGCGTGGCGTTTGCAGGACACGTTGCTGGCTACACAGCAGGGGAACAGCTGGCGTTACTGAACCCCACTGACACAGTGGCGAGTGTTTTTCTCTGTGCAGCCAGCACTTCCGAGCACCAACTGGTGGTGTTAGAGCCCAGGGACAGCAGGAGGAGCAGAGTGTAGGCCGAAGGTTGCACTGGAGGCAGTTTAATATCTGTTGTGTCTGCGTGGCGTTTGCAGGACACGTTGCTGGCTACACAGCAGGGGAACAGCTGGCGTTACTGAACCCCACTGAGACAGTGGCGAGTGTTTTTCTCTGTGCAGCCAGCACTTCAGGGCACCAACTGGCGGTGTTAGAGCCCAGGGAATCAAGGAGGAGCAGAGTGTAGGCCGAGGCCTGCACTGGAGGCAGCTTAGTGTCTGTTGTGTCTGCGTGGTGTTTGCAGGACACTTTGCCGGCTACACAGCAGAGGAACAGCTATCATTGCTGAACCCCACTGACACAGTGGCAAGGCGAATGTTTTTCTCTGTGCAGCCAGCACTTCCGAGCACCAACTGGTGGCGTTAGAGCCCAGGGACAGCAGGAGGAGCAGAGTGTAGGCCAAAGCCTGCACTGGAGGCAGTTTAATATCTGTTGTGTCTGCGTGGCGTTTGCAGGACACGTTGCTGGCTAAACAGCAGGGGAACAGCTGGCGTTACTGAACCCCACTGACACAGTGGCGAGTGTTTTTCTCTGTGCAGCCAGCACTTCCGAGCACCAACTGGCGGTGTTAGAGCCCAGGGAATCAAGGAGGAGCAGAGGAGCAGAGTGTAGGCAGAAGCCTGCACTGGAGGCAGCTTAGTGTCTGTTGTGTCTGCGTGGCGTTTGCAGGACACGTTGCAGGCTACACAGCAGGGGAACAGCTGGCATTACTGAACCCCACTGACACAGTGGCGAGTGTTTTTCTCTGTGCAGCCAGCACTTCCGAGCACCAACTGGTGGTGTTAGAGCCCAGGGAATCAAGGAGGAGCAGAGGAGCAGAGTGTAGGCCGAAGCCTGCACTGGAGGCAGCTTAGTGTCTCTTGTGTCTGCGTGGCGTTTGCAGGACACGTTGCCAGCTACACAGCAGGGGAACAGCTGGCGTTACTGAACCCCACTGACACAGTGGCGAGTGTTTTTCTCTGTGCAGCCAGCACTTCCGAGCACCAACTGGCGGTGTTAGAGCCCAGGGAATCAAGAAGGAACAGAGTGTAGGCCGAAGCCTGATTGGAGGAAGTTGAAAGGGAACCTTTAACCCCCCCAAGGCGTTTGTAGCTGAAAGAGCCATCTTGTGCAGCACTAAGGATGCAAAAGGAAAAGGTGGCTCTTTTAATTATGCTCCTCGCAAACGCAGAACTAAACACTTATGAAATGTGTCCCCTTATACCGTGAAATCGTCCCGGAGGTGGGACTCTCCTTCAAAATGGGAAGCAGCACAGCCGTCATTCCTACCCCCTTGGCGCCGTGCTCCACCTCCTCAGCGTTGTTTGAATCTTTCCCCTAGCCTGCGCTGTGATGTTCAACCTTGGCCATGCGCAGTTAGCGCAGCCCGTCTTCTGACATCTTTTGGTGTCAGGCTGGCTGCGTCTGTGCGGACGCGCTGCCCAAGATCCCGCCTCGCAGTGTCATCTAATGTAATCACACTGCAGGCTTGGGATCCATGGGCATGCGCAGTGCATATCTTCGCCTCTCGCTCCCCTCCTTCCGGCTTCTTCAGACTGTGCGGCGTCACGGCCATGGCATGCTATTAGAGATCAGCTGACGGTGCACAGTCTGAAGAAGGCTGAGGGAGATAAGTGAGAGCCTGAGGTGAAGATATGCACTGCGCATGCCCATGGATCCCAGGCCCGCAGTGTGATTAAATCAGAAGAGACTGCAAGGCGGGATCTCGGGCTGCGCGGCCGCACAGGCACAGGCAGCCTGACAACAAATGATGTCAGAAGACGGGCAGTGCTAAATGTGCATGGCCAAGGTTGAACATAACAGCACAGGCTACGGGACAGAATCAAACAACGCTGAGGAGGCGGCGCATGGCACCAAGGGGGTAGGAATGACGGCTGTGCTGCTTCCCATTACGAAAGAAAGTCCCACCTCCGGGATGGTTTCACGGTGTGAGGGGACACAATTCATAAGTGTTAGGTTCAGCATATGCAAGGAGCACAACAAAAAGAGGCACCTTTTCCTTGTGCAGCATTACTGCTGCACAAGGTGGCTCTTTCAGTAACAAACACCTGGGGGAGGGGGGACAGGTTCCCTTAAATTTCAGTTGTGGTGTCAGCGTGGCGTTCGCAGGACACATTGCCGCAACACAGCAGGGGAGCAGCTGGCATTTCTGAACCCCAATAACAGAGGATCAACTGTTGACTGTGCAGACAGCACTTCCGGACAGCAACTGGCATTGTTGGAGCCCAGGGAATGCAGGAGGAGCAGGCTAGAGTTATTGCCGTAACACAGCAGGGGAGCAGCTGGAGTTACTGAACCCCAATAACAGAGGAGCAACTGTTGACTGTGCAGACAGCACTTCCGGACAGCAACTGGTGGTGTTGGAGCCCAGGGAATGCAGGAGGAGCAGAGTGTAGGCCGAGACTTAATTGGAGCAAGTTGAAAGGGAACCTTTAACCCCCCCAGGCGTTTGTAGCTGAAGGAGCCATCTTGTGCAGCACTAATGCTGCAAAAGGAAAAGGTGGCTCTTTTAATTATGCTCCTTGCAAATGCAGAACTAAACACTGACAAATGTGTCCCCTGATACCGTGAAACCATCCCGGAGGTGGGACTTTCCTTCGTAATGGGATGCAGCACAGCCGTCATTCCTAACCCCTTGGTGCCGTGCGGCGCCTCCTCAGCATTGTTTGAATCTGTCCCGTAGCCTGCACTGTTATGTTATCCCTTGGCTATGCGCAGTTAACACTGCCCGTCTTCTGACATCATTTGTTTTCAGGCTGGCTGCGCCTGTGTGGCCGCGCTGCCCGAGATCCCACCTCGCAGTGTCGTCTAATGTAATCACACTGCGGGCCTGGGATCCATGGGCATGTGCAGTGCATATCTTTGCCTCTCACTCCCCTCCTTCCAGCTTCTTTAGACTGTGCGGCGTCAAGGCCGTGGCATGCTATTAGGGATCAGCTGACGGCGCACAGTCTGAAGAAGGCGGAGGGAGATGAATGAGAGCCTGAGGTGAAGATATGCACTTTGCATGCCCATGGATCCCAGGCCCACAGCGTGATTAAATCAGAAGAGACTGCGAGGCGGGATATCGGGCAGCACAGCCGCACAGGCGAAGGCAACCTGACAACAAATGATATCAGAAGACGGGCAGCGCTAAGTGCGCATGGCCAAGGGATGACATAACAGCGCAGGCTACGGGACAGATTCAAACAACGCTGAGGAGGCGGTGCATGGCACCAAGGGGGTTGGAATGACGGCTGTGCTGCATCCCATTACGAAGGAAAGTCCCACCTCCGGGACGGACTCACGGTATCAGGGGACACATTTTATAAGTGATAAGTTCTGCATGTGCAAGGAGGTAAACTAAAAGAGCTACCTTTTCCTTGTGCAGCATTATGGCTGCACAAGGTGGCTCTTTCAGTAACAAACGCCTGGGGGGGTTAAAGGTTCCCTTAAATTTCAGCAGTTGTGTCAGCGTGGCGGTCGCAGGACACATTGCCGGCTACACAGCTGGGGATCAGCTGACGTTACTGAAACCCAATAACACTGGATCATGTGTTTTGACTGTGCAGCCTGCACTTCTGAGCATCAACTGGTGGTGTTGGAGCCCAGGGATTACAGTTCAGGTGGTAGAGACATGAACGCAACAGGAGACCTGGATACTGTAGCCAACCAATTATTTAATCTGGAAGAGGAGTGGCAAATTCATGTGAGATCCAGGCCTTGTTCATTTTCAGAAAAGTAAGCCGGTCAACGTTATCGGAGGATAGTCGCATGCGACTGCCTGTTAGTACACCACCTGCGGCACTAAAGACGCGTTCCGATAATACACTAGCAGCAGGGCAAGCCAGCACCTCCAATGCATACTGGCTTAGCTCTGGCCATGTATCCAGCTTGGAGACCCAAAATTTGATGGGGGAAGAGCCGTCTGGGAGTAAAGTAAGAGGGCAAGACATGTAGTCTGTCACCATCTGACGGAAACGTTGCCTCGTGCTGACTGGAGCCATCTGTGATGGTGTAGACATGTGTGGCGGGCACACAAAACTGTGCCACAGTTGGGCCATACTAGTCTTGCCTTGTGCTGAGGCACTGCTTCTTCTCCCTCTTTGTGCAGAGCTTCCTCCACTGCCTCGACGCACTGAGATGTGTTGTGAAATTGGATTTTGGGCTCCCCCGGTGGCCACTGGTGGAATTGAACTGGTGTGCTTCATCCTCTCTGTTCACCTGTTTCCATCAGGATGTGGGAGTCGCTATTTAGCCTTGCTCCTCTGTCACTTCCATGCCGGTCAACATTGTAATCAGAAGCCTTTCTGTGCATGTTCCTGCTGCTAGACAACTCCCAGCTAAGTTGGACTTTAGTCCTTGTTTGTTTTTGCATTTTGTTCCAGTTCACAGCTGTAGTTTCGTTTCTGTGTCTGGAAAGCTCTTGTGATCTGAAATTGCCACTCTGATGTTATGAGTTAATACTAGAGTCTTAAAGTAATTTCAGGATGGTGTTTTGATAGGGTTTTCAGCTGACCATGAAAGTGCCCTTTCTGTCTTCCTGCTATCTAGTAAGCGGACCTCAATTTTGCTAAACCTATTTTCATACTACGTTTGTCATTTCATCTAAAATCACCGCCAATATTTGTGGGGGCCTCTGTCTGCCTTTCGGGGAAATTTCTCTAGAGGTGAGCCAGGACTATATTTTCCTCTGCCAGGATTAGTTAGTCCTCCGGCCGGCGCTGGGCGTCTAGGGATAAAACGCAGGCTACGCTACCCGGCTACTGTTAGTTGTGCGGCAGGTTTAGTTCATGGTCAGTTTAGTTTCCATCCTTCCAAGAGCTAGTTCTTATGTTTGCTGGGCTATGTTCTCTTGCCATTGAGAACCATAACAGTTTGACCGGCCACAAAGGGTTAAATTAATTGACAGAGAAAGGAGAGAAAAGAGAAGTCTGCTGAAGATTTTTTTTTTTTTTTTTTTTCCTTCAGTTCTGAGTGTGCTTGTAATTGAATCTCTTGCAAGTCTGCCTATATTGCAGCCTTTCTCTCTCTCTCTCCTTCTAATCCTGGAATGGCTCTGTGTTTACCTGTTTAAAATGGATATTCAGAGTTTAGCTGCAGGTTTGAATAATCTCACCACGAAAGTTCAAAATTTACAAGATTTTGTTGTTCATGTTCCTATATCTGAACCTAGAATTCCTTTGCCTGAATTTTTCTCGGGGAATAGATCTTGCTTTCAAAATTTCAAAAATAACTGCAAGTTGTTTTTGTCCCTGAAATCTCGCTCTGCTGGAGATCCTGCTCAGCAGGTCAGGATTGTGATTTCCTTGCTCCGGGGCGACCCTCAGGATTGGGCTTTTGCATTGGCTCCAGGGGATCCTGCGTTGCTCAATGTGGATGCGTTTTTTCTGGCCTTGGGGTTGCTTTATGAGGAACCTCAGTTAGAACTTCAGGCGGAAAAGGCCTTGATGTCCCTATCTCAGGGGCAAGACGAAGCTGAAATATACTGCCAGAAATTCCGTAAATGGGCTGTGCTTACTCAGTGGAATGAGTGCGCCCTGGCGGCGAATTTCAGAGAGGGTCTCTCTGATGCCATTAAGGATGTTATGGTGGGGTTCCCTGTGCCTGCGGGTCTGAATGAGTCCATGACAATGGCTATCCAGATCGATAGGCGTCTGCGGGAGCGCAAACCTGTGCACCATTTGGCGGTGTCTACTGAGAAGACGCCAGAGAATATGCAATGTGATAGAATTCTGTCCAGAAGTGAACGGCAGAATTTTAGATGAAAAAATGGGTTGTGCTTCTATTGCGGTGATTCAACTCATGTTATATCAGCATGCTCTAAGCGTACTAAGAAGCTTGATAAGTCGGTTTCAATTGGCACTTTACAGTCTAAGTTTATTCTATCTGTGACCCTGATTTGTTCTTTATCATCTATTACCGCGGATGCCTATGTCGACTCTGGCGCCGCTTTGAGTCTTATGGATTGGTCCTTTGCCAAACGCTGTGGGTATGATTTGGAGCCTCTTGAAACTCCTATACCCTTGAAGGGGATTGACTCCACCCCATTGGCTAGCAATAAACCACAATACTGGACACAAGTAACTATGCGGATTAATCCGGATCACCAGGAGATTATTCGCTTCCTTGTGCTGTATAACCTACATGATGTGTTGGTGCTTGGATTGCCATGGCTGCAATCTCATAACCCAGTCCTTGACTGGAAAGCTATGTCTGTGTTAAGCTGGGGATGTAAGGGGACGCATGAGGACGTACCTGTGGTTTCCATTTCATCATCTATTCCCTCTGAGATTCCTGAATTCTTGACTGAATATCGTGACGTTTTTGAAGAACCTAAGCTTGGTTCATTACCTCCGCACCGGGAGTGCGATTGTGCCATAGATTTGATTCCGGGTAGTAAATACCCTAAGGGTCGTTTATTTAATCTGTCTGTGCCTGAACATGCTGCTATGCGAGAATATATAAAGGAGTCCTTGGAAAAGGGACATATTCGTCCTTCGTCATCTCCCTTAGGAGCCGGTTTTTTCTTTGTGGCTAAGAAAGATGGCTCTTTGAGGCCGTGCATTGATTATCGGCTTTTGAATAAAATCACGGTTAAATATCAATATCCGTTGCCACTGCTGACTGATTTGTTTGCTCGCATAAAGGGGGCCAAGTGGTTCTCTAAGATAGATCTCCGTGGGGCGTATAATTTGGTGCGAATTAAGCAGGGGGATGAGTGGAAAACCGCATTTAATACGCCCGAGGGCCACTTTGAGTATTTGGTGATGCCTTTTGGTCTTTCAAATGCCCCTTCAGTCTTTCAGTCCTTTATGCATGACATTTTCCGTGATTATTTGGATAAATTTATGATTGTGTATCTGGATGATATTTTGATTTTTTCGGATGACTGGGACTCTCATGTCCAGCAGGTCAGGAGGGTTTTTCAGGTTTTGCGGTCTAATTCATTGTGTGTGAAGGGTTCTAAGTGCGTTTTTGGGGTTCAAAAGATTTCCTTTTTGGGATATATTTTTTCCCCCTCTTCCATCGAGATGGATCCTGTCAAGGTTCAGGCTATTTGTGATTGGACGCAACCCTCTTCTCTTAAGAGTCTTCAGAAATTTTTGGGCTTTGCTAACTTTTATCGTCGATTTATTGCTGGTTTTTCTGATGTTGTTAAACCATTGACTGATTTGACTAAGAAGGGTGCTGATGTTGCTGATTGGTCCCCTGCTGCTGTGGAGGCCTTTCGGGAGCTTAAGCGCCGCTTTTCTTCCGCCCCTGTGTTGCGTCAGCCTGATGTTGCTCTTCCTTTTCAGGTTGAGGTCGACGCTTCTGAAATCGGAGCTGGGGCGGTTTTGTCGCAGAGAAGTTCCGATTGCTCCGTGATGAGACCTTGTGCTTTTTTCTCGCGTAAATTTTTGCCCGCCGAGCGGAATTATGATGTTGGGAATCGGGAGCTTTTGGCCATGAAGTGGGCTTTTGAGGAGTGGCGTCATTGGCTTGAGGGGGCTAGACATCAGGTGGTGGTATTGACTGACCACAAAAATCTAATTTATCTTGAGTCCGCCAGACGCCTGAATCCTAGACAGGCGCGCTGGTCGTTGTTTTTCTCTCGGTTTAATTTTGTGGTGTCCTACCTGCCGGGTTCTAAGAATGTTAAGGCGGATGCCCTTTCTAGGAGTTTTGAGCCTGACTCCCCTGGTAATTCTGAACCTACAGGTATCCTTAAGGATGGAGTGATATTGTCTGCCGTTTCTCCAGACCTGCGGCGGGCCTTGCAGGAGTTTCAGGCGGATAGACCTGATCGTTGCCCACCTGGTAGACTGTTTGTTCCTGATGATTGGACCAGTAAAGTCATTTCTGAGGTTCATTCTTCTGCGTTGGCAGGTCATCCTGGAATCTTTGGTACCAGGGATTTGGTGGCAAGGTCCTTCTGGTGGCCTTCCCTGTCTCGAGATGTGCGAGGCTTCGTGCAGTCTTGTGACGTTTGTGCTCGGGCCAAGCCTTGTTGTTCTCGGGCTAGTGGATTGTTGTTGCCCTTGCCTATCCCGAAGAGGCCCTGGACGCACATCTCGATGGATTTTATTTCGGATCTTCCTGTTTCTCAGAAGATGTCTGTCATCTGGGTGGTGTGTGATCGTTTCTCTAAAATGGTCCATTTGGTTCCCCTGCCTAAGTTGCCTTCTTCTTCCGAGTTGGTTCCTCTGTTTTTTCAAAATGTGGTCCGTTTGCATGGTATTCCGGAGAATATCGTTTCTGACAGAGGTACCCAATTCGTGTCTAGATTTTGGCGAGCATTCTGTGCTAGGATGGGCATAGATTTGTCTTTCTCGTCTGCTTTCCATCCTCAGACTAATGGCCAGACCGAGCGGACGAATCAGACCTTGGAGACATATTTGAGGTGTTTTGTGTCTGCAGATCAGGATGATTGGGTTGCTTTTTTGCCTTTAGCGGAGTTTGCCCTCAATAATCGGGCCAGCTCTGCCACCTTGGTGTCTCCCTTTTTCTGTAATTCGGGGTTTCATCCTCGATTTTCTTCTGGTCAGGTGGAATCTTCGGATTGTCCTGGAGTGGATGCTGTGGTGGAGAGGTTGCATCAGATTTGGGGGCAGGTAGTGGACAATTTGAAGTTGTCCCAGGAGAAGACTCAGCTTTTTGCCAACCGCCGGCGTCGGGTTGGTCCTCGGCTTTGTGTTGGGGACTTGGTGTGGTTGTCTTCTCGTTTTGTCCCTATGAGGGTTTCTTCTCCCAAGTTTAAGCCTCGGTTCATCGGCCCGTACAAGATATTGGAGATTCTTAACCCTGTGTCCTTCCGTTTGGACCTCCCTGCATCTTTTTCTATTCATAATGTTTTTCATCGGTCATTGTTGCGCAGGTATGAGGTACCGGTTGTGCCTTCCGTTGAGCCTCCTGCTCCGGTGTTGGTTGAGGGCGAGTTGGAGTACGTTGTGGAAAAAATCTTGGACTCCCGTGTTTCCAGACGGAAACTCCAGTATCTGGTCAAATGGAAGGGATACGGTCAGGAGGATAATTCTTGGGTGACTGCCTCTGATGTTCATGCCTCCGATTTGGTCCGTGCCTTTCATAGGGCTCATCCTGATCGCCCTGGTGGTTCTGGTGAGGGTTCGGTGCCCCCTCCTTGAGGGGGGGGTACTGTTGTGAAATTGGATTTTGGGCTCCCCCGGTGGCCACTGGTGGAATTGAACTGGTGTGCTTCATCCTCTCTGTTCACCTGTTTCCATCAGGATGTGGGAGTCGCTATTTAGCCTTGCTCCTCTGTCACTTCCATGCCGGTCAACATTGTAATCAGAAGCCTTTCTGTGCATGTTCCTGCTGCTAGACAACTCCCAGCTAAGTTGGACTTTAGTCCTTGTTTGTTTTTGCATTTTGTTCCAGTTCACAGCTGTAGTTTCGTTTCTGTGTCTGGAAAGCTCTTGTGATCTGAAATTGCCACTCTGATGTTATGAGTTAATACTAGAGTCTTAAAGTAATTTCAGGATGGTGTTTTGATAGGGTTTTCAGCTGACCATGAAAGTGCCCTTTCTGTCTTCCTGCTATCTAGTAAGCGGACCTCAATTTTGCTAAACCTATTTTCATACTACGTTTGTCATTTCATCTAAAATCACCGCCAATATTTGTGGGGGCCTCTGTCTGCCTTTCGGGGAAATTTCTCTAGAGGTGAGCCAGGACTATATTTTCCTCTGCCAGGATTAGTTAGTCCTCCGGCCGGCGCTGGGCGTCTAGGGATAAAACGCAGGCTACGCTACCCGGCTACTGTTAGTTGTGCGGCAGGTTTAGTTCATGGTCAGTTTAGTTTCCATCCTTCCAAGAGCTAGTTCTTATGTTTGCTGGGCTATGTTCTCTTGCCATTGAGAACCATAACAGAGCTGCTTTTGTAAAGCACTAGCAGCACTGCTCTCATTTGGACTGGAGAAGATGATGGAATTCACCAGTGTGTCTTGGTACTCCCGCATTTTACGCTCCCGGTTCAACGGTGTTATTAGGCTTTGTAAGTTGTCCCGGTAGCGAGGATCTAGGAGGGTGTACACCCAATAATCAGCCGTGTTGAGAATGTGGGCGATGTGGCGGTCGTTTCTCAGGCACTGCAGCGTGTAATGAGCCATGTGCTGCAGACTGCCATCTGGCCAAGAAGCGCTGTCCCCTGCTTGAGGCGTGATCTCTGCCTGCTCTGCATCACCCCACCCTCGATCTACACACTGACTACTGGAGAATTGTGTAACTCCCTCCTCTGGACCGATGTCTTCCTCCTCCATTGACTCCTCCTCATCCTCCTCACAAAGTGTCCCCTGCCTAGGCCATTGTGAGGAACCACGTAGTGCTGACTGTCCAGAAACTGATGGAATTGGTGACTCCTCATCCTCCACCTCTTCCACAACATCATCCCTTAGCGCTTGCAGTGTTTGTTAAAGCAGGCAGATAAGGGGGACAGTCATGCTGACTAGTGCATTATCTGCACTCGCCATCTGCGTGGAATCATCGAAGGAACGCAAAACCTGGCAGACGTCCTTCATAGTGGCCCACTCAGTGGTTGTGAAGTCTGAACGGCATGGAGTGCGATTTCTTTGCGCCTGATGCAGCTGGTACTCCATTACTGCTGGCTGCTGCTCACACAATCACTCCAACATATGTAATGTGGAATTCCACCTGGTGGGTAGGTCACATATGATGCGATGTTCCGGAAGGCGGAATCGGCGCTGCAGAGCTGCAATGAGCGATCTTGCCATGCTGGAACGCTGCAAGTGAGCACACTCTAGGCGGACCTTGTGCAGCAGTGCATCAAGATCCGGATAGTCCCTCAAAAAACTCTGCACGACCAAGTTGAGCACATGTGCCAAACATGGGATGTGAGTGAGGTTGCCTAGGGCAAGAGCTGCCACCAGATTTCGGCCATTGTCACACACTACCATGCCAGGCTGGAGATTCGCTGGCACAAACGACACGTCGCTCTCCTGCTTGATGGCATTCCAGAGCCCCTGCGCTGTGTGGCTTCGATTCCCCAAAGAAATTAATTTCAAGATGACCTGTTGATGTTTGGCCACAGCTGTGCTCATGTCGGTCGTAACAGGTAAACGTTGATGGGTCCATGTGGAGGTGGACTGTGACGGCTCCTGCAGCGATGATTCTGAGGAACTTGTGTATGAGGAGGAGTCAATGCATACAGACTGGATTCCTGCAATCCTTGGAGTTGGCAGAACACGTCCTGCGCCACTCGCACGATCTGTACCCGGCTCAACAACATTAACCCAATGGGCAGTGAGGGAAAGGTATCGCCCATGGTGACTGGTCCACACATCGGTGGTGAGGTGGACCTTGCTACTGACGGCGTTCAGTAGCGCATCTTTTATGTGTCGCTCCACATGCTTGTGCAGGGCAGGGATGGCTTGCCTGCTGAAATAAAAGCAGCTGGGTACATTGTACTGTGGGACTGCCAATGCCATCAAGTTACGGAAGCTGTCAGTCTCCACCAGCCTGAATGACAGCATTTCAAGGGACAGTAGTTTTGCAATGCCAGCATTCAGAGCCTGTGCTCGTTGGTGGTTTGCCGAGAAAGGCCACCTTTTCTCCCATGCCTGTGCTACCGATGGCTGTAGACTGGGCTGGGAGTGTGAGGATGACTGGGAACATGGTGCTGTGGGTGGAATTACAGTGGGTCTCTGGACAACAGTGCCAGAGGTTCTTCCGATCCTGTGAGGAAGCCGAACCAGCTGTGTGTGAGCTGGAGGAAGAGGCAACAACACGACCTGAAGAGGTGGTAGGTGCCGCTGTTGGTTGGCCTAGGTCTTCAGTGTGTTTTTGTAACTCCACCACGTGCTTGGTCCGCACATGTTTCCACATATTTGTGGTATTGAGGTTGCTGACATTTTTCCCTCTTTTGACTTTCTGATGACACACCTTGCATTTGACAAAGCAAATGTCATCTGCAACTGTGTCAAAACAGGACAAGGCACTGCAAGTCTTGGGAGCGTCCGTTTTGGCTTTTGAAAGAGACATGCTCCTAACGGGTGCCAAAGTGGAGGCTACAGGAACGGCAGTCTTCCCCCTCCCTCTCCCTCTTTGGCCCGTTCGGGGAATCTCTTCCTCAGCTGCTCCCACCATGTTCCTGTACTTCACACCACGATGGGTCAAGGACCTCATCATCTACACTACCCTCTGCCACCAACTGCTTCTCCTGGGTAGTCTCGGCAGCACAGTACGCACTAGAAAGTGGCACCTGAGTCTCATCATCAGATGCGTACTGCGGTGTGGTGACCGGAGGCACTGGCCCACCCGTCTCTTCAGAGTCAGAGAGACAAAGCTGCTGGGCATCACTGCATACTGCCTCTTCTTCCATTTATCCAGTGCTGCTTGGCTGGCCCCCTGTTTCCAAGCCAAGAGATTCAGAGAACAGAAGTAGAGATGGCTCCTGTCCTGGGCTCTCTGACTGCCTGGGTAAGTTGGCAGGAGGTGAAGAGACAGATGGGTGCTTTCCAGTGCTCTGTGCCTGAGGGGATGTGGCACTAATAGAAGTCGATGCGTTAACTGCCATCCATCCGACAACGGCTTCAATTTGTTCTTCACGCAGCAGCGGTGTATGGCGATCTCCTACAAAGCTGCTCATGAAGGACTGCTCCCTGCTGAAACTGGGTGATGATGAGTCACCGGTGCCCGCAGCAGGCACAGAATCCCCATGTCCTCTCCCTGCTCTTCGCCCACGCCCACGTGCCTTACTCCCTGCCTTCTTCATCTTGGTTGACTGATAAAGATAAGCAGAAAAGTACTAAGGGCTTAGTGTGCTTATTCCTGAACAGCTCCTAACAGGTATAAGAAACACTAATTTTCTTAAGTGTGGACTAGACTTTAATATGAGCTAATGTGGCCTACACAACTGTAAAGTGGTGTGTTTGGTGAACTTTATTAATTTTTTTTTTGCAGAACTGACTACAGAGTGAGCTGCACTCACACACAGACCATGCAGACAGCCGTGCACGGCGCTAACAAGCTCCTCTATGAAATCTTATTTAGTGTTTTTCCACAATCTAGCAGGATAGGGAGGGAAAGCCACTAATAGGATAAATTTGAAAAAATGTGCAGCAGGCTGCACTAATTGAGAGACAGACAATGGAACGGTATGAGGCAGTCACGCACCCCGAGCTGACTACAACTGGCTGTGGCTGCGGACAGACTGCAGAGTGATGTGCACTCACACAGAGACCATGCAGACAGCCGTAAACGGCGCTGCAAGGCCAAAAAAAGCTGCTCTATGTAATCCTATAATAACAGGAATTCCGAAAACATCTCGGAAAATCCGGGTAAAGAAATCAGTATCTATAGTAGAAAATACCCAGAAAGCTTTTTATTAGCTCCTTACAATATGCGCAAAATGAGGAGAACAGGGAGCACATAATAAACATACATGTAAAAAAATCTTTATTGGTATGAATATTAAAAACGGACATCAGTAATAAATACACGTGTTACACGAAAAATAACAAGAGAGGGGGAGAAAAAGACCATCCCTCCACCATCCTAGTTCTCAAATACAGCTACATAGGGAGCAGGGAAAGAAAACAGCTCCATGTGCAAAGCAATGATAACACGGTAAGCCCAGATGGTCACTGCTGTGCCCGGTAAATTGAATAAGTGCCAGCAAGTGCGCCATGCCGAAATAGTAAATACCCCATACCGCAAGTAAAGTCGGAAACAGCGCAGGACATTGGCACAGGCAAGACAGTGCCCGCAGGGAGTATACCCTGGGCGGGGACCACCTGTACCAAAAAAGTTGGTTGGGGCAGGAATATAATGGCTCCTAACCAGCATGTTGCTAAGATTCGTACCTCTCCTGGGGGTCATGAGGGGAAAACTACCCAGGGCGGCACACAGGGAGGGTTCAGTTTGAAGAACAGGCCAGTGTTTTTTGAGAATAGAGTGCATGCTCTCCCATTCGTGATTGTAGGTGGAGATGAATCTAATATGTCCATCGCCACCTACACTGCGACGTCGCGTATTGGGGTGCAATAGATCACTCCGTGGGGTTTTACGAGCATGATCATAGCCGGCTTTTATGGAACTACGGCTGTATCCGCGGGCCAAAAATCTATCTTTCAAATCAGCTGCCTGTGATTCAAATCTGGTTTCGGTGGAGCAAATTTGCCGCATCCTGAGGAACTGTCCAACCGGGACGGCCCTAATGGTGGCTGGGTAGTGAGCAGAAGTAGCATGCAGAAGAGAATTAATGGCGGTTGGCTTCCTGAACACATCCGTCTGGATGCGCCGGTCAGAATCAACCTCCAGACGGACATCCAGGAAGTCAACCGACACCTCATTAGAGGTATATGTAAGCCGTATATTCTGCATGTTGTTGTTAAGGCTCTTCATGAAGTCCCCGAGCTAGCGGACGGACCCCCCCCCACAAAAAGAGAATGTCATCAATATTGCGGTACCAGCACAGCACATGGGCAGCAAGCAGTGGGCCACCATCGCCAAAAATATCCCTCTCCCAGGCGCCAAGGAAGAGATTGGCATACAAGGGCGCACACGCCGCGCCCATGGCTGTGCCACGCTTCTGTAGGTAGAAATTGTCCTTGAAGACAAAGAAATTGTGGGTGAGGATGTACTCCACCAGCTCAAGGATCAGCTCACACAAAGGGCCGCCCAGATCGGAGGCCCCCAGGAAACGGCGAACAGCATCTAAGCCATGGGAGTGATTTATGCACGTATACAGACTCTCGACGTCAGCAGTAACAAGTATAGTACCCCGGTCCACAAGAATGCCATCAACCCTAGACAGAACGTCCATAGTGTCTTTAACATAGGACAGTAGAGTCTCTACCAACGGCTTGAGATAGTAGTCAATGAATTGACATACAGGATCACATATACCATCGATCCCGGACACGATAGGACGTCCCGGAGGGTCGAGAGCATCCTTGTGGACCTTGGGCAGTAGGTGAAAAGTTGGAACCCTTGGTGACCTAACCAGTAGCCCATCAAGTACCTGCTTAGTAATGACATTTTCATCGAAGGCCCCCACTAGAATGTTCTGTAATTCCTTAAGGAAGGGAACCGTGGGGTTGGAGGACAGCTTGAGGTACGTATTGGAATCTTTGAGCTGCCGGAAAACTTCCCGCTCATATTTAACACACGGCCTGATCACCACATTCCCCCCCTTGTCTGCTGGTTTAAATACAACGTCTTTCATAGACTTAAGTTGTTGTGTAGCATGGCGTTGCCTAGATGTCAGGTTATCATATGTCCGCCGTGCGGAGAATTTTTTGAAATCCTCACCAACTTATTTGGTGAAGATTTCTATTGCTGGGGACAGGGACAAGGGAGGAAACCTGGTAGACCTCGGGCGGGTGGAAGGAGGAAACTTACTTATGTCAGGTGTCTGTTGTTCAGCAAGCAAATCCTCCAAATCACGGAGTGTCTCCCTTTCGATTTCACTTATCCCCTCCACAGAATCTCTGCTGGTGTGGAGCTTTATAAGGATCAGTTTCCGGGAGAATAAGTGGAGGTCCTTCAGTGCTGAAAAATAATCGAAAGAGTTGGTCGGAGAAAAAGTCAGGCTTCTACTGAGTACATCCACCTGGTCCTCTGAAAGGGCATGTGTAGACAGATTAAGCACTTGTAAACGTCCCTGCGTACCGACCTGGGCAGTCCTCCCACCAGACGACTTAGTTTTATTAAATTGTCTTGTGACCATTCTGTTATCAATGGGTCCCAGAGTTGTAGAGCAACTAGGTTGTGAGGCAGTGGTGGCATCCTCGTCACGCGTTGATCTACTCGAACGAGTAGAGGTGGACCTAGATCTGGACTGATAACCATTTCTAGACCTGGCACGGGATCGTCCAAGTGGGTTCTGCCACCTATAAACTCTACAGAGTTGTTTATCCTGGGTGTCTCGCTGAAATTTTTTTCCTTTAGCAGATTGTATATCCCTGGCCCATTTTTGGAGCTCAACGTCAACCTCATCATTCAATTTCTTTAGGGCATCTCCAGTCATATCTTTTTGTAAGATGGCCTGTAGACCATCAATCTCTGTCTCAATAAGTGCATCGCTAGCGCCATCGCGATTGGTTGGTGTCGGACATGTGGTAAGGGTCAGGGGAGGTTATTAGCAGGTCCTGCTCACCCTACTTCATATCCCCTTGAGGGATATCTCAAGCGGTTGGTAGAGACTCTACCGTCCTATGTTAAAGACACTACGGACGTTCTGTCTAGGGTCGATGGCATCCTTGTGGACCGGGGTACTATACTTGTTACTGCTGACGTCGAGAGTCTGTATACGTGCATAGATCACTCCCATGGCTTAGATGCTCTTCGCCATTTCCTGGGGGCCTCCGACCTGGCGGCCCTTTGTGTGAGCTGATCCTCGAGCTGGTGGAGTACATCCTCACCCACAATTTCTTTGTCTTCAAGGACAATTTCTACCTACAGAAGCGTGGCACAGCCATGGGCGTGGCGTGTGCGCCCTCGTATGCCAACCTCTTCCTTGGTGCCTGGGAGAGGGATATTTTTGGCGACGGGGTCCCACTGCTTGCTTCCCATGTGCTGTGCTGGTACTGCTATATTGATGACATTCTCTTTTTGTGGGGGGGTCCGTCCGCCAGCTCGGGGACTTCATCAAGAGCCTTAACAGCAACATGCAGAATATACGGCTTACATATACCTCTAATGAGGTGTCGGTTGACTTCCTGGATGTCCGTGTGGCAGGTTGATTCTGACCGGCACATCCAGACGGATGTGTTCAGGAAGCCAACCGCCGTTAATTCTCTTCTGCATGCTACTTCTGCTCACTACCCAGCCACCATTAGGGCCGTCCTGGTCGGACAGTTCCTCAGGATGCGGCGAATTTGCTCCACCAAAACCAGATTTGAATCACAGGCAGCTGATTTGAAAGATAGATTTTTGGCCCGCGTATACAGCCGTAGTTCCATAAAAGCCGGCTATGATCATGCTCGTAAAACCCCACGGAGTGATCTATTGCACCCCAATACCCGACATCGCAGTGTAGGTGGCGATGGACATATTAGATTCATCTCCACCTACAATCACGAATGGGAGAGCATGCGCTCTATTCTCAAAAAAACACTGGCCTGTTCTTCAAACTGAACCCTCCCTGTGTGCCGCCCTGGGTAGCTTTCCCCTCATGACCCCCAGGAGAGGTACGAATCTTAGCAACATGCTGGTTAGGAGCCATTATATTCCTGCCCCAACCAACTTTTTTGGTACAGGTGGTCCCCGCCCAGGGTGTACTCCCTGCGGGCACTTTCTTGCCTGCGCCAATGTCCTGCGCTGTTCCGACTTTACTTCGAGTGACGGCTTTAAAGTGTTCCAAATCAGACAGCATATCTTAGGGGTTGAGTTCCCTCCTCTGCACAGGGGGAATGTCGGTCCATCTCCACTACAGTCTCCCATTCATCTCCTGCCACAGTGGAGCCTGCTCAGCGGAGACGTCGGTCCCAGCGTCTCGCTCAGTCTGACTCTGTGCTAAGAGTTACTGCTGCCTTTCCTGCTTCTGCCATTGAAGTCGGTGCTGGACAGCGGCGAGCAGATGCTTCTGGGTCTAAGTCCTGCTTTGCTCGTTCTGAGCATGCCCAGAGTAAGATCTCTCAGTGGAGATCGAGGGTCACATGATCTGATACTGCAGCTAAGGTCATTGGCTCCTTCAGGAAGGTCCTGTAGGTGCTCACGCTCTGGTGTAGCTTCTCATTGGTCCTTCTAGGAAGGTCCTGTACATGCTGCAGCTATTTAAGGTTCGCATGACCGCACGGCCATGCGCTAGTATTGTTCTTTGATAACTACTTTGCACCAGTGTGGTCACGAGAGTATGTGTTCAGGGACCTGGCTGAAATAAGCCCCTAGAATGCTGGCACCTCCGGCGAGGAGTTTGTGTTTGAATGTGTTCAGGGACCCGGCTGAAATAAGCCCCTAGAATGCTGGCACCTCCGGCGAGGAGTTTTGTGTGCATGCGTGACCACTGACTGCTCTCTGTGTGGGCAGTTAGCCTGTGCTTCTGTAAAACCTAACAGGGCACAGTGCTTTTCTTTCACGACTACTCGGTGAAACAACTGAGTTAGTCCATACCGCCATATCGTGATGCCGTTGCTAGCAGCAGGTACTCCTGCACGGTGGACCCCGGGGCTGTGAACGCACCAATATCAATAAAAACATCTCTATTTATTCGGTGCGTTCTGCTAGCCGTAACAGCATATATCCTGTGGGACCACTAATGTTATATATTATGCGACCTGCCCTTGTCCCAGGATATACGTTGGCCTTACCACCCGTGAACTTAGAGTCCGTGTACGGGAGCATGTGCGGGACATTGGTGCGGCCAGGACGGTGTCCGCAGTGACGGATTTAAAGACAATCCCTCGCCCTCGACACTTTCACTTGCATCATAATGGAATGAGAAGATGCTTACAGTCAGGGGGATTGATGTACTCCATCTGGGTATTAGAGGTGGCGACAACAAAAAACGGCTTGCACAGATCGAAACCAAGTGGATTGTCTTGCTTGACACCATGACCTCGAAAGGTCTAAATGAAACCCTTAGTTTTGCTTCCTACCTTTGAAATGTTATCTCCGTGGCTCTCTGCTCTGATTGTGTCATCTCCTATCATTATCCCTCCGGTGGATACTTATATGTTTTTATTTCTCTTAATTTGTACCTTTTCCCTTTTATCATCAGCAATATTCTTCATCCATGGGACCTGTCTCTGATCTCTCCTTCCCCTTCTCCCGTTACACACTGCTGGCATCTATACGTTATTATCTGGGCCAATCAAATATGTGGACGCTCATTAAGGACAAGAACCGGTCCTCCAGTGCCTGCTTAACATATATGGACTTTTCTATATAATTTTTCTGCTCACCACTCTGCAGGACTATACGTGTGTGATGGTACATCTTTCTGTAGACATGGAGTAAATTATGATCTCTCTATACATAATGTTTATGTCTCAATATGCTGCGTATATAGTAGGATACTTATTATTACTAATTTTTAAATCTGTTATTATGGCAATGTTTGATATATTTATGTGCTGTTTCACTAGTGTCCCTATACATTGGCTATTTGTGTTGGTTCTTTATAGCCATTGTTTTTTTTTTACCCTTTTTCCTGCCATCTTACTGCGGCACGCCCTTGTGTGGCTGTGCGCATCGCCCTGCGTGCGGGTAGTTTTGGCGTGTGGGTGGGTGTCTGTCATGAATCCCCAATGGCTAGGGATAGC
This sequence comes from Ranitomeya variabilis, assembly GCF_051348905.1. Lineage (NCBI taxonomy): Eukaryota > Metazoa > Chordata > Amphibia > Anura > Dendrobatidae > Ranitomeya > Ranitomeya variabilis. Next base: position 75,010,034 of record NC_135239.1, on the reverse strand, counting down.
ACAGGACAAGCAAAGTACAAATAAATAACGGACGAGCTCTAGGGTGATGGAAACTGGTCTGACCGCTGCCCTACGCCTGACAAACGCAACTAGAGATAGCCAGGGAGCGTGCCTACGTTGGTTCTAGACGCCACGCACCAGCCTAAGAGCTAACTAGTACTGCAGAGAAAATAAAGACCTCACTTGCCTCCAGAGGAATGAACCCCAAAAGATATAGTTGCCCCCTCACATGTATTGACGGTGAAATGAGAGGAAGGCACACACATAGAGATGATATATATATAGATTTAGCAAATTGAGGCCCGCTGTAAACTAGAAAGCAGAACGATACAAAAGGGGACTGAGCGGTCAGCAAAAAACCCTAATCAAAAAAACCACCCTGAGATTACAAGAACCCATGTGCCAACTCATGGCACATGGGGAGAACCTCAGTCCACTAGAGCTACCAGCTAGCATAGAGACATAATAAGCAAGCTGGACAAAAAAACCAAACAACTGAAAAATCAGCACTTAGCTTATCCTGAAAGATCTGGGAGCAGGTAGGCAGGAACCAAACAGAGCACATCTGAATACATTGATAGCCGGCAAGGGAATGACAGAAAGGCCAGGTAAAATAGGAAACACCCAGCCTCTGATGGACAGATGGAAACCAAAGGCCGCAACCCACCAAAGTCACCCAGTACCAGCAGTAACCACCAGAGGGAGCCCACAAACAGAATCCACAACAGTACCCCCCCCTTGAGGAGGGGTCACCGAACCCTCACGAGAACCCCCAGGGCGATCAGGGTGAGCTCTATGGAAGGCGCGGACCAAATCAGTCGCATGAACATCGGAGGCGACCACCCAGGAATTATCCTCCTGACCATAACCCTTCCACTTAACCAAGTACTGGAGTTTGCGTCTGGAAACACGAGAATCCAAGATCTTCTCAACAACATACTCCAATTCTCCCTCCACCAGCACCGGAGCAGGAGGCTCAACCGAAGGAACAACGGGCACCTCATACCTCCGCAACAACGACCGATGGAACACATTATGAATAGCAAACGATGCCGGGAGATCCAAACGAAAAGATACAGGGTTAAGAATCTCCGAGATCCTATAAGGACCGATGAACCGAGGCTTGAACTTAGGAGAAGAGACCTTCATAGGGACAAAACGAGAAGACAACCACACCAAATCCCCAACAAGAAGTCGGGGACCCACGCGGCGACGGCGATTAGCAAACTGCTGAGTCTTCTCCTGAGATAACTTCAAATTGTCCACCACCTGATTCCAAATCTGATGTAGCCTGTCCACCACCATGTCCACTCCAGGACAATCCGAAGACTCCACCTGACCAGAGGAAAAACGAGGATGAAACCCCGAATTACAAAAAAAAGGAGAGACCAACGTGGCAGAACTAGCCCGATTATTAAGAGCAAATTCGGCCAGTGGCAAAAAAGCAACCCAGTCATCTTGGTCAGCAGAAACAAAACACCTCAAATAAGTTTCCAAGGTCTGATTAGTTCGCTCCGTCTGGCCATTCGTCTGAGGATGGAATGCAGACGAGAAAGACAAATCAATGCCCATCTTGGCACAAAACGTCCACCAAAATCTAGACACAAACTGGGATCCTCTGTCAGAAACGATATTCTCCGGAATCCCATGCAAACGAACCACGTTCTGAAAAAATAAAGGGACCAACTCAGAGGAGGAAGGCAACTTAGGCAAGGGCACCAAATGAACCATCTTAGAAAAGCGGTCACACACAACCCAGATAACGGACATTTTCTGTGAAACCGGGAGATCAGAAATAAAATCCATGGAAATGTGCGTCCAAGGCCTCTTCGGGATGGGCAAGGATAACAACAACCCACTGGCCCGAGAACAGCAAGGCTTAGCTCGAGCACACACTTCACAAGACTGCACAAAAGTACGCACATCCCTAGACAAGGAAGGCCACCAAAAAGACCTGGCCACCAAGTCTCTAGTACCAAATATTCCAGGATGACCAGCCAACACAGAAGAATGGACCTCGGAGATGACTCTACTGGTCCAATCATCCGGAACAAACAGTCTTTCTGGTGGACAACGATCCGGTTTATTCACCTGAAACTCCTGCAATGCACGTCGCAAGTCTGGGGATACGGCAGACAATATTACCCCATCCCTAAGGATACCAGTAGGCCCAGAGTCTCAAGGAGAGTCAGGCACAAAACTCCTGGAAAGAGCATCTGCCTTCACATTCTTTGAACCTGGCAGGTATGAAACCACGAAATTGAAACGAGAAAAAAACAATGACCAACGAGCCTGTCTAGGATTCAAACGCCTGGCAGACTCAAGGTAAATGAGATTCTTGTGATCAGTCAAGACCACCACACGATGTTTAGCACCCTCAAGCCAATGACGCCACTCCTCAAATGCCCACTTCATGGCCAAAAGCTCCCGATTACCCACATCATAATTGCGCTCGGTGGGCGAGAATTTTCTAGAGAAGAATGCACATGGCTTCATCACTGAGCCATCAGAACTTCTCTGTGACAAAACCGCCCCCGCTCCAATCTCGGAAGCATCAACCTCAACCTGAAAAGGAAGTGAAACATCTGGTTGACACAACACAGGAGCAGAAGAAAACCGGCGCTTAAGTTCCTGAAAGGCCCCCACAGCCGCAGGAGACCAATTAGCAACATCAGCACCCTTTTTAGTTAAATCAGTCAAAGGTTTAACAATACTGGAAAAATTTGCAATGAACCGACGATAAAAATTAGCAAACCCCAAGAACTTCTGTAGGCTCTTAACAGATGTAGGTTGTGTCCAGTCACAAATTGCCTGAACCTTAACGGGATCCATCTCAATAGTAGAAGGAGAAAAAATGTACCCCAAAAAAGAAATCTTCTGGACTCCGAAGAGACACTTTGAGCCCTTCACAAACAGAGAATTGGCCCGCAGAACCTGAAACACCTTCCTGACCTGTAGAACATGAGACTCCCAGTCATCAGAAAACACCAAAATATCATCCAAATACACAATCATAAACTTATCCAGATATTCACGGAAAATATTGTGCATAAAGGACTGAAAGACTGACGGAGCATTGGAGAGTCCAAAAGGCATTACCAAATACTCAAAATGGCCCTCAGGCGTATTAAATGCGGTTTTCCACTCATCACCTTGTTTTATCCGCACCAGATTATACGCACCGCGAAGATCTATCTTAGTGAACCACCTAGCCCCCTTAATGCGAGCAAACAAGTCAGTCAATAATGGCAATGGATACTGATATTTGACTGTAATCTTATTCAGAAGGCGATAATCTATACAAGGCCTCAGGGAACCATCTTTTTTTGCCACGAAAAGAAACCCTGCTCCCAGAGGGGACGAAGATGGACGAATATGTCCCTTTTCCAAGGACTCCTTAATATAATTCCACATAGCAGTATGCTCTGGCAGTGACAGATTAAATAAACGACCCTTAGGGAACTTACTGCCAGGAATCAATTCTATAGCACAGTCACAATCTCTATGAGGAGGGAGCGAATTGAGCTTAGGCTCCTCAAAAACATCCCTATAGTCAGACAAAAACTCAGGGATCTCAGAAGGAGTAGATGAAGCGATAGAAATCGGAGGTGCATCATCATGAACCCCCTGACATCCCCAGCTTAACACAGACATTGTTTTCCAGTCCAGGACAGGATTATGAGTTTGTAACCATGGCAGACCCAGCACTAGTACATCATGTAAATTATACAGTACAAGGAAGCGAATCACCTCCTGATGAACGGGAGTCATGCACATGGTCACTTGTGTCCAATACTGCGGTTTATTCATAGCCAATGGTGTAGAGTCAATTCCCTTCAGAGGAATAGGGACTCCCAGAGGCTCCAGACTAAAACCGCAGCGTTTAGCAAATGACCAATCCATAAGACTCAGGGCAGCGCCCGAATCCACATAGGCATCAACGGAAATGGAAGACAGTGAAAAAATCAGAGTCACAGACAAAATGAACTTAGGCTGCAGAGTACCAATGGCAAAAGATTTATCAAGCTTTTTTGTGCGTTTAGAGCATGCTGATATAACATGAGCTGAATCACCACAATAAAAACACAATCCATTTTTCCGCCTATAATTTTGCCGTTCACTTCTGGACTGAATTCTATCACATTGCATAGTCTCAGGTGCCTGTTCAGAAGACACCGCCAACTGGTGCACGGGTTTGCGCTCCCGCAAACGCCGATCAATCTGAATGGCCATAGCCATAGACTCATTCAGACCTGTAGGCGTAGGGAACCCCACCATAATATCCTTAATGGCCTCAGAAAGACCATTTCTGAAGTTTGCAGCCAGGGCGCACTCATTCCACTGAGTAAGCACCGACCATTTCCGAAATTTTTGACAATATATTTCCGCTTCATCATGCCCCTGAGAGAGGGCTAATAAAGCCTTTTCAGCCTGAATCTCCAGGTTGGGTTCCTCATAGAGCAATCCCAATGCCAGAAAAAACGCATCCACACTGAGCAATGCAGGATCCCCTGGTGCCAATGCAAATGCCCAATTCTGAGGGTCGCCCCGCAGGAAAGATATTACAATCCTGACCTGTTGAGCAGGGTCTCCAGAGGAGCGAGATTTTAAAGAAAGAAACAATTTACAATTGTTCCTGAAATTCAGGAAGGTAGATCTATCTCCAGAGAAGAACTCTGGAATAGGAATTCTAGGTTCAGACATGGGATTGTGAACAACAAAATCCTGTATGTTTTGAACTTTTGCCGCGAGATTACTCAGGCTGGAAGCCAAACTCTGGACATCCATGTTAAACAGCTAAGATCAGAGCCATTCAAGGGTTAAGAGGAGGTAAGAAGCAGCTAGACAGCAATTAAGGGCTAGGCAGCAAAACTCTGAAGGGAAAAAAAAAAAAATTTCCCTTAAACACTTCTTTTTCTCCTGCTTCAGCCCAAACAATTAACACTTTGTGGGCTGGCTATACTGTCATGAATCCCCAATGGCTAGGGATAGCACAGGACAAGCAAAGTACAAATAAATAACGGACGAGCTCTAGGGTGATGGAAACTGGGCTGACCGCTGCCCTACGCCTGACAAACGCAACTAGAGATAGCCAGGGAGCGTGCCTACGTTGGTTCTAGACGCCACGCACCAGCCTAAGAGCTAACTAGTACTGCAGAGAAAATAAAGACCTCACTTGCCTCCAGAGGAATGAACCCCAAAAGATATAGTTGCCCCCTCACATGTATTGACGGTGAAATGAGAGGAAGGCACACACATAGAGATGATATATATAGATTTAGCAAATTGAGGCCCGCTGTAAACTAGAAAGCAGAACGATACAAAAGGGGACTGAGCGGTCAGCAAAAAACCCTAATCAAAAAAACCATCCTGAGATTACAAGAACCCATGTGCCAACTCATGGCACATGGGGAGAACCTCAGTCCACTAGAGCTACCAGCTAGCATAGAGACATAATAAGCAAGCTGGACAAAAAACCAAACAACTGAAAAATCAGCACTTAGCTTATCCTGAAAGATCTGGGAGCAGGTAGGCAGGAACCAAACAGAGCACATCTGAATACATTGATAGCCGGCAAGGGAATGACAGAAAGGCCAGGTAAAATAGGAAACACCCAGCCTCTGATGGACAGATGGAAACCAAAGGCCGCAACCCACCAAAGTCACCCAGTACCAGCAGTAACCACCAGAGGGAGCCCACAAACAGAATCCACAACAGGTGTCTATCTACCTTGGGCGCTGGTCCAGGACTTCTGCTCTGGACATGCACACTTGGTCTGACGCCTGGCCTTCACTCTGGACTTTCCTGCCGCAGTGCGCATGCGCCGCTAGCGCCATCGCGATTGGTCGGTGCCGGACATGTGGTAAGGGTCAGGGGAGGTTATTAGCAGGTCCTGCTCACCCTACTTCATATCTCCTTGTTTTAATGCCGCGAAACGCGCGTTGGGGTTATTCCACCGGCGGGACATCCTCCTTCTACCTCCCTCCTACATCGGTAAGCTTTTGTTTCATAGCTGCTGTTGCGGTATGGGGTATTTACTATTTCGGCATGGCGCACTTGCTGGCACTTATTCAATTTACCGGGCACAGCAGTGACCATCTGGGCTTACCGTGTTATCATTGCTTTGCACATGGAGCTGTTTTCTTTCCGTGCTCCCTATGTAGCTGTATTTGAGTACTTGGATGGTGGAGGAATGGTCTTTTTCTCCCCCTCTTTTGTTATTTTTCGTGTAACACGTGTATTTATTACTGATGTCCATTTTTAATATTCATACCAATAAAGATTTTTTTACATGTATCTTTATTATGTGCTCCCTGTTTTGCGCCTATGTAATCCTATGTAGTGTTTTTCCACAGTTTAGCTGGATACGGATGGAAAGCCACTAATAGGAAATATTTGAAAAAATGTGCAGCAGGCTGCACTAATTGCAAAAAAGGACAATGGATTGAACGGTATGAGGCAGTCACGCACCCTGAGCTGACTGCAACCAGCTGTGGCTGCCGACAGACTACAGAGCAATGTGCACTCACACAGAGACCATGCAGACAGCCGTAACCGGCGCTGCAAGGCCAAAAAAAGCTGCTCTATGTAATCCTATGTAGTGTTTTTACACAAATTAGCTGGATACGGATGGAAAGCCCCTAATAGGAAATATTTGAAAAAATGTGCAGCAGGCTGCACTAATTGCAAAAAAGGACAATGGATTGAATGGTATGAGGCAGTCACGCACCCTGAGCTGACTGCAACTGGCTGTGGCTGCTGACAGACTACAGAGCGATGTGCACTCACACAGAGACCGTGCAGACAGCCGTAAACGGCACTGCAAGGCCAAAAAAAGCTGCTCTATGTAATCCTATGTAGTGTTTTTCCACAATTTAGCTGGATACGGATGGAAAGCCCCTAATAGGAAATATTTGAAAAAATGTGCAGCAGGCTGCACTAATTGCAAAAAAGGACAATGGATAGAACAGTATGAGGCAGTGACGCACTCTGAGCTGACTACAACCGGCTGTGGCTGCAGACAGACTACAGAGCGATGTGCACTCACACACACAGAGACCTAGCAGACAGCTGTGAACAGCGCTGCAAGGCAAAAGCAAGGATCTCACATAGCGGTTGCTAAATTAGCCTTGGAAAAGCACAATGAAGCACATCGCTATCTGTAAACTGGCCCTCAGTCAGAACACAGTGTCCTGTCCCTAACTGAATTCACAGCAGAGTGAGCCCTAAATGGCGGCAGCGACTGTTATAGTGCATCATGACATCATTTCAGCAGCCAATCACAGCCATGCCAGTACTTCCATGCCCACCATGCAGAACAGGATGTGCCCACACTTCTAATCATTCCTCATTAGCTGAATTTGGGCACTTAGAATTGTGGGAACTTCCGATTCCGGTATCCGATACACTGAAAATATCGGAACTCGGTATCGGAATTCCGATACCGCAAATATTGGCCGATACCCGATACTTGCGGCATCGGAATGCTCATCACTAATGAAGAATGTAGCCTTCCCTAAAGTCAATGTGAAGTTAAATGCTAAGATCCACTCACTCTTATAGTAATGAACCAATATCAAGTTCTATACATGTCAGAGGCCTTAGAAAACAATATTGATACTTTTTGCTTTTCCTTCCTTCTTTTTTATTGGGCTATACACTTGCTTTTCAGTTTTAGATAATTATCATTGTTTTGCATACACTGGTAGAATGCTCATTAACATTACCTTCTTGGATATTTAAAAAGGGTCACGTTCCTTATGTTAATGAAATTAATCATTCACACGTCATTACTAGGGTTGAGCGACTTTCATTTTTTTAAGGTCGAGTCGGGTTTTGTGAAACCCGACTTTGTCCAGAGTCGAGTCGAGTGCAGTCGGCCGATTATCGCTAAAAGTCGGGGATCGACCGAAACACGAAACCCAATGCAAGTCAATGGGGAAGCATAGTCGGCAGTGAGTGGAGGCCAGGAAAACACCTACAGTGCCCATTTTAATGCCAAAAACATCCACTCTTGTTTCTGAAGCTTGTCAATCTTAATTAACTTTATAATAATAGTTGGGCATTGGAACTTGGGGGTCATTTTGCAAAAGTTGTGGAGGATAGGGCTGGTTCAAGCTTTTAGTGGGCCCAGGAAACGTGGACTACGTCACGGCGGTGGAGCAGTGGGAGGTAAGTATGTCAAGTTTGCAAGTGCTGTGATCCTAAGCAAGCAGGGAGGCCCCCTCGTTGGCATTGGCACTGGCACAGGGCCCCTCAAAGTACAGCGGTGTGTTTGCACGGCGGGGGTGCCTCCCACCAGCAGCGACACTTTTGCGTACTCTGAGGGGCCCTGTGCCAGTGACGTCGCCAACGAGTATGCCCCCCCACCTGATGAAGGAACCTGCACTTTCATCTGCACCTTCCTCTTTGTCCCTGTGTAAGGTGGTATAACATGCGGGAAGGGGAACCTTACTTTCAGCAGGGTCAGATTCTGGCTGTGTAGAGTGCAAGGGGAATGTAGTGGTCTAGTTCAATGTACCAGCAGACTCATCTAGCAGTGGCTGGGGAATGGGCAGGATGAGGAGGAAACAGATATAGGGCCAAAGAATAAAGTAGGCTAAATGCAGTTCAAAATTGGTAACAGGACTAAACAGGCGGCATTGCTTTGTTGAGTGGAGTAGCAAACCCAGGAGCAGCAGACACTGTTTTAAGTGCCCAAACACACTAATAGGCCAAATGCAGTTTAATATTTGCTACTGTAGGCCAAAAGCCAGAAGGTAGAAGCTCAGCTTTATTCAGTTGAGGACAACACCAGGCAGGGGCAGACACCGTTAGTAGGCCGGAACCACCAATCTTTTCAAAAACAGCACTTAATGAGAGCCAGAAGGTAGAAGCTCAGCTTTATTCTGTTGAGGACAAACACCAGGGAGCAGCAAACAGAGGTATTAGGCCCCATCCAGCAATTAAAAAAAAATAAAAATAAAAATTAATCAGAGCCAGAAGGTAGAAGCTCAGCTTTATTCAGTTGAGGACAACACCAGGCAGGGGCAGACACCGTTAGTACGCCCATAACCACCTATTTTTAAAAACACAGCACTTAAAGAGAGCCAGAAGGTGGAAGCTCAGCTTTGTTCAGTTGAGGACAACACCAGGGAGGGGCAGAAACCGTTAGTAGGCCGGAACCACCAATCTTTTAAAAAACAGCACTTAATGAGAGCCAGAAGGTAGAAGCTCAGCTTTATTCAGTTGAGGACAACACCAGGCAGGGGCAGACACCGTTAGTAGGCCGGAACCACCAATCTTTTAAAAAACAGCACTTAATGAGAGCCAGAAGGTAGAAGCTCAGCTTTATTCAGTTGAGGACAACACCAGGCAGGGGCAGACACCGTTAGTAGGCCAGAACCACCAATCTTTTCAAAAACAGCACTTAATGAGAGCCAGAAGGTAGAAGCTCAGCTTTAGTCAGTTGAGGACAAACACCAGGGAGCAGCAAACAGAGGTATTAGGCCCCATCCAGCAATTAAAAAAAAAAAAAAAAAAAAATTAATCAGAGCCAAAAGGTAGAAGCTCAGCTTTATTCAGTTGAGGACAACACCAGGCAGGGGCAGACACCGTTAGTAGGCCCATAACCACCTATTTTTAAAAACACAGCACTTAAAGAGAGCTAGAAGGTGGAAGCTCAGCTTTGTTCAGTTGAGGACAACACCAGGGAGGGGCAGACATCGTTAGTAGGCCGGAACCACCAATCTTTTAAAAAACAGCACTTAATGAGAGCCAGAAGGTGGAAGCTCAGATTTATTCATTTGAGGACAACTTGAATTAGGGACTGCAGACAGACTTACCAGGCTGTCCCCTGTGTGGACCATGCATCCAATACATTAACCCATTGCGCCACAAAGGACACGTAACCTTCCGTGGCCATGCCTACCGCTCCATGTGTCTGTTGTCAGGTGTACCTTTGGACTCACAGATTGACAGAATGAAAGGACAATGTGGTTTTTAACATGCTGGTGGAGGGGTGGGATGGCTTTTCTCGCAAAAGAATTGTCAACTGGGTAGCTCATAGCGTGGTACAGCGTAGTCCATCATGGCTTTATTAATATAAAAAAAAATAAAAAAAATAGGCTCTATGCACTGTAAAATAGGTTCCAGGGGTGCACGGGCAGCAGTGGTCAGGTCAGTGGAGGCCTAGTGGAAGGAGGGACCGCAGACAGGCTTCCAAGTCCTAACATAATAAAATGGGCTGGCTGTAGGCACTTTATAATTGGTTCCAGGGGTACACGGGCAGCAGTGGTCTGGTCATTGGAGGCCTAGTGGAAGGAGGGACCGCAGACAGGCTTCAAAGGCCTAACATAATAAAATGGGCTGGCTGTAGGCACTTTATAATTGGTTCCAGGGGTACACGGGCAGCAGTGGTCAGGTCAGTGGAGGCCTAGTGGAAGGAGGGACCGCAGACAAGCTTCCAAGGCCTAACATAATAAAATGGGCTGGCTGTAGGCACTTTATAATTGGTTCCAGGGGTACACGGGCAGCAGTGGTCAGGTCAGTGGAGGCATAGTGGAAGGAGGGACCGCAGACAGGCTTCCAAGGCCTAACATAATAAAATGGGCTGGCTGCAGGCACTTTATAATTGGTTCCAGGGGTACACAGGCAGCAGTGGTCTGGTCAACGGAGGCCGATTGTAATGAGTGTCTGCCAGTTAGTAGTCCAAAACAACAAATAAATGTGAATGTCTCGCATTAAAACAAAACAAAAACACTAAAGGGTGCAATTATTAGGTTCAGGGGTGGGATCCTCTGCGTTGTTTCAGACCTACTAATTTAGCGCGAAGTATTTACTGTGGTAAATAGAGGGCACTGCCCCTGACTATGTTAAGTACCATCATACATGTCAACACAATGGTATTGTCAGTGGCAGGTATGGAAGGATGTCAGCGCATAGACTAAACATTGGTGGAAGTGTGAGAGATAACTGTGGAAGTGGTAGAGCAATGTTTGACCTGGGGGTGGGTGAACTCTCTTGTGGCCGGCGGTACAGGCCCAGGGCCCCTCATGTTACAACAGTGTGTCTGACGTTGGGTGCGCACCACCACCACCAGAGACACTTTATTGTACTATGAGGGACCCAGTAGCAATGCCGTCGACCAAAAGCGAGCACACCCACCTCTTCAGACAAACAGCAGTCTCACGGGTGCTTGCGCCAAGTCGCGATACCACAGCCCCGTGTGGGGAGTTTGGCCATTTAGGGAGGTGTAAACATGTCGTATGCTGGACAATCAGCTGCAGCAAATTAGACATTAGAAAAGTAATTCACAGTAGTCCACAGGCAAGAGCTTTTCATAGGAAAGCTAGGTGTCGGCCGGGCAAGGTGGGGCAAAAGATTTCGAAATCCAATTGTGGTTCATTTTAATGAATGTTAGATCATCAACATTTTGGGTAGCCAGACGAGTCCTTTTTTCGGTTAATATTGAACCTGCAGCACTGAATACTCTTTCTGATAGGACACTAGCTGCCGGGCAAGCAAGCTCCTGCAATGCATATTCTGCCAATTCTGGCCAGGTGTCTAATTTTGATGCCCAGTAATCAAATGGGAATGACGGTTGAGGGAGAACATCGATAAGGGATGAAAAATAGTTAGTAACCATACTGGACAAATGTTGTCTCCTGTCACTTTCAATTGATGCAGCAGTACCTGTCCTGTCTGCGGTCATAGCAAAATCAGTCCACAACCTGGTCAGAAAACCCCTCTGTCCAACGCCACTTCTGATGTGTGCACCCCTAACACTCCTAGTCTGCTGGCCCCTGGAGCTCGTGTGAGAACGATCACGTGCGCTGTGTGCTGGGAATGCCTGAAGCAAACGGTCAACAAGAGTTGATTGTTTGGTTGCTAATATTAGTTCCAAGTTCTCATGTGGCATAATATTTAGCAATTTGCCTTTATAGCGTGGATCAAGGAGGCAGGCCAACCAGTAATCGTCATCGTTCATCATTTTCGTAATGCGTGTGTCCCTTTTTAGGATACATAAGGCATAATCCGCCATGTGGGCCAAAGTTCCAGTTGACAAATCTCCGGTCGTGATTGGTTGAGGGGCAGTTTCAGGCAAATCTACGTCCCTTGTGTCCCTCAAAAAAACAGAACCCGGCCTTGCCACGCAACCAATTTCCAGTGCCCCCGGGAAAGCTTCCTCATTAAAAATAAACTCATCCCCATCATCCTCCTCGTCCTCCACCTCCTCTTCGCCCGCTACCTCGTCCTGTACACTGCCCTGACCAGACAATGGCTGACTGTCATCAAGTCATCCTCTTCCTCTGGTGCAGACGCCTGATCCTTTATGTGCGTCAAACTTTGCATCAGCAGACACATTAGGGGGATGCTCATGCTTATTATGGCGTTGTCTGCACTAACCAGCCGTGTGCATTCCTCAAAACACTGAAGGACTTGACGCATGTCTTGTATCTTCGACCACTGCACACCAGACAACTCCATGTCTGCCATCCTACTGCCTGCCCGTGTATGTGTATCCTCCCACAAAAACATAACAGCCCGCCTCTGTTGACACAGTCTCTGAAGCATGCGCAGTGTTGAGTTCCACCTTGTTGCAACGTCTATGATTAGGCGATGCTGGGGAAGGTTCAAAGACCGCTGATAGGTCTGCATACGGCTGGAGTGTACAGGCGAACGTCGGATATGTGAGCAAAGTCCACGCACTTTGAGGAGCAGGTCGGAGAACCCAGGATAAGTTTTCAATAAGCACTGCACCACCAGGTTTAAGGTGTGAGCCAGGCAAGGAATGTGTTTCAGTTGGGAAAGGGAGATGGCAGCCATGAAATTCCTTCCATGATCACTCACTACCTTGCCTGCCTCAAGATCTACTGTGCCCAGCCACGACTGCGTTTCTTGTTGCAAGAACTCGGACAGAACTTCCGCGGTGTGTCTGTTGTCGCCCAAACACTTCATAGCCAATACAGCCTGCTGACGCTTGCCAGTAGCTGGCCCATAATGGGACAACTGGTGTGCAACAGTGTCATCTGCCGATGGAGTGGTTGGCCGACTGCGGTCTGTGGAAGAGCTGTCGCTTCTGCAGGAGGACAAGGAGGAGGAGGAGGGGGTGCGAACGCCTACAGCCAACTGTTTCCTAGACCGTGGGCTAGGCACAACTGTCCCGAAATTGATGTCCCCTGTGGACCCTGCATCCACCACATTCACCCAGTGTGCCGTGATGGACACATAACATCCCTGGCCATGCCTACTGGTCCATGCATCTGTAGTCAGGTGCACCTTTGTACTCACAGATTGCCTGAGTGCATGGACGATGCGCTGTTTAACATGCTGGTGCAGGGCTGGGATGGCTTTTCTGGAAAAATAGTGTCGACTGGGTAGCTCGTATCGTGGTTCAGCGTACTCCATCAGGGCTTTGAAAGCTTCGCTTTCAACTAAACGATAGGGCATCATCTCTAACGAGATTAGTCTAGCTATGTGGGCGTTAAAACCCTGTGTACACGGATGCGAGGATAAGTACTTCCTTTTTCTAACCAGAGTCTCATGTAGGGTGAGCTGGACTGGAGAGCTGGAGATCGTGGAACTTTCGGGTGTGCCGGTGGACATGGCAGACTGAGAGACGGTTGGAGACGGTATTGTTTCCGCCGGTGCCCTAGATGCAATATTTCCTCCTACAAAACTGGTGATTCCCTGACCCTGACTGCTTTTGGCTGGCAAAGAAACCTGCACAGATACTGCCGGTGGTGCGGAAAATGGTGGCCTTACAGTGACGGAAGGGATGTTGCGTTGCTGACTAGCTTCATTGGCCGAGGGTGCTACAACCTTAAGGGACGTTTGGTAGTTAGTCCAGGCTTGAAAATGCATGGTGGTTAAGTGTCTATGCATGCAACTAGTATTGAGACTTTTCAGATTCTGACCTCTGCTTAAGCTAGTTGAACATTTTTGACAGATGACTTTGCGCTGATCAATTGGATGTTGTTTAAAAAAATGCCAGACTGTACTCTTCCTAGCATCGGATCCCTTTTCAGGGATTGCAGACTGAGCTTTAACCGGATGGCCACGCTGTCCTCCAACAGGTTTTGGCTTTGACACGCGTTTTGGCCCAGATACGGGACCGGCAGATGGAACCTGTTGCGATGTTGATGCCTGCTGCGGCCCCTCCTCCACCTCCGCTTCTGAACTACTGCCGCCTGCACCCTGTTCCCCCAATGGCTGCCAATCGGGGTCAACAACTGGGTCATCTATTACCTCCTCTTCGAGCTCGTGTGCAACTTCGTCTGTGTCACCGTGTCGGTCGGTGGTATAGCGTTCGTGGCGGGGCAACATAGTCTCATCAGGGTCTGATTGTGGATCAGTACCCTGAGAGGGCAATGTTGTGGTCTGAGTCAAAGGAACAGCATAGTACTCTGGCTGTGGCTGTGCATCATTGCACTCCATGTCAGAATCTACTTGTAATGGGCATGGCCTGTTAAGTGTTTCACTTTCTAAGCCAGGGACGGTATGTGTAAAGAGCTCCATGGAGTAACCCGTTGTGTCGCCTGCTGCATCCTTCTCTCTTGTTGTTGTTTTTGCTGAAGAGGACAAGGAAGCGACTTGTCCCTGACCGTGAACATCCACAAGCGACGCGCTGTTTTTACATTTACCAGTTACAGAAGAGGAGGCAAAAGAGCTAGAGGCTGAGTCTGCAAGGTAAGCCAAAACTTGCTGTTGCTGCTCCGGCTTTAAATGCGGTTTTCCTACTCCCAGAAAAGAGAGCGTTCGAGGCCTTGTGTAGCCAAACAACGAACCTGGCTCCACAGCTCCAGACTTAGGTGGAATATTTTTATCCCCACGACCACCTGATGCTCCACTACCACTACCATCATTACCAGCTGACAATGAACGCCCACGGCCACGAACTCTTGCACAAGACTTCCTCATTGTTTTAAAAACTTAACCAAAGTAACTTTATTTGTTGCTGTCAAACAACTTACACGGTGAGCTATAACTTCAGTATGATTTCAATATCCCTTTACAGGTTGGTGAGACCACAAGGAAAATCAGGCCCAATGTTACACACTCTGTTTTCTGTGGCACCAAATCACAGAGATGCCACACACGCAGGACTGTCACTCAAGCACAAATGTCAATATTAATCTCCCACCTATTTTATTATTTATTTTTTTTCAGGGAGACTTTAGAAACCAAATAAGATAAAATGATTTTTTCAGGGACAATTTAGAAACCAAATAATAAAAAAAAAGGCTTTCTATGGCCCACTGAGTGAGAGATGGCACACACAGGAGTCAGGAGTGGCACACAAGCCCTGAGGCCAATATTTTTCTCCCACTGATTGATGTAGTGATTTTTTTTTCAGGTAGATTTTAGAACCCAAATCAAGCAAAAAAATTAATAGGCTTTCTATGGCCCACAATTTGAGAGAGAGAGATGGCACACCCAGGAGTCAAGACTGGCACACAAGCAGAAAGGGCAATATTAATCTCCCACTGTTTTAATTTTTTTTTTTTTTTCAGGGAGACTTTAGAAACCAAATAAGATAAAATGATTTTTTTCAGGGACAATTTAGAAACCAAATAATAAAAAAAAAAAGGCTTTCTATGGCCCACTGAGTGAGAGATGGCACACACAGGAGTCAGGAGTGGCACACAAGCCCTGAGGCCAATATATTTCTCCCACTGATTGATGTAGTGATTTTTTTTCAGGTAGATTTTAGAACCCAAATCAAGCAAAAAAATTAATAGGCTTTTTATGGCCCACAATTTGAGAGAGAGAGATGGCACACCCAGGAGTCAAGACTGGCACACAAGCAGAAAGGGCAATATTAATTTCCCACTGTTTTATTTTATTTATTTTTTTCAGGGAGACTTTAGAAACCAAATAAGATAAAATGATTTTTTTCAGGGACAATTTAGAAACCAAATAATAAAAAAAGGCTTTCTATGGCCCACTGAGTGAGAGATGGCACACACAGGAGTCAGGAGTGGCACACAACCCCTGAGGCCAATATTTTTCTCCCACTGATTGATGTAGTAATTTTTTTTCAGGTAGATTTTAGAACCCAAATCAAGCAAAAAAATTAATAGGCTTTCTATGGCCCACTGAGTGAGAGATGGCACACACAGGAGTCAGGAGTGGCACACAAGCCCTGAGGCCAATATTTTTCTCCCACTGATTGATGTAGTGATTTTTTTTCAGGTAGATTTTAGAACCCAAATCAAGCAAAAAAATTAATAGGCTTTCTATGGCCCACTGAGTGAGAGATGGCACACACAGGAGTCAGGAGTGGCACACAAGCCCTGAGGCCAATATTTTTCTCCCACTGATTGATGTAGTGATTTTTTTTCAGGTAGATTTTAGAACCCAAATCAAGCAAAAAAATTAATAGGCTTTCTATGGCCCACTGAGTGAGAGATGGCACACACAGGAGTCAAGAGTGGCATACAAGCCCTGAGGCCAAAATTTTTCTCCAACTGATTGATGTAGTGATTTTTTTTCAGGTAGATTTTAGAACCCAAATCAAGCAAAAAAATTAATAGGCTTTCTATGGCCCACTGAGTGAGAGATGGCACACACAGGGATGGCACTCTAGCAGAAATGCCAATCTTAATCTCCCACAAAAAAAAAAAACAGGGACTGTCCTACAATTACTATCTCCCTGCAGTAATCTCAGCCAGGTATGGCAGGCAGCAATAAGGAGTGGACTGATGCACAAATTAAATAAAAAGTGTGGACAAACAAAAAAGATAGCTGTGCAGAAAGGAAGGAACAAGAAGATTTGTGCTTTGAAAAAAGCAGTTGGTTTGCACAGTGGCGTACACACAGCAATGCAGCTATCAGGGAGCCTTCTAGGGCAGCCCAATGAGCTACAGTGCTGAGGAAAAAAAAAAATGTAGCTTCCACTGTCCCTGCACACCGAAGGTGGTGTTGGACAGTGGAAATCGCTACAGCACAAGCGGTTTGGTGGTTAATGGACCCTGCCTAACGCTATCCCTGCTTCGGACGAAGCGGCAGCAACCTCTCCTGTTGTGTATCCGCTTTTTGGGCTCCCCTGGTGGTTGCTGGTGGTACTGGTGACTTGTTTGCACTTTGCTGCTTCTGTTCACCTGCTTCCATCAGTGTTTGGGAGTTTCCTATTTAGCCTTGCACTCCAGTCATTTCCTTGCCGGTCATCATTGTAACCAGAGCCTTCGGTTGCATGTTCCTGCTACTAGTCTGCTGATCAGCTAAGTGGACTTTGTCCTTTTGTTTTGTACCTTTTGTCCAGTTTGCAGTTTTTGTATTTCTCTGTAGCTGGAAGCTCTTGCGGGCTGAAATTGCCACTCCTGTGTCATGAGTTGACACAGGAGTCGTAAAGTAATTTCAGGATGGTTTTTGAAAGGGTTTTCAGTTGACCGTGAAGTCCTCTTTTGTATCCTTCTGCTATCCAGTAAGTGGACCTCTCTTTGCTAAATCTACTTTCATACTGTGTATGTCTTTTCCTCTTAATTCACCGTTATTACATGTGGGGGGCTGCTATCATCTTTTGGGGTATTTCCCTAGAGGTAAGCCAGGTCTGTTTCTTCCTCTACCAGGCGTAGTTAGTCCTCCGGCTGGCGCGTGGCATATAGGAAGCCGTAGGTATGCTCCATGGCTACTGTTAGTTGTGTGGTAGATTTAGCTCACGGTCAACTCGAGTTTCCATCACCCGAGAGCTCGTTCGTTACTTATATGTTTCTTACGTTCCCTTGCCATTGGGAACCATGACAGTATGACCGGCCGTGTTAAACTTATTGGCAGAAGAAAGGAGAGAAAAAAGAAGTCTGTAAATTTTTTTTTTCCCTTTTTCCTCTATGCTTACTCCATAGTTGGATCAGTTGTATTTCAGCTTTAATTACAGCCTTTGCCTTTCTCTCCTTATAATCCTTGAATGGCTCTGAGCTCACCTGTTTAAAGATGGATCCTCAGAGTTTGGCTGCAGGTTTAAATAATCTTGCTACGAAGGTTCAAAATTTACAAGATTTTGTTATACATGCTCCTATTTCTGAACCTAAAATCCCTACACCAGAGGTGTTTTTCGGAGATAGATCTCGGTTTTTGAATTTCAAATATAATTGTAAATTATTCCTTTCTCTCAGACCTCACTCCTCAGGAGATCCTGTCCAGCAGGTTAAGATTGTAATCTCTTTGCTGCGAGGTGACCCTCAAAATTGGGCATTTTCATTGGCACCAGGGGATCCTGCGTTGCTCAATGTGGATGCGTTTTTCCTGGCTTTAGGGTTGCTTTATGAGGAACCTAATTTGGAGATTCAAGCTGAAAAAGCTTTGATAGCCCTATCTCAAGGGCAAGATGAAGCGGAGATATACTGCCAAAAATTTCGTAGGTGGTCTGTGCTTACTCAGTGGAATGAGTGCGCCTTAGCGGCAAATTTCAGAGAGGGCCTTTCTGATGCCGTTAAAGATGTTATGGTCAGGTTCCCTGCGCCTACAGGTCTGAATGAGTCCATGACAATGGCAATTCAGATTGATCGGCGTTTGCGGGAGCGCAAACCCGTGCAGCATTTGGCGGTATCTTCTGAAGAGACGCCAGAGAAAATGCAATGTGACAGAGTTATGTCCAGAAGCGAGCGGCAGAATTATAGGCGTAAAAATGGGTTATGCTTCTATTGTGGTGATTCTGCTCATGTTATATCGGCATGCTCTAAGCGTACTAGGAAGGTTGACAAGTCCATTTCAATTGGCACTTTACAGTCCAAATTTATTTTGTCTGTAACCTTGATTTGTTCATTATCAGTTATTACCGTGGATGCCTATGTGGACTCTGGCGCCGCTCTGAGTCTTATGGACTGGTCCTTTGCAAGGCGCTGTGGGTTTGATTTAGAGCCTCTGGAAGTCCCTATACCTCTGAAGGGTATTGATTCTACACCTTTGGCTTGTAATAAACCACAGTTCTGGACGCAAGTGACTATGCGTATGACTCCAGACCATCAGGAGGTGATTCGCTTCCTTGTGTTGTACAATTTACATGATGTTTTGGTGCTTGGATTACCATGGTTACAGTCTCATAACCCAGTCCTTGACTGGAAGGCTATGTCTGTGTTAAGCTGGGGATGTCGGGGGGCTCATGGGGACACTCCTATGGTGTCCATTTCGTCATCTATTCCATCTGAGATTCCGGCATTTTTGTCTGATTATCGTGATATTTTTGAAGAGCCTAAGATTGGTTCACTCCCTCCTCACAGGGATTGTGATTGCGCCATAGATCTGATTCCTGGCAGTAAATTTCCAAAGGGTCGTTTGTTTAACCTATCTGTACCTGAACATGCTGCTATGCGAGAGTATATTAAGGAGTCCCTGGAAAAGGGACATATTCGTCCTTCTTCATCACCTTTAGGAGCCGGTTTTTTCTTTGTCTCTAAAAAGGATGGCTCTCTGAGGCCTTGTATTGATTATCGTCTCCTGAATAAAATTACAGTCAAATATCAGTATCCGTTGCCTTTGCTGACTGATTTGTTTGCTCGCATAAGGGGGGCTAAGTGGTTCTCTAAGATTGATCTTCGTGGGGCGTATAACTTGGTGCGAATTAAGCAGGGGGATGAGTGGAAGACCGCATTTAATACGCCTGAGGGCCATTTTGAGTATTTGGTAATGCCTTTCGGCCTTTCTAATGCACCTTCTGTCTTTCAGTCCTTAATGCATGATATTTTCCGTGAATATTTGGATAAATTTATGATTGTGTACTTGGATGATATTTTGATTTTTTCTGATGACTGGGAGTCTCATGTTCAGCAGGTCAGGAGGGTTTTTCAGGTTTTGCGGGAGAATTCTTTGTGTGTAAAGGGTTCAAAGTGTGTTTTGGGGGTTCAAAAAATTTCATTTTTGGGGTATATTTTTTCCCCTTCTTCTATTGAGATGGACCCTGTCAAGGTTCGGGCTATTTACGACTGGACGCAGCCTACTTCTCTGAAGAGTCTCCAGAAATTCTTGGGCTTTGCTAATTTTTATCGTCGATTTATAGCTGGTTTTTCTGGCGTTGCTAAACCTCTGACGGATTTGACTAAAAAGGGTGCTGATGTTGCCAATTGGTCCCCTGCTGCCGTGGAGGCCTTTCGGGAGCTTAAGCGCCGCTTTTTGTCTGCCCCTGCCTGATGTTTCTCTTCCCTTTCAGGTTGAGGTCGATGCTTCCGAGATCGGAGCGGGGGCGGTTTTGTCGCAGAAAAGTTCCGACTGCTCAGTGATGAGACCTTGTGCGTTCTTTTCGCGAAAATTTTCGGCCGCCGAGCGAAACTATGATGTTGGTAATCGGGAGCTTTTGGCCATGAAGTGGGCATTTGAGGAGTGGCGTCATTGGCTTGAAGGTGCCAGACATCAGGTGGTAGTTTTGACTGATCACAAGAATTTAATTTATTTGGAGTCTGCCAGGCGCCTGAATCCTAGACAGGCACATTTGTCGTTGTTCTTTTCCCGGTTTAATTTTGTGGTCTCGTACTTACCGGGTTCTAGGAATGTGAAAGCAGATGCTCTTTCTAGGAGTTTTGAGCCTGACTCTCCTGGGAATTCTGAACCTGCTGGTGTCCTTAAGGATGGAGTGGTTTTGTCTGCTGTCTCTCCAGATTTGCGACGTGCTTTGCAAGAATTTCAGGCGGATAGACCTGATCATTGTCCATCTGGTAGACTGTTTGTTCCTGACGAGTGGACCACTAGAGTCATCTCGGAAGTTCATTCTTCTACTCTGGCAGGTCATCCGGGAATTTTTGGCACCAGAGATTTGGTGGCTAGATCCTTCTGGTGGCCTTCCCTGTCTCGAGATGTGCGTGTTTTTGTGCAGTCTTGCGATGTGTGTGCTCGGGCCAAGCCTTGTTGTTCTAGGGCTAGTGGGTTGTTGTTGCCCTTGCCTATTCCAAAGAGGCCTTGGACGCACATCTCTATGGACTTTATCTCGGATCTCCCTGTTTCTCAGAAGATGTCTGTCATCTGGGTGGTGTGTGACCGTTTTTCTAAAATGGTTCATTTGGTGCCATTGCCTAAGTTGCCTTCCTCATCTGAGTTGGTCCCTCTGTTTTTTCAAAATGTGGTTCGCTTGCATGGTATTCTGGAAAACATCGTTTCTGACAGGGGTACCCAGTTCGTGTCTAGATTTTGGCGGGCAGTCTGTGCCAGGTTGGGCATTGATTTGTCCTTTTCGTCTGCATTCCATCCTCAGACCAATGGCCAGACGGAGCGAACTAATCAAACTTTGGAGACTTATTTGAGGTGTTTTGTGTCTGCGGATCAGGATGATTGGGTTGCCTTTCTGCCGTTGGCGGAGTTTGCTCTTAATAATCGGGCTAGTTCTGCCACTTTGGTTTCTCCTTTCTTTTGCAATTCAGGGTTTCATCCGCGTTTTTCATCTGGTCAGGTTGAATCTTCGGATTGTCCTGGAGTGGATGCGGTGGTGGATCGGTTGCATCGGATTTGGGGACAAGTGGTGGATAATTTGGAATTGTCCCAGGAGAGGACTCAGCAGTTTGCTAACCGTCGTCGTCGTGTTGGTCCCCACCTTCGCGTTGGGGACTTGGTGTGGTTGTCTTCCCGTTTTGTCCCTATGAGGGTTTCTTCTCCCAAATTTAAGCCTCGGTTCATCGGTCCTTATAGGATTTTGGAGATTCTTAACCCTGTTTCCTTTCGTTTGGACCTCCCGGCATCTTTCGCTATCCATAATGTGTTCCATCGGTCGTTGTTGCGGAGATATGAGGTACCGGTGGTTCCTTCTACTAAACCTCCTGCTCCTGTGCTGGTGGAGGGTGAATTGGAGTACGTCGTGGAGAAGATCTTGGACTCCCGTATTTCCAGACGGAGACTTCAATATCTGGTTAAATGGAAAGGCTATGGTCAGGAAGATAATTCTTGGGTAACTGCCTCTGATGTTCATGCCTCGGATTTGGTTCGTGCCTTTCATAGGGCTCATTCAGATCGCCCTGGCGGTTCTTGTGAGGGTTCGGTGCCCCCTCCTTAAGGGGAGGGTACTGTTGTGTATCCGCTTTTTGGGCTCCCCTGGTGGTTGCTGGTGGTACTGGTGACTTGTTTGCACTTTGCTGCTTCTGTTCACCTGCTTCCATCAGTGTTTGGGAGTTTCCTATTTAGCCTTGCTCTCCAGTCATTTCCTTGCCGGTCATCATTGTAACCAGAGCCTTCGGTTGCATGTTCCTGCTACTAGTCTGCTGATCAGCTAAGTGGACTTTGTCCTTTTGTTTTGTACCTTTTGTCCAGTTTGCAGTTTTTGTAATTCTCTGTAGCTGGAAGCTCTTGCGGGCTGAAATTGCCACTCCTGTGTCATGAGTTGACACAGGAGTCGTAAAGTAATTTCAGGATGGTTTTTGAAAGGGTTTTCAGTTGACCGTGAAGTCCTCTTTTGTATCCTTCTGCTATCTAGTAAGTGGACCTCTCTTTGCTAAATCTACTTTCATACTGTGTATGTCTTTTCCTCTTAATTCACCGTTATTACATGTGGGGGTGCTGCTATCATCTTTTGGGGTATTTCCCTAGAGGTAAGCCAGGTCTGTTTCTTCCTCTGCCAGGCGTAGTTAGTCCTCCGGCTGGCGCGTGGCATATAGGAAGCCGTAGGTATGCTCCCTGGCTACTGTTAGTTGTGTGGTAGATTTAGCTCACGGTCAACTCGAGTTTCCATCACCCGAGAGCTCGTTCGTTACTTATATGTTTCTTACGTTCCCTTGCCATTGGGAACCATGACACTCTCCCTAAGCTCAGATCAGCAGCAGTGAGATGGCGGTCGGCGGGAACGCCCCTTTATAGCCCCTGTGACGCCACAGACAGCAAGCCAATCACTGCAATGCCCTTCTCTAAGATGGTGGGGACCAGGACCTATGTCATCACACTGCCCACACTCTGCGTTCACCTTCATTGGCTGAGAAATGGCGCTTTTCGCGTCATTGAAACGCGACTTTGGCGCGAAAGTCAAACGCGACTTTGGCGCGAAAGTCGCGTACCGCATGGCCGACCCCGCAAAGGGGTCGGATCGGGTTTCATGAAACCCGACTTTGCCAAAAGTCGGCGACTTTTGAAAATGAACGACCCGTTTCGCTCAACCCTAGTCATTACATTACAACAGTAAATTAAGCAACAGGAAAAAGGGGAGGGAGAGTCAGCTCACCACTGATTGCACCGATGTCCTGCTGGACATCACGGCATAATGCGGTGTAACGCAGTCCGTTAATGCTGCCATTAACACTGTAAGTGTGACCAACTGTTTACTATGGATGCTGCCTATGCAGCATCAATGATCAAAACATTTAATGGTAAAAATAATAATTAAAAAATCATTATATTCTCACCTTCCGGCATCCGCGGCAGCCTTTCCCGCTCCTCGCGACGCTCCGGTCCCAAGAATGCATTGCGGCTATGACCCCAGATGACATAGCGGTCTCACGAGACCACTACATCATCAAGAGTTATGGCCGCAAGGTATTACTGGGAATGGAGCGTCGCGAGGAGCATCGATAAAGGCCTAGGCTGGATCCGGGGGCCGCCGGAAGGTGAGTATATAACTATTTTTTATTTTAATTCTTTTTTAACAGGGATATAGTGCCCACATTGCTATATATTACGTGGGCTGGGTTATATACTATGTGGGCTGTGTTATGTACTGCGTGGGCTGTGTTATATACTGCGTGGGCTGTGTTATATACTATGTCGCTGTGCTATATACTGCATGGGCTGTGTTATATACTATGTCGCTGTGCTATATACTACATGGCTGTGCAATATACTATGTGGCTGTGTTATACACTATGTGGGCTGTGTTATATACTGCGTGGACTGTGCTGTATACTACGTGGGCTGTGCTGTATACTATGTGGGCTGTGTTATGCACTGTGTGGGCTGTGTTATCTACTGCGTGGGTTGTGCTATATACTATGTGGGCTGTGCTATATACTACATGGGCTGTGTTATATACTGCATGGGCTGTGCTATATACTATGTGGCTGTGTTATATACTGCATGGGCTGTGCTATATACTATGTGGCTGTGTTATATACTACGTGGCTGTGTGATATACTATGTGGCTGTGCTATATACTATGTGGCTGTTCTGTATACTACGAGGCTGTGCTATATAGTACGTGGAATGTGCTATATGCTACACGGGCTGTGAGACTCTTTCACCCGGGGCCCTCAAAAACCTGGAGCTTGCCCTGGTTTCACTGATTGATTGCGCCTGGCCGGCCGTGAAGAATCAGCGACAGAAGCAGTCTGGCTGTGATTGGCGCAGGATTGAACCACGGTTCGCTAATTGGTCGCGCCCGGCCGGCCGAATCCTATGTATTCATTGCATTATTCTGAAATCTTCATAAATAAACTACATACATATTCTAGAATATCCGATGCGTTAGAATCGGGCCACCATCTAGTGTATTATAAAGTACTGTGATTGACATATTATCCTCGCAGCAAAAGGTGTTTGTAACAACACTCAGCTCAACAATCCACCAATCACACTGACTGCCATGAGTTGAAAGCTGCTTGAGGTGTTTATAATGACACAAGGCTCAGTGGTTCTCCCATTCACCCCACACTGACTACCAAGAGATAAAAGCTGGAAGTGTTTGTAATGATACTCAGGATGCTGTACTCTGCACAGTATAGATCAGACCTAAGAGCAGCATTGTACACTCCCTGACAGAAGTTATGTTGCTTATCCATGTTATGTAAAAAAAAGCTTATAACCTGACGTTAAATTCATCCATAGGGTGTATAAATTATTCTTTTGAAAGCTGAAACCCTCCGAAATGTGGTTTAGGTTAAGAAAATAATCTGGCATCAATGCAGAAATATTGATCAGTTAATGGACAGAGAATGGTCAGATTTCGGCAAGACAAAGTTTTGTCGCCCACAGAAAGTAATGTGATATTCAAACAAATAATTAACTTGAAATACAAATATATGTTGCATAACATTGGTGAATGAAGTTGTGGTGCTATTAGAGTAAAATTTTATATTTTGTGTGACTTCCATGAGCTTGAATGACTGCATCCATGCGGTTCAACAATGATTCATACAATTTATTAATGAAGTCATCAGGAATAGCAAAGAATGCAGTCTTACATGCTTCCCAGAGTTCATCTAGATTCTTTGGTTTTGTCTTCCAAGCTTCCTCTTTCATCCTACCCCAAACATGCTTAACCCTTATCCGGCTGAATAGGTACAATTGTAACTATTCCGTTTTAAAATTGCAATAACTTTTTTTTGAAAAGACGTAGAGGGCTGAAATTTCGTGACATCTCTACATTTTTGGTCCAGAATATATTGGCCAAATTTCAATAAAATATCTCCACCCGCTTCCGAGATAAGGGGTCGAGATCTTTTTGCATCCATAACAAGCTGCATAGGTACAAATGTACCTCATATATTTTGAATGAAGATAATGCAAGGGAAAAAGCATAAATTTTTTTTTAATGATAATGCTATTTAACTATTATAAACAAGTAAAAAACTGTTCATTTACATTATAAAAGAAAATGTAAGAAACTTTTTTTTATTGATTTTCTTTGCAAGTAATGCATGTTGGCTTTGCTACAGAGTGTTCATCGCAAATGGGTTTCACACAAACCACACAAGACTTTCTAGTCTTGCGTTGTTTTCGCCTCAGGTCTCTGCAGACATAGCAACTACCAACAACAGGGGAGGGTCCACGACTACCATGAGGTATGTTGGGGCCAGCTGCTGGCTGCGATGCTACCACAATGCATCGTCCAAGCACCATTTCTACTGCACCTCGAAGAAAATGGTTTCTCATTATCATTTTGTTTGTACTACGATCTTCAATTGCAATCATACACAGCTGATTTGCGAGATCTTTCAGGAACTTTCTTCGTTGATCCTTTGCCCTGAAGCTTGGATTGTGTTCTCTGTAGATGATGTAGGATGCTAACCCACTGACATCAATCATATTGTAGAAAAATGCCAAAGTCCAACGTGATGTTCGTCGTTTCACAGTGTACTCTCCCAACATTTTATCCATAACATCAACGCCACCTTTTGTTATGTTGTAGTATTTTATTATCTCTGGCTTGGCTGCTAGTGTCTCTTCAACTTCTCCCGTCATGTGCATAGATGATAGAAGCACGACTGATTTGTTCTTCTTTGGTACATATGAACAGACTGTTGCATCATGATTGTAGGCAAAATTTGTCGAGTTTACAGGCCTTTCTTTGGCAGGCTGCATGTTGTTAGGTAGGAACCTTTTGTTTTTTCTCACTGTACCAACTAGTGTCATGTTCCAGGAGTTCAATACCTTAGCTAGTTCCATGGTTGTAAAGAAGTTATCGGTGGTGACATTTCTTCCAGAGCCTTTATACGAGCTCACTAGGTCCAATACTGTTCGTTCTCCAATGTTTACTTGTCGAGGACCATCAGTTGGTTTCCCAGTGTAGAGCTGACCTTGTAAAGGGTAGGCATTTGATGAGTCACAAGCCCAGAAAATCTTTATGCCATATTTAGCTGGTTTTGAAGGTATATACTGGGTAAATTTAGTATGACCTCTAAATGGAAATAATTGCTCGTCGACGGTGATACAATGATATGGCTTGTAGGCTCTCTCCAGATTACTGTTCAGCATTGTCCAGATGTCCCGTATTGGTGCAGCTTTATCTGTTTGCACACGTTCTGCACGTGTATTTTCGTTGTCAAACCTGATAAATCTGAGTATCATCTTGAAGCGGTCACGAGACATGGCTGCACGTATAAGAGGCAGAGCAGCAACATTCCACATTTCCTCCAGATTCTCTTTGTTGGCTCTGTGCACACCAGCAGCAATCAGTATGCCCAAAAATGCATGAAGTTCAGTTTCAGTAAATTGCTTGAATGTTTTTTGTGGTGGCCGTTTGGAAGAATCAGGAAAACGTTGTACCAGTTCGTTGTTGTAAGCATCACAAACTCTCTTGGCCTTTCGATTCGTTTCCCGTAATATGATGTCACACATCTCGGGAGTCATGATGGACTTGAATAGCTCTTTTGCTGTATATAGGTTGCTGATTGCTGCAGGGCCACATCTTTGTCGTAGGACATTACGAGATTTTGTTTGTGCATTTGGCAGTGGATTACTGCACCATTGAGTTTCATCCTTAGCAGTCCAAATGTCGCCTGCACTTTGAGGCACAGAATCATCCTCAACACTTTCGTCTGATTCGTATTCATTTTCATGCTCTATGACCATTTCTTGTTCAATGTCTGAATCTTCTTCAGTAACATCCACTTGTGATACATAGTTTTCATGATCAGATGCAACATATGGTTCATCCTCATGCTCAGAATCAGATTCTTCTAGCATTCGCATTATTTCGTCAGACGTAAATCTGTAAATATGAAAAAATGTAAAATAAATAATTTTCCGAAATACTACATTATTGGCTTTTCACAAAATTATACTAACCTGCAAACACGTTTTCTTGGATTATGGCGGAAACTAGATCCAGCATTACTATCACTCATGATGACTTGCTAGATGAATTTTGGCTTCGTATTTTGTGCTGAATATAAATAAAACATCGTAAAACAATATGTAGATACTAATTATTATCCATTTTTCGTATAAAAATTATACCTATAGTGATAAGTTTCATACAAAATATATGTAAGCCAAGTCCAGGCTGAAAGACAATTTGACTGTTCTGTCCCCACATAATGAGAATAAAGGTATAACTGGCTGTTAGATGCTGTGAGACTTTCCTACCTTCGTTTCCAAGAAATTGAAGACTTCACAAGCCTAGAAATGTGTGCTCACAGCAATGAGATGAACAGCAAAATGGCTAATGAGAGGAGGGAGGCAGGAAGACAAGTAGAAGCCACTCCCAGTTTGAATTAACTTAATTGACAGCAACATAAGTGACCAGTAACAACACTGAACAATAGATATCAGCATAACATTTGTAGCTGAATGAACTTTAGTTTCTGAAACCAAGTAAAGTCTTCCCACAGTGGAGGTATATGTGAAGGTACAATTGTACCTATGCAGCCTGTTAAGGTTGTAAAATTATGCAGCCTGACAAGGGTTAATGATGTTCATGTCTGGTGACTGGGCTGGCCAGTCCTTGAGCACCTTGATCTTTTTTGCCTGGAGGAACTTTGTTGTAGAGATGGATGTATGGGATGGAGCACCATCCTGCTGCAGAATTTGACCCCTTTTATGATTTGGAATATAAGAGGTAGCTAATACTTCTTGATATTTTAGGCTATTGATATTGCCTTCCACCTTGGAAATGTTTTGCACACCCCCATACTGAATGTAACCCCAGACCATGATCTTTTCACCACCAAATTTAACTGTTTTCTGGGTGTATTTTGGATCCATACAGGCTCCAGTAGGTCTGCCACTTTTCCAGCATCCATCTGTTTAGTAGGCTGTGGGACTTTGCAAATGCCACACGGTTTTTTATTTGCTTTTTGTTTAGTGCCGGCTTCTGGGCACTGATTCGACCATGGAGGCCATTTCGAGACAGAATCCTACAAACTGTTCTAGTTGACACAGGGACTTGAGGTGATCAGGCCTGTTGGAGCTCTACTAGAGTGGAAGAGGGGCTTGCTTTGGATTTTCTACCCAGGAAACATTCCTCCTGAGCAGTTGTATTTCGTGGTTTGCCAGACCTGGGTTTGTCAAACACATCTCCAGTCTCTTCAAATCTTATTTTAATTCTTTGTACTTGATGGTGAGACACATTATAGGTGCCAGCCACCTCTGCAGTGGATCTGGTCTTCAGCTTCTTGATAATCCAGGCTTTGGTCGCAGGGTGAATTTTTGGCATGTTGTCAGAGCTAAAGTTGCACTTCAAGTGAAGGTCTGGGGTGCTGGGTTTCTTTTTATACACACACTAATTAACCGATCATTTACTAAGCACAGG
Organism: Ranitomeya variabilis; assembly: GCF_051348905.1. Lineage (NCBI taxonomy): Eukaryota > Metazoa > Chordata > Amphibia > Anura > Dendrobatidae > Ranitomeya > Ranitomeya variabilis. Next base: position 74,981,185 of record NC_135239.1, on the reverse strand, counting down.
TGGGGATGTAAACTAGGATTGGGTGCATTATATGACCAAGCGACAAAACTTTTGTCTTGCCAAAATCTGACCATTCTGTGTCCATTAACTAATCAATATTTGTGCATTGATGCAAATTTATTTTCTTAACATAAACCACATTCTGGAGGGTTTCATCTTTCAAAAGAATAATTTATACAACCAATGGATGCATTTAACATTAAGTTATAAGCTTTTATTGACATAACATGGATAAGCGTCATAACTTCTGTCAGGGAGTGTATGTCATAACATGTCTCACAAGAGAATGCATATTCTTCTGGACTCATGTGGGTGTGTTTTTTAATCTACTGCATGCTGTCTCTTGCTTATGGTTGATTAATACCATGCAGAGGAAAAAGTACACTCCTACAGAGTAAATTCTTTGGTAATACCCCACTGCAGCCCGTATTTCATGATGTGGCCAGTTTAAAATGTTAAAATTGGTGAAAGGTTCTCTTTAAATGGGTTATGCAATATTGGACAACCCTGTCTCCATAGATCCAGTTTGCTGCACAAAATAAAAAACTGCATTCTTACCACCTGGATTTTCTCATCTGCCTGTTGTGCCCCCTCGATGTCATGTGGTATTGCTATTTCATGAGAACGTTGCAGCCAATCGATGGCCACTAATCATCTGCATCCATCTTTACTCCATAGAGTCATCTGGTGGAATAAATAAAGCAACAGCTGCTTGGTATTAAGAATCATATGACAGAAAAATATCTCATGACCAACAGGATACATAAATAGATCAGAGGAGCAGCGATCATCCAGGACTAAGCTGTGTTATATTTTGAGCAGCACAATTGAGCTGTAAAGATTGGGTTTTCCAGTAGTGGACAACCCCTGTAAGGCAATAAATTACATCTATTTTAGAAATCATTAACATACGTAATAATATTTATTAGAATTTTTCCCTTGCTTTATCGTAATAGAGTTATGATATTTAAATGTAAGCTATACTTCAAGGGAACAATTATGGAAATAAACATGTTTTTCTAGAGTAAGTAATTCTGAAGGGTTTCAAGATGGAGAGGGAAGCAGCACATCTAACACATCGATTTTCCATCATGAGAATAATTTTGGTTTTCTTCTAATTTCAAAGTTGGCTAAGGTACCAAAATACACAGAAATGAATGTGAGGGCTGAGAAGGATGCTCTCATTCTGGCTTCAGGCAATTCACACATTTTAAAGTGATTTCATTTTTCTAAATCTGGCTGGAAATGACTCAGCCAGTAGATAAAGATATAATTCTGCCAGCACCACTTCAAAGGGCTGTGTTCACTGATAGCTGGTTGTGAGCACAGCATGCAGTTTAACAGGACAATGGGATTATTTCAACAGCTACACGGTGCAAGGTGGAAAAGTGTATTGCTCTCCATGTCACAGATTCGCATTACATGTTTCAGATATGTACTTGGCTGCATTTTATTTAGCTTCTTTTCAAGCTGAGTTAACATTCTTTTGGCCGAGAGAGGGTCATTTTGTTACATTTTGCTGATTTGCTTATCTTAATGATTGCAGTATGAGTGTATCATTATAAATATAGAATGCTATGATCTAAACATGTAATAAATCAGCTGCCAAAATCCATCCAAAGATCACATATATTTTTCCAATACGACAAATGTAATATATTATTAGATACTGACCCTTTACAAGAATACTTATGGAAGGTATTTTGTCAGGTCACCCCCAAAAAACTCTCTGTATGCAAGAATCTGCAGCTTTAAGACAAGACTTATGTTAAAAATCGAGCCACCAACAGGGAGGGAGAATAGTCAAGTGAGTAGCTCTTCTTTGGCTTGTTCCCTCACAGCTACAGTTTATTTGCTGGTCCAGGCTGGGACTGGCCCATAGGGTATTAGGTGTCACGGGAAGACTAGGTGGGTAAGAACTATTAACCCGGGCCCCTGCAGTTTCCCTCAGACTAGGGAAATCCTGACTGACCCTCTACCTAGAGTTTACACTGATGGTGTGCATGTCTAGGCCTCGACCCTCGCCCTGTCTCCTGTTTCAACCCTAGGCTGAAACCACAACCCTCCACCCAGTGAAAAAGATAATACACCAATACCCACAGTTAGTACAGACAAGGATAACGGAAAATATACACCACGCCGCAGTCACTCAGGAATACACTATAAATGCGCAGGGCAAAATAAATACAAATATAGGAAGGAGTAAATAAGACAAAGGGAATTATACACCACCAGATACGATACTCCAACTACTAGCTCACCACTCCAGACCGAGATAACCAAGCACTAGACTGAAGCTATAATCGGTGACGCCCAATGTTCAGGAGAACTATTTAAAGGCAGTGGGCATGGCCCAGCTTCCAATCCGATCACCAGGTGAATTAACCCCGGACCAGCTAGATAAAATCTAGCCAACGCCAATGAGTGCATAGTGGACAAAAGCGGAATTACGAGGGACTCCAGGGCCCTCACGGCTTACAGGACCCGGCTTGTCCGGATGGCGGCAGTGAAACAACCTGACCAGCCGATCCGCATGAACGTCCAAGGCTGGTACCCAGGACCTCTCCTCAGGCCCATAACCACGCCAGTGTACCAAGTACTGTAAAGTGTGGCGCACTACACGAGAGTCAATCACCTTGGAGACTTCAAATTCCAGGTTACCATCCACCAAGACTGGAGAAGGCATTGGTGTCGCATCCACAAGAACCACCACCTTCTTTAACAATGATCTGTGGAACATGTTGTGTATTTTATACACCGTAGGAAGCTCCAACCAGTACGCTACTGGGTTAATGACAGCGGCGACCCTAAATGAACCAATAAACCGTGGACCCAATTTAAGGGATGGTATTTTGAGTCTTATGTTTTTTGTGGATAACCACACCCAGTCATCCACACTCAGGTCCGGACCTGGCACACGCCTACTGTCAGCCACACGTTGTACTTAGCACCCACACTCAACAGGCGCTGTTTAACTCTCCTCCAGACAGATGATAATTGTGCTTCTAACTGGTCTTCCTCCGGGATGCCGGAAGAGCCCCCCTCACTCAAAGTACAAAATTGAGGATGAAGCCCGTAAACACAAAAAAACGGAGACTCCCCAGAAGACTCCTGGCGGTGATTATTGATGGCAAACTCAGCCAAAGGAAGGAACTTCAACCACTCCTCCTGGTTATCCGAAACAAAGCAGCGTAAGTACTGTTCCAAATTTTGGTTCATACGCTTGGTCTGACCATTTGCCTGAGGATGAAACGCTGAAGAATGAGACAACTTGATCCCCAGCCGTGAACAAAATGCTTTCCAAAATGTTGCCACAAACTGAGACCCCTATCAGAAACGATGTCAGATGGAACCCCATGAAGTCTGACCACCTCCTGCGCAAATACCTGAGCCAGAGTCTTAAGGTACCTTCACACGAAACGACATTATAACGATATCGCTAGCAATCCGTGACGTTGCAGCGTCCTCGCTAGCGATATCGTTTCGTTTGACACGCAGCAGCGATCAGGATCCTGCTGTGATGTCGCTGGTCGCTGAATAAAGTCCAGAACTTTATTTGGTCGTCCGATCGCTGTGTATCGTTGTGTTTGAAAGCAAAAGCAACGATACCAGCGATATTTTACACTGGTAACCAGGGTAAACATCGGGTTACTAAGCGCAGGGCCGCGCTTAGTTACCCGATGTTTACCCTGGTTACTAGCGTAAAATGTAAAAAAAACAAACAGCACATACTCACATTGCGTCCCCTGCAGTCTGCTTCCTCCTCTGACTCAGCGCCGCAAAGTGAAAGTGAAAGCAGCACAGCGGTGACGTCACCGCTCTGCTCTCACTGTACGGCGCTCAGTCAGTCAGGAAGTGGACGCAGGGGGACGTGAATGTAAGTATGTGCTGTTTGTTTTTTTTAGATTTTACGCTGGTAACCAGGGTAAACATCGGGTTACTAAGCGCGGCCCTGCGCTTAGTTACCCGATGTTTACCCTGGTTACCAGGGGACCTCGGCATAGTTGATCGCTGGAGAGCGGTCTGTGTGACAGCTCTCCAGCGACCAAACAGCGACGCTGCAGCGATCGACATCGTTGTCGCTATCGCTGCAGCGTCGCTTCGTGTGAAGGTACCTTTAGCGTTAGGCAACGAAGGCAAAGACACAAAATGCGACATTTTTGAGAATCGATCAACAATCACCAAGATGACCGTGTTCCCAGCTGAGGAGGGCAAATCAGTGATAAAATCCATGGAGATTTCCGTCCATGGCTTACTAGGTACCTCGAGAGGAAGTAGTGTGCCAACAAGACGGGAGCGGGGCGTCTCAGTCCTAGGGCACGTGGTGCAAGCCGACACGTATGAGACCACGTCCTGTCAGATCTTGGGCCACCAAAACCGACGTGACACCAACTCCAAAGTACCCCTAACCCCTGGATGGCCAGCCAGGACGGTATCATGATGCTCCGCCAAAACCTTTAAGCGGAGATGAAGCGGTACAAACGTTTTGTTGATGGGAAGCTCAGACGGTAACTCCTCCTGGGCCTTGGCAATCTCAGCCTCAACCTCGGTAGTGAGAGCCGAAACCACAACAGCCTTTTGGAGGATGGGTACTGGATCTTCCCGAAGCTCTCCCCCCGGAAAACACCTGGACAGGGTATCCGCCTTAGTGTTTTTAGAACCAGGTCTGTAAGTGACAACAAAGTTGAACCGCGTGAAAAACAATGCCCAGCGAACCTGCCTGGGAGACAGACGCTTGGCAGACTCCAAATAAAGCAAATTCTTATGGTCAGTAATAACAGTAACCTGATGAATCGACCCCTCCAAGAAGTGTCGCCATTCCTCAAAGGCCAATTTGATTGCCAACAACTCTCTGTTGCTGATATCATAGTTACGTTCGGCGGGTGACAGTTTCTTGGAAAAGTAGGCGCATGGACGCAAACCGCTCAAGGATGAGACTTGTGACAGCACCGCCCCCACACCAACCTCAGACGCTTCGACTTCCTCCACAAAAGGTTTTGATACATCTGGCTGCACAAGAATGGGGGCCGAAACAAACCTGTTCTTAAGAGATTCAAATGCGCACACAGCAGCATCTGGCCAAACGGAGAAATTGGCACCCTTTTTAGTCATGTCAGTTAGCAGTTTAACAATGATGGAAAAATCCTTGATAAATTTCCTATGGTAGTTAGAAAACCCAAGGAACCGCTGAAGTGCTTTAAGGTTATCAGGCCGTTCCCAATGCAACACCGCTTGCACCTTAGCGGCGTCCATTTTAAAACCAGAAGCAGACACAATATAGCCCAAGAAAGGCAACTCCTGTACCGAAAACACACATTTCTCCAGTTTTGCATATAGCTTATTCTCTCTGAGAAGCTGTAACACCTGCCTGACATGATCTAAATGAGTATCACAGTCGCAAGAATATATGAGGATGTCATCTAGGTACACAATAACGAATTTCCCCAAAACATGCGAGAACACATCATTTATGAAATGCTGAAATACTGCAGGTGCGTTTGTCAACCCAAATGGCATCACCAAATTTTCAAAATGACCCTCAGGGGTATTAAAAGCTGTCTTCCACTCATCACCTTGACGGACTCTTATGAGGTTGTACGCCCCCTCTGAGGTCAAGCTTGGTAAACCACTTAGCACCTGCCACCTGGTTGAACAAATCCGGTATCAATGGCATAGGGTATGGATCATGAACCGTAATCTGGTTTAACTCCCTGAAATCCAGACACGGCCGTAGTCCACCATCTTTCTTCTTAACGAAGAAGAACCCTGCTGCCACAGGCGAGGATGAAGGCCTGATGTGCCCTTTGCTCAAACTTTCAGCAATGTAATCCTTTAATGCTTGTCTCTCTGGACCGGAGATGTTAAACATCCTTGCTTTAGGCAATTTGGCCCCTGGTTTGAATCTGATAGTACAGTCGTAGGAGCGATGTGGTGGCAACTCTGAACAACCCTTCTCAGAGAACACATCCACAAAATCCAGAAGTGACTCAGGAATGCTTGAAGTCACAGCAGCAACACATGTGGTCAAGCAATTCTCCTGACAGAAATCACTCCACTGAATTATGTCCTGAGTTTTCCAGTCAATTACCGGGTTGTGTGTAGACAACCATGGAAAACACAGAACCAATTGTGCTGGAAGACTCTTGAGCACCTTACATGTAACCTGCTCGAAATGAAGAAAACCAATGTGGAGTTTAATCTCAGCCACAAACTCAGTAATCTCCCCCTGTGGGAGAGGAGCAGAATTGATGGTGACCACGCGGATAGGATGGGGCAGTTTTTTGATCCTAAAACCAGCAGTGCGTGCAAACTCCTCATCAATGAGATTTGTGGCAGAACCACTATCCACAAAATCAGTGATTGGCAGCTCTCTGCCAGCAACAACAACTTTGGCAGGGAGCATGCACTGAGAAACCATCATGGAGGATATACATAAGCTCAGATTGGACTGCTCCACACCCTCTAAGCTTAGAAGTTTCTCCGCCGTTGCGTTTTTCTTTGACAACAGAGGACAGATATTAATAAACTGACCAGTTTTACCGCAGAAAAAACAGGCTCCCTGCTTACTGAGTACAGGAGCACGATGCTTAACATGTGATACCCCTGCGATTTGCATAGGTTCCGTGGGCTCACCTGCAGCAACCTCACGTGAACCTAAACCTCTTCCCACAGGCGGCGTCTCATGCTCCCCCAGACGCAAACGGCAATCAATGCGAACAACAAGACTCATAGCAGAATCTAGTGAAGTAGGAGTCTCGTTCATCAGGAGGGCTTTTTAACCCTATCAGAATCTCCATGAATAAAGTGACTCTGCAGCGGGGAATCATTCCACTGAGTGTCGACCGCCCAGCGGCGAAATTCAGAACAGTAATCATCTGCAACTCGCTCCCCCTGGCGAATAGTGCGTATCTTAGATTCTGCTAGAGCCATTCTGTCAGGTTCATCGTAAATATTTCCAAGAAAGGAAAAAAAACTCTCCACAGAGTCAAATGCAGCAGAATCAGATGGCAAAGAAAATGCCCATGCTTGGGGATCCCCACTTAATAATGACAACACCAGGCGCACACGCTGAGCCTCATTACCGGAGGAGATCGGACGCATTTGAAAATACAGTTTGCAAGCTTCACGAAAAGTAACAAATGTACTGCGTTCCCCAGCAAATTTTTCAGGCAAAGGAAACTTAGGCTCAGCAACTTTATCTGAAACACCGGCTTGCACATTAGATACTGCTAGTCCCTGTTGCTGCACTGCCCCCCTCAACTCAGTGACCTGTAGGAACAGCGCCCTCAACTGGCGGTTTATGGAAATCATGGGATCCATGGGAATAATGTTGGCCGATTATAATGTCACGGGTAGTGTTGAGCATTCCGATACCGCAAGTATCGGGTATCGGCCGATATTTGCTGTATCGGAATTCCGATACCGAGATCCGATACTTTTGTGGTATCGGGTATCGGTATCGAAACAACATTAATGTGTAAAATAAAGAATTAAAATAAAAAATATTGCTATACTCACCTCTCCGACGCAGCCTGGACTTCACCAAGGGAACCGGCAGCGTTGTTTGCTTAAAATTCGCGCTTTAACTTCCTTACGTGAAGTCCCGGCTTGTGATTGGTCGCGCGCCGCCCATGTGGCCGCGACGCAACCAATCACAGCAAGCCGTGACGTAATTTCAGGTCCTTCAGGATTTTAAAATTACGTTCCGGCTTTGTGATTGGTCGCGTCGCGGTCACATGGGCGACGCGACCAATCACAAGCCGTGACGTCACGGGAGGCAGGACACGCGCGCATTTTAAAATGCACGCGTGTCCAGCCTCCCGTGATGTCACGGCTTGTGATTGGTCACGTCGCCCATGTGACCGCGACGTGACCAATCACAAAGCCGGAACGTAATTTTAAAATCCTGAAGGACCTGAAATTACATCACGGCTTGCTGTGATTGGTCGCGTCGCGGCCACATGGGCGGCGCGTGACCAATCACAAGCCGGGACTTCACGTAAGGAAGTTAAAGCGCGAATTTTAAGCAAACAACGCTGCCGGTTCCCTCGGTGAGGTCCAGGCTGCGTCGGAGAGGTGAGTATAGCAATATTTTTTATTTTAATTCTTTATTTTACACATTAATATGGTTCCCAGGGCCTGAAGGAGAGTTTCCTCTCCTTCAGACCCTGGGAACCATCAGGAATACCGTCCAATACATGAGTCCCATTGACTTGTATTGGTATCGGGTATCGGTATCGGATTAGATCCGATACTTTGCCGGTATCGGCCGATACTTTCCGATACCGATACTTTCAAGTATCGGACGGTATCGCTCAACACTAGTCACGGGAAGACTAGGTGGGTAAGAGCTATTAACCCGGGCCCCTGCAGTTTCCCTCAGACTAGGGAAATCCTGACTGACCCTCTACCTAGAGTTTACACTGATGGTGTGCATGTCTAGGCCTCGACCCTCGCCCTGTCTCCTGTTTCAACCCTAGGCTAAAACCACCGCCCTCCACCCAGTGAAATAGATAATACACCAATACCCACAGTTAGTACAGACAAGGATAACGGAAAATATACACCACGCCGCAGTCACTCAGGAATACACTATAAATGCGCAGGGCAAAATAAATACAAATATAGGAAGGAGTAAATAAGACAAAGGGAAATATACACCACCAGATACGATACTCCAACTGCTAGCTCACCACTCCAGACCGAGATAACCAAGCACTAGACTGAAGCTATAATCGGTGACGCCCAATGTTCAGGAGAACTATTTAAAGGCAGTGGGCATGGACCAGCTTCCAATCCGATCACCAGGTGAATTAACCCCGGACCAGCTAGATAAAATCTAGCCGACGCCAATGAGCGCATAGTGGACAAAAGCGGAATTACCACTGTCTGTCGGACGACCTGGTCTGAACAGCGTCCGACATGACATTAGGGCAATCTCCCGGTGGGCCCTCAATCCCATTGTATGGACAGTACTTGGCATAATTCACTTGATTCACTCCATACAGAAAAAAGCAGCAGCTCATCATTCATTAACCAAACTACCCAGTTTAATAGTATAGGTAAATTTGTGATCGAGAGTAGTGTAATATTTATATGCAGGTGAAAAATAGGCCCGCCAAAAATCAATGTTACTGGTGGGCCCTTTGCACACCAGCCCAATACTATACTGATCTATTCCTATTTGTGTATGGGGGGTATCCTGTTACTCAAGCTGAAACCAGGTGAAAATAAACTAAATTTAATAAAAACGCTATAAAAAAGACAGATATTAACATCATGCTACATGATCGAGTAGTAGATACCAATCCTGCCAACCATTGGGGTCATTCACTTTTCTCATCTTTTCCATCTGCGCAGACAGACACGATGATATTTTCCATCTACTAAACTGTTTGTAAGAAAGACATTTTCATTTCTCACATTTCCATCACTTTCCTTGCCTATTCCCAATCCACAAAAAAACACTTTATCTTGCCTGCATGTGGAACAGTTACCCCATTACTTCACATATTGCGTCATTACTATGTTTAACCAATCCCCCAAAAATGCTATACAAGCAGTGCACCAGATAAAGTGTGCCTCTAAAACAAATTGTGTGCCTTAGAAAGTATTGCTACCTATGTAATAAGGTTCTGTGTGCCCTCCTTTGAAAGTTATAATGTCCCAAGTGTCTCTTTCAAGCAATAAATATTCTTGAGTGTCTCCTTAAAGTAATCATGCTCTTGATAAAAGTAGTAAGGGGCCCCTAAAAAATATTTCTGCCTCTTAAATACTCCAGTCATAATTAAAAAGGCTCAATTTGAAACATATAATGTCCTTTGAGTGCCCCCCGTAGCTCTCTATATACAATATGATGGTCCTCACAGACTCCTATATATAGTATTACAGAATTCACAACTCACTATACATAGTATGCTGCCCTCAAAATCTCCCTGTATTCAGTATGGTGGCTCCCACAACTTCCATAAACTCAGTATGCTGTCCCCCATAGCTCACATATATATATTACAATGTCCTCAAAGCCCCTATATACAATTTGATGTTACCCACATCTCAATGTATGCAATATATAAGCATCACCTCACTATATAAAGTATGCATCCCACACAGCTTCTTTTATACACTATCATGGACCCCACAGACTGATATATACAATATTGACCCCACAGCTCCCTTATATAAAAGCCATTCCACCATGTCAAGTTGACCCCATTTGGAATAGTCCTAACCTCTAGCATTAAAACTTTACTATTTGTCAAGTGATGTACATGTGAATAAGGGCTTAGAAGGACTGAGACCTTGCTTATGGATACCTAGTCATGGGAAACTAGATGAATGTAATTACCAGCTCAAGGAAAAGGGAGGCCATACCCTTTATTTGCACTTAGTGCAAAAAAACTGAAACAAAAAACGAAAGAGATGAAGTGGAATACAAGTTGGTTTGCATGCAGCGTGTAGGCGCATATTCACACTGGCCACTAAACTGACAAAACCCAAGATAAAAAAAGAATAAGCAAACACAGGTGTGCAAATAAGAGAGTGGACTCCCTTTTCTTTGAGCTGGAGATTACATTTATCTAGTTCTCTATGACTAGGTGTCCATTAACTGGGTCTCAGTCCTTCTCAGCCCTTATTCACATGTATGTCGTTTGACAAATTGTAAGGTTTTAATACTACAGGCTAGGACCGTTCCGAATAGCGTCACCTTGATGTGGTGGGTAGTGTTGAGCGATACAGTCCGATACTTGAAAGTATCGGTATCGGATAGTATTGGCCGATACCCGAAAAGTATCGGATATCGCCGATACCGATACCCGATACCAATACAAGTCAATGGGACACCAAGTATCGGAAGGAGAGAGGAAACTCTCCTTCAGGCCCTGGGATCCATATTACTGTGTAAAATAAAGAATTAAAATAAAAAATATTGATATACTCACCTCTCCGGAGGCCCCTGGACATCACCGCTGGTAACCGACAGCCTGCTTTGCTTAAAATGAGCGCGTTCAGCACCTTCCATGACGTCACGGCTTCTGATTGGTTGCGTGCCGCTCATGTGACCGCCACGCGACCAATCACAAGCCGTGACGTACTTCTCAGGTCCTAAATTCCTAGAATTCGGAATTTAGGACCTGAGAATTACGTCACGGCTTGTGATTGGTCGCGTGGCAGTCACATGAGCGGCACGCGACCAATCAGAAGCCGTGACATCATGGAAGGTGCTGAACACGCTCATTTTAAGCAAAGCAGGCTGCCGGTTACCAGTGGTGATGTCCAGGGGCCTCCGGAGAGGTGAGTATATCAATATTTTTTATTTTAATTCTTTATTTTTTACATGGATATGGATCCCAGGGCCTGAAGGAGAGTTTCCTCTCCTTCAGACCCTGGGAACCATACACTGGGAACTTCCGATTCCGTTTCCCGATACCACAAAAGTATCGGATCTCGGTATCGGAATTCCGATACCGCAAGTATCGGCCGATACCCGATACTTGCGGTATCGGAATGCTCAACACTAGTGGTGGGATGACTTTTATGTTTTTTTTTATTAAAATTATGTTAACTAAGCACTAGTGTTGAGAGATACCGTCCGATACTTGAAAGTATCGGTATCGGAAAGTATCGGATCTAATCCGATACCGATACCCGATACCAATACAAGTCAATGGGACTCATGTATCGGACGGTATTCCTGATGGTTCCCAGGGTCTGAAGGAGAGGAAACTCTCCTTCAGGCCCTGGGAACCATATTAATGTGTAAAATAAAGAATTAAAATAAAAAATATTGCTATACTCACCTCTCCGACGCAGCCTGGACCTCACCGAGGGAACCGGCAGCGTTGTTTGCTTAAAATTCGCGCTTTAACTTCCTTACGTGAAGTCCCGGCTTGTGATTGGTCGCGTGCCGCCCATGTGGCCGCGACGCGACCAATCACAGCAAGCCGTGACGTAATTTCAGGTCCTTCAGGATTTTAAAATTACGTTCCGGCTTTGTGATTGGTCGCGTCGCGGTCACATGGGCGACGCGACCAATCACAAGCCGTGACGTCACGGGAGGCTGGACATGCGCACATTTTAAAATGCGCGCGTGTCCTGCCTCCCGTGACGTCACGGCTTGTGATTGGTTGCGTCGCCCATGTGACCGCGACGCGACCAATCACAAAGCCGAAACGTAATTTTAAAATCCTGAAGGACCTGAAATTACGTCACGGCTTGCTGTGATTGGTCGCGTCACGGCCACATGGGCAGCACGCGACCAATCACAAGCCGGGACTTCACGTAAGGAAGTTAAAGCGCAAATTTTAAGCAAACAACGCGGCCGGTTCCCTCGGTGAGGTCCAGGCTGCATCGGAGAGGTGAGTATAGCAATATTTTTTATTTTAATTCTTTATTTTACACATTAATGTTGTTTCGATACCGATACCCGATACCACAAAAGTATCGGATCTCGGTATCGGAATTCCGATACAGCAAATATCGGCTGATACCCGATACTTGCGGTATCGGAATGCTCAACACTACTAAGCACCCTATATTATTGTCATGTTTGTTTTTACCTTGGGTTGTATCTGCTTATTGGCCAGTGTGAGCATGGACCTACACGCTGCATGTACAACAACTTATATTCCAGTTCATCTCTTTAGGTTTTAGCTCCCTTATGCACTGTATGATGTGTCCACAGCTCCCTATATATAGTATGAACCCCCATAGCCTACTATATACAGTATGAGGCTTCCACAGCCCCCTATATACAGAATAATACCCGCACAGCTTCCCTATCTACAGTATGATGCTCCCACAGCTCCCTTTATACAGTATTATGTTCCAACAGCCAGTCATATACATTATAAGACCCTTACAGCCCTCTAAAGACAGTATGATGTCCCATAACTCTACTATATGTAGCATGATGTAACCACCCTAATGGGGACATTATTACAGAAAGGGGATCAAAATGTGAGACATTGCAGAAAGGATACCAGGATGGAGGACATTATTACAGGATGGGAGAATTATTAAAGGAAGAGACCACTATGTAGAATATTATTACAAGATGAGGGCCAGAATGAGGACATACATTTTCAGTTTATGATGGCAAGTGGGGGACTTAATTGTTCCAGAGTGGGAACAAAAGGGAGGTTACAGTGCAAGTCAGCACTATGTCGCTTTATTTCTTCATCTGGCACATATATAGATTTTGAGGAAATGTGGGGAATATACTCTAAAAGCGATCAGCTACAGATGTCTGTGTTTTACTTTCTGCAGAGACAAGTCCTGGCTGTAAAAAGTGATAACGGTCTGCGCTAGATGAAGAAGAAAAGTGAAGATGACTTTAACTAAGGACGTCACTGGTGAGTAACCATATTTCCTGTACACTTACAATATACACTACTATACTATCTACAGAGCTGCGGTGTATAATGTCACAAGTGATATCCAGGAACCAGGGCACCACTTATTCTTATTTATTAGTACAGAAGTGATTAGTGATCTTTCTATATTAATAACAGTACTAAAAGGAGGACATCTGATTCCCTGGTTCCTGGATTTCTACAACCTTTTGGTAAATTGCACCAAGTGTTCATGGATAACAGAGTGGTCAAGGGACTGATCACTGTATTACCTGAACACTATATACTATATACAGTGCTTCTATGTATAATGTCACCGGTAGAGATGGGTGAACCTGAACAGTAAAGTTTGGGGTTCATACCGAACACTTAGTGTCCATGCATGGACCCCAAATATAGACTTCTCCAGGAGTGCAGCAACCAGTACTGTAAGTGAGGTGACTGGGGTTCATCAGCTATGAACTCAGGTCACTTTTCTCACAAGAGCTCAGTGCTATGCGCTGCTGTAGCGTGATTACGCTCCTGTCTCAGTTTGAGATGTGACCATTATTCAAATCATCCAGATCTTCATGGGACAGATATGAATTATATTCACATCGGACAGGTGAGGTATATGGTTGTTTATTATTTTCTGTCTTTTTATGATGTAAAATTGTTACAATTCAATAACTGCCATCACCCATCGCGTTGCCATTCATAGGCCAAAGAAAAAACTTTTCTGGACCTGTGTATGTTTTTTAGTAAACAATTGGCATCAGCCATCTCATGGCCATTTATAGGCCTAAGAAATATTTTTTTCTGGACAGGTGTGTTTTTTCTAGTAGTGTTGCAAATAAATACTGGCATCAGCCATCTCATTGCCATTTATAGGACAAAGAAATAAGTTTTCAGGAACAATGTGTGATTGCTAGTAGTCTGGGAAAAAAATAATTGTCATCAGCCATCTTGTTGCCATTTATAGGCCAAAGGATTTTTCAGGACCGATGTGTGCTTTCTAGTAGTGCTGTAAGTAAATAACTTGTATCAGCCATCTTGTTTCCATTTCTAGGCCAAGCAAATAATTTCGCTGTACCACTGTGTCTATAGAAGTAATGTGTGTAAAAAATAATTGTACTCTGCCGCATTTTATTTAGAGTGGTGTGTGTAAACAAATTCTACTTTGCAACATGTCTTTTACATTTTGTACACATGCAAAAATGGAGTAAGGCAATCCACCAAAAAAAGGGTAAAAGAATAAGTATTTTTATTTGACTAATTATATAAACAGGCACTTAAACAAAAATTACAACCATAATAATAATAATAATAATAATTTTATTTCTATAGCGCCAACATATTCCGCAGCACTTTACATTTTAGAGGGGACTTGTACAGACAATAGACATGCCAGCATAAGAATAAACACATAGATCAAAACAGATACCAAGATGGCCATGCTCGCAAGCATACAATCTATGAGGAAATAGGGGAGACACGAGAGGTGGATGGTAACAATTGCTTTCGTTGTTCGGACCAGCCATAGTGTAAGAATTGGGTGTTCATATAATAATGCATAAACCGGTTATCAGCCTAAGTATGTAACAGTACAGACACAAAGGGCTATTAAATGCATAAGGCATGTGAGAACATGATACGAGGAACCTGGTTATGGTAAACATTTTGAATGGACAACACAGGGATAGTTATGATAATGCGTTGAGGCAGTAGCCAGTATGAAAAAAAGCGTTTTTAGGGCACGCTTAAAACTGTGTGGATTGGGGATTAATCATATTAACCTGGGTAGTGCATTCCAAAGAATTGGCGCAGCACGTGAGAAGTCTTGGAGGCAGGAGTGGGAGGTTCTGATTATTGAGGATGTTAACTTCAGGTCATTAGCAGAACGGAGGGCACAGGAAGGGTGGTAGGCTGAGACGAGGGAGGAGATGTAGGGTGGTGCTGAGCCATGGAGTGCTTTGTGGGTGAGGGTGATAAGTTTGTACTGGATTCTGGAGTGGATGGGAAACCAGTGCAACCATATCAAAGACAGATTTCTTATGAGCAAAAGTGAATGGTACAGGGGCAGCAACAATATATTGGGCATAGATATAAGATGATAGGGACAGCAAAACAGGTACAATCATGCATCAACAATATATTGGGCATATATATCAGATGATATGTAATTATGACAAATACATTCTTATTCAGACAAGCATTTTCAACATGAGGATTTAAATTCCCATTAGACAAAACAATATCTGCATGGAGAATTTCCTGCAGAAGACAAGAAAGCCGCATAATATATTCACACACATGTGTCTTATAAGTGAAAAAGATAAAAATATGTTATGACAAAAAGTGATAACTATGTGAAATATATTAAACTACACATGTATGTGCATATATCAAAATATATACACATATTTCCAAAAGGAAATCTACTGAATGTAGGCACAATTGTCACAATTATATTAAAGTGCAAATGCATAAAGATCAAGGTGGACACGTATATAATTCATATGTCTCCCAAATATATTACAAAACACATGATAACCTATATAAATACTATAATGTGTAAAATATCACAAAATGAGTGAAATCTAGTGACATTATAATCAACAAAAGATACAAAATAATAAATAAAAAAATAAAATAACATAAAAAACTGTGACTTGAATGTGCTCTAAATAAGACACCAATGGCTTGAAAATTGAAGCTGCACATGTCCATAGGAAACGACCTTATTTTTCTCCAAAACAGATATAATGGCAAATGGTGGGTCCAAGGGGATAAATTCAACTAAATTTGATGATACAACACAAAATTACTAAAACCACAAAAAAGAGATGACAAACACAATAAAAATAAGATCAAAAGATCCATTTTCATTTAAACTCGCTGGTGCCAACGTGTCCAAAACTGCAATCCAACGACATTCCCTCTGTGTGAGGGTCTGTACCACATCCCCACCTCTAATGCCCATACATTTTTGATCAATTCCTCAAATCTTCAAATCAGTGGGATTGCAGTTATGTTTTAGTCTGAAATGTCCGGAAATTGTTTTAAGACCCTCCACGTCATCCACATCACGGGCGGCCTCATTATCTCTCACATGTTCGCGTGTCCTCACGCTTAGTTTATGGGATGTAAATCATATATTAATCAAATTACAACTACACCTGTATTTTTCAAAATATATTTTTATCTTTTTCACTTATAATACACATGTGTGTGAATGTACAGGGTGGGCCATTTATATGGATACACCTGGGTGGGCCATGTACAATATATGAATACTCCTAAATAAAATGATAATGGTTGGTGATATCAATTTCCTGTTTGTGGCACATTAGTATATGGGAGGGGGAAACTTTTCAAGATGGATGGTAACCGTAGTGGCCATTTTGAAGTTGGCCATTTTGAATGCAACTTTATAAATGGCCCACCCAGCTTTATCCATATAAATGGTCCACCCTGTATTATGCGAATTTCTTGTCTTCTACAGGAAATTCTCCATGCAGATATCGTTTTGTCTAATGGAAATTTAAATCCTCATGTTGAAAATGCTTGTCTGAATAAGAATGTGTTTGTCATAGTTATATATCATCTGATATCTATGCCCAATATATTGTTGATGCATGATTGTACCTGTTTTGCTGTTGCTGTACCGTTCACATTGATGTGCACATTTTCATACTTATACAGGGAGGGTCCTGGACCATCCTGGGCTTGCCTGCTAACATGAGGGATCACTGATGCTCATGTCTCCGATGTGAGTGACCACTGGAACGTCGTTTCTGGTGTGCATATGACGCGTGTGGGTTAGTGATGTCATTGGGCATTTCCCATCACATGTGCCATACACAGCGATATGTTTAACACCTGGCAGAGGGGTATATAATGGGCAAAAGAGATAAATCATAGTATAGCAGCACCCTGAAGAAGCCAACGCGAAACACGCGTTGGGGCAGAAGGTGCTATGTCACAGGTTAGCTATGGGTAAGTGCAATGTATTTGGGTGATTTTTGTGCCACTCTAGTCAGCGCGTATGTTTTTAACACTATGATTGCATATCTGAATATCTTGTTTACTACGGTAGCGCTGGTATAGCTGCACGACTCTCACTAACTTTGTTGATAAGTTGAATGCACTGTCACTTTACTTATTTTATGGGTTTGGATACTAATCTCTGACCCACTATGCTACACCTGCGGTGTTGCACTTGATTTTCTCTTGTTGCAACTGTTCCTTTGCTCATAAGAACTCTGTCTTTGATATGGTTTTAATTGTTGTTTAATTGCCTATTTATATAACACGTCAAATAAAAATACTTATTCTTTTACCATTTTGATGGATTGTCTTACTCCATTTTTGCAAGTGTACAATTCAGTGGGAGTATTTCCATGGCTATTGCCTTTGGTGGTCAGTGATAGGGGCCTAGGACCAAATGGTACATAATGTGTTCTGTCCTAAAGATTTTGCATTAAATCTCTTTCCCATTTGTGGGGTGATAAAATTATAATAGTAGTGTTTCTAAAATGTTACTCCACTCTGCAGCTGTCTTATTGTAGTGTGTGTAAAAAAATGTTTTACTCTACTGCTGTATCTGTACGAGTTGTAGCTGTGCCTTAAAAAATAACTGTGCCTTTAAGGCTCTGCAACTCTGCCGCTTGGAGTATTCTGCCAAAAAACCTTTGTGTGTACTGTGTCAAAAACATCTGGGAGTACTATGACGAAAAAGCTCTTGGAGTACTGTACCATAAAGCTCTTGTGTTTACTGTGCCAAAAATTCTCTAGGGGTACTGTTCCAAAAAGCTTATATGTGTTTTGTGCCAAAAAGCCTCTCTAACCAGCACTAATTAAAAATGCCATTGGGATGATGGGTGGAGTGCAGAGTCATTTTTGTAAGTACTTTGTTGTAATTACATTTTATTCAGTAACAATGTAGTTTAAACGTCGTGTTTGAATATACAGGTGCTTCTCACAAAATTAGATCATCATCAAAAAGTTAATTTATTTCAGTCCTTCAATACAAAAAGTGAAACTCATATGTTATATAGAGTCATTATAAACAGAGTGATCTATTTCAATTGTTTATTTCTGTTAATGTTGATGACTATGGCATGTAGCCAATGAAAACCCAAAAGTCATTATCTCCGTAAATTAGAATAATTAACAAAAATCACCTTGCAAAGGCTTCCTAAGTGTTTAAAAAGGTCCATTAGTCTGTTTCAGTAGGCTCAATAATCATGGGGAAGACTGCTAACTTGACAGATGTCCAGAAGGCAGTCACTGACACACTCCACAAGGAGGGTAAGCCACAAAAGGTCATTGCTAAAGAAGCTGGATGTTCACAGAGTGCTGTATGCGTGCATATTAATGGATTGTTGAGTGGAAAGAAAAAGTGTGGTAGAAAAAGGTGCACAAGCAAACAGGATCAACGCAGCCTTGAAAGGATTGTTAAGAAAAGGCCATTTAAAAATTTAGGGGACATTCACAAGGAGTGGACTGCTGCTGGAGTCATTGCTTCAAGAGCCACCACACACAGATGTATCCAGGACATGGACTACAAGTGTTTCACTTCTTGCCACTCATGACCAATAGACAACACCAGAAGCGTCTTACCTCGGTCAAGGAGAAAAAGAACTGAACTGTTGATCAGTGGTCCAAGGTGTTTTCAGATGAAAGTCAATTTTGTGTTTCATTTGGAAATCAGGGTCACAGAGTCTGGAGGAAGAGTGGAGAGGCCACAATCCAAGCTGCTTGAGGTCTAGTGTGAAGTTTCCACAATCAGTGATGGTTTGGGGAGACATGTCATCTCCTGATGTAGGTCCACTGTGGATTATCAAGACCAAAGTCAGCGCAGCCTTCTACCAGGAAATTTTAGAGCACTTCATGCTACTCTCTGTCGACAAGCATTTTGGAGATGGAAATTTCATTCTCCAGAAGGACTTGGCACCTGTCCACACTGCCAAAAGTATCAATACCTGGTTTAAAAACAACAGTATCACTGTGCTCATTATTCCCATAGTCCTAGTTAGAAGGCGGTTAAGGAGCACTTCAACATTACATTATCAACATAATCTACTATGGTACCTGCCATGTAGATAAGAAGTGAGAAGAAACACAGTAGTAAAATTAAAATACAAACTTTATTGAATAAAAAAAGATAAAAAATATATAGTTAAAAGGACAGGGCAGAGTAAAGCTTCTAAATAAGTTCCATTCTCCAGCAGGACTTGGCACCTGTCCACACTGCCAAAAGTATCAATACCTGGTCTAAAAATGACAGTATCATTGTGTTTGATTGGCCAGCAAACTCGCTTGGCCTTAAACTCATAGTGAATCTATGGGGTATCATCAAGAGGAAGTTAAGAGACACCAGACCCAACAATGCAGATGAGCTGAAGGCTGCTATCACAGCAACCTGGGCTTCCATAACACCTCAGCAGTGCCACAGACTGATCGCCTCCATGCGCATTGATGCAGTAATTGATGCAAAAGGAGCCCCGACCAAGTATTGAGTGCATTAACAGAACATACATTTCAGTAGGCCAACATTTTGGATTTTAAAATCATTTTTCGAGCTGGTGTTATGAAGTATTCTAATTTACTGAGATAATGATTTTGGGGTTTACTTTGGCTGTAAGCGATAATCATCAACATTAACATAAATAAACACTTGAAATAGATGACTGTTTATAATGACTCTATCCAATATATGAGTTTCACGTTTTGTATTGAAGAACTGAAATAAATTAACTTTTTGATGATATTCTAATTTTGTCAGATGCACCTGTCTCTTGGTCCTTACAGAGTTCGGCTGTGTCCCCCTCCCCTTTTGTATGTTATGCAGTCATTGCAGCTTGCACTACTCCCATCAGCCTAAGGGTGCTTTTAATTAGTGCTGGTTCCTACCTGCCCATTTAAAATTGTAGGTTTATAACCCGAGAGGTATGTTTGCCCATTTAAATTGCAGGTTAGTAGCCAAAGAGAGGCATGTATAGGACAATAGGACTCATCACAATCAGGTCACCTTACCATAGTTGACGGGACGGGCATACATGAGTTGGCCAATTTATGCATTTCAGAACCTTAATTTTTTAAGTATGTTTTTTGTAAGTACAATTTATTCAGCAACAATGTAGATCTTGTGTTTGCATATATCTTATTCATTACAGTGTGCTGCTGCCCACCCCTTTTTGTTTGTTATGCAGTCACTGCAGCTTGCACCTATTCACACTATACGAAGATTCTGGTCAAGTTTTTTGTGTTTCTTCAATGAAGCAGAGAAGTGGTATAGTAATGCTGATGATGGCATCAGTGCTGGCCATGTTCATGGACCACCCATAGAAACACAACTCAGCACACACGTCCCGCATGGAGGCCCACTCGGACAGAGAAAAGGACGGTTGTGGTGCGCAGTAGCAGCCAACTTAATGGCTTGTTTGCTGTGCAACTGGGGCAGAGTGACCACCACCTCTTTATTGTCTCCCAATTCCACAATGTATTTGTTAGGAATACCTGCAGTAGACACAATCTTCATCCTCCAGTTTCCAGAGTAATGCACTGGTTTGACGCGGAGCTAGCATGCACTTGAGTATTGCGACTACACATGGTGGTGCCTTGTGTGTGGAAGTAATAAGCAGTGTTTGAACACAGGATGCTGTGATTCCCACTGGTTTCATAGGCCAGGAAACATGGGAAGCTGTGTCTCACAGTTGCTGGCAATGCAGGACGCTGCCTTGCCAGGAGTTATCCAATGATGGGAATTTGTGCATCCTGTTTTTTCAGGTGAGAAGGGAGTGGCTCTCTGGATATGACTGGGAGGAATGCGTCACCTGATTATTACCCTTGAATTAGGGCTGACTTTATAAGGCCTGCTTCCAGTCCAGTTCAGTGATGTTTATTCACTTCCATTGCGTAGGTGTATGGTGATTGCTTCCTGGTTGACCTCTGTCTGTTTCTCAGCAGTTGCCAATGGTCGTTATTTTTTCTTCTTTATTAGCTAATGTCCTCAGGTTACCTTTTGGTTTTCATTTGAGTTTTTTCTAGCTGTGGATTTACTCTTGTACCTGACTCCATATCGTCTGCGTCAACAGACGCCAGCTACCAGGAGACAGCAGTTTGAGAAGGGCTCTTTAAAGCAACCCTCCACCTTCAGAAGTGGGTTAAGAATGCTTCAACCACCTAATGGAATTGTCTAGCAGTGGTGGCTTGCACAAAGTACATCTATGACTGCCCTTTTGCTGGTCCTATACGAGTTGCTACAGAGTAGTTGTTCCTGCGCATAACAGTCTCCACTTCAAGCTACTAACACTGACCTACAAAGCTGTCCATAATCTGCCTCCCCCATATATCTCTGAACTAATCTCTCGATATCTTCCACCACATAATCTCTGGTCTGTCCAATACTTCCTTTTCTTCTTCACAATTGCATGTTCCTCATCTAATTGCTTGCAAGACTTCTCCTGAGTATTTCCCATCCTGTAGAATTCTGTGGCATAACATATCCGATTATCCCCTACTTTCGGGAATTTCAAGCGAATCTTGAGAACTCATGTCTTCAGAATAGTTTATAGCCTGCAATGACCCCCCTGCCACCTCACCAACACCAGAGCTGCTGCAGCACCTGAACCTACTGTCTCCTTTCCCACTGTCCTGTAGAATGTAAGGCTGCAAGATGTAAGGCTGCAAGTGTAGGGTCCTCTCTCCCTTTCAGTCTGTCTGTCTTTATTAGTTTGTTCATTGTAATTTCTATTTGTGTTTTGTATGTAACCATTCCTCATGTACAGCACCATGGAATTAATGGTGCTGTAAAAAAATTAATAATAATTATTATCCTGATTTTCCACCAAGTTCTCACCCCTGCCTCTCTTGCCGGACTACACACAGCAGAAAGCTGCAGCAGTTGGCACCTGTGTTTCATCTTCATCAGAGATGTGCTGCAGTGGTCCGCTGACCGCTTGCACTACCCCTCCCACGTACTCATACTCCAACAGAACAAGTGGTTGGGCATGAGTGCACTGAATCTCTTACAATTATTGGTCAGGGCCAGGTGGATGGCCCACGGAACCACGGCCAGCAGAGTCATCAAAAAACAGAAGTGCATGCTGCATAACTTGGGGCTCAGACTGCTTGCCTGATTTGCAAGAAGGTGAAGGGGAAGACAGACCACCATGGGCCACAGGTGAGGAATCTGCACTTTCAGCAGGGGACTGGGAGGAAGACAAAGCAAAGGAACTGAAGGCACTCTCAGCCAGCCAATAAAAAACACCTACTTTGCCTCACCATTTATCCAGCGTTACTCTTGCCTATGAAATTATGCATAATGCTCTTTTGCTTGCTTGCACCAGAGGAAGGTGTTTTATTTGGGCACGTAGCAGGCACAGATCAACCATGTCCTCGCTCTCCCTGCAGGAGCCACACCACCACCAGCAGCAACAACACGGTCACATCTCCTTTTTGATGATCTCCTCATTGTTTTCAGCCCCAAAAAAGTGCAGAGTGAAACATGGCCTGTATACAGAGAGACATTGGCCAGCATAATATTACACTGCCTGCTTTCAGAGTACCCCCTACAAAAAAATAGAAATAAACACAAAACCAATGTTGGCTACCTTCTCCTCTTTCACCTACACCTCAACCTTTTACTCCACCTTAACCTTCTCCACTTGTTCCTCCACCTCCTGGTTCTAGAGTTTTTTAAATTTGATGTTCTTTTAACTCAGTTCCCTAACAAAAAAAGCAAAAAAACCCAACAAAAACAGTATTGAATACCTCCTTCTTGCCTCCGAGTTCGCTCATCACTAGTCACAGGTGATCACTGTATTACCTGTACACTTACACTATACATTATATACTATGTACAGAGCTCCTGTGTATAATGTCACTGGTAGAAATATTAGTATTCTTAGTATAATTTTTTTTTATTAATGATGAGTATTGTAGTATTCAGTCACTATGTGGTGGTAATATGCATGTGGCAGCATTTGCCACTTGCATGTGCTATTATTGAATCACTATATGCTGATAATATGTGGTCTTGGCATTGTATGGCAGTATTTATCCCTTGTATGGGGGATTATTTGGTCACTTTGCGGGGGTAATATGTGGTCTGGTCATGGTATGGCGATATTTGTCCCTTGCATGTGGTATTAATCATTCACTATGTGGTGGTAATGCGTGGTCTGGTCATTGTGTGGTGGTATTTACCTTTTGTATGTGGTATTGTTCCATGACTGTGGTGGTATTATGTGGTCTGGTCATGATGTGGCTGTATTTGTTACTTGTATGTGGTATTATTGGTATACTGGCCTT
The DNA here is from genome assembly GCF_051348905.1 of Ranitomeya variabilis. Taxonomy (NCBI): domain Eukaryota; kingdom Metazoa; phylum Chordata; class Amphibia; order Anura; family Dendrobatidae; genus Ranitomeya; species Ranitomeya variabilis. Next base: position 74,957,531 of record NC_135239.1, on the reverse strand, counting down.
GACATAGTGGATTGTGTTGTGTATGGAGGTCACTTGTTATCTATGATATCAATAAATTGAAGATACATTATTTCCATTAGAGATTAAATACTTGTAAGTTTAAATCCTTCCTGTCCTGTAACATTTTGTTACACAGTGGCACTTACAGAGGTTCTCTGGTGAAAGCAAGTAATTACGTTTCCACAGGATAAGTGACAACTTATTGATTGGTGGGGGTCTGACTGTTGGGACCCACACAGATAGGCAAAATGTGGAACTTTTATCTCCATTAAAATGATCACTTTAACCACTGATTCATTCATTCCCTAAGTGGCTGTCGAGCAGTGTGCTCGGCTTTTACTGACAACCCCAAAGAGAATGATAGGGGTCGCAGCGAGATATCCAACCTATCACTCCAACTTTAAATGGGGATAAAAGTGTTCTGTCAAGGATGAAAGTTTCCCATTCTTCTGAGAGGCGAGGTTCCCAATAGTCAGAACCCCACAATCAAAAAGTTGTCACTGATCCTGCAGATAGGTGATAATAACTAATTTTCACCAAAAAACATTTTAATGCAAACTAACATATTGTACATCCCAGTAAGGTGTGAACAAAGTAGATGTGCAGGAGCCTACTGTTTTTTGTAAAGTCGATGCTCCAATATAATGGAGATAATGGCTAACAGGAGTTTTCATATAGCCATAGTGTGGGATTCTAGAGTAATTTCATTCTGTAAGACCCAGACCTTCCAGTCCGACCATGGGTGTTATTTTTACTGATAGGCCTGAGAAAGTGGTAAAGGACACAGTGTTTCTCTGTTCAAATTTGATCAACCCTGCCACTTCAGCACTGGACATTATACAATGCATCAGTTCTGATCAGAGTCTTTCTTTAGTAGCAGAGTTGTTTTATGGAGGTTAATATCTAATAACTTCATAAAGCGTCTAAAAACTCACTGTATTATGTGTCTGGTCTTATTAATGATCATGGAAAAAGTCAAAATCAGTATCAGCAGGTAGTACTGAAAGGTTCAGGGGCGGAAATCCTGCAAGGATTAAGAGTTAGCTATTAAAAACAACAAAGGACTAAAAGATTTCAATCATAAAAAAAAAAGTTTTCAACCTTGAAGGTCAGACGTTGTAAGGTCAAGACAGAATAAGTCTGGTTTTAGAAGTAAGTGAAACACTTACTGAGTTTGAAAAGAAAGATCTGATCCAGCAGTTAGGTCTCCTGACCTAAGCTCACTTCCTCGTATATACTGTACCTATCAAGAGACTTGATGGTGTGGAAGGGTATTGCCATCTGAGCTTGGTCTGTGTTTCACAAAGACATAAATCTGGCCTACCACTAAGAACAAAGCTCCATAACTGTCATTGAAAACATACTTGGTGGTAAGCTAACGCTTGTAGCTGTATTTTGATTGGCAGATAGACCAGGTCAGGAGAAAAATATTAAAATAATAGAACATGTTGTGAATGTTTTTACCCTGCATTGCATAGAGGTGTTTTTAACATGGCGTAGTATGTAAATTGGCTTATTTCAAGTGTTTCAGTATTTGTATTCTTTGCAAGAAAAAGGTGAAAATATTTGGGCAGTAAAAACATACATATGCACAACATCGATCTAAACAAAAGGAAGGAGAAAGATAAAGTGTTATCAACAACATTATAAATGAGAGAAATAGGAGATTTTAGAGTCTACTAGACTTTGCCTTTTGTGCCTGTAAGTACAAATGTGTTTTACCTTTGTAAAGTGGTGGTCCGACTGCTGAGACTCGCACAGATCGGCAAAATGTGAAACTTTTATTCCTATTTTATCTCCTGATGTCACATCAAGAGCACGATAGCTAATCAGTATGTTCGGCCAATCTAAAGGTGCGTTCCATCTATATAGGCAAGGCAGTTTGGCTCACTGATTGATTGCCTCGCAATCGACATGATGTCAGCATCACAGCTAATGTCAGACACCAAGGGAAGAGACGGAAACATGCTATTGGACCCGAGAAAGACGAGTACATTGTGGTTTGTTATGTTTTACACAAATTATTAGGAGGAACATTTAGTAAAGTTTTCAGAAGGTGCCAATCAGGTTCTGAAGCTGAGAACACAGTCGTTATGCAGACAAAATGATATGTTGCAGAGTGTCAAAATTCAAAGACCAAGTTAAATATCATCTTGAAAGTGTAGAGCACAGAGTCAGACATTAGTGTCACATTACACATCTGAAAATGGGCAAAAAGTGACTAAGAAATAATTAACCGATCCGCATGAGCTGGTCATTAGGTTTATGTATATTCTTTCACCATTGTTGGGCTATAGTACATTCAAAGATATTTGTCAGGGGAACTTCATCTTCTCCTCCTAAATTTACATAACTGAAAGACTGAAGAAAATAACATATAAAAGTGACATTTACTGTACAATAAACATTTAATATAAACTCTGTGCTGTAAAATTTACATTTCTCTTTAGTGATTACTCACTCTCAATTATGGTAATTTTTCAAAAGTTTTATGCAGAGGAGGTACTGGCATTTCCAAATGCTCCCAGACATTGACACATTACTGCCATCCAATACTCACAAAGCAAATATGTATATTTATCTTTCTCATCACAACTGGTTTGCTTGAAGGCTGTTTGTATTTCTGCAACCATTTTTTTTCATTATTCCAATTTAAAATAAAATAAAATAAATTCCAGGTGTCTTGATTAAAAAAAATCACATCTGCTATGTAGGACTGTATTTTTCAAAGTTATTGATAGTTTGATTTGTATTGATGTAAATTTATATAGATGTACACAAAGTGATGCATCATTTTTAATGACGATCGTCTACAAAGTCATTTTATATCTTATTACTAGAGATGAGCTGATTAGGCAAAATTTGAGTTTGCCTGTTTGTGCAGATTTTTCTGGAAATATGATCTGAAGAGAAGTAAATCTCTGCAACTTTAATGTCACTTATTATGCTCTGGGGTCTACTCGGATTCCAGAGCATAATAGGCATAACCTGTAAAAGATAAAAAATAATCTTTACATTTACCTTACTGCCCACTTCTCTGGCCCGTGTGCTCCCACGTCACCCATCCGGTCCTTTCCACTACTTCTGGTCACCACTTACACAGTAATCCCCGGGACTCTCACCCTAGGCCGGAATGCCTAATTTTGATGAGGGTTCTGTAAGTAGAGTAACAATGTCATGACATCACAAAGTTTCAGCACGAGTGGCGACAATCAGAAGATTTGTTGATGACAAGAGTGGTGACTGCGATGAGGGTACGGGCCGGAGAGGTAAGCAGTAAAGTAAGTATAAGGATTTTTTAACCTCTTGATGGTCTACTATGATTCACAAAAATGGCAGCCATCGGCCACCATTCTGCTGAGTCTACACACAAGTGAATTACAAAAAATCTGTAATTTTGTTCATGTGGATCTTTGTAAAACTTGAGTAGATTTCCATTCCACTTGATATATACAGTTACATCCAAAAAACATTTGGACAGTGGCACAGGTTGGCATTTAGGCTGTTTACTAAAACATATTCAAGATATGGGTCTATAATCAATATAGATTTGAAGTGCCGACTCTCAAATTCATTTTAGGGTATTCGCATCCTAATTGTAGTAAGGGTTTAGGAATTAGAGCTCTTTAATATGTAGCTGCCTCTTTTTAAAAATACAAAAAGTAATTGGATAATTATTAGAGGTGAGCGATTGTGCTCGGTGATATTCATATATCACTCAAGTGTTTGGGTGTCTGTGATCAAAAGTGCTCGCAGTTCGGCGAGCAGTAGCCTGTACTCGAATTCAAACTTGAATCCCAGCTCCACATGTTTGGCACCTCTTACACAGCCAATAAGCATGCAAGGATTGCCTGCGAGTCACTGTAATGCAGCAGCCATCTTGGTAGTGGCATTACTGTGATTGGCTGGCATGTGACATCACCAGGGGTTATAAAAGGACAGGCACCATCAGGCTTGGCACCCTGAGACCATTGCATAGCTCTGTGACAGTAGTTATTGGAGGGAAAAAGTGCTTGTCCAGAGGTGTGTGTAAACAGTTTAACTAATCAGAGTCCTGTAGTGTTGAAGCTGTACTTTGCAGTTTGTATCAGATACATTCTGCAATTAGCCTAGGGAGGAAGAGAAAATTGCACAAGCAGGGAGAGTGGCTGAATACAGTCTGTAGGCAGGGATTAGGGCTTTGCAGTCCATTGCTAAATATATAGCTGCAGCATCTGACGTAAAAAAAAAATTTTCTACGCTTTTTTGCTTTACATGTTTTGTGGTACTTTTCTCTGTTATATAACCATCCAAAAAAGTGTTGAAACATTTTTCTAGATTCAATTACTCGTCCATAGAATAGTACGTGCTTTATGACACATTTTGCTTTTATATAGCACTCTCAAAAAGAGTTTAAACATTTTGTGTATCAGTTACTCATCCATATAGTATTACGTGCCCTTTGGTACATTTCATTGCCATATCACACTCCAAAGAAGCAGTGAATTTTTTTTTCTGTATTCAATTACTCATCCATATACTATTACAGTTGTGTGAAAAAGTATTTTCCCCTTCCTGATTTTCTATTCTTTTGCATATTTGTCACACTTAAATGTTTCATATCACCAAACAAATTTAAATATTAGACAAAGATAACACAAGTAAACGTGAAATGCAGTTTTTAAATGTACAGTAGGTCTTTATTATTAAGGGAAAATAATTCCTAAACTACAGAGCCCTGTGTGACGTAATTATTGTCTCCTCCCTTATAACATAAATTAACTGTGGTTTATCACATCTTGGCGAAGCTTTGGGTATTCCGCCAGAGCATTGTAAAAGACTCAGTTATCGCAAATGCTTGATTGCAGTTTTTGCTAGTAACGGTGGCTCAAACAGTCATTACGTTTGGGGGACAATCACTGAATTTCTTTGATTCACGGCATGATGACTAGCTTTTGAGGATTTTTGGCCTGCTTCCTTTGTCAGGCAGGTCCTTTTTAAGTGATTTCTTGATTGATAATAGGCGTGGCAGTAATCAGGCCTGCGTGTGACTAGGGAATTTGAACCCAGCTTCACAAAGATGTGATAAAAAACTGTTAATTTATGTTTTAAGGGGGGGGGGGGCAATCATTAGATCATACAGGGCTCTGTAGGTAAGGAAATATTTTTCCCTTAATAATAAAAGTAATATCACAGAAGAAAAAGAGCATTGAGCTCAAAGAGTATAATCCTAAAATTAATATTTATTTTATCAATGTATAATGCATGCAAGATAAAATACAGAGAATGCTTGACAATCAAACAGGTGAGTCAAAAAGACTAGTGAATTAAAGTGCTTAGTGCCATAACTAGTGTTGAGCGATACCTTCCGATATGCAAAGGTATCGGTATCAGATTGGATCGGCCGATATCCAAAAAATATCGGATATCGCCGATACCGATACCCGATACCAATGCATATCAATGGGACACAAAATATCGGAATGGTTCCCAGGGTCTGATGGAGAGGAAACTCTCCTTCAGGCCCTGGGATCCATATTCATGTATAAAATAAATAATAAAAATAAAAAATATTGATATACTTACCCGTCCGGCGGCCCCTGCTCTTAGCGGTGCCTCCGTTCCTAAGAATGCAGAGTTAAGGACCTTCGATGACGTCGCGGCTTGTGATCGGTCGCGTGACCGCTCATGTGACCGCTCACGCGACCGATCACAAGCTGCGACGTCATCGAAGGTCCTTCACTCCCTGCATATATCAATATTTTTTATTTTTATTATTTATTTTTTACATGAATATGGATCCTAGGGTCTGAAGGAGAGTCTCCTCTCCTCCAGACCCTGGGAACCATACGCACCGCACACTTCCGATTCCGATTTCCGATATCGCAAAAATATCGGAACTCGGTATCGGAATTCCGATACAGCAAATATCGGCCGATACCCGATATTTGCAGTATCGGAATGCTCAACACTAGCCATAACACCACACTATAATGGTATAAATTATACTTTCATGTAGTAGCAAATACGGGAATATGGACCACACATATTTCAGCCTAATCAAATGGCAGGTAAAATACCCTAAAGGAATGGCCTGATGTGAGGAATAAAGCTAGATTATTAGAATCATATATGAGGAAACTAAGAACCCAAAAGGAAAGCTATGAGAAGCTTAAAGTGAAGCTACTTACTGTGGGTGGTACAAGACTGTATTCTCTCTGTCGCCCCAAAGCACATTTCATCACAACTTCATCAGGAGACGTGTAATAATAAAGGTATAAATTTATCTGCGCTGTAGGATCCAGGGGAGTGCTAATAGTAAGAGAATATTATGCATGTATTGTCTATATTAAATGTATCAACAATTACCCAGTTTGAAGTAAATTAGTATATGACCACTGCGTTATATATAATAAATGGTAATATTTACCGGGTGTATTGCATTCAAGATCCTCCTGGATATATCAACAGTTTGCCGTGTGGATCGCAGTCAGGATCTCCTGATTAGGTGCACGGCGGTAATGCTTTCAACTTCTTTTCCTTCTAATGAATGTGCGGGGAAAAGGGTGAAAAAAGTCTGTCCCGGCCGGTGACAGTCACCCCTTACCTTGCCGCTGGTGATCCTAAATCTTCAGCGCGAGCCTGCGCTCCTACACGCTAGTTGCCGGCGAGGTGCAGTGAAGCTGCAGGACCTCGCGTGACGTCACATACACGTGATGTTACACGTGAACGGCTAACGAATTGCACGCAGTACCAAAAAGGATGTATCCAACGCGTTTCGGAGTCAACGGACTCCTTCCTCAGTGTAATAATAAAGACCTACATTTAAAAACTGAATTTGGTGTTTACTTTTGTTGTCTTTGTCTAATATTAAAATTTGGTGATCTGAAACCTTTAAGTATGACAAACATGCAAGAGAACAGAAAATCAGGAAGAGGGCAAACACTTTTTTGCACAAACACAACTATATATGCAATGTGGTACATTTTTGGTGTCATATAACACTTCAAAAGAGCGTTGAAAATGTTTTCAATATTCAATTACTTATCCATATGCTATTACATACCCTGTTGTGTAACAAGTTTTCCAGCTCCCCTGGATGGTTTCCCCTCAACCTCCATGCAAGGACGCTGGCATACTCACTGCTCCGGCCCCGCAGTGTGATCCACTTCTGCTAGCATGTCTTGCACTTCCTGACAGTGCACCTAGTGTGCCTCCCCCTTCTTAATGAGGTAGCTCGGATATAGTGAAATGCCCTCAGCCTGTTGCTGAGAAGCATTTAGAATAGTTAATTCACTTGCAAGTTTGCTCCCAGCCTGTATTAAAGACTGCCTCTCCTTTAGGGAGTCACTGATGCAGCAGCATTCATTAGTATGTAATCTCCCCTATTAGTGAGTTGTAAGGTTCTCTGGTCCTGGTGGGGCCAGTGCCCTGAACCCAAATCAATGTTTTAGCTTGAAATGCTAATCTAAGCCCTGTTTCATGCATCCATGCTGCACAATTAGTGTCTGCCCTTAATTTGAGTTTTTTGGGAACTTTTTGTCCCCCTTGAAGTTGTTGTCAATACATTTGGTTTTGCCTACCATTAAATTCAATGGGATTTCTATACATTCGTCGAACTGTTCGGCTAACATCAGGACGTTCGCTGAACCGAACTGAACCTTCAAATGTTCCCTCATCTCTTATCAGCATAGGAAAGAAGCAGAGGTGAAATTTGCACAGAGGTGTATTATTCAGGCAGCAGAGTTAATGATGGACTGATAGATAGGTGATAGAGTGTTAGGAGGGAGGCCACAGAGGATGATATTGCAGTAGTCTAGAGGGGAGATGATGAGGGCATGCACAAACATTTTAATAGATGTAGGGTTGAGGAAAGGAAAAAGAAAATATATATTCTGGATATACTTTTGAGTTGGAGAGAGCTGAAGGTAGCAAAAGCTTGGTTTTGTGGTATAAAGGACAAGGCAGAGTCAAGGGTTACCCCGGTACAACAGAATTCCAGTACTGCGGAAAGCATGGTGTCATTAATTGTGATAGATTGGATAAAGGGGTTTGGAGAGATTGAAGAAAGATGATGAGTTCAGTATCATCTACATTTAGTTTTAGGAAGCAAGAGGAGAAGAAGGAGGATATAGCTGATACACACTATGAGATTCTAGACAGCAGAGAGGTGACATCTGGGCTAGAGAGGTAGCTCTGTTTCATCAGTGTATAGGTGGTAATGAAAGCCATGGGACTTTTTGAGCTGTCCTAACCCAAAAGTATAGGGTGAGAAGAGTAGGGGTCTCAAGACAGAGTCTTGAGGGTAACCAACAGAGAGAAGAAGGGATAAGAAGGTTGTATGGGAGGGGGAGATATTAAATGGGCGGTTAGAAAGGTATGAGTAGATCCAGGAGAGAGCAAGGTCTTTGACGGGAAGGGAAGAGAGGATATGTAGTATGAGCATGTGGTCATCTGTACTGAAGGCAGAGGACAGATCTAAAAGGAGGAGTATAGAGAATTATCAGTTAACTTTGGCATTATAAGTCTATAGTAATTTTGGTCAGGGCAGTTTTGGTGGATTGGTGGGGTTGGAAGTCGGATTGTAGGTTATCAAAGAATGAGTTAGATGAGAGATGGGTAGAAAGTTCAGCTGTCTCTCTGCTGTCAGGTGACACGGTACCAGGGACTGCTTACCTGTCCTTAACACCAGAGGACAACCTAGCTTGCCTCATTCCCTGGGATACTTCTGAAGGTGAAGATGCCAGGGCCGCCACCCTTGCCTTATCTCCTGAATCAGCCCTTCATCTGTTCCCTTCCCCCACCCAGGGAAGAGGGGGCTGCTATGCACCGCAGTACACCAACCCAACAAACAAGGCAACATGAACAAGGGGTAACTGAAAATACCAGGCACACAAATATTAACTCACATATAACAGAGGAATGCACGGGAGTGTAGGATAGGGAAAGAACAAAATAAGAGGATGGAAGGGAATTATCACACTTACTAACCCACGCAACTGTCACAGATAACTCATCCAAACTCCTCATATAAGCACCAAAAAACATGTCTCCTCCAAGCCATGTAGCATAAGCTAGCTTTGACAATGTGTTTAAAACAAGACTCATACTATATAGGGGAGAGGAGTGGCTAACCGAGCTCAGCTGAGATCTCAGTCTCCCAGAGCTCCCAACATGGCCGATTAACCCCTGTTCTGCCAAAAGAAATGAACTGCATTTAAAAGGAAGATGAAGTGCTTCTTTTCAGCACAGGAGTAGGAGCTATTATGCGCTGCGGTCTTCTGGCTCCTCTCTGTTGTGGTAACCCCATGACATCAGCATGGAAATGCTGTTCAAGGAGATTGAAGGCAAGTGATATGGGGGCATAGCTGAATATAGGCATTGTGCAGTAAAGATTTGTCTTATTTGGTCAATCTTCTTTTTGAAGTGTGCAGCCTAGTCTTTTACAGAGATGAGGAAGGTCAGAGGGGGACGGAGGAGGCAGATAAAAGTGTTGAATAACTGTTTCGAGTTGTGCCATAAAAAGAATGAGGGTTGTGAAGTAGAGTTGTTTAGCAGAAATGAGGAATGACTTGAATGAGAAAGTTGCTTTTTTTAATGCACTGAAGTCTTTTTGAGAGTGTTTTTTTTCCAGCGCAGTTCTGCAACCCTGGACAATTGACAAAGCTTTTTGGTGAAGTTGTTGTGTCATGTTTGTCTATTGATACGTTGCACTTTGTCATGCATGAGAGTGGCAACCGAGTCAATAGCTGATGGATGTGAGTATGGTGTTGCAGAAAATGGTGTCACTCTGTGTCATGGAGAGAAGATATGGAGGACAGTGGTAGAATAGAGTCAGCGAGTGAATGTCAAGGTGTGCAAGGTTTCTGCGGAGGTGCGCTAGTACAGAAGAATATAGATAACGTTTTGAAATGGCCAAGTGAAAGTCTTCACGTTAATCCTAAAGAAATGTTAAGAATCAGAATGAGCAATTCACTACCAAGTGCCTAGTTTTTCATATATAGATTTCTGATGCAAAACCTGTTTTTTGTGGCTTTTGGCATTTTCGCACTATTTCCAGCCAGATCTGCCACTCACTAGTGGCATAAGTTATACCACAAATGTTCAAAAGTCCATAACAAAACACTTTTGGCAAGGCACTTGGAGACTCACACAATTGATAGTAGTGTCTAATTCATTAAGTGGTGTATGCCTCTTATAGAATTTGGTGCATCTTACTCCTGCTTGCCACTGCATTAAGACTGGCTTGCAAGGTGCTAATTTCAATGAATAGGACCCTTTGTCTCTGAAAACAAAGTAGAAATAATAATTACCGGTAATAATACTTTAACTTCTAATTTACTAATACATTATATGTTTTTTCTTATGAGGGAAAAAAATTCTTTAATTCCTTTCATACATTGACAAGTAAAAAAAGGCAAAGAATAAACTATAGAATTTACATTTCTCTGTAGTAATTACCTACTCTCAATTAGGGTACTTTATCAAAAGTTTGATGCAGAGGAGATGCCAGCTTTTCCCAATGCTCCCAGACATTGACACTTAACTGCTGTCCCGTATATGTGGAGTGCCCCCAAGGGCCGTGGGGTACTCGGTACGTGCAATGTTCTTAGAGGGGAAGTGTCGCGGCAGCAGTGACCAGGTCCGTGGCCCTGGGCATCCAATAAAAATGAAAAGGGGATTAGTAGAGGGGATAAATGAAACAGTTTGTGATGCCACCTGTGGTATTCGGCAATAAAGACGTTAGCCAACGCTGCTTCAGAGTCCACTGGGGCTGTTGGTGATGCAGCAGAGTTGGTACAGCTCTCCACAGGTAGAGCTAGACTTCAGGGCAACTGTATGTATAAGTGATGAGATGATGATGATGGTTGTAGTGCAGGGCAGATGGTGTAGCAAATAAATCTGAGGACACAGTGGGGTTCCTTTACCTTTACTGGATGCATAGAAATGCAGACCGGAGCACTGGTTACAGATGACAATGGAGGTCCAGGCAGCCTGAAGCAACTTAGGATCCTCAGACAGGTTGGATGGAGGCCAACTTTCTGCGCTTCTCTCTCTGAGGTCCTTGCTGCATAAAGCTATGCTCAGTACTCTGTTCCTCTCACTTTCTGACAGAAAACGTTACCCGCATGGCAGGCACCTTCAGCCTTTCACAGGTGTCACTCCTCATGGCTTCTCCAGGCTATAACATGCTGCTGTGCCTTTAGGTGAGTGATGGGGCCAGGGGACCTGCAATCCCCTGCCCTCCAGATTTAACTGCTGGGACCGTGGTACCCTGCAGCCACAGACTCCGGTGTCCAGTTCTAGCGCCGAGCTCTGGGATGAGCGTGGTCACAACTCCTCTTCCCAAACTTTCCTATACTTCTCTCTTCCTATCTGACTCAGACTGCAACTCTAGTCTGGGGACAAGCTCCTCACTCTTCCAGTCCCCAGCACTGATCAACTGAAACTCTAAATTAGCTTCCTCCTCCTGACCAGAGAGAGCACCTTCTCTGAAGTCGGGTTCAAGCTCCCCTTTCTGGCCCAGAGCAGGAACTGTGTTACATGCTGTGTATGCCTGGCCAAGGGATCCCTCCTTGCTTCAGGCCTAACATCACCCCCTGTGAGGGAGGCAATGCCACTGTGGCAACCGGATTCTTGGGGTGCCACATGTGTATATTTACTTTCCTCATCTCATTAGGTTTGCTTGAAGGCTATTAGTATTTCTAAAACCATGCTTTTCTCATTGTTCCAATGCATCAAAATAAAAAAAAACTGTAAAAATGTCAAATGTCTTAATTTAAAAAAATCACAGAATCTAGTCTGTTTAGCTGCTATATAGACTTCCATTGAAATTTCTCATGGGTGCGAGTCTCCCAACTAGACAGTTCTTCTAAATGGTACAAGTCTTGAACCTTAAGAGTCCATTCTTTCAGCGTTGGAGGGGTTGTTTACCTCCAATGTGTAAAAATCAGATGTTTTGCAATAAGATAGGAAGCAAGTCATGCTTCCCTGGATTAAAAGTAGAAGAGGGAAGAGAGAGCAAGACATCCTGAGGGGTAAGGTCTCGATTCATTAGGCCCATACTATGTAAGGATTTGTTAACGTCCGTCCAGAAATGCAATAATCCTGGGCAAAACCAAAAAATATGTGATAAGGTACCTATGGATTGGGAGCATCTCCAACACAGTGGGGAATCAGTTAATCCTAAATGGAACAGCCGATCCGGGATTCTGTACCACCTAGAGAGAATTTTGAACGCGTTTTCTTGTAGTAAGATGCATCTGGAGAACCCATGAGAGTTGGCAAGTACTTGTTGAGATTCTTGGGGCATAATGAGATCTTCAACTCAGACTCACAGGAAGAGAGGTATAGAGATTTAAATTGAGTTGGGGTTTTGAGGAGGTTTTGCATATAATTTAGAGACCAGTCTCGTAATTGGCGATTTCAGCCTAACTAAAAATTCAAGCCAGAGCCAATCAGAGGATTGTCTCCTTTTGGATCTGAATTTGGTGATGATGTGGTGTACGTGGTTCTTCTAAAGGAAATTTGAGGGTTGATTTGTAGCTTTGGTCGGCTAATTGTTGGTGCAGGGTATCTGGTTGGAGAGAAGATGGGAGATTTGGACATTTGGTAGGGATGCCCAAAGCCCAAAAGCATCTTCATAATTAGGGTCCGTCAGCTAAGGAATAACTTTAACTGGAATATTGTCAAGAAAAAGGCAACAAGGAAGATGGTTTGGGATAAGGGATTTTGGGATAATAGATAAGGTGTTGTGGGTTATATCATCTAGTTTATCTTTCATATTTTTTTAAGTGATCAGTAAAAGCAAAAATGGGCAAGGATTAAAATAAATATAAACATTAGAAAAGTTTTACTGAAAATAGATTAAGAAACATACATGGATCCAACATAATAAACACAAAGATAAAGAGAAATCCCAATAGTAAACGGGCACCAAAAGACAACAAAAATATTTAAATGGCTAATACAAAAATGCAATGTACATCAAATTCAGTAAACAAGTTAGTTTATATTGGAGTGCCACAAAAAACACAAATTCCCTCAAAAATAAAAAACAAAATGATCAAATATCATAGTAGTTAAGACATAGTGATGCTCAATCAGAAAACACACCTCCAGGCAGTTGTTTGGTTTTGCTGGTTTCTTTACTGTGGTTGTGTTTTTGGAACTTTGAACCCTACCTGAGGTTACAATGTTTGCCTTTATGACTTTACAATAAAGCAAATAGCAAAAGTGGTTAGAACTTAAAGATACATATTTATAAAGGGTATTATCGATGTTGGACCAACCACATCTTTAAGGTAGAGCTGTCCAAATCCTGTAGTTCTCTGTAGACAAGGTCCATCAAAAGAGCACAGCATAAAATGTAAAACAATACAAATTAAAACCTGGAGTAAGATGTGATCCAACAGAGAATTAGAAATGCTCAGTTGAAGAAAGGCACATCAAATATTTATTCCAGGAGGTGTTTTTCGAGAACGGTATGTTCTCCTCGTCATTGGATCTGCAATAGAGAACATACCATTCTCAAAACAAATTCTCCTGGTATAAATATTATATGCTCTTTACTTAAGTTGGACATTCTGCTGGTGGGACATCTTACTCCAGTTATTTCTTCCTTACTTTTTATGTGGAATAATATGAATAATATAAAATTTGAAAACTACATTTTTGTATTAACATTTGAGTTCACTTGGGTGGCCTTTTTATAAAAAAAAACAAACATATGTCTTACTTTAAAAACATATCCAGGTATTTTGCATAAGATTATTTGAGTACAAAGTACTATTAAATGTACTACTACTAAAAAGTTAATAATTACAAACTAAGGATAGCTTTTTAAATGGTTGTTATACACTTAAGCCAATGTGCTAATGTTTAAATGCATTCTTGCCTCAACATATCCCAAGATATGTGACATGAGATAACAGCTTAAAAAACCTGCCTCATTCTGTTTTATACATGTCTTTTCAGGGCAATTGAAACAAGTGTGATTAATCATGAATTGCTTCTCCATAAATGAGATTTTTTGATAAATTAGGTGAAATTGGCACATTCAAATTGCAAAAGACTCACTTATCACATTTGTTCTGTCCTGGATGAATAGTTTTTGTTCCTGGATGTCTCCTGATTCCTGAACAATGGTTTCAACAACTACTGTCTACACACCAAGTATGGAAATGTAATTGTGTGGCATGGGCAATACAGGTTCCCAAAATATGTAGGCATTTGTAGGATCATTATTCATTGCAGATGTAGCAGCATCTTTATATAAAACCCAGTAAAAATTCAAGAGTTGTGGTGCTTCAGCCTATATATTCTCGCAATTTGTCTGGTCCCAGAGATGAACTTCTACCAATCAGAAAGTGTTGAAATATCCGACATTTATGGGTACTATATTTGAATGTGTACTAGCACTTCTGTACTGAATGAGATAATAAATAACACTTTTTTTCTATTTAAAGTAATAGAATGGGTTATTAGAAACATTTATTGGAGCCCAATGAATTATTCATGGACAAAGAATGAAACGATAGCGAGAGGTCAAACTAAGGTGGTAGAAATTACAAGAATGATGCATATTATGTCACATTTTCAATATAGTGTGAAGCTCTTTGCTGACATTGCCCTTTTTATATTTAAATAAAGTCAGATAATGAAGTGATGGACAGCATATAAAATAACATATTGCAGCATAAACTAGAGTTTTACTTCTCACGTCATGACATCTGACTTTTCCTGAACAAATCATATCTTTCGATTGCAGCTAACGACTGAAAACTTGTCCATTGGGTTGGAGATTTTATGAGATTAGGGAATGGAAGGATCCCATAAGATGTAGAGTTTTAAACTCAATTCATGCCTTCTTGCTGCAAGAAAGAAAAAAAATGTTATTTCCCCACAGCCATCAGTGCATTTATACTTTAAACTAACCTCTTCACTGCCAACAGGGTTAAGAAGACAAAGACGAGACAGTTGCATTGATAAATCATTATCTTTTCTTACAAGACAGACCATCTTATATAAAGTAGACCAGGCATGAAGCCTTGAATCTTTCCAGCACAGACTGCTGTTCAGTTTGTGTCAGTAATTGCCTGCTTCTTGACAGCTTCCAATTAACCCCACTTCAGAAAGTAGCATATGACGAGGCCTCTCTCACTACTCATGGCTGCCAGCTACCGAAGAGGCTGCTTCGTATTTCTGAGGATGCTCACCAAGGTACTCTTGTTTACATCAAAACCACTTTGGTAATAACAGCCTCTTACACCTTTTGGCTTTGAATATCTTCCTTCGATCCGTGACACACATTAAAAGCTGCTGAGAAAACCATGCAACTTGTATGCCTAAGCAGTAAAAACAGTGTATTGGCTAATATCTCACCCAAGCCACTCATCATAGTAGAAAAGTGTCTTCTATTAAGTAGATCATTTTATACAGTACATCTAACTTTAAAGGAACCTGTCACTTCATTCATGCTGCTTAAATCACAAGTAGGCAAATCAGAGCCTTTTTGTATGATTACAGCCAGCTATATTATTCTCTGAAACATTCTGGCATTTCATAGAAAATATAACTAAAAGATTTGGCTGGGGACCATAGCTAAAGGTGAGACTAGTTCGGTGCTTCACCGACCAGTTTTGCTCAGCTACACTCCAAGTCATTGGAGAGATCTGTCAATCAAGTAGAGCAGTGCAGGAGAAGACTTTTGGGGACAACATGACAAAGTCTCATCTCCAGCTATTGTCCCCAGCCAAATATTTTAAGTATATTTTTGTCTGAGATACCAGTACCCTTCAGAGAAAAATATATCTACAATCTTGCAGCTAGGCCCTGATTCATGATGACTGTGAGTCTAGCAGCATAAAGCTAATGACAGGATCATTTTAATCCTCCATCAGGCTCAGATGATCTGACAGGCACAGTTCTATTAATTTTCTCTCCTCTCCAAATTATCAGAAAATCTCCCCTCTCCCAGTTACTTCCTGTCTTTACATGCTCTTTGAAACCTGATCTCACAGTTTTACAGAAATCTACTGCCACACGACAACTGTCACATTCAGCAGCAGTAGAATGGGCACCAAGATACCACAATGGGAGTGTGGATTACAGCTATCATGGGGCCTCGTACTACCATACAATCTATTAGTGAAGCTGTAGGAGCTAAGGAACAAATGAAGGAGGACAAGGAGGAAGAGGTGATGGGAGTGCATCAGTCAATAGATGAAGAAAATAATGATCCCCTCTCTGTTGTCCATGGCTGGAGGGAGGGGATGGAGGAAACAAGCTTGAGTGTTATCCCACCTCCAACATACCATGGATTTGGACCTCATGGAAGAGCCTGACACATGAACGCTTTCTTGCTGCACTATCTTCAACATTATACCCATGTTGTTAGGATTAGAAATAGTGCTGACTACTAAGTTGACAGTCTGTTATGTACACGGTACAAGAGTAAATTTTGACAGATTCAAGGGTCACGTGTATGCGGGAGTATCGAAACACGCTTGTAGACAATCTTAAGAGTGGTTTTCCCCAAGACAGCAGTAAGGCACACAGTATCTAATGCAGTTTTAGACTTCGAGTCGTCAATGCAAAAACATTAGCAGCAGCAGCAGTGTAAGTGGCAGAAGCAATTTTTGTAAGTGATTTAGCACATTTTTTACAACATCCCTTGCACCAGCAGAACAGAATACATGTCTGTCACATAGTGAACGATTGGAGATAATAGTGCAGCAGTATCTCTTGCTCAATATGGATGCCATCAGGGAGAGTTTGGACCCTTTTGCATTTTGGTCTGCAAAAATGGAAGAGTGGCCTGAGCTCGCTAGTCACTCCTTGGAGGTTTTGTCATGCCTAGCAGCCAGCATTCTCTCAGAAAGTGTCTTCATCACTGCTGGTGATTTCCTGACAGATAAGCACATCTGACTGTACCCTAAAAGTGTAGGCCACCTAACTTTCATCAAGATGAACAAGTCATTGATCTCCAAAGACTTTTGCACCCCAGTCGAAGTCTAGGCGATAGTGTATTTTTAATAGTGTGCTGCATTGATCTCACATTATTGCATCTTGTGACACCTTTTTTGTGGCTACTAACGAGTGCCTTGGTTATGCAACAATCAGATGGTATTTCCACTGCTGTTACTTTTACAATTTGCATTCTTTTTTTAAAAGCACTGAATATTCCTCTTATTCCTCCACTTTTTGCTTCCTCCCGAGTCACGACAAGCCAAATTTTTGGTAAATAGAGACTCTTATTTGGGTCTCCTTGTTGTGTGTTGCCTGTAATGGCAGGAGAAATGTAAATTCTGACCCAGATTCTGTCTCATGGATGGCCAATGCCTGACTGCTATGCAATTATAAAATTTCTACTGTGGGTCAATTGATGCCACGTTTCCTGGTATCTGCCTCTAATTTTTGGAAATGGTTGGACTCCAATTTGGGTCTCCTTCATGTGTGTTGCATTAAGTTGGCAGAGCTCTCAGAGCACCAATCCTACACCTATCACTCCTCTACCTGTTATTTATCAATGTTGAAGCTAGAAATGCTGGTCCAAGCTTTTACTATTTGTACTCTGGGTCATTTGATGCCACTTTTCCTGATGTCTGACCCTAATTTGAGCTGTTTTTGAAGCTTTTATGGCCACCTGAAGGTGTTGTCTATTCATTTGATTTTGCCTCTCAAATCAGTGGGGCTCTGATAAGGTCTGCGAACTGAGACAAACAGAACCTTAAAAGGTTTGCTCACCTCTAATTGCCAGGTTTCGTCAATGACTTCATCATACACTACCTCATCTTCCTCTTCTGCATTCTGGTCCATTTCAAGAGGTCAAAAGAAGCAATAAATGTAAAGGTAAAGATCTCCTCATAGTGTCCCAGTGTGGGATCACTTGCCTGCTAGGACTCACCATGGTACAGTGCCTTGCGAAAGTTTTTGGCCCACTTGAACTTTTCAACCTTTTCCCACATATCATGCTTCAAACATAGAGATACCAAATGTAAATTTTTGGTGAAGAATAGTGTTGAGCGATACCTTCCGATATGCAAAGGTATCGGTATCGGATTGGATCGGCCGATATCCAAAAAATATCAGATATCGCCGATACCGATACGCAATACCAATGCATATCAATGGGACACAAAATATCGGAATGGTTCCCAGGGTCTGAAGGAGAGGAAACTCTCCTTCAGGCCCTGGGATCCACATTCATGTATAAAATAAAGAATAAAAATACAAAATATTATATATACTCACCCCTCCGGCGGCCCCGGCTCTCACCAGTCCAAGCGTCTGCCTCCGTTCCTAAGAATGAGGGGGTTTAGGACCTTTGATGACGTAGCGGCTTGTGATTGGTCGCGTGACCGCTCATGTGACCGCTCACGCGACCAATCACAAGCCACGATGTCATCGAAGGTCCTTCACTCCCTGCATTCTTAGGAACGGAGGCTGCCGGTTACACCGCTAAGGTCCAGGGTCCGCCGGACGGGTGAGTATATCCATATTTTTTATTTATTTTTTTTTTTTTACATGAATATGGATCCCAGGGCCTGAAGGAGAATCTCCTCTCCTCCAGACCCTGGGAACCATACGCATTGCGCACTTCCAATTACGATTTCCGATATCGCAAAAATATCGGAACTCGGTATCAGAATTCCGATACAGCAAATATCGGCCGATACATTTGCAGTATCGGAATGCTCAACACTAGTGAAGAATCAACAACAAGTTGAACACAATTGTGAAGTTGAACGAAATTATTGGTTATTTTAAATTTTTGTAGAAATTCAAAAACTGAAAAGTGGGGCGTGCAATAATATTCGACCCTTTTACTTTCAGTGCAGCAAACTCACTCCAGTCCAGAAGTTCATTGTGGATCTCTGAATGATCCAACATTGTCCTAAATGCCTAATGATGATAAAAATAATCCACCTGTGTGTAATCAAGTCTTCGTATAAATGCAACTGCTCTGTAGTAGTCTCAGGGTTCTGTTTCAAGCACAGAGAGCATCATGAAGACCAAGGAACACAACAGGCAGGTCTGTGATACTGTTTTGGGAAGTTTAAAGCCAGATTTGGATATAAAATGATTTCCAAAACTTTAAACATCACAAGGAGCACTGTGCAAGCGATCAAATTGAAATGGAAGGAGTATCATACCACTGCAAATCTACCAAGACCCGGCCGTCCCTCTAAACTTTCATCTCAAACAAGGAGAAGACTGATCAGAGATGTAGCCAAGAGGCCCATAATCACTCTTCATGAACTGCAGAGATCTACAGCTGAGGTGGGACAGTCTGTCCATAGGACAACAATCAGTCATACACTGCACAAATCTGGCCTTTATGGAAGAGTGGCAAGAAGAAAGCCATTTCTCAAAGATATCCATAAAAAGTGTTGTTTAAAGTTTGCAACAAGCCACCTGAGAGAAACACCAAACATGTGGAAGAAGGCGCTCTGGTCAGATGAAACCAAAATCGAACTTTTTGGCAACAATACCAAATGATTTGTTTGGAATAAAGCCAACACAGCTCATCACCCTGAACACACCATCCCCACTGTCAAACATGGTGGTGGCAGCATCATGGTTTGGGCTTGCTTTTCTTCAGCAGGGACAGGGAAGATGGTTAAAATTGATGGGAAGATGTATGGAGCCAAATACAGGACCATTCTTGAAGAAAACCTGTTGGAGTCTGCAAAAGACCTGAGACTGGGACGGAGATTTGTCTTCCAACAAGACAATGATCCCAAACAAAAAGCAAAATCTACAATGGAGTGATGCATAATCAAACATATCGAGGTGTTAGAATGGCCAAGTCAAAGTTTAGACCTCAATCCAATCGAGAATCTGTTGAAAGAGCTGAAAACTGCTGTTCCCAAACGATCTCCTTCAAACCTCACTGAGCTCAGGCTGTTTGCCAAGGAAGAATGGGCAAGAATTTCAGTCTCTCGATGTACAAAACTGATAGAGACATACCCCAAGCAACTTGCAGCTGTAATCACAGCAAAAGGTGGCACAACAAAGTATTAAGTTAAAGGGGCCGAATAATATTGTACGCCCCAGTTTTCAGTTTTTAAATTTCCACAAAAATTTTAAATAACCAATAAATTTCATTAAACTTCACAATTGTGCTCCACTTGTTGATTCTTCACCAAAAATTTACATTTGGTATCTTTATGTTTGAAGCATGATATGTGGGATAAGGTTGAAAAGTTCAATGGGGCTGAATACTTTTGCAAGGAACTGTAAGAAGAAGGATGATCAGGGTGAGGAATATGTGGTCCAGACTCCAGACTACTGGCTAGTGAGACTGAACTGTGTGGAACACAGAGAGGAGCTTGGAAACAGACTGGAAGCATCAACTGCCATCCAACCTACCACCTATTTGCACTGTTCAACTAGTCCAACAAAGAACAAGTCCCCACATGACCATATTGATGGAAAAATAAAAAAATTATAGCCTTGGGAAGAAGGGAAGCAAAAAATGTAAGCTCAAAAATGGAGGAACCCGAGATCGCGAAGGTGTTTGTATATATATATATATATATATATATATATATATATATATATATATATATATATATATATGTATGCACTACCGTTCAGGGTCACCCAGCCAATTTTGCTTTTTCCATGAAAACTCATACTTTTATTATTTAAATGAGTTGCCAAATGAATTTAGAATCTAGTCCAGACATTGACTAGGTTCGAAAAAAGATTTCTATTTGAAATAATAATTTAATAATAATAAATTTGCAGCAATTACAGCATTGCAAACATTTGGCATTCTAGCAGTTAATTTGCTGAGGTAATCTGGAGAAATTTCACCCCATGCTTCCAGAAGCCCCTCCCACAAGTTGGTTTGGCTTGATGGGCACTTTTTGCATACCATACAGTCAAGCTGCTCCCCCAACAGCTCAATGGGGTTGAGATCTGGTGACTGTGCTGGCCACTCCATTACAGATAGAATACCAGCTGCCTGCTTTTTCCCTAAATAGTTCTTAAATAATGTGGAAGTGTGGTTTGAGTCATTGTCCTGTTGTAGGATGGCTTTTTCTTTGCCACTCTGCCCTGAATGCCAGCATCCCAGAGTCACCTCTTCACTGTAGACGTTGACACTGGCATTTCGAGTGTACTTTTTAATAAAGCTGCCAGTTGAGGACCTGTGAGGCGTCGATTTCTCAAACTACAGACTCTAATGTAATTGTCTTGTTGCTCAGTTGTGCAGCAGGGCCTCCCAATTTTCTTTCTACTGTTTGTGCTCTCCTCTGAAGGGAGTAGTACACACCAATGTAGGAAATCTTCAGTTTCTTGGCAATTTCTCGCATGGAAGAGCCTTAATTTCTAAGAACAAGAATAGACTGTCGGGTTCCACATGAAAGTTCTTTTTTCTGGCCATTTTGAGAGTTTAATGGAACCAACAAATGTAATGCTCCAGATTCTCAACTAGCTCAAAGGAAGGTCAGGTTTATAGGTTCTCTAATCAGTCAAGCTGCTTTCAGCTGTGCTAACATACTTGCACAAGGGTTTTCAAGGGTATTCTAACCATGGTTTACCAACACAAAAAGAGGACTTAAAAAATCCTCCAAAAATGTTTCAAAAAAGTCACAGAGAAAGAAGCAGAGATGATTACCTTCTCAGGCCTCCAGAACAAATGGACTGGCAGGGTGCAGTGGACCCGATTAATGATGGCAGGAACACAGGTGGCTGAAAGCCAGATGCTCTGCATTGCCTGTGTGAATAATGCCACATACAGACTATTATCTTTTATCTTTTTGTGCACCTAAATACCAAGCAGTCAACACTAGATTGAAAGTGGTTGTTTCATCTGTATTGTTGCACCTGTGTTCCTGCCATCATTAATCGGGTCCGCTGTACCCTGCCAGTGCATTTGTTCTGGAGGCCTGAGCAGGTAATCATCTCTGCTTCTTTCTCTGGTATTCTAAACATCCATCAGCCTTCTTACACAGTTAGCAAACTCAAAGTACCATAAGAACACTGGAGTAATGGTTGTTGGAAATGGGCCTCTATACACCTGTGAAGATTTGCAGCTAGAATAGTCATTTACCACATTAATAATGTATAGAGTGCATTTCTGAATCATTTAATGTTAGATTCATTGGAAAAAACTGCTTTTCTTTCAAAAATAAGGAAATTTCTAAGTGACTCTAAACTTTTGAACGGTAGTATACATATATATGTGTACATATATATATATATATATATATATACACACAATATATATACACACACACACGTGGTCAAAATTGTTGGTACCCCTCGTTTAATGACAGAAAAATCCACAATGGTTACAGAATTAACTTGTATCTGACAAAAGTATTAATAAATAAAAGATCTATGAAAAGGAAAAAATGAAAGTCAGACATTGCTTTTCAACCATGCTCCACAGAATCATTAAAAAAAACTCTCAGGAATTAGGCCTAGACAGACATGATGGTATCCCTGAAGCTAATGTGACAAAAGGGACAAGTTAAGTCAAGGTATGTTCACTAACTAGCATCACATGTGTCTACAATCTTGGAATCAGTGAGTAGGCCTGTATATAGGGCTACAGATACTCAATGTGCTGTTTGGT
Organism: Ranitomeya variabilis; assembly: GCF_051348905.1. Lineage (NCBI taxonomy): Eukaryota > Metazoa > Chordata > Amphibia > Anura > Dendrobatidae > Ranitomeya > Ranitomeya variabilis. The sequence continues at coordinate 74,934,958 of NC_135239.1, read as the reverse complement.
GACATGGTGTGTATCACACTCAAAGTGGACCAGAGGAAGCAAAGAAAAGAGTTGTCTCAGGAGATTAGAAAGAAAATTACAGACAAATATGTTAAAGGTAAAAGTTATAAGACCATCTTCAAGCAGCTTGATGTTCCTGTGACAACAGTTACACATATTATTCAGAAATTTAAGATCCATGACACTGTATCCAACCTCCCTGGACGTGGCCGCAGGAGGAAATTTGATGACAAATCAAAGAGATGGATAATACGAATGGTAACAAAAGAGGCCAGGAAAACCTCTAAACAGATTAAAGGTGAACTTCAAGCTCAAGGAATATCAGTGTCAGCTCGCACCAACTGTCGTTGTATGAGCCAAAGTGGACTTCATGGGAGACAACCAAGGAGGACACCATTGTTGAAAAAATTCATATAAAGCCAGACTGAAATATGCCAAGCTACATGTTGACAAGCCACAAAGCTTCTGGGAGAATGCTCTATGGACAGGATAGACAAAAATGGAAGGCACATCAGCTCTATGTTTACAGATGGAAAAATGAAGCATATCAAGAAAAGAACACTGTCCCTACTGTGAAACATGGAGGAGGCTCTGTTATGTTCTGGGTCTGCTTTGCTGCATTTGGCACAGGGTGTATAGAATCTGTGCAGGGTACAATGAAATCTCAAGACTATCAAGGGATTCTAGAGAGAAATGTGCTGCCCAGTGTCAAGAAAGCTTGGTCTCAGTCGCAGGTCATTGGTCTTGCAATAGGATAATGACCCAAAACGCACAGCTAAAAACATCCAAGAATGGCTAAGAGGAAAACATTGGACTATTCTGAAGGGGCCTTCTATGAGCCCTGACCTAAATCCTATTGAGCATCTTTGGAAAGAGCTGAAAAATGCCATCTGGAAAAGGCAACCTTCAAACATGAGACAACAGGAGCAGCTTGCTCTTGAGGAGTGGGCCAAAATACCTGTTGAGAGGTGCAGAAGTCTCATTGACGGTTACAGGAATCGTTTGATTGCAGTGATTAACTCAAAAGGTTGTGCAACAAAATATTACGTTAAGGGTACCATCATTTCTGTCCAGGCCTATTTCATAAGTTTTTTTTTTTATTATTCTGTGGAAACATGGTTGAAAAGCAATGTTTCACTTTCATTTGTTCATATTCATAGATTTTTTGTTCTATTTATTACTTTCGGCAGATTCAAGTTATTTCCGTGACCATTGTGGGTTGTCATTAAACGAGAGGTGCCATCAATTTTGACCATATATACAGTATATATATATATATATATATATATATATATAAACTGTGGTTTATTCACCCTACCCTTGTCCAACGATGAGTATCTGAAGCTCACAGTAACCATTATTGTCTGCAGTGCTGATGGCAAGTTGATAGTGCTGCAGCAAATGGGTGAGCCCAGCGACTCAGAGTTGTTTGTGCCATCAAAATGAGCAGAACCATTTTGTTGTTTCATTAGCCTTGTGCCCTAAAAGAAGGTATGGATGGTCAGATTCCTAGGTTTCTGCCCCATCATTTTTAACAAATGGGAAGCGTTTCATAGCTGAAAAATAACTTCAAATAAGAAGAGAAGCCAAGGGTTGTCAATGCCATAAGCAAGAGGTTGGAGAGGGATCCATAATAGGAAACGGGACATGAGTCAATGCTAGAAATAGAACAACAGAAGATAAGTGACAATTCCAAAAAAGAATGTGGCCGAAAGGCCAAATTCTGATTTTGGAAATGGGGTTAATACAATAAGAAAGTATGATAGCCAATAGAGATGATTTGCTAGGTTGGATGAATCTTTCCAAAAAAATTAATTCAAATTGTATTAATTTGCAGAGAATTGAAATATTGTGAAACCTCCAATTGTCCTAAACAAACATGTATGCAACTTAGAGATCTCTGAGGACTTTGTCTTCATCATGCTCTTTAACACAAACTCAGCCTTAGTTATGTCAACTGAAACAGACAAAAGAAGCAGATGATGTAAGTGTTACAAAATGATCGATTTTCAGAAAGTTATCCAATGCCCAGTTTACAGTGTATTCTTGATCAGGAGCAAAATTGTTGATGAAGCCCATTGAATTCCTTATCCATGGTTTGGATGAGCAAAGGTTTAAAGAGTTGTGATGTTACTTGACTGGATGAATTAAACCAAGAAAAAGTGACAAAGGACACAATTCCTCAACTTCTTGTCTCTATACAGGCCACCAAAAGTATTGATAGAGTAATTTGCTGGAGCATTCAACACCAGGATTATCTGACAATATCTAATAGTTTGCCCAAGACAATAACTTTCTGGTGGGCATCAGGAGATACAGAGTAATGTCCTTGTGGAGTAACTCCAGGAGAAATTCCATTAGTGTCCAAAATACTGTTTGAAGCAATTACATGTGCCAGATCCTATGGAAGACATTCAGGTGTGCTTTGATTTGATATGTCTGTGGGTAGACTTAATGTAATGAAGATGATTAGACATTTTTCCCCTCAAAAGATGACTCTATTCCTCCAAGATTCATTGCCAGCAATTCTTTGCCTCTGAATGAATTGTTTCTCTCAACAGTAAAGATCAAATAAGAAAAGAATCTATAAGAAATATGTTTTCTACTATTAGGCCATGTGCACACGTTCAGGATTTGTAGCATTTTTTTCGCGTTTTTTCGCTATAAAAACGTGATAAAAACGCCAAAAAACCCGCTAACATATGCCTCCTATTATTTACAGTGTATTCCGCATTTTTTGTGCAAATGTTGCGATTTTTTCCGCGAAAAAATTGCATCGCGGAAAAAAAAGCAACATGTTCATTAAAATGCGGAATTGCAGGGATTCCGCACACCTAGGAGTCCATTGATCTGCTTACTTCCCGCACGGGGCTGTGCCCACCATGCGGGAAGTAAGCAGATTATGTGCGGTTGGTACCCAGGGTGGAGGAGAGGAGACTCTCCTCCACGCACTGGGCACCATATAATTGGTCAAAAATAAAAGAATTAAAATAAAAAATAGTCCTATACTCACCCTCATGTCCCCCGCAGTGTTCCCGCCTCACCGCTGCACGCTGCCGTTCGGTTCCTGTAGCTGGTGTGCGGTGGAGGACCCTGCCGATGACGTCACGGTCCTGTGATTGGTCGAGACCGGTCATGTGACCGCTCACGTGACCGTGACGTCATGGAAGGTCCTGCGCGCACACCATCTATACGGAACGGACGCCGGTGAGGAGATCAGCTGTCTGCGGGTGAGTATAACCATTTTTTTTATTATTTTTAAACATTCTATCTTTTACTATAGATGCTGCAAAAGCAGCATCTATAGTAAAAAGTTGGTCACACTTGTCAAACAGTATGTTTGACAAGTGTGACCAACCTGTCAGTCAGTTTTCCAAGCGATGCTACAGATCGCTTGGAAAACTTTAGCATTCTGCAAGCTAATTACGCTTGCAGAATGCTAAAAAAACGCGAAAAAAACGGAAAAAAAACGCAAAAAAAATGCGGATTTCTTGCAGAAAATTTCCGGTTTTCTTCAGGAAATTTCTGCAAGAAATCCGGACGTGTGCACATACCCTTAGACTATTGAAAATAAAAAATGATCTTTGATTAAAATAGCATTGACCTTCAAGAAGAACTATTTATTTTGATCAGAATGATGAAAAACTGAAGCTAAAAGAAAGTGGAAAGAAGGGTTTAACTTTGCAAAAGTTGACCAAATCTTTGAATTAACTTCTGTGAATTAGGGCAGTGAGTAGAGAAACCACATTAAAGAAATTTTAATGACTTGATGACACTTTTAGTTTGTAAGGCTGAGAAATCTATGGAGAGCCTTAACACATTGACTGCTGCCCACTTATATATCACTAGTAGTTTATTATTTCCGCGCTGCCTACTGATATATATGTACCCCAAATGAATCAAAATTATACGGCATCATATGAACAATATTAGCATCCTAGGGACTTTCCCTTGGTGTCTCAGTAATGTCTTCAGCAGATAGTCGCTGATTGGCCATCTGGCTGCATGTGGGCTGCCCTGAATAATGACTTAAGCAATGTGTTAGGACCCCCGAGGTATTTAGCATTATTGAAACCAAATGGCATTACAAGTTTTTTTATAGTGTGCATACTGGTTATTACAGGGAGTTTCCATGTCTCCCTCACTAAATCCAATTAGACATCCCTAGGAGATCCAACGTGGTAAAATAGCTAATTTCATGCTATGAAGCAATTCTAAGATCAAAGGTATTACATATTTGTTTTTCAAAGTCATCTTGCTCAGTGAATAGATGGCCTCAAGGTTCCATTCCTCTTATAGAAAAAGAATCCAGCTCCAGTCAAAAAAGAATATTCATAATGAAACCCAAATTTTCCTTGATATAGTCAGACATTTCCTAAAACTTTGATAAGGAGAGTCCCTAGGAAGAGTGTGGCCAGGAAGAAATAGAATGTCAAGGAAATCATGATGAAAGGTTCCTAAGACAGTTTATGCCTTTTAGAAAACATTTCTGCACCATCTAAATATGAAGGTGTCAGATCAAACAGAAGATTAAAAGACCTGAGTGCAAACTCCATACAAGTATTTCGGCAAAATATGCAGTGATGAGATTTGGAAGATTCCCTGCAAACAAGTTTTCTGCAAGTCCAAACAAGAGTTGAAGAATACAATCCAAGCTTTGGTAATACCAAGAAGCCTAGGGCCAGATGAGTGTGAGTAATCATGAATATTGATGAGCTAACTCGTGGATGTTCGGGTTCGCCGGGTTCAGACGGACTTTTTAGAAATTTGACCCTGAACACCAAACCCCCAGGGCTGCCACTAGGAATTTTGGGGCCCCATATTGGCAACATTTTTGGGGCCCCCTTTAGACTCCACCCAGGCTCCACACAAGCCCCACCTCCATCTTTCGTACTGTCCACAGTCAAAAGATTTTTTAAGCCGCCATCACAACAAGGTAGACTCTTTTGGCCGGGCCCTACTCTACTCTATCCTATTGATCATTTGTTAAAATATCCAATACAATTTAGGTATATTTTTATATCTTTTTCAATTTTTAAAATGACCAATAATATCACATACAGGGGACAAATACCACCGCATTATGACCATACACCATATTACCACCACATAGTGACCTATAATACCACATACAAGGAACAAATACCACTACACCATGTCCAGATCAAAGTGACCAAATAATATCACATTCAAGGGACAAATACCACCTCACAATGTCCAGACCACATATTACCACCACATGATGTTGAACCATCTGTCTCTTCTCCATCCTGCCCAACATTCCTGCACCATGTGTCTCCATCCTGCCTCATGATCCTGCCCCACATTTTTCCATCCTTCCCATCTATCTCCATCCTGCCCCATTTGTCTCCATTGTATCCATCCTGCCCCATGATTATGCACCATCTGTCTCCATCCTGCCCCATATTCCTGCACCATGTGTCTCCATCCTGCCCCATTTTCCTGCACATCTGTGTCCTTCCTGCCCCATAGTCCTGTCCCATCTGTCTCCATTCTGCCACATGTCTCCCATCCTGCCCCCGTGTCTCCATTCTGCCCCTTGTCTCCATTATGCCCCATCTCCATTCTGTCCCCTTGTCTCCATTTTGCCCCTTGTCTCCATTCTTCCCCCTTGTCTCCATTCTGCCCCTAGTCTCCATTCTGCCCTTTGTCTCCATTCTGCCCCGTGTCTACATTCTGCCCCTTGTATACATTCTGCCCTGTGTCTCCAATCTGCCCCGTGTCTCCATTCTGCTTCCATGTCTCCAATCCTGCTTCTGTGTCTCCATTCTGCCCCTTGTCTCCAAACCTGCCCCTTGTCTCCATTCTGCCCCCATGTCTCCAATCCTGCTCCTGTGTCTCCATTCTGCCAATTGTCTCCATTCTGCCCCATCTCCATTTTGCCCCTTATCTCCATTTAGCCCCTTGTCTCCATTCTGCCCCGTGTCTCCATTCTGCCCCCTTATCTCCATTCTGCCCCTTGTCTCCATTCTGCCCTGTGTCTCCATTCTGCCCCATGTCTACATTCTGCCCCTTGTCTACATTCTGCCCTGTGTCTCCATTCTGCCCCGTGTGTCCCATTCTGCCTCCGTGTCTCCATCCTGCCCCCGTGTCTCCATTCTGCCTCCATGTCTCCAAACCTGCCCCTTGTCTCCATTCTGCCCCCATGTCTCCAATCCTGCTCCTGTGTCTCCATTCTGCCCCTTTTCTCCATTCTGCCCCCTGTCTCCATTCTGCCCCTTGTCTCCATTCTGCCCCATGTCTCCCATCCTGCCCCATATCTCCCGAATGACAATGACGTCATATGCCAGTGATGTGCATGCTGATGTCAACTGCTAGCCTCTGATTGGCTGGCGGCTTAACCTATTGCCGTGCGGTCCCAGCCCGCATGGCAATAGAGTAGCTGAACCTGTATCTCAGATGCAGGTTCAGTTACTGCACCAGCAGAATCCTGCCTCTGGGGCCCGATCAGCAGTAGAGACGGGGCCCAATGTGGGCCCCTCTGCTGATCGGGCCCCATGCGCCAGTTAGGGCAGTAATGCCTTGATGGCGGCCCTGTTACAACAGATATGGATTGCAGAGTACACACAGCATTTTTTGCAGAGTGCACAGTCACAATCTGTCCTTCTTTCTGGCTGCATCACATTCCTACATTAATGAGAGAATAATGATGGTGGCACTCGTGATTAGGCCATTATACAGGTCTCGTGCTGCGCTGGCCAATCACAGCCATGCCAATACTTGTGATGGTTGTGATGGTTCTGGAAGTGCCCAGAGTATAAAAGCATGTTAATTGGCTGCACTGCAGCCTTTCAACAAGCTTTATTAGACTGGAGAACCCTAAAAGGAAACTGGACATGCAGTAAAAAGTCTGGATTCGGGGTTTGGTAACGGACAGTAGGTGTTCGGTATGAACCACGAACTTTCCCGTTCGGGTTTGCTTATCCCTAATCATGAACTCGTGAGCCATTATTTCCAGATTCTATTTCTTCTATAGTGCTGGGCATTCCTAGGGTCTGGGCTTCTTGTTATATCATTCACTATGCCATGCTACAGACCACTAATTGCCTGAGGCCTATGAGAGGTCTAGGTACAAAAGGAGGGCAAAAATAAAAAAAAATTCTACTGTATGTGCAGTTTTATTTTGGGGCACATACTGTAAATCAGCTTACAAAATTGCTCAGAAGATAACAGATATTGGTTACAAATGAGGATGAGTGGAAATTTAGATTATGGTACCCAACCGGAACTTTATTCTAAAGTACGGTTCGGGTACCAGAACTGTACCCGAACTTGAACCAGAACCCAAACTCCATTGAAAACAATGGGAACCCTAACTTTTAAGCTGAAAATTTCTCTCTCCTTCTCCTTCCCCCAGAACATTGCAACAGACTTTCAGAAGAAGTCAGTGTTCAGCATTTAGCACCGGACAAGACCTGTTTGGTACGAAACCAAAACTTTTAAGTTTGGATTCACTCATCTCTAGTTACAAACCTGTCATCAAAAGGTGTTCTCTGATGGATTCACTGGTAACTCATTCCACACTGCTATGTATGGTGATACGTTGATTCAGCAACCCAATGCTCCAAAAATTTAATGAAATACAATTAAAAAAAATTTGTACCTAAAAATATGTACATTTAATTAGAACATCCCCAAAGTTGTTTATTTCTTTGAAGGCTTCTTCTTACAACTATTTTTCAACTTGGGCATAGAAGACAGAATCATTGGTAAACTACAAGCAGCATTTAAATTGTAGTTTACTGAATTTTATCACAGCTTCATGCACTCTGAGCCATAAACTTATGCGACGCCAAGCTCTTCAGGGTTCCACAATGCACTGTAATCAGTAGCTGACACCTAAGAATGTTTTTTTTTTTCTGGCAGTGTCTTTAATATTCTAGTGAATTCCTGAATGATGTCCACACATGTTGACTCTGCAGTGGCACATAGAAAATTCTAACTTCTGTCTGTTGATCTTACAGTTAAACAAATACAAAGACTCATGAAGAATTTATCCAGGCAATGAATATGTTTAGCAATATAGGAATGAGAAGAGATGGCTAAGAGTAATAGTAATAATAAAACTGCATACGCGGTGACAGAAATATGGCCTCGGTTTATGGAAATCTCTCTCTTAGTTTATGTGCATTTTGTTACAGTATGCACAACAGGAAGGAAACTAGCCCTGCTTTTCTGTAATATGCAGTTAACCACTTAACACTGATACAAAGAAATAAAACCATATCATATTGCTCGGCGATGGCAATCTCCAATGACATTCACAATCCAAGATTTCATTATGCTGTATATCAACATGAACATGGACAAATGAGATAAATCATAAAATATGGGACAGCTCAAGTACACATGAAGAGATATTATTGTTACAGGCAGATTATTTTTTTCCATCTTCTTTTATTTAAATACAACTCATTGGTTAGTTGTCACCTCCGGACAGTGATGTTGAGTGCAAGATTTGCGACATTTCTTGTCCTAACATACAAAGTGCATTTGCGCACTGTCTGCTAAATTCTGCTGCCGTCCACCAGAGCAGTCTGTTTGAACATATATATATGTTGGACCATTAGGAAGAACCCTTTCATGATGATCATTTAATTGCTCTGACACCTTCATCAAATAGATGATCTTCCTAGAGAAAGTACAGGGCTAAACTGGCGTGTCTCCTACATATTTCAACATGGTGACTATTCAGACTGTCATGTTGGAGTGCAAATGTTTTAACTATACCACATTTTGTATTATGATTTTTTAGAGGTTTGGGACTCAGTTTCCCAAAATTCACCAAAATGTTCCTAAAGATTCAATTCACGGCTTAGTAATTTCATTGGGTGCTATGTATACATAATTGAATCTACAAAGATTTAAATTTGGCAAATTCTAAAGAGAAATTTAAATCGTAGCCAATTTATTCAATGCTAATTGAGTGTTCATTATTGTGCTTTAGATTCCCTCTTAATTCCAGAACATAATAAATTAACGATATTAAGAAAAGAAACAATCTAATTCACACCTCACTGTCCACCCCTCTGGTTCAATCCATTCTCCATTTTGCTGGATTTGAGAGAATCAAATCACAACATTTTAGGTTAACATTTGTGTTAAAGACAATTTAAAAAAAAAAAATTTAAGCAAAAATAAGTTTTTGATTTGATTCACTTATCTTTTTATGCTGAAGACCTTAAAGCAAACCTGTCAGCAGAATGTTGCTAAGTAAACTACAGGCATTGTCATGTTGGCATTTGAACACTGATTAAAATGATATCTGGGGTGAAGAAACCCATCTTGTGGTTCTTGTGTAATCACCAGTGTTAGAAATGTTCAGTTAATGAGATGCTCATGCTCTCTGGGGTGGGACTGTAGACAGAGTCTCATCTTTCAGGCCAGAGAAACCAAGAACAGACCTGCCCACCCACCTGCCCTGAACATGTTCCTAGTCGTAGAGACAAAGAGAATGCTTCTTGGCCGGCCTGTGGGCAGATCTCTTCTTGGTTTCTCTGGCATAGAGCACCAATTTTAAAACTCTGCCCACTGGCCCGCCCCAGAGCACAAGCATCTCATTAACTGAAAACTTGCAACACTACACAAGAACCACAGTATGTATTTCTTCCTTCCAGGTATCATATTAATTAATGTAATATTGCCAATCTAGCAATGCATGTAATTTACTTAGCAAAATCCTACTGACAGGTTCACTTTAAAGTAACATTAGGACACAGCATGTTGGAAATGCAAAAATCTTTTAATTGCCAATGAAAAAGCAGCAGAATTTTGTGTGTATGTGTGCAAATCCAAACCAAAGGTTTTATGTAGCATTTGGAAATCTTTCTTAAGTAGATAAAAAATCATCTGATTTTTATCGAGAAAAATGATTTTTCATCTGTATGCTATCTGTGTTCATTTTGTTTGGTATCAATTATGTATACATCAGCAGTTTTTAACATTTCCAACACCAAATATAGTTTTCTTTGCTAAGAATTCCATTGTATCCATAAAAATCGGATGCAATGCAGAAACTCTTTATGGAATCCCTTTTTTTTCCAAACCCATTGACTTGAATGGGAGAGTCTCATCTGAAATATGTAAGAGACTAATACAAGCTACAATTTTTTTTCACGCTGACATTTGTTTTTTGTAAAAGAGCGGTAATCTAAACAGCCCAATTGGATAACACAGTTTTAGTCATAGTGTTGTTCGATTGATGTCAGTTTTTTTACACAGACAGCAATTGGATTGAAGATATGGTCGAGTAAATGTAGTATTAGGTAGAGACGAGCGATATTGTTTGATAAACGATTGCCAATCTCAAAATTGTCACGAACGCTGCACATTCGGATACATGTTCGGATTCCTGAATTTTTTTCCTAAAAATAGGCAAAAGTCATCCAAAGTTCGGTAAATGATCGAGTTCACTAAGGACTCATGTCATCACCCATTCCACTTATGCCATGGTCTCCTGTAATAAAAAAATTAAAAACAACCATATCCCTCACCTGTCCGTCATTCTGTCTCAAGCTGCAATCCATGACTGGGGATAAACAGTTTTCTACCTGGACAGTGGCAAGATGCGACCATGAAGGCTGAGAACCACTTAGGAATGAACTGCTGTGAGTTCAGCCTCAGTGGCTAGCGGTGACATCATCGTGGTTAGTGCTGGTCATTGAGGCTGCATTCCCAGTCAGGCCCCTGAACTGTGGAGACCTGAGTAAGATCAGCGCAAAACCTTGAGACTTTTTCTCACTGTGCTAGCGGTGATCTCACGAAGGTCACTGCTGTTCAGGGAACCATATGGGAATGCAGCCTCAGTGACCAGCGGTTACCTCGATGATGTCACCACTAGACAGTGATGCTGAGCTTGCAAGAGCTCATTCCTCAGTGGTTATCATCCTGGACGGTTGCATCTTGGCACCGTCCAGCTTGAAAACTGTTTATGAGGGACAGGTGAGGGTAATCATGTAAGTATGGTTTAACAAATTCATTAAAGGAATCTGTGTTATTCTTTCAATTATAGGACTTTATTCTGACTGTATGCTTATTTACGATATAACTAGAGGATTAATAATGTATAGGCATCTTATAAATGCCTCTGCATTACTAAGCCATCGGCATGATGTCACCAGACAATACAAAGGTGATATCAACCCCACAAATATGAACCCCACTTGCCGCCACCACAGGGCAAGTGGGCTAAGGGGTCAGAATTGGCACATTTAGTACATGAGCCATTTCTGGGGTGGCTGCGGGCTGGTATTTTTAGACTGGGGGATTCAATTTTCATGGCCCCTTACTAGCCTAAGAATTCCCGCCCCCAGTGGTCAGTTTTAGCTTGGCTGGCTATCAAACATGGGGCAGACCCCATGCCATTTTTTTAAATTATTCATTTAAATAATTAAAAAACAGCATGGGAACCTTTCTATTCTTGATAACCAGCCTTGCTAATGCCGTAGCTGTCAGTTTTGCCTGGCTGGTTTTCAAAAACATAGAGGAAGCCACATCAATTTTTTAAAAATATTTCTTTCCTGGTGTCTGCCCCTAATTGTATCTGTTTTGGCTGCTTTTTGGTCTCACTGAAGGTGTGGTCTATGTGTTTGGTTTGCCTCCCATTGAAGTAAATGGGGTTCGGGTATGTTCCTTGAATTGTTTGTCAAACATTGGGACATTCGCCATTTCGAACCAAACCAAACCTTGGTACGTTTGCTCATCTCTAGTCTTAGTGCAATTTTAGATGCTGTTTTTTTTAATCAAACCTGAAGTGTATACTAGAAAAAAAGAGAGATATAAAGCCTCATTCAGACATCAGTAATTTTTCACGTATACATATGACGGTCCCAGTGTTTTAAGTGTTTATCATCTGATTTTCATAATCGTTTTTCACATGGAAAATGCATATGTAAATGACCAAGCTTCTCCTGTTAATTGCAAAGTTGGGCTCCTTCACAATTCCTGGTGATTCCTGTGCAGGAAAAAAACAGTACTGGTGATATCCTTGGTCCGTGTCTCTGTGCTCTCAATATTTATATTTGTGACATGTGTGCTGTCCATGGTCCTTCATGCTGGGAAATGACCAATAACCATGCACCTTCACAGCCTATTAATTTCAGCCCTCAGCTGTCTGCTTTGCCTTTGCTGGTTATTAAAAATGGGGGTACTCACAAACAATGACATGGGGTCTCTTTTATTTTTAAAAATCAGTTATGGCAAAGCAGGCAGCTGGGGGCTGATCAGGGCCGGATTTAAGAGGTGGGTGGCCCGGGGCCCATTTTGGAGGGAGGCCCATTTTTCAAGGTGTTGCAATATGTAATGCAAAAGCACAAAATGAAACGAACGCAAGTTTATTTACAAAAAAACATTTACGCAGAGTAATTCATTTTTTACAATCCAGGCACTTTCCTTGATTTTCGTGCTGCAAAATCACTAATGATATCACTAAAGTCCAATTCACGCAGTAGATCTGACTCGATGCTCATGATAGCCAAATTTACAAGTCGTTCCTGTTTCATGGATGTCCTTAATTGGTTTTCAACTAATTTGAGTTTTGAGAAGGAACACTTACCACTGCAGTTTGTTACCATCAAATTATTATTTGGGTCCTTTAACTTAATACTTTGTTGTGCCACCTTTTGCTGCGATTACAGCTGCAAGTCGCTTGGGGTCTGTCTCTATCAGTTTTGTACATTGAGAGACTGAAATTCTTGCCCATTCTTCCTTGACAAACAGCTCGAGCTCAGTGAGGTTTGTTGGAGATCGTTTCTGAACAGCAGTTTTCAGCTCTTTCCACAGATTCTCGATTGGATTGAGGTCTGGACTTTGGCTTGGCCATTCTAACACCTGGATACATTTATTTGTGAACCATTCCATTGTAGATTTTGCTTTATGTTTGGGATCATTGTCTTGTTGGAAGACAAATCTCCGTCCCAGTCTCAGGTCTTATGCAGACTCCAACAGGTTTTCTTCAAGAATGGTCCTTTTTTGGCTCCATCCATCTTCCCATCAATTTTTGCCATCTTCCCTGTCCCTGCTGAAGAAAAGCAGGCCCAAACCATGATGTTGCCACCACCATGTTTGACAGTGGGGATGGTGTGTTCAGGGTGATGAGCTGTGTTGCCTTTGCGCCAAACATATCGTTTGGCATTGTTGCCAAAAAGTTCGATTTTGGTTTCATCTGACCAAAGCACCTTCTTCACATATTTGGTGTGTCTCCCAGGTGGCTTGTTGCAAACTTTAAACTACACTTTTTATGGATATCTTTGAGAAATGGCTTTCTTCTTGCCACTATTCCATAAAGGCCAGATTTGTGCACTGTACAATTGATTGTTGTCCTATGGACAGACTGTCCCGCCTCAGCTGTAGATCTCTGCAACTCATCCAGAGTGATCATAGGCCTCTTGGCTGCATCTCTGATCAGTCATCTCCTTGTTTGAGATGAAAGTTTAGAGGGACGTTCGGGTCTTGGTAGATTTGCAGTGGTAGGATACTCCTTCCATTTCAATATGATGGCTTGCACAGTGCTTCTTGGGATGTTTAAAGTTTTAGAAATCATTTTGTATCCAAATCTGGCTTTAAACTTCTCCACAACAGTATCACGGACCTGCCTGTTGTGTTCCTTGGTCTTCATGATGCTCTCTGTGCTTCAAACAGAACCCTGAGATTATCACAGAGAAGGTGCATTTATACGGAGACTTGATTACACACAGGTGGATTATATTTATCATCATTAGGCATTTAGGACAACATTGGATCATTCAGAGATCCACAATGAACTTCTGGAATGAGTTTGCTGCACTGAATGTAAAGGGGCCGAATAATATTGCATGCCCCACTTTTCAGTTTTTGAATTTCAACAAAAATTTAAAATAACCAATAAATTTTGTTCAACTTCACAATTGTGTTCCACTTGTTGTTGATTCTTCACCAAAAATTTACATTTGGTATCTTTATGTTTGAAGCATGATATGTGAGAAAAGGTTGAAAAGTTCCAGGGGGCCAAATACTTTCGCAAGGAACTGTACATACAGTATACACAGACACACTGTAATGCAGGATATAGTGTGGACCTGTATATACAGTATGGTACTGTGTAGGACAGGAGCTGCAAGAAAGATACACAGATAGACAGACACACACAGACAGAGATCATACTCACCCACCGCGACACTGAAGACTTAACCACTTCACCTTTGGATCTTGAGTGACTGAAGATCCAGGGTGAAGTCCTGCCACACTCCGCGGTGGAGAATGCTCTTCTCGCGCTGACATCGTGGCTTCACCTCCTTCCTCGAAGGTAGCTGAACAAACTCTCATCTGATCTAATTCCGAGGGAGCGATCATATGGCTGAATAGGTAGCGCCTAGAAGCTTCTGTTGGGTTCGGAGAAGGCTTCCGCATGCCATAAGCTAAGCGTTAGGTACAGGGAGGGTACTAAAGAAGTCAGGCTAGGCTAGCCAGGTCAGTGGATGTTGATGCAGGTCAGGTGCCATGATTCTGCCGCTCTGCACCAGCCACTGAGCTGTAGCCAGGTCCCTACACTTTCAATAGTTTCTCTTTTGTTAAATGTTTATTATCATTAGAAATGGTCCACAGCAAAGAGACATGTCTTTAACATGTTTTGAGATATTTATCCCTATATTGGTGGGAGGCCCCCGCTTGTTGGGTGGCCCAGGGCCCGGGCCCCTTGGGCCCCCCCCTTAATCCGAGCCTGGGGCTGATATTAATAGGGTTGGAAGGACCATGGATATTGGCCCCTTCCCAGCCTAATAAAAGCAGCTCTAAGCCACCCCAGAAATGGCACATGCATTAGATGTGCCTATACTGGTGCTTAGCTTCATCTCTAACAGTTTCCTGTTGTGGATTCTGTTTTTGGGCTCCCTCTGGTGGTTACAACTGGTACTGGGTGACTTTGGTGGGTTGCGGTCTCTGGTTTCCACCTGTCCATCTGAGGCTGGGTGTTTCCTATTTTACCTGGCTTTCCTGTCATTCCCTTGCCGGCTATCAATGTACTCAGATGTGCTCAGTTTGGTTCTGACTACCTGCTTCCAGATCTCTCAGGATAAGCTAAGTTATGCTTTTCAGTTGTTTTGTTTTTTGTCCAGCTTGCTAAATATTACTCTATGCTAGTTGGAAGCTCTAGTGGGCTGAGGTGCTCCCCATGTGCCATGAGTTGGCACATGGGTGCTTGTAATCTCAGGATGGTTTTTGATTAGGGTTTTTTGCTGACCGCTCAGACCCCTTTTGTATCCTTCTGCTTTCTAGTTATAGCGGGCCTCGTTTTGCTAACTCTATTTTCATATCTATGTGCGTGCCTTCCTCTCATTTTCACCGTCAATACATGTGGGGGGCAACTATACCTTTGGGGTTTATTTCTCTGGAGGCAAGTTAGGTCTTTATTTTCTCTGCAGTGCTAGTTAGCTCTTAGGCTGGCGCGAGGCGTCTAGAATCAACGTAGGCACGCTCCCTGGCTATTTCTAGTTGTGTTTGTCAGGAGTAGGGCAGCGGTCAGCCCAGGTTCCATCACCCTAGAGCTCGTCCGTTATTTGAGTTATTTTTTCCTTGTCCAGTGCGATCCCCTAGCCATTGGGATCCATAACAGTATAGCCGGCCCACAAAGTGTTAATTGTTTGGGCTGAAGCAGGAGAAAAAGAAGTGTTGAAGGGAAATTTTTTTTTTTTTTCCCCTCAGAGTTTTGCTGCCTAGCCTTTAATTGCTGTCTAGCTGCTTCTTACCTCCTCTTAACCCTTGAATGGCTCTGACCTTAGCTGTTTAATATGGATGTCCAGAGTTTGGCTTCCAGCCTGAATAATCTCGCTGCAAAAGTTCAAAACATACAGGATTTTGTTGTTCACACTCCTATGTCTGAACCTAGAATTCCTATTCCAGAGTTTTTTTCTGGAGATAGATCTACCTTCCTGAATTTCAGGAACAATTGCAAATTGTTTCTTTCTTTGAAATCTCGCTCCTCTGGAGACCCTGCTCAGCAGGTCAAGATTGTAATATCTTTCCTGCGGGGCGACCCTCAGAATTGGGCATTTGCATTGGCACCAGGGGATCCTGCATTGCTCAGTGTGGATGCATTTTTTCTGGCACTGGGATTGCTCTATGAGGAACCTAACCTGGAGATTCAGGCTGAAAAGGCTTTATTAGCCCTCTCTCAGGGGCATGATGAAGCGGAAGTATATTGTCAAAAATTTCGGAAATGGTCGGTACTTACTCAGTGGAATGAGTGCGCCCTGGCTGCAAACTTCAGAGATGGTCTTTCTGAGGCCATTAAGGATATTATGGTGGGGTTCCCTGCGCCTACAGGTCTGAATGAGTCTATGACTATGGCCATTCAGATTGATCGGCGTTTGCGGGAGCGCAAACCTGTGCACCAGTTGGCGGTGTCTTCTGAACAGGCACCTGAGACTATGCAATGTGATAGAATTCAGTCCAGAAGTGAACGGCAAAATTATAGGAGGAAAAACGGATTGTGTTTTTATTGTGGTGATTCAGCTCATGTTATATCAGCATGCTCTAAACGCACAAAAAAGGTTGATAAATCTTTTGCCATTAGTACTCTGCAGTCTAAGTTCATTTTGTCTGTAACTCTGATTTGTTCACTGTCATCCATTTCCGTCGATGCTCATGTGGATTCGGGCGCTGCCCTGAGTTTTATGGATTGGTCATTTGCCAAACGCTGTGGTTTTAGTCTGGAGCCTCTGGAAGTTCCTATTCCTTTGAAGGGAATTGACTCTACACCACTGGCTATGAATAAACCGCAGTACTGGACACAAGTGACCATGCGCATGACTCCCGTTCATCAGGAGGTGATTCGCTTCCTTGTACTGTATAATTTACATGATGTACTAGTGCTTGGTCTGCCATGGTTACAAACTCATAATCCAGTCCTGGATTGGAAAACAATGTCTGTGTTAAGCTGGGGATGTCAGGGGGTTCATGATGATGCACCTCTGATTTCAATTGCTTCATCTACTCCTTCTGAGGTCCCTGCGTTTTTGTCTGACTATCGGGATGTTTTTGAGGAGCCTAAGCTCAATTCGCTCCCTCCTCATAGGGATTGTGACTGTGCTATAGAATTAATTTCTGGCAGTAAGTTCCCTAAGGGTCGTTTATTTAATCTGTCAGTGCCAGAGCATACTGCTATGCGGAATTATATTAAGGAGTCCTTGGAAAAGGGACATATTCGTCCATCTTTGTCCCCTCTGGGAGCAGGTTCTTTTTTCGTGGCTAAAAAAGATGGTTCCCTGAGGCCTTGTATAGATTATCGCCTTCTGAATAAGATTACAGTCAAATATCAGTATCCATTGCCATTATTGACTGATTTGTTTGCTCGCATTAAGGGGGCTAGGTGGTTCACTAAGATAGATCTTCGCGGTGCGTATAATCTTGTGCGGATAAAGCAGGGTGATGAGTGGAAAACCGCATTTAATACGCCTGAGGGCCATTTTGAGTATTTGGTAATGCCTTTTGGACTTTCTAATGCTCCTTCAGTCTTTCAGTCCTTTATGCACAATATTTTCCGTGAATATCTGGATAAGTTTATGATTGTGTATTTGGATGATATTTTGGTGTTTTCTGATGACTGGGAGTCTCATGTTCTACAGGTCAGGAAGGTGTTTCAAGTCCTGCGGGCCAATTCTCTGTTTGTGAAGGGCTCGAAATGTCTCTTCGGAGTCCAGAAGATTTCTTTTTTGGGGTACATTTTTTCTCCTTCTACTATTGAGATGGATCCCGTCAAGGTTCAGGCGATTTGTGACTGGACACAACCTACATCTGTTAAGAGTCTTCAGAGGTTCTTGGGTTTTGCTAATTTTTATCGTCGGTTCATTGCTAATTTTTCCAGTGTTGTTAAACCTTTGACTGATTTGACTAAAAAGGGTGCTGATGTTGCTAATTGGTCTCCCACGGCTGTGGAGGCCTTTCAGGAACTTAAGCGCCGGTTTTCTTCTGCTCCTGTGTTATGTCAACCAGATGTTTCACTTCCTTTTCAGGTTGAGGTTGATGCTTCCGAGATTGGAGCGGGGGCGGTTTTGTCACAGAGAAGTTCCGATGGCTCGGTGATGAAGCCATGTGCGTTCTTTTCTAGAAAATTCTCGCCCGCCGAGCGCAATTATGATGTGGGTAATCGGGAGCTTTTGGCCATGAAGTGGGCATTTGAGGAGTGGCGTCATTGGCTTGAGGGTGCTAGACATCGTGTGGTGGTCTTGACTGATCACAAAAATCTGATTTACCTTGAGTCTGCCAGGCGTCTGAATCCTAGACAGGCTCGTTGGTCGTTGTTTTTTTCTCGTTTCAATTTTGTGGTTTCATACCTGCCAGGTTCAAAGAATGTGAAGGCAGATGCTCTTTCCAGGAGTTTTGTGCCTGACTCTCCTGGAGACTCTGGGCCTACTGGTATCCTTAGGGATGGGGTAATATTGTCCGCCGTCTCCCCAGACTTGCGTCGTGCATTGCAGGAGTTTCAGGTGGATAAACCTGATCGTTGTCCACCAGAAAGACTGTTTGTTCCGGATGATTGGACCAGTAGAGTCATCTCCGAGGTCCATTCTTCTGTGTTGGCTGGTCATCCGGGAATATTTGGTACTAGAGACTTGGTGGCCAGGTCTTTTTGGTGGCCTTCCTTGTCAAGGGATGTGCGCACCTTTGTGCAGTCTTGTGGAGTGTGTGCTCGGGCTAAGCCTTGCTGTTCTCGGGCCAGTGGGTTGTTGTTATCCTTGCCTATCCCGAAGAGGCCTAGGACGCACATTTCCATGGATTTTATTTCAGATCTCCCTGTCTCACAGAAAATGTCCGTTATCTGGGTTGTGTGTGACCGCTTTTCTAAGATGGTTTCACTTCCTTTTCAGGTTGAGGTTGATGCTTCCGAGATTGGAGCGGGGGCGGTTTTGTCACAGAGAAGTTCCGATGGCTCGGTGATGAAGCCATGTGCGTTCTTTTCTAGAAAATTCTCGCCCGCCGAGCGCAATTATGATGTGGGTAATCGGGAGCTTTTGGCCATGAAGTGGGCATTTGAGGAGTGGCGTCATTGGCTTGAGGGTGCTAGACATCGTGTGGTGGTCTTGACTGATCACAAAAATCTGATTTACCTTGAGTCTGCCAGGCGTCTGAATCCTAGACAGTCTCGTTGGTAGTTGTTTTTTTCTCGTTTCAATTTTGTGGTTTCATACCTGCCAGGTTCAAAGAATGTGAAGGCAGATGCTCTTTCCAGGAGTTTTGTGCCTGACTCTCCTGGAGACTCTGGGCCTACTGGTATCCTTAGGGATGGGGTAATATTGTCCGCCGTCTCCCCAGACTTGCGTCGTGCATTGCAGGAGTTTCAGGCGGATAAACCTGATCGTTGTCCACCAGAAAGACTGTTTGTTCCGGATGATTGGACCAGTAGAGTCATCTCCGAGGTCCATTCTTCTGTGTTGGCTGGTCATCCGGGAATATTTGGTACTAGAGACTTGGTGGCCAGGTCTTTTTGGTGGCCTTCCTTGTCAAGGGATGTGTGCACCTTTGTGCAGTCTTGTGGAGTGTGTGCTCGGGCTAAGCCTTGCTGTTCTCGGGCCAGTGGGTTGTTGTTATCCTTGCCTATCCCGAAGAGGCCTAGGACGCACATTTCCATGGATTTTATTTCAGATCTCCCTGTCTCACAGAAAATGTCCGTTATCTGGGTTGTGTGTGACCGCTTTTCTAAGATGGTTCATTTGGTACCCTTGCCTAAGTTGCCTTCCTCCTCTGAGTTGGTCCCTTTATTTTTTCAGAACGTGGTTCGTTTGCATGGGATTCCGGAGAATATCGTTTCTGACAGGGGATCCCAGTTTGTGTCTAGATTTTGCCGGACGTTTTGTGCTAAGATGGGCATTAATTTGTCTTTCTCGTCTGCATTCCATCCTCAGACGAATGGCCAGACGGAGAGAACTAATCAGACCTTGGAAACTTATTTAAGGTGTTTTGTTTCTGCTGATCAAGATGACTGGGTTGCCTTTTTGCCTCTGGCCGAATTTGCCCTTAATAATCGGGCTAGTTCTGCTACTTTGGTTTCTCCTTTCTTTTGTAATTCGGGGTTTCATCCTCGTTTTTCCTCTGGTCAGGTGGAGCCTTCGGATTGTCCTGGAGTGGACGTGGTGGTGGACAGGCTACATCAGATTTGGAATCAGGTGGTGGACAATTTGAAGTTGTCTCAGGAGAAGGCTCAGCAGTTTGCTAATCGCCGTCGCCGCGTGGGTCCCCGACTTCGTGTTGGGGACTTGGTGTGGTTGTCTTCTCGTTTTGTCCCTATGAAGGTCTCTTCTCCCAAGTTCAAGCCTCGGTTCATCGGTCCTTATAAGATCTTGGAGATTCTTAACCCTGTATCTTTTCGTTTGGATCTCCCAGCATCGTTTGCTATTCATAACGTGTTCCATCGGTCGTTATTGCGGAGGTATGAGGTGCCCGTTGTTCCTTTGGTTGAGCCTCCTGCTCCGGTGCTGGTGGAGGGAGAATTGGAGTATGTTGTTGAGAAGATCTTGGATTCTCGTGTTTCCAGACGTAAACTCCAGTATTTGGTTAAGTGGAAGGGTTATGGTCAGGAGGATAATTCCTGGGTGGTCGCCTCTGATGTTCATGCGACTGATTTGGTCCGCGCCTTCCATAGAGCTCATCCTGATCGCCCTGGGGGTTCTCGTGAGGGTTCGGTGACCCCTCCTCAAGGGGGGGGTACTGTTGTGGATTCTGTTTTTGGGCTCCCTCTGGTGGTTACAACTGGTACTGGGTGACTTTGGTGGGTTGCGGTCTCTGGTTTCCACCTGTCCATCTGAGGCTGGGTGTTTCCTATTTTACCTGGCTTTCCTGTCATTCCCTTGCCGGCTATCAATGTACTCAGATGTGCTCAGTTTGGTTCTGACTACCTGCTTCCAGATCTCTCAGGATAAGCTAAGTTATGCTTTTCAGTTGTTTTGTTTTTTGTCCAGCTTGCTAAATATTACTCTATGCTAGTTGGAAGCTCTAGTGGGCTGAGGTGCTCCCCATGTGCCATGAGTTGGCACATGGGTGCTTGTAATCTCAGGATGGTTTTTGATTAGGGTTTTTTGCTGACCGCTCAGACCCCTTTTGTATCCTTCTGCTTTCTAGTTATAGCGGGCCTCGTTTTGCTAACTCTATTTTCATATCTATGTGCATGCCTTCCTCTCATTTTCACCGTCAATACATGTGGGGGGCAACTATACCTTTGGGGTTTATTTCTCTGGAGGCAAGTTAGGTCTTTATTTTCTCTGCAGTGCTAGTTAGCTCTTAGGCTGGCGCGAGGCGTCTAGAATCAACGTAGGCACGCTCCCTGGCTATTTCTAGTTGTGTTTGTCAGGAGTAGGGCAGCGGTCAGCCCAGGTTCCATCACCCTAGAGCTCGTCCGTTATTTGAGTTATTTTTTGCTTGTCCAGTGCGATCCCCTAGCCATTGGGATCCATAACAGTTTCCCTCTTTTACCTTTTTATTCAATTCTCTGAAAGGGCTTTATGCACTGGAAGACAGAGATGGAGATCATCGTGGGATTAACATTTGGAATACTATT
The DNA here is from genome assembly GCF_051348905.1 of Ranitomeya variabilis. Taxonomy (NCBI): domain Eukaryota; kingdom Metazoa; phylum Chordata; class Amphibia; order Anura; family Dendrobatidae; genus Ranitomeya; species Ranitomeya variabilis. The sequence goes on along the minus strand of NC_135239.1, from coordinate 74,913,414 downwards.
GGCAGACCAGTGTTTTCATTCATTTTAATCAGTGAGTCAAAGAGGGAATTTGTTGGGGAGTTTTTTCAAATAACGATTTTTTGTGTGTGATTATTCCTTTTCACTACTGGGTTAGTAATGGGTGTGTCTGGCAGATGCCTCTCCATTACTAACCAGTGGACTTGATGTCAGCGCCAGCACACCAGGGATAAAATGAGGGAACCCCTAAAAAATGATGTGAGGTCCTCTCTATTTTTAATAACTAGCTAAGGCAAAGAAAACAGCTGGGGCTGATGTTAATAGGCTGGGAAGGGCCTTAGATATTGGCCCTTCCCAGCATATTAAAACCAGCTCACAGCTGTCTAACTTCCCTTAGTTGGTTATTAAAAATATGGGGGCCCCACATTGTTTTTTTTCATTTATTAATTTATTTTACACTTTATTTTCACTCGAGCAGTGCACCACCTGTGATTCGGTGGTTATACTGGCCAGGTCACAGGTGTCGCCAGTCAATCACAGCAATGCCAATACTTGGCATGGCTTTGAAGGCTCCAGAAGTTCCCACAGATTAAACGCTTGATAATTGGCTGCTCTGCAGCCTGATAACAAGCTTTATTAATTATCTTAACTCCGAACAGTAACACGGAAGTCTGTGTTCGGAGTTCACAACCAGATACTAGGTGTCCAGTAAGAACCCTGACCTTAAGAATTCGGGTTCATTTATCCCTAGTCGGCATGCCTACAATGTATTTACAAGCTTACCATATATACTCGAGTATAAGCTAAGATTTTCAGCCCATTTTTTGGGGCTGAAAGTACTCCTCTCGGCTTATACTTGAGTCATACCCAGGGGTCGGCAGGGGAGGGGGAGCGGGGGGCTGTCTAATTATACTTACCTGCTCTTGGCGCAGTCCCTGCAGGTCCCCGGTTTCCCAGCACCCCAGCTTCTTCCTGTACTGAGCGGTCACATAGTACCGCTCATTACAGTAATGAATATGCGGCTCCACCTCCCATAGAGGTGAGGCTGCATATTTATTACTGTAATGAGCGGTAGCGGTGACCGCTCAGTACAGTTAGAAGCTGCAGTGCCGGGGAAGCAGGGACTGCACAGTGCCAGGAGCAGGTGAGTATAATGGGGAGGGGAGCACTGCACTGTGCAATATTCACCTGCTCCTCGTTCCGATGCTGCTCTGTCTTCAGCGTCTTCTGCAGTGACGCTCAGGTCAGAGGGTGCGATGACGTGGTTAGTGCGCGCCCTCTGCCTGGACGCCAGTGCAGAAGACGCTGAAGATGGAGCGGCGCCGGAACGAAGTCAGGTGAATATTGAAAGTGCCGGGGGCATGAGCAACAGAGAGGTGAGTATGTGATTTTTTTTTTTTTATAGCAGCAACAGCAAATGGGGCAAGTGTCTGTATGGAGCATCTTATGGGACCATAGTCAACATTTGTGCAGCATTATGTGGGGCAAGTATCTTTATGGAGCATCTTATGGGGCCATAATCAATGTTTGTGCAGAACTATATGGGGCAAGTGTCTGTATGGGGCCATAATCAACGTTTGTGCAGCACTATATGGGGCAAGTGTCTGTATGGGGCCATAATGAACGTTTGTGCAGCACTATATGGGGCAAGTGTCTGTATGGGGCCATAATCAACGTTTGTGCAGTACTATATGGGGCAGCTATCTTTATGGAGCATCTTATGGGGCCGTAATCAATGTTTGTGCAGCACTATATGGGGCAAATATCTTTATGGAGCATCTTATGGGGCCATAATTAACGTTTGTGCAGCATTGTATGGGGCAAATGTCTGTATGGATTATCTAATGGGGCCATAACGTTTGTGCAGCACTATATGGGGCAAAAATCTTCATGGAGCATCTTATGGGGCCATAATCAATGTTTGTGCAGCATTATATTGGGCAAATGTGTCTATGGAGCATCTTATGGGGCCATTATTGACCTTTATTCAGGAATATATGTGGCATATTTTAATATGGAGCATCTTATGGGGCCATCATAAACTTTATGGAGCATTATATGGGGCTCTTGATTCAATATGGATATTCAAAAACACTTAACCTACTGATGTCTCAATTAATTTTACTTTTATTGGTATCTATTTTTACTTTTGACATTTACCGGTAGCTGCTGCATTTCCCACCCTAGGCTTATACTCGAGTCATTAAGTTTTCCCAGTTTTTTGTGGCAAAATTAGGGGGGTCTGCTTATACTCGGGTCAGCTTATACTCGAGTATATACGGTATTTGTATTTGGAGTCAAAACTTTATTTTTCATCGCTAGTACACCGGAATACCACAAAACAGATAGAATTTTAATTTTTTGACAAGGAGCTATACAGCCTTACCATTAGTTTTATTAGTCAAATTGGCCTGACAGATTACATTTAGTGATCTCGCTTTAATAAACTCTAGGTCGTGATTACATGAGAGTATAAGGTATCATGTGCATGTTGAGGATTTGGTGAGTTTTTGCCTCAGTATTTCTAAGGGTACCGTCACACAGTGCCATTTTCATCGCTACGACGGCACGATCCGTGACGTCGCAGCGTCGTATGATTATCGCTCCAGCGTCGTAGACTGCGGTCACACTTTGCAATCACGGCGCTGGAGTGATGCCGAAGTCCCCGGGTAACCAGGGTAAACATCGGGTAACTAAGCGCAGGGCCGCGCTTAGTAACCCGATGTTTACCCTGGTTACCAGCGTAAACGTAAAAAAAAAAAACAGTACATACTTACATTCCGGTGTCTGTTCCCCGGCGTTCTGCTTCTCTGCACTGTGTAAGCGCCATAGCCGGAAAGCAGAGCGGTGACGTCACCGCTGTGCTCGCTTTCCGGCCGGCAGGCGCTCACAGTGCAGAGAAGCTGAGACGCCGGAGGACAGACACCGGAATGTAAGTATGTACTGTTTGTTTTTTTTACGTTTACGCTGGTAACCAGGGTAAACATCGGGTTACTAAGCGCGGCCCTGCGCTTAGTTACCCGATGTTTACCCTGGTTACAAGCGAACACATCGCTGGATCGGTGTCACACACAACGATCCAGCGATGTCAGCGGGTGATCAAGCGACGAAAGAAAGTTCCAAACGATCTGCTACGACGTACGATTCTCAGCAGGGTCCCTGATCGCAGTAGCGTGTCAGACACAACGATATCGTAACGATATCGCTAGAACGTCACGAATCATACCGTCGTAGCGATGAAAATGGCAATGTGTGACGGTACCCTAAGCCAAATCCAGGAGTGTATGACAAATGCAGAAGTGGTGACGTGTTTCTATTATACTTTTCCTCTGACTTTTCCAGATTTTGGCTTTCTCATACTGAGTTAAAATACTGACCAAATATTCAGCTTATGCACATAGCCTTAAAAATTATACAGAGCTGTACACCGGTGACTAGGAACATTTTTTTTTTTCACTTGTCAACCGTATACAATCCGTTTTTACAGCAGCAGCTATTCATAAATTATAAGACCACTTATAGTTTCCTATGTTAGAGATTAGTAATGTATCAAAAAAACAATGCCATTCTGTAGTTCTGTATGGAAGCCAATTTTTTTTAACGCATCCATAAACTTGAATGGGCGGTTCTCATCCAATTTACGAAATAAACTAGTGAAGTTGCAAATTTTTTAACTCCCAGATTCGGTCAGTGAGAAAAACATTTTCTGCAGTTCCCTAATGGATAACATGGTTCCGAGTGCTATACATTTTTTTTTCCCACGGATGGCACTCAGATCAAAAATACAGTCATGTGAACGATCCCATATACAGTAGTAATTATAGCTACAATATAAAAATGTTTATTAGTCCAAGTTAAGGACAAATCAAGGGTTAACAATTCAAGCTCATTGCTACCATAATGTATTCATTTGGAATCTACTGCCATTTCTCAGTGTTTCGGAAATTATCTTTAATACAGCGAGATAACATTTAGCTAAGTTCCCTGGTGAATATTATCTGAGGGAATCAACAACATCTATTGCTCTGCAGACAGAAAATCATTGAAAAGTTGAAGATATTTCCCCAGACGTATTTCTATATGGTGTGTAATAGCCTGGGTAAGCAGACGAGGAAAGCATCTTATCTTGTGTAGATTTCTTCCACCTGATGTCTTGTGCCACTTCGCATAATGTTCCAGGAAGCTGTCATCTGCATATATGTATGCAAAGCTGAAGTCACAGCTGAGTCTCCTCCTTGTGAGACAAGTCCCACTGTGTGGCCTGGCATGAAAAATCTTTTATTGCTTAGGTGTTAATGTGTGTAATTAACTATCCCAGGGGATTTTTAACAATAATCTCTTTTTCTAGTTTACAATTTTATTAAATAGCTTTTAGTGCAAGTGTTATGGATCTCATAGTTTTTCTTAAAGAAAGCATACATAATTTCTGATTGCAATTTTTACATCTTGTCTGAACTGTCACAACACCGGTTCCAAAAATGTGCTTAACAGGCACCTGGTTATAGGGAGAGTACTGTATGTCAGAAAATCTATTTTTTACATTGTTACTTTATGTAGAAAGACGGGTGAGAAAGGAGATTTAGAGCTATCTCCATCACCAACTTATTTACAAAGGTTGTAGAAAACTAGCGAAAAACATTTTTTTGTTATAGAATATCCCTTCTTGTGTATATTTTGGGATCACCCAGTGGAATATTACACACATTAAGGAACTGATTCATTAAGAATGGTGTTGTACTCGACAGTCTAAATGAAGCAGTGTGGCAGACTAAGAGGTTTCTGATTTATTAAGAGGCGCAAGCCTCTTAAAGATTTCTCCAAGAATATAACAAAATGTCCCCCATCCCATAATTCAAACGGCAGCTTGTCCTAGTCATGTGTCAAGATGGGCTACAGTCTGATGAAACACAGGTCCCAAGACCTGAAAGGAGCTGTATTGTAAGCACATGTACTTCCATGATCGGAGGGAGAAGTGTATGACAGAAGAAAAATTAAGACCGGGGTCCCACTTGCGAGTGCAATGCGAGAAACTCTCGCGAGTCTCTAGCCTCAATACCCGGCACTACCACCAGAGCGTTCAGCTGCATAGAAATACATGCAGCCGCACGCCCCAGCCCGAGTGCTGGCGGCAGTGCCGGGTATTGAGGCTAGAGACTCGCGAGAGTTTCTCGCATTGCACTCACAAGTGTGACCCCGGACTAAATGTTCTACTCATGGATGACTGAGCAAAAAGCTTTTTTCCTCCAGCCTTGAGGAAAATATTTATTATTTTCCTGTCACACATTTCTCAGCTCACGGAGGTATGTGTGCTTACAATACAGCTCCTATCGGTTGAGAGGCAGGTCTCGAGAGTGGTGTTTCTTTGGATTGCTGCCAATCCTGACATGTAACTATGACAGGCATCCATTTGAATTACATAACAGGAGGCCATTTTATTACATTGTTGGAGAACCCAATTAAGGAATCAGGCTCACCTTACAAGTGATGTGCACCCACATTCTGATCTAAAGTACACAATATTTGGTAATGAATTTGTCAGGCAAGTAAAGCCATGCCCCTGCCGCAGTGCTGCCCATTTTGGCCTAGCTGGTCAGGACTGACGTGAAATAAGTTACCAAAAAAATGCTTATTATTTGGAAAACATCATGCAGCGCAAAAACAGTTTGACATTTCAATAGTGTTTTAAGCCCCCCAAGAAACTGGCATAAACACTTTAATATATCAGTCACTACATATTTTCCCAGTTCTACATGTTGGACACGTATGGCCTATTACTGTGGCTTAATTTCTCCACCATACTTGCCACTTATTAAGTGGGACTCCTGGGTAGTCTTATATATGCTTAAAGGGAAGGTGTAATGTTGAAAATGTTATCTGATATACAGGCAGGATGTTATAGAGCAGAAGAAGCTTATCAGATTCAGTTACATTTTGTGGGAAAATATTCAGTAAAACTTGCATTATTTTCACTGAAATCTCTGGTGCAGTAAGCATATGAGTACTATGAGTAGCAGTGTTCCTTTCTGACTATGCATCCAGATACAGCTATTAATTACCAGGAATTTCAATTAATAAAATTCAAGTAATGGTAGATTCACAGGACTGTATGAAAAATTGTTCAGAATTTCAACCAGGAAAATGGGACCATTTTTTCTCACTTGTCATCCATGTGCTGTCTGTAGACAATCCATTTTTTACAGCAGCTATTAATCATTTACAGGATCATTTACAGTTTTCAATGTTGCAGAATTGCAAAGTATCTGTAAAAATTGAATGCTGCACTGTGGCTCCATATAGCATCAGATTTTTTTGTGCACCCATAGACTTGAATGAGTGATTCTCATCCGATTTACAGAAGAAACTAGCGTCCGCTGCATTTTTTGGGGCTGATTTGGTCAGTGAAAAAAAAGTTGCTAATTTGCACTGCCCCAATGAATAACATTTGTCCAAGTGCGATTTTTTAAACAGATAGCACTCGGACCTAAAGTATGGTCATTTGCACGAGCCCTTACAATGAAGTTTTTCCAACAAATATCTTTATCATTCCGCTCACCTTATTCTTCTTCATACCACAGTGTCCACATATCAGACTGCATGTACAAAGTGAAGAAAACCAAAGAAAAATGGACACCAGAGTTATATAAAATACTCAATAATTTTTATCACAAGATTAATTAACAGAATTAAATATAGATTCAATAGAGACAAAAATAGAATTAAAATACCACAGAAGGCGACACCTAAGTGCCACATCAGAGCAGGGGAGTAGTAAGAAGTCTAGCTGTTAGCCTGAGCAAAATGAATCAAAGCAGATATTTTTGGTAGTTGGTTAAATACGAAAAATATAATAAGATCAAAATTAAAAGTGAATACTTAGTGTTAAAAAAGTTATATATTAGCTTGTTATATAAAAGAAAAAGTATACTGTCTTAGTGACATAATTAGAAGCAGTATGTATAACCACACTCAAGCAACACAATAATACAGGCATAGAGAAACCAATTCTAATGGCTCTAGATATACATCATGGTAAAATAAAAATTCAAGGTAAATCATTAGTGCTGAAAAATAAATTTAATAAAGTGCGTAGTGCCTCAGTACCATAGAATATAGAAAGTAAACATGCCCACAGTCAAATCATAATAATATGGGCATTAAGGAGGAGGAAGAGGGAAACTTAACCATAGGCTTTATACTTATAAGATCAAATGAAAGCAAAATTCAAAGGCATGGACAAACACATAGACAGACCTGCAAGAGACGTGGAAGATAGGAGACCCCCAACACGCGTTTCACTCAATGCCTCTTCGGGGGGTGTGATTATGCATGTACAAAGTGATAGATTCACTTTAAGTAATCTCAATATGAAGATAAACTCCTAAAGTTGAATATAAAAATTATTTGATTGAGTTTTATTTTAAGGACTTACACATAGAGAAAAAATGGATCATACCAAATTTGAATTTGCCAAATTATGCTGATTTTACTGTAAGATGAAAAAAAGTTCTTATACTCACCTCACTGCTAACCTTTCCAGCCCTTTTGCTGCCTGCTGTCCACGGTGTTATGACCCCAATGGCAGAGGGTCTCAAAAGTACATACCAAGTCTGCAAACACAAAAAACCAGCTCATAGGGCAGTGGTAACTGGGCTGACCATATATCTAATCCTAGCACCACAAATAGCAGCAGCCGGGGAACGTGCCTACGTTGGTTCTAGACGTCTCGCGCCAGCCGGAGAACTAACTAACCCTAGAAGGGAAAAGATAGACCTTTCTTGCCTCCAGAGAAAAGACCCCAAAAGTTGGATACAAGCCCCCAACAAATAATAACGGTGAGGTAAGGAGAAAAGACAAACGTAAGAATGAACTAGATATTTAGCAAAGAGAGGCCCACTGACTAATAGCAGAATATAGTAAGATGACTTATATGGTCAGCAAAAACCCTATCAAAATTTCCACGCTGGATATTCAAGAACCCCCGAACCATCTAACGGCCTGGGGGGAGAACACCAGCCCCCTAGAGCTTCCAGCAAAATCAGGAATCACATTTAGTACAAGCTGGACAAAAAATAAGAGAAAAGCAAAAAAACAAAAAACAAGGAAGCAGGACTTAGCTTAATTTTGCAAGATCCAAGACCAGCAGACAGGAGCAAACAGAAAGGAACTGATTACAACGATGCCAGGCACTGGACTGAGAAACCAGGAAGTTTATATAGCAACACCCCTGGACTAACGACCCAGGTGGGTGCCAAACTGAGGAAAGACAATCCCAGAGTCATATCACTAGTGACCACAAGAGGGAGCCAAAAAAGTCTAATACACAACAGTACCCCCCCTTTAAGGAGGGGTCACCGAACCCTCACCAAGACCACCAGGGCGATCAGGATGAGCAGCGTGAAAGGCACGAACTAAATCGGCCGCATGCACATCCGAGGCAACCACCCAGGAATTATCCTCCTGACCATAGCCCTTCCACTTGACCAGATACTGAAGCCTCCGCCTGGAGAGACGAGAATCCAAGATCTTCTCCACCACGTACTCCAACTCGCCCTCAACCAACACCGGAGCAGGAGGCTCAACAGAAGGAACCACAGGTACAACGTACTGCCGCAACAAAGACCAATGGAACACGTTGTGAATGGCAAACGACACCGGAAGATCCAAGCGAAAGGACACAGGATTAAGGATTTCCAATATCTTGTAAGGACCGATGAAGCGAGGCTTAAATTTAGGAGAGGAGACCTTCATAGGAACAAATCGAGAAGACAGCCATACCAAATCCCCAACACGAAGTCGGGGACCCACACCGCGGCGGCGGTTGGCAAAACGCTGAGCCTTCTCCTGTGACAACTTCAAGTTGTCCACCACATGATTCCAGATCCGCTGCAACCTATCCACCACGGAATCTACCCCAGGACAGTCAGAAGGCTCCACATGTCCCGAGGAAAAACGAGGATGGAAACCAGAGTTGCAAAAAAATGGCGAAACCAAAGTAGCGGAACTAGCCCGATTATTAAGGGCAAACTCAGCCAACGGCAAGAAGGTCACCCAATCATCCTGATCTGCAGAAACAAAACACCTCAAATAAGCCTCCAGAGTCTGATTAGTTCGCTCCGTTTGTCCATTAGTCTGAGGATGAAAGGCAGACGAAAATGACAAATCAATGCCCATCTTAGCACAAAAGGATCGCCAGAACCTGGAAACAAACTGGGATCCTCTGTCAGACACAATATTCTCAGGAATGCCGTGTAAACGAACCACATTCTGAAAGAACAAAGGAACCAGATCGGAAGAGGAAGGCAGCTTAGGCAAAGATACCAAATGGACCATCTTGGAAAAGCGATCACATACCACCCAGATGACAGACATGCCCTGAGACACCGGAAGATCTGAAATGAAATCCATGGAAATGTGTGTCCAAGGCCTCTTCGGGACAGGCAAGGGTAAGAGCAACCCGCTGGCACGAGAACAGCAAGGCTTAGCTCGAGCACAAGTCCCACAGGACTGCACAAATGACCGCACATCCCGTGACAAGGAAGGCCACCAAAAGGACCTAGCCACCAGATCTCTGGTGCCAAAAATTCCCGGATGCCCTGCCAACACCGAGGAATGAACCTCGGAAATGACTCTGCTGGTCCACTTATCAGGAACAAACAGTCTGTCAGGTGGACAAGAGTCAGGTCTACCAGCCTGAAATCTCTGCAACACACGTCGCAAATCCGGAGAAATGGCTGACAGGATAACTCCCTCTTTGAGAATACCAACTGGTTCTGCGACTCCAGGAGAGTCAGGCACAAAGCTCCTTGAAAGAGCATCAGCCTTCACATTCTTTGAACCTGGTAAATACGAGACCACAAAGTCAAAACGGGAGAAAAACAATGACCAGCGGGCCTGTCTAGTTTTCAGGCATTTAGCAGACTCGAGATACATCAGATTTTTGTGATCAGTCAAGACCACCACACGATGCTTAGCACCCTCGAGCCAATGACGCCACTCCTCAAATGCCCACTTCATGGCTAACAACCCCCGATTGCCAACATCATAATTCCGCTCAGCAGGCGAGAACTTCCTAGAGAAAAAAGCACATGGTCTCATTACAGAGCAACCAGGGCCTCTCTGCGACAAAACGGCCCCTGCCCCAATCTCAGAAGCATCCACTTCAACCTGAAAGGGAAGTGAGACATCAGGCTGGCACAAAACAGGCGCCGAAGTAAACCGGCGCTTCAACTCTTGAAAGGCTTCCACGGCTGCAGGAGCCCAGTTAGCAACATCAGAACCTTTCTTGGTCATATCCGTCAAAGGTTTAACAACGCTAGAAAAATTAGCAATAAAACAATGGTAGAAGTTAGCAAAACCCAAGAACTTCTGAAGACTCTTAACTGACGTGGGTTGAGTCCAATCATGAATAGCTTGGACCTTGACTGGGTCCATCTCCACCGCAGAAGGGGAAAAAATAAAACCCAAAAAGGGAACCTTCTGTACTCCAAAGAGACACTTTGAGCCCTTAACAAACAAAGCATTCTCACGCAAAACCTGAAACACCATCCTGACCTGCTTTGCATGCGAGTCCCAATCATCAGAAAAAAACAGAATATCATCCAGATAAACAATCATAAATTTATCCAGATACTTCCGGAAAATATCATGCATAAAGGACTGAAACACTGAAGGAGCATTAGAGAGCCCGAAAGGCATCACCAAGTACTCAAAATGACCTTCGGGCGTATTAAATGCAGTTTTCCATTCATCTCCTTGCTTAATGCGCACAAGGTTGTACGCACCACGAAGATCTATCTTGGTGAACCACTTGGCACCTTTAATCCGGGCAAACAAGTCCGACAACAGAGGCAAAGGATACTGAAATTTAACAGTGATTTTATTCAGAAGCCGATAGTCAATACAAGGTCTCAAAGATCCGTCCTTCTTGGCCACAAAAAAGAATCCCGCACCAAGAGGGGAAGAGGATGGACGGATATGCCCCTTCTCCAGAGATTCCTTGATATACGAACGCATTGCGGTATGCTCAGGTACAGACAGATTAAATAATCTTCCCTTAGGAAATTTACTACCTGGAATCAAATCTATAGCGCAGTCACAGTCCCTATGAGGAGGAAGAGCACTGGACCTGGACTCGCTGAATACATCCTGGTAATCAGACAAATACTCAGGAACTTCCGAAGGAGTAGAGGAAGCAATAGACACCGGCGGGGAATCACCATGAATTCCCTGACAGCCCCAACTAGACACAGACATTGCCTTCCAATCCAAGACTGGATTATGGGTCTGTAACCATGGCAGACCCAAAACGACCAAACCATGCATTTTATGCAGAACAAGAAAACGAATCACCTCCCGATGTTCAGGAGTCATGCACATGGTTACCTGTGTCCAAAACTGCGGTTTATTTTCCGCCAATGGGGTAGCATCAATACCTCTAAGAGGGATAGGATTTACCAACGGCTCAAGAAAAAAACCACAGCGCTTGGCAAACGACAGATCCATAAGACTCAGGGCAGCACCTGAATCCACAAACGCCATAACAGGGTAGGAGGACAATGAGCAAATTAAAGTCACAGACAAAATAAATTTAGGTTGCAAATTACCAATGGCGACAGGACTAACAACCCTAGTTAGGCGTTTAGAGCATGCTGATATAACATGTGTAGAATCACCACAGTAAAAACACAACCCATTCTGACGTCTATGATTTTTCCGTTCATTTCTAGTCTGAATTCTACCACATTGCATTAAATCAGGTGTTTGTTCAGACAACACCACCAGAGGATTCGCGGCTTTGCGCTCCCGCAAACGCCGGTCAATTTGAATAGCCAGCGCCATGGAATCATTCAGACCTGTAGGAATGGAGAAACCCACCATCACCTTCTTAATGGCTTCAGAAAGGCCATTTCTGAAATTTGCGGCCAGAGCACACTCATTCCACTGAGTAAGCACGGACCATTTCCGAAATTTTTGGCAATACACTTCAGCTTCATCCTGACCCTGAGAAATAGCCAGCAAGGCTTTTTCTGCCTGAATTTCAAGGTTGGGTTCCTCGTAAAGCAAACCGAGCGCCAGAAAAAACGCATCAATATTTGCCAATGCCGGATCTCCTGGCGCTAGCGAGAAGGCCCAATCCTGAGGGTCGCCCCGTAAGAAAGAGATAACAATTTTTACTTGCTGAGCTGAGTCTCCAGTAGGGTTGAGCGAAACGGGTCGATCATTTTCAAAAGTCGCCGACTTTTGGCTAAGTCGGCGTCTCATGAAACCCGATCCGACCCCTGTGCTTGTCGGCCATGCGGTACGCGACTTTCGCGCCAAAGTCGCGTTTCAATGACGCGAAAAGCGCCATTTCTCAGCCAATGAAGGTGAACGCAGAGTGTGGGCAGCGTGATGACATAGATCCTGGTCCCCACCATCTTAGAGAAGGGCATTGCAGTGATTGGCTTGCTGTCTGCGGCGTCACAGGGGCTATAAAGGGGCGTTCCCGCCGACCGCCATCTTACTGCTGCTGATCTGAGCTTAGGGACAGGTTGCTGCCGCTTCATCAGAAGCAGGGAGAGCGTTAGGCAGGGTCCACTAACCACCAAACCGCTTGTGCTGCAGCGATTTCCACTGTCCAACACCACCTTCGGTGTGCAGGAACAGTGGAAGCTATTTTTTTTTTTTTTTCCCCTCAGCGCTGTAGCTCATTGGGCTGCCCTAGAAGGCTCCGTGATAGCTGTATTGCTGTGTGTACGCCACTGTGGAAACCAACTGCTTTTTTCAAAGCACATATCCTCTTGTTCCTTCCTTTCTGCACAGCTATCTTTTTTGTTTGTCCACACTTTTTATTTAATTTGTGCATCAGTCCACTCCTATTGCTGCCTGCCATACCTGGCTTACATTACTGCAGGGAGATAGTAATTGTAGGACAGTTTTTTTTTTTGTTTTGTTTTTTTTTTGTGGGAGATTAAGATTGGCATTTCTGCTACAGTGCCATCCCTGTGTGTGCCATCTCTCACTGAGTGGGCCATAGAAAGCCTATTTATTTTTTCCGTGATTTGTGTTCTAAAATCTACCTCAACACAGAAACACTACATCAATCAGTGGGAGAAAAATATTGGCCTCAGTCAGGGCTTGTGTGCCACTGCTGTGTGTGCGCTATCTCTCATTCAGTGGGCTATAGCAAGCCTATATTTTTTTTTTTTTTTTTTTTTAATATTATTTGGTTTCAAAAGTCTCCCTGAAAAAAAAAAAAAACCTAAAAAAACAGTGGGAGAGTAATATTGCCCTTTCAGCTTGTGTGCCAGTCTTGACTCCTGGGTGTGCCACCTCTCTCCCTCTCATTCAGTGGGCCATAGAAAGCCTATTTATTTTTTTTTTTAAATATTATTGGGTTTCTAAAGTCTCCCTGAAAAAAACAAAAAATACATAAAAAAACAGTGGGAGAGTAATATTGCCCTTTCAGCTTGTGTGCCAGTCTTGACTCCTGGGTGTGCCACCTCTCTCCCTTTCATTCAGTGGGCCATAGAAAGCCTATTTATTTTTTCCGTGATTTGTGTTCTAAATTCTACCTCAACACAAAAACACTACATCAATCAGTGGGAGAAAAATATTGGCCTCAGTCAGGGCTTGTGTGCCACTGCTGTGTGTGCTATCTCTCATTCAGTGGGCTATAGCAAGCCTATTTTTTTTTTTTTTTTTTTTTTTTTTTAATATTATTTGGTTTCTAAAGTCTCCCTGAAAAAAAAAAAAAACCTAAAAAAACAGTGGGAGAGTAATATTGCCCTTTCAGCTTGTGTGCCAGTCTTGACTCCTGGGTGTGCCACCTCTCTCCCTCTCATTCAGTGGGCCATAGAAAGCCTATTTATTTTTTTTTTTAAATATTATTGGGTTTCTAAAGTCTCCCTGAAAAAACAAAAAATACATAAAAAAACAGTGGGAGAGTAATATTGCCCTTTCAGCTTGTGTGCCAGTCTTGACTCCTGGGTGTGCCACCTCTCTCCCTTTCATTCAGTGGGCCATAGAAAGCCTATTTTTTTTTTTTTTAATATTATTTGGTTTCTAATTCTCCCTGAAAAAAAAAAAAAAACCTAAAAAAACAGTGGGAGAGTAATATTGCCCTTTCAGCTTGTGTGCCAGTCTTGACTCCTGGGTGTGCCACCTCTCTCCCTCTCATTCAGTGGGCCATAGAAAGCCTATTTATTTTTTTTTTTAAATATTATTGGGTTTCTAAAGTCTCCCTGAAAAAACAAAAAATACATAAAAAAACAGTGGGAGAGTAATATTGCCCTTTCAGCTTGTGCGCCAGTCTTGACTCCTGGTTGTGCCACCTCTCTCTCTCTAATTGTGGGCCATAGAAAGCCTTTTTTTTTTTTTTTTTTTAATATTATTTGGTTTCTAAAGTCTCCCTGAGAAAAAAAAATAAATAAATTAGGTGGGAGATTAATATTGACATTAGTGCTTGAGTGACAGTCCTGCGTGTGTGTCATCTCTGTGATTTTGTGCCACAGAAAACAGAGTGTGTAACATTGTGCCTGATTTTCCTTGTGGTCTCACCAACCTGTTAAGGGATATTGAAATCATACTGAAGTTATAGCTCACCGTGTAAGTTGTTTGATAGCAACAAATAAAGTTACTTTGGTTAAGATTTTAAAACAATGAGGAAGTCTGGTGCAAGAGGTCGTCGTGGGCGTTCATTGTCAGCTGGTAATGATGGTAGTGGTAGTGGAGCATCAGGTGGTCGTGGGGATAAAAATATTCCACCTAAGTCTGGAGCTGTGGAGCCAGTTTCGTCGTCAGGCTACACAAGGCCTCGAACGCTCTCTTTTCTGGGAGTAGGAAAACCGCTTTTAAAGGCGGAGCAGCAACAGCAAGTTTTGGCTTACATTGCAGACTCAGCCTCTAGCTCTTTTGCCTCCTCTTCCGAAACTGGTAAATGTAAAAGCAGCGCGTCGCTTGTGGATGTTCACGGTCAGGGACAAGTCGCTTCCTTGTCCTCCTCAGCAAAAACTACAACAAGAGAGAAGGATGCAGCAGGCGACACAACGGGTCACTCCATGGAGCTCTTTACACATACCGTCCCTGGCTTAGAAAGTGAAACATTTAACAGGCCATGCCCATTACAAGTATATTCTGACATGGAGTGCACTGATGCACAGCCACAGCCAGAGTACTATGCTGCTCCTTTGACTCAGACCACCACATTGCCCTCTCAGGGTACAGATCCACAATCAGACCCTGATGAGACTATGTTGCCCCGCCACGAACGCTATACCACCGACCGACACAGTGACACAGACGAAGTTGCACACGAGCTCGAAGAGGAGGTAATAGATGACCCAGTTATTGACCCCGATTGGCAGCCATTGGGGGAACAGGGTGCAGGCGGCAGTAGTTCAGAAGCGGAGGTGGAGGAGGGGCCGCAGCAGGCATCAACATCGCAACAGGTTCCATCTGCCGGGCCCGTATCTGGACCAAAACGCGTGTCAAAGCCAAAACCTGTTGGAGCACAGCGTTGCCATCCGGTTAAAGCTCAGTCTGCAATCCCTGAAAAGGGATCAGAGTCTAGGAAGAGTGCAGTCTGGCATTTTTTTAAACAACATCCAACTGATCAGCGCAAAGTCATCTGTCAAAAATGTTCAACTAGCTTAAGCAGAGGTCAGAATCTGAAAAGTCTAAATACTAGTTGCATGCATAGACACTTAACCACCATGCATTCTCAAGCCTGGACTAACTACCAAACGTCCCTCAAGGTTGTAGCACCCTCGGCCAATGAAGCTAGTCAGCAACGCAACATCCCTTCCGTCACTGTAAGGCCACCATTTTCCGCACCACCGGCAGTATCTGTGCAGGTTTCTTTGCCAGCCAAAAGCAGTCAGGGTCAGGGAATCACCAGTTTTGTAGGAGGAAATATTGCATGTAGGGCACCGGCGGAAACAATACCGTCTCCAACCGTCTCTCAGTCTGCCATGTCCACCGGCACACCCGAAAGTTCCACGATCTACAGCTCTCCAGTCCAGCTCACCCTACATGAGACTCTGGTTAGAAAAAGGAAGTACTTATCCTCGCATCCGCGTACACAGGGTTTTAACGCCCACATAGCTAGACTAATCTCGTTAGAGATGATGCCCTACCGGTTAGTTGAAAGCGAAGCTTTCAAAGCCCTGATGGAGTACGCTGAACCACGATACGAGCTACCCAGTCGACACTTTTTTTCCAGAAAAGCCATCCCAGCCCTGCACCAGCATGTTAAACAGCGCATCGTCCATGCACTCAGGCAATCTGTGAGTACAAAGGTGCACCTGACTACAGATGCATGGACCAGTAGGCATGGCCAGGGACGTTATGTGTCCATCACGGCACACTGGGTGAATGTGGTGGATGCAGGGTCCACAGGCGACATCAATTTAGGGACAGTTGTGCCTAGCCCACGGTCTAGGAAACAGTTGGCTGTAGGCGTTCGCACCCCCTCCTCCTCCTCCTCGTCCTCCTGCAGAAGCTACAGCTCTTCCACAGAACGCAGTCGGCCAACCACTCCATCGGCAGATGACACTGTTGCACACCAGTTGTCCCATTATGGGCCAGCTACTGCCAAGCGTCAGCAGGCTGTATTGGCTATGAAGTGTTTGGGCGACAACAGACACACCGCGGAAGTTCTGTCCGAGTTCTTGCAACAAGAAACGCAGTCGTGGCTGGGCACAGTAGATCTTGAGGCAGGCAAGGTAGTGAGTGATAACGGAAGGAATTTCATGGCTGCCATCTCCCTTTCCCAACTGAAACACATTCCTTGCCTGGCTCACACCTTAAACCTGGTGGTGCAGTGCTTATTGAAAACTTATCCTGGGTTCTCCGACCTGCTCCTCAAAGTGCGTGCACTTTGCTCACATATCCGACGTTCGCCTGTACACGCCAGCCGTATGCAGACCTATCAGCGGTCTTTGAACCTTCCCCAGCATCGCCTAATCATAGACGTTGCAACAAGGTGGAACTCAACACTGCACATGCTTCAGAGACTGTGCGAACAGAGGCGTGCTGTTATTTATTTGTGGGAGGATACACGGGCAGGCAGTAGGATGGCAGACATGGAGTTGTCAGGTGTGCAGTGGTCGAAGATACAAGACATGTGTCAAGTCCTTCAGTGTTTTGAGGAATGCACACGGCTGGTTAGTGCAGACAACGCCGTAATAAGCATGAGCATCCCCCTAATGCGTCTGCTGATGCAAAGTTTGACGCACATAAAGGAGCAGGCGTCTGCACCAGAGGAAGAGGGAAGCCTTGATGACAGTCAGCCATTGTCTGGTCAGGGCAGTGTACAGGACGAGGTAGCGGGCGAAGAGGAGGTGGAGGACGAGGAGGATGATGGGGATGAGTATATTTTTAATGCGGAAACTTTCACGGGGGCACAGGAAATTGGTTGCGTGTCACGGCCGGGTTCTGGTTTTTTGAGGGACACAAGTGACGTAGATTTGCCTGCAACTGCCCCTCAACCAATCACAACCGGAGATTTGACAAGTGGAACTTTGGCCCACATGGCGGATTATGCCTTACGTATCCTACAAAGGGACACACGCATTACGAAAATGATGAACGATGACGATTACTGGTTGGCCTGCCTCCTTGATCCACGCTATAAAGGCAAATTGCAAAATATTATGCCACATGAGAACTTGGAACTAATATTAGCAACCAAACAATCAACTCTTGTTGACCGTTTGCTTCAGGCATTCCCAGCACACAGCGCACGTGATCGTTCTCACACGAGCTCCAGGGGGCAGCAGACTAGGAGTGTTAGGGGTGCACACATCAGAAGTGGCGTTGGACAGAGGGGTTTTCTGACCAGGTTGTGGAGTGATTTTGCTATGACCGCAGACAGGACAGGTACTGCTGCATCAATTGAAAGTGACAGGAGACAACATTTGTCCAGTATGGTTACTAACTATTTTTCATCCCTTATCGATGTTCTCCCTCAACCGTCATTCCCATTTGATTACTGGGCCTCCAAATTAGACACCTGGCCAGAATTGGCAGAATATGCATTGCAGGAGCTTGCTTGCCCGGCAGCAAGTGTCCTATCAGAAAGAGTATTCAGTGCTGCAGGGTCAATATTAACCGAAAAAAGGACTCGTCTGGCTACCCAAAATGTTGACGATCTAACATTCATTAAAATGAACCACAACTGGATTTCAAAATCTTTTGCCCCACCTTGCCCGGCCGACACCTAGCTTTCCTATGAAAAGCTCTTGCCTGTGAATTACTTTTCTAATGTCTAATTTGCTGCTGCAGATTGTACAGCATACGACATGTTTACACCTCCCTAAATGGCCAAACTCCCCACACGGGGCCGTGGTATCGCGACTTGGCGCAAGCACCCGTGAGACTGCTGTTTGTCTGAAGAGGTGGGTGTGCTCGCTTTTGGTTGACGGCATTGCTACTGGGTCCCTCATAGTACAATGTAGTGTCTCTGGCGGTGGTGGTGCGCACCCAACGTCAGACACACCGTTGTAACATGAGTGGCCCTGGGGCGGTCCCGCCGGCCTCAAGAGAGTTCCCCCCTACCCCAGCTCAAACTGGGCTCTACTACGTGCAAAATTATGTCGCACAGCTCCACCAATCTTTAGTCTATTCGCTGACATCATTCAATGTCTGGCACTGACAATACAAATTTGTAGACATCTATGATGCAACTTAAAGTAGTCTGTGTCTGTGTCCTATATTGGCACCATTAAATAGTTACTGCCAAATTACTATGTCAGAAACACAGCAGATGAGCCCACCCCTGTACCTAAGTATGCCATCTTTTTTTTTGTTTTGGTTGTTTTGCGAGACATTAACATCTATTTATATTTTGGGAGTACTGGGACAGACACTCCTTGCACTACTCCTCCACTCAGCACCAAGCTGCCTGCCCGTGTATCCATGTAACCGCTGTAAAACTGCCATGAGCCTATTGTTTGTTATTTTAGGCCTTTGATAGCCTGTCTGCGGTCCCTACTCCTCCACTGACCACCAAGCTGCCTGCCCGTGTATCCATGTAACCGCTGTAAAACTGCCATGAGCCTATTGTTTGTTATTTTAGGCCTTTGAAGCCTTTCTGCGCTCCCTCCTTCCACTAGTCCTCCACTGACCAGACCACTGCTGCCCGTGTACCCCTGGAACCAATTTTAAAGTGCCTACAGCCAGCCCATTTTATTGTGTTAGGCCTTCGAAGCCTGTCTGCGGTCCATACTTTAAATACTCCTCCACTCACCACCAAGCTGCCTGCCCGTGTATCCATGTAACCGCTGTAAAACTGCCATGAGCCTATTGTTTGTTATGTTAGGCCTTTGATAGCCTGTCTGCGGTCCCTACTTTAAATACTCCTCCACTCACCACCACCAAGCTGCCTGCCCGTGTATCCATGTAACCGCTGTGAAACTGCCATGAGCCTATTGTTTTTTTATGTTAGGCCTTTGATAGCCTGTCTGCGGTCCCTACTTTAAATACTCCTCCACTCACCACCACCAAGCTGCCTGCCCGTGTATCCATGTAACCGCTGTAAAACTGCCATGAGCCTATTGTTTGTTATGTTAGGCCTTTGAAGCCTTTCTGCGCTCCCTCCTTCCACTAGTCCTCCACTGACCAGACCACTGCTGCCCGTGTACCCCTGGAACCAATTTTAAAGTGCCTACAGCCAGCCCATTTTATTGTGTTAGGCCTTCGAAGCCTGTCTGCGGTCCATACTTCCACTAGTCCTCCACTGACCAGACCACTGCTGCCCGTGTACCCCTGGAACCAATTTTAAAGTGCCTACAGCCAGCCCATTTTATTGTGTTAGGCCTTCGAAGCCTGTCTGCGGTCCATACTTCCACTAGGCCTCCACTGACCAGACCACTGCTGCCCGTGTACCCCTGGAACCAATTTTAAAGTGCCTACAGCCAGCCCATTTTATTGTGTTAGGCCTTCGAAGCCTGTCTGCGGTCCATACTTCCACTAGTCCTCCACTGACCAGACCACTGCTGCCCGTGTACCCCTGGAACCAATTTTAAAGTGCCTACAGCCAGCCCATTTTATTGTGTTAGGCCTTCGAAGCCTGTCTGCGGTCCATACTTCCACTAGGCCTCCACTGACCAGACCACTGCTGCCCGTGTACCCCTGGAACCAATTTTAAAGTGCCTACAGCCAGCCCATTTTATTGTGTTAGGCCTTCGAAGCCTGTCTGCGGTCCATACTTTAAATACTCCTCCACTCACCACCAAGCTGCCTGCCCGTGTATCCATGTAACCGCTGTAAAACTGCCATGAGCCTATTGTTTGTTATGTTAGGCCTTTGATAGCCTGTCTGCGGTCCTTACTTTAAATACTCCTCCACTCACCACCTAGCTGCCTGTGTATCCATGTAACCGATGTAAAACTGCCATGACTGCCTACTGTTTGTTATTTTAGGCCTTTGATAGCCTGTCTGCGGCCCCTACTTGCAATACTCCTCCACTGACCACAATGCTGCCTGGAGTGCCTGCCTGTGTATCCATGTAACCGATGTAAAACTGCCATGACTGCCTACTGTTTGTTATTTTAGGCCTTTGATAGCCTGTCTGCGGCCCCTACTTGCAATACTCCTCCACTGAGCACAATGCTGCCTGGAGTGCCTGCCTGTGTATCCATGTAACCGATGTAAAACTGCCATGACTGCCTACTGTTTGTTATTTTAGGCCTTTGATAGCCTGTCTGCAGCCCCTACTTGCAATACTCCTCCACTGACCACACCAATGCTGCCCGTGTACCCCTGGAACCTATTTAAAAGTTCATAGAGCCTAGTTATATATTTTATTTACTATTAATAAGGCCATGATGGACTACGCTGTACCACGCTACAAGCTAACCAGTCGACACTTCTTTTGCGAGAAAAGCCATCCCAACCCTCCACCAGCATGTAGAAGACCGCATTGTCCATGCACTCTGGCAATCTGTGAGTACAAAGGTGCACCTGACAACAGACGCATGGACCTGTAGGCATGGCCACGGAAGATTACGTGTCCATTACGGCGCAATGGGTTAATGTGGTGGATGCATGGTCCACAGGGGACAGCCTACTAAGTCTGTCTGCAGTCCCTAATTCAAATTGTCCTCCACTGTCTAAATCGGAACTTCCACCTTCTGGCTTTCGGCCTATAGTATCAGAAATTAAACTGCATTTGGCCTTCAACTTTGGTTAGGGCCTACTAACGGCTTCTGCCCCTCCCTGGTGTTGCCCTCAACTAAATAAAGCTGAGCTTCAACCTTCCGGCTCTCATTATGTGGTTTTAAAAAAAAAAATGGTGGTTAGGGCCTACTAACGGCTTCTGCCCCTCCCTGGTGTTGTCCTCAACTAAATAAAGCTGAGCTTCAACCTTCCGGCTCTCATTAAGTGGTTTTAAAAAAAAAAAAAATGGTGGTTAGGGCCTACTAACGGCTTCTGCCCCTCCCTGGTGTTGTCCTCAACTAAATAAAGCTGAGCTTCAACCTTCCGGCTCTCATTATGTGGTTTTAAAAAAAAAAATGGTGGTTAGGGCCTACTAACGGCTTCTGCCCCTCCCTGGTGTTGTCCTCAACTAAATAAAGCTGAGCTTCAACCTTCCGGCTCTCATTAAGTGGTTTTAAAAAAAAAAAAAATGGTGGTTAGGGCCTACTAACGGCTTCTGCCCCTCCCTGGTGTTGTCCTCAACTAAATAAAGCTGAGCTTCAACCTTCCGGCTCTCATTATGTGGTTTTAAAAAAAAAAATGGTGGTTAGGGCCTACTAACGGCTTCTGCCCCTCCCTGGTGTTGTCCTCAACTAAATAAAGCTGAGCTTCAACCTTCCGGCTCTCATTATGTGGTTTTAAAAAAAAAAATGGTGGTTAGGGCCTACTAACGGCTTCTGCCCCTCCCTGGTGTTGTCCTCAACTAAATAAAGCTGAGCTTCAACCTTCCGGCTCTCATTAAGTGGTTTTAAAAAAAAAATGGTGGTTAGGGCCTACTAACGGCTTCTGCCCCTCCCTGGTGTTGTCCTCAACTAAATAAAGCTGAGCTTCAACCTTCCGGCTCTCATTATGTGGTTTTAAAAAAAAAATGGTGGTTAGGGCCTACTAACGGCTTCTGCCCCTCCCTGGTGTTGCCCTCAACTAAATAAAGCTGAGCTTCAACCTTCCGGCTCTCATTATGTGGTTTTAAAAAAAAAAATGGTGGTTAGGGCCTACTAACGGCTTCTGCCCCTCCCTGGTGTTGTCCTCAACTAAATAAAGCTGAGCTTCAACCTTCCGGCTCTCATTATGTGGTTTTAAAAAAAAAAAAAATGGTGGTTAGGGCCTACTAACGGCTTCTGCCCCTCCCTGGTGTTGTCCTCAACTAAATAAAGCTGAGCTTCAACCTTCCGGCTCTCATTAAGTGGTTTTAAAAAAAAAATGGTGGTTAGGGCCTACTAACGGCTTCTGCCCCTCCCTGGTGTTGTCCTCAACTAAATAAAGCTGAGCTTCAACCTTCCGGCTCTCATTATGTGGTTTTAAAAAAAAAATGGTGGTTAGGGCCTACTAACGGCTTCTGCCCCTCCCTGGTGTTGTCCTCAACTAAATAAAGCTGAGCTTCAACCTTCCGGCTCTCATTAAGTGGTTTTAAAAAAAAAAAAAATGGTGGTTAGGGCCTACTAACGGCTTCTGCCCCTCCCTGGTGTTGCCCTCAACTAAATAAAGCTGAGCTTCAACCTTCTGCTCCAAATTACCATTTTAAAAAATGCAATAGGCTTTTCCGGCCTACTAAAGGTGTCTGCCCCTCCCTGGTGTTGTCCTCAACTGAACAAAGCTGAGCTTCCACATTCTGGCTTTCGCCCTATACTATCAGATATTAAACTGCATTTGGCCTACTAGTGTGGTTAGGCCCTTGAAACAGTGTCTGCTGCTCTTGGGTTTGCTACTCCACTGAACAAAGCAATGCCGCCTGTTTAGTCCTGTTACCAATTTTGAACTGCATGTAGCCTACTTTATTCTTTGGCCCTATATCTGTTTCCTCCTCATCCTGCCCATTGCCCAGCCACTGCTAAATGAGTCTGCTGGTACATTGACCTAGACCACTACATTCCCCTTGTACTCTACACAGCCAGAATCTGTCCCTGCTGAAAGTAAGGTTCCCCTTCCCGCATGTTATACCACCTTACACAGGGACAAAGAGGAAGGTGCAGATGAAAGTGCAGGTTCCTTCATCAGGTGGGGGGGCATACTCGTTGGCGACGTCACTGGCACAGGGCCCCTCAGAGTACGCAAAAGTGTCGCTGCTGGTGGGAGGCGCCCCCGCCATGCAAACACACCGCCGTACTTTGAGGGGCCCTGTGCCAGTGGCAATGCGAACGAGTGGGCCCCCCCTGCTTGCTCAGGATCACAGCACTTGCAACTTTTAAATACTTACCTTTCCCTGCAACACCGCCGTGACGTAGTCCGCATTTCCTGGGCCCACGAAAAACTTGAGCCAGCCCTACTCCCCCCACAACTTTCCCCCAATTCCCTATGCCCAACTATTATTATACAGTTAATTAAGATTGGCAAGCTTCAGAAACAAGAATGGATGTTTTTGGCATTAAAATGGGCACTGTAGGTGTTTTCCTGGCCTCCACTCACTGCCGACTATGCTTCCCCATTGACTTGCATTGGGTTTCGTGTTTCGGTCGATCCCCGACTTTTAGCGATAATCGGCCGACTGCACTCGACTCGACTCTGGACAAAATCGGGTTTCCCAAAACCCTACTCGATCTTAAAAAAATGAAAGTCGCTCAACCCTAGTCTCCAGATGAACGGGGTCTCAGAGATAGAAACAATTTACAATTATTCCTGAAATTCCTAAACTTAAATCGGTCTCCAGAGAACAGTTCAGGAATAGGTATTTTAGGTCCAGACATTGGACTACTGGTAACAAAATCTTGTATGCCCTGCACACGAGCAGCAAGCTGATCCACACTTGTAATCAAAGTCTGGACATTCATGTCTGCAGCAAGCACAAGCCACTCAGAGGTAAAGGGGAGGAAAAAAGAGAGGAAAGAAAAAAAAAAACTCAGACTTTCCTTTCTTGTAATCCCACTTCTGCAATGCATTAAACATTCAACCTTGGCCTGGCATACTGTTATGACCCCAATGGCAGAGGGTCTCAAAAGTACATACCAAGTCTGCAAACACAAAAAACCAGCTCATAGGGCAGTGGTAACTGGGCTGACCATATATCTAATCCTAGCACCACAAATAGCAGCAGCCGGGGAACGTGCCTACGTTGGTTCTAGACGTCTCGCGCCAGCCGGAGAACTAACTAACCCTAGAAGGGAAAAGATAGACCTTTCTTGCCTCCAGAGAAAAGACCCCAAAAGTTGGATACAAGCCCCCAACAAATAATAACGGTGAGGTAAGGAGAAAAGACAAACGTAAGAATGAACTAGATATTTAGCAAAGAGAGGCCCACTGACTAATAGCAGAATATAGTAAGATGACTTATATGGTCAGCAAAAACCCTATCAAAATTTCCACGCTGGATATTCAAGAACCCCCGAACCATCTAACGGCCCGGGGGGAGAACACCAGCCCCCTAGAGCTTCCAGCAAAATCAGGAATCACATTTAGTACAAGCTGGACAAAAAATAAGAGCAAAGCAAAAAACCAAAAAACAAGGAAGCAGGACTTAGCTTAATTTTGCAAGATCCAAGACCAGCAGACAGGAGCAAACAGAAAGGAACTGATTACAACGATGCCAGGCACTGGACTGAGAAACCAGGAAGTTTATATAGCAACACCCCTGGACTAACGACCCAGGTGGGTGCCAAACTGAGGAAAGACAATCCCAGAGTCATATCACTAGTGACCACAAGAGGGAGCCAAAAAAGTCTAATACACAACACCACGGTTCAGTCCTCAGAGCAAGTGTTTCTTTCCTCCACACCATACATCCCGGCCTATTCATTGTACACCTTGACTATCAGCCACAACAAGACTTCAGAAGTCACTGTGCAACGCACTTTTGTCCAGAGCTAAAATGGC
Organism: Ranitomeya variabilis; assembly: GCF_051348905.1. Taxonomy (NCBI): domain Eukaryota; kingdom Metazoa; phylum Chordata; class Amphibia; order Anura; family Dendrobatidae; genus Ranitomeya; species Ranitomeya variabilis. Next base: position 74,888,475 of record NC_135239.1, on the reverse strand, counting down.
AGAAAGAAAAATCTCTGAGGGCTGGATGGCTTCTTTCTGGCACCTCAACTCATGGACAATTCAATTCAGTCCTGGAATTTCGGCAGCAACCACACCTCAGACTTAATAATAATCTTTGTATAGACACACACCAGTGCTACACTGAAAGGGGTACCCTCAGCAGCTGGAATCGAGACAGGTAGGTGCTGGAAAGCTGTCGTGGATAAACCAATAGCAACTGGAAAAGAATCAAAACTGTGCTTAAGGGGGTATTAAATCTAAGGCAAATGTACGTAGCCTACATAAACAAGTGCTAGAAATACCTCTGTGAGGAAAAAAGAGGAGATAAAAATGTATATATATATATATACCTGGAGGAAGAGGGGAGGAGGGAACAGATGGTGCGCTGGAGGGCCCACGTAGATTAGATGGTACGCGTCTATTGTGTTGATTCCAGGAGGTAAAATACACGTGGCTGTGAAATAGGTGGTATGCATCTGGTAGATCCGATGTACGTTGCACGCTAATGTCTGGACTCCTGCAGGCAAAAGGCAGGCGGGGCGCTGACAGCGGTGAGCTGATGAGTCTGCTGCAGCAGAGGCGAGGTGGGTGTCTGTGGGCTGCAGGTGCAGGTGCACTACACAGAGCCAGAGAAAGCCCCGGACGGTGGCATGCATCCAGAGACGGTTTCGATTCTTTTCCATTTAATAATAATCTTTATTAATAATAATCTTTATTTTTATACATTTCATGTTGTGCTCTTGTTTCAGTGGTTCACTTGTAAACCTGCCCGATAAAGGAACCTCTGTGCTATGTTATCTTGCAGCTATAATTTTCCTGGTTAGACAATAAAGCTATCGCTCGGAGAATACTTTTGTCTTTTTAGGGCATAAAAGTATTTACATATAAATCCGAATACATTTTCTCATCTGTACTTATATAAAAAAGCTCATCCTTCTATTCACATAGGAATATTGCAACACTCGCACCCTGAATGGTTGGTGAGAGCATAGAGGTGTAGCCCCACTGTGCCACAAACCAGACTACCCTGGAAGGAGCATGACTAAGCAGCTACCTTGGTGTTCAGTGGAGCCTCTGATGGTGAGGGCAAGTTTGTGCGGGAGCTAGCTGCCAGTTACCACTGCAGGGCAGTGTCTGGCTGTAGCAGCTGATCCCACTGGGGGACGGAATGCTAGGACAGGTGTGGGCGACAGGCTCGACTAGCAGACAGACAGGTGAGCATGGCTGGTACTCTGGTGAGTAGGCGGGCACGGCAGGTACTCTGGCAGGCAGGCATGGCTAAGGCACTGGCAGGTGGGCACAGCTGAGACACTGGCAGGCGGGTACAGCTGATACAGAAGGGGCAGGATCTGACTTGGGAAGGACAGGGACATGGAGTAGAATGAAGGGTATATGGGTACCAGTAGGGACCTGTTCATACTGGATGAGCTGGAACTGATTCAGAGAGGACAGAAACACGGATGAGTATGAATGGTATATGGGAACTGGTAGGAGCCTGTTCAGACAGGAACCGGTAAGAACCAGTAGGAACCAGTTCAGACTAGAGGGCAGAACTCCAGCGTGTGGTGCAGGGCAGAACTGTGGGATGCAGAGCAGAGCAGAACCACAAGGTGCGGAGCAGAGCTGCAGGGTGTGGAGCAAAGAGCGGAGCAGAGCAGAGAGCAGAGCAAAGTCACAGGATGCAGAGCAGAATGCAGAGCAAAGTCACAGGATGCAGAGACCACAAGGAAACACACAGCGGAATAGGAAAGGCAACAGACAGGGATACAAATGGTAAAGGACTCAGTTCAGACAAGGTCAGGTGTGGGATAAGGTACAGGAATAGAACACAGTACAGACAAGAACGGACACGGGAACAAATGTAGGACAAGGATTCAGGCCTGAGTATGCAGCCCTCGGGGAGGCGGGAACACAAGACACATATAGCACAGTAACAGGTCTGGGAATGCAGCCCCCAGAGAAGGCAGAAAACAGAGACAGGACATGGCAACACAGCAGCAAGTCACTGACTGAGAGAAATTGTTGCTCAGGCATCCTCCAATGGGCGAGGATGCCTTAAGTACCTGAGGCCTCTTGGCAATTGTCAGGGGACATCTTAGGAAGATGCACACTGACACTATAAGAAACAGGAAGTACCAGGGCTTCCGCCCTAAGCACACAGCCAGGAAGCATGAAGCCAGCAAGCAGGAGACATGAGGCTTCACAGCAAGGAGCCGGCAGAGGACAGAACACACAGCAATGCCCAGAGTAGTGAGTAAGTTATGTGTAAGGCAGGTGGGGGATGGGAGGCCATGCAGTGATGCCAGCAGGAATGTAAAAAATATATTTTTATATTTTACTTTTATAACTTTAAAGCTTTATGGGAATCACCCTTTTACTTCCATCAGAAAGATCAGTCAATCTGTTGGACATGGAACAACCTTTACGTAGTTGGATTAAACATATGTTGTATAAAAAAGATGCATCCAGGATTCCAAGTAATAGAAATTCTAAGAATCCTTGTATAGAAACTATTGACTTAAATGTCTCACTTAATGTTCCCTAGCAATGGAGTAACCAATATGTCTATTGATCATATAGAATTTAAGCTGAAGCATTTTATGCATCATTCCATCTCCTGAGGAAATTGGACATGTTATACCCATAGAGCATGTGCAGGTGGGAGATGATACATGTGTAAATGGGAGATGGTCACCAGGAGGATCATCATAATTTAACTGACCAATTATTAATTTTTGTATTATACAGTTAAATTTGAATTAATACCTTTACACAAAAAAGGATTGTTAATGTATTTGGATTTTTTGCTTGAGATACATTCACTATGATTTGAAACATTCAAATGAAGTCCTACGGTTACTGTAGAGTTTTCACTATTTACAATGGTGTAATGTTGTTTTTCTTTGTGAAGCTTTATAACAGAGCTTGTATCTTTTATTGTAGTCATGACTTATGTAATAAAGAATTGAATAACAACCTTGTTATTAGTGCACACGACCCAATATAAAAAATTATCTCTACATGCTAAGAAGCATCAACTTTTTGTGAGAGCTCAGTGATCAATGATAAACTGCAATAATCAAAATGACACTATTATATTATATTAGTGAGGTTTTGAACAAAAATTGTCCTAAAAAATGTAAACTACAGCTTCTTGCCCTCAAAGCAAAACGTAACGTCTCATAAACTGTATCATAACATGCTTGCCAAATCTCTGTAAATGCTAATGAAACAGACCAAGAGACCTGTCAAATCTCTTGTCGACTCACTCTCTGAGGATTTATTCACACATCAGTATTCTTGATCAGTATTTGTATGCCAAAATTAGGACTGTGTCCAAAACAAAAAACAGGTTTAAATCTTTTGATTATAGTTTTTTCTGCGTGTTCCACTTCCGGTTTTGGCATATAAACACTGATGAAAAATATTGATCAAATACTGATGTGTGAATAAGCTCTAAGAAAGTAGGTAGAATAAAGTATATTGAGTAAGCAATGGATTGCAATCCAAAATGAAGCAAGGTCATTGCCTCTCTAAAATTCCTATGTTCAATTACTCTGATATTTCCATATTTGTCACCGTTATGATATAGAATAGGGGATTATACTAGAAAAAACACACTTTTGCACCTAGAGAGTGGCTGGGGAGTAGGGGTACACTGGCGTGCTGTCAGAGTTAGGGCTTTGCGGCTGCAGGTGAAAAAAACAGGTTCTGTGCAAAACCTGTGTAATATAGTGGTTGCAGAGTAAAAGATAGAAATCACTGCGCTGCAATGAAGATATCTATGCCTGCGAAGTGCTGGGGTACATATACAGAATCAAAGGACTTACTTGGCTGGGCTCCAAAGACCGCTGATATGCGGCACCGATGGCTGGATGGTGGGTGCGTGGAGAGGCCGTGGTGGCGATCCTCGTAAGCCCAGGATCCAGAGAATGAAGGTGCGCGTGTGTCAAATCAGCGAACTAGCATTGGGCTCCGGCCGGAAGTGCTGCCATAGTGAGACAAGATAGCAGGTTGCCGAGGGAATGTGACGTCACGTAGGCAGGGCCGGGTGCATGGAGAGGACAGCAATCAACCAATACGTTTCGAAGGACAGCGGTCCTTCTTCATCAGGTTACGGCTGCTGTCCGAGGGTCGTCCATATATAATGAGTCTCAGCAACCTGGTGCAGCTGCTGGCTAATGATCAGCTGATGTAATTAGTCAGCAAGCATGTTGGAACATAGAAGTAGCACATATAGGGGGAGCCTGAAGTTTACAATAAAGGTTTTTTGAAAAGACTTTATTGTGCTTTGTATAAGGTAGCCCATAATAGAGATAGTGATGGTAATGAAAGTACAATGGAATTAAACTGTGGTATATTCTATAGGACGATACATTGATTGGGCTCATAGAGGGCAACCATAGTATACTGTATAATACGTAGCTCTATACCAATATAAACCAGTGCGTTGCAAGAGTTGATTATTTATTTTATTTTCTTATAGTTTATCTCGCTTTTGAGTTAGTTTGGATGCGAAAAATAACAAATTAAAATGTAAAGTTTATTTCAAAAATATTTAAAAGCACAAATATGTGTAAAAGGAATGGATAGAAAAAATAATTATCAATTAACCAGGTTGCTGAGACTCACTATATATGGACAGCCCTCGGACAGCAGCTGTAATCCTGGCAGAAGGACCGCTGTCCTTTGAAACACGTTGGTTGATTGCTGTCACCTCCACGCACCCGTCCCTGCCTACGTGATGTCATGTTCCCTCGGCAACCTGCTGGATTGTCTCACTGCGGCGGCGCTTCTGTCCAGAGCCCGCCGCTAGATCGCTGATTTGACACACGCACACCTTTATTCTCAGGAATCCCAGGCTTGCGAGGATCGCCACCACGGGAAGATGCTCCCTACACCTTGGCCTCTCCACACACCCACCATCCAGCCATCGGTGCAGCATATCAGCGGTCTTTGGAGCCCAGCCAAGTAAGTCCTTTGATTCCGTATATGTACCCCAGCACTTCGAAGGCTTAGATATCTGCATTGCAGTGCAGTGATTTCTATATTTTGCTCTGCAACCATGATATAGAATAGAAAGTAGAGATATGTAGATCTTCTGAAAATTCTAATTTGCCCACTTTGAAAATTTTTTTTTAAAAAAAAAAAGGCCAAACAATTTGCACCTGAATTTCAAATCTGGACAGTTTGAAAGTGCTTGTAAAATACACATTTGGGAGAGATAGAGAACTTTGTTGACAAAAAGATCTTACTTTACAGGCAGGAAAGAGAGAGGCCCCAACACTACTGAAGAGAGAAATAAACTTAAACTTGGTGCCCACGATCAGTAATACTAGCGTTCTGGCCACAGTGTATTTTTGCTGCATTCTAAATGCTGTGTTATTCAGTACAAGCACAGTGGGTATTGGGTTAATAGAAATCCCATGCCCATCGTGCTTGTTTTTTACTCTGCATAAAGTCACCTGCAGTGCGGTTATCCGAGCCACAGCATTTCAATTTCTCTTGCGGGAATGTCCAGTCTTCTGCACAGAATTTCCCCATAGACTTTTATTTGATGTTGAAAATCCTCAGTTAAAAAAGCACATGCGTTATAAGTGTGTTTACGCAGGTGTTTTTAGCCTTTATTAACCTAAGAAATAAATAAATCATTTAAATAAAATGATGTAGGGTTCCCCCTATTTTTGGTAACCAGCCAAGGTAAAGAAGTCAGCTGCTGAATTATATTATCATGCTGGAAATGTCAATGGTTGTTGTGCCTATGCCAGCCTAAAAATACAAGCCCGCAGCCAATTCCAGAACTGGCACATCATATGAGATTCACCAATTCTGGCGCATTGACTGACTCTTCCAGATTGCCCTATTAGGTTGGCAGTCGGGGTCATGGTAGTTGGGGCTGATGACAGCTGTGATTTGTCAAAAATCAAAGCTGGCATCAATCCCTGGGCTTAGTAATGGAGATGTGTTTATCAGAATCCCCCATTACTCCACGGATCAGATTCGGTCATTTTCTGTTGCTGTGAGCCATTGAATAAAAAAATTCAGACAGCTATCCGGTTTAGTTAAATAAACGGATTAAAAAAAAATAGATGCAACAAGGATGACACGAGAGACATAAAAGTGTATAGCACCATAGATTATAGTTGGTACGTGTGATATCCTGAAAAAAACGGATATAATATATACTGCAAACATGGACGTTTAAAGGAGGCCTTACATATAAATTAGTCATCCATTATATTTTCACTACTGGAAGTTAAACTTAATAACAATCATTATCTTGCCATAATGACACTTGTCAATGAGGCAGGATATACATTAATAGGCAAAAAAAGAAATAGTAGCTAAAACAGCATAAATTAGCAAGTAGTGTTGAGCAATACCTTCCGATATTCAAAAGTATCGGTATCGGATTGGATCGTCCGATACCGGCAAAATATCAGATCTCATCGATACCGATACCCGATACCAATACAAGTCAATGGGACACAAATATCGGAAGGTATCCTGGATGGTTCCCAGGGTCTGAAGGAGAGGAAACTCTCCTTCAGGCTCTGGGATCCATATTCATGTAAAAAATAAAGAATAAAAATAAAAAATATGGATATACTCACCCTCGGACGGCCCCTGGCTGTCACCGCTGCAAGTGTCTGCCTCCGTTCCTAAGAATGATTAGTCACGTGACCGCTCATGTGACCGATCACGCGACCAATCACAAGCCGCGACGTCATCGCAGGTCCTACACTCACTGCATTCTTAGGAACGGAGGCTGCCGGTTACACCGCTAAGGTCCAGGGTCCGCCGGAGGGGTGAGTATATCCATATTTTTTATTTTTATTCTTTATTTTTTACATGAATATGGATCCCAGGGCCTGAAGGAGAGTCTCCTCTCCTCCAGACTCTGGGAATCACACACTGGGAACTTCCGATTCTGATTTCCGATATCACAAAAATATCGGAACTCGGTATCGGAATTCCGATACAGCGAATATTGGCCAATACCCGATATTTGCAGTATCGGAATGCTTAACACTATTAGCAAGCTAAATATATGAGCAATATTTTTTTTCAAAAGCATTGTAGGTAGACAACTAGGTTAGAGCATCTCTAAAACAGCAAGTATTGTGGGATACTGCCATTATGCACTGGATATTACCGAATAAACAGGATGTTTTAGGTGCCATTTTTGCATATACAGTACATAAGTGAGCTTTACATTTATATTAACTTGTATTATGGGTTAAATGTAAAAAATAAAACCAAGTACTATTTAGCTATAATCCTAAAAATACACTGCTCAAAAAAATAAAGGGAACATTTAAACAACAGAATATAACTCCAAGTAAATCAAACTTCTGTGAAATCAAACTGTCCACTTACAACCCCTGGCAAAAATTATGGAATCACCGGCCTTGGAGGATGTTCATTCAGTTGTTTAATTTTGTAGAAAAAAAGCAGATCACAGACATGGCACAAAACTAAAGTCATTTCAAATGGCGACTTTCTGGCTTTAAGAAACACTAAAAGAAATCAAGAGCAAAAAATGTGGTAGTCAGTAATGGTTACTTTTTTAACGAAGCATAGGGAAAAAATTATATAATCACTCAATTCTGGGTCATAAATTTATCAACATAAACTTGTGCATTTATTGAAGATGTAATGACAGCCCTCTCCCCAGTGCCTTTACCTGACATGCAGCCCCATATCATCAATGATTGTGGAAATTTGCATGTTCTCTTCAGGCAGTCATCTTTATAAATCGCATTGGAACAGCACCAAGCAAAAGTTCCAGCATCATCACCTTGCCCAATGCAGATTCGCGATTCATCACTGAATATGACTTTCATCCAGTCATCCACAGTCCACGATTGCTTTTCCTTAGCCAATTGTAACCTTGTTTTTTTTCTGTTTAGGTGTTAATGATGGCTTTCATTTAGCTTTTCTGTATGTAAATCCCATTTCCTTTAGGCAGTTTCTTACAGTTCAGTCACAGAAGTTGACTCCAGTTTCCACCCATTCGTCCCTCATTTGTTTTGCTGTGCATTTCCTGTTTTGCAGACATATTGGTTTAAGTTTCCGATCTTGACGCTTTGATGTCTTCCTTGGTCTACCAGTATGTATGCCTTTAACAATCTTCCCATGTTGTTTGCATTTGGTCCAGATTTTAGACACAGCTGACTGTGAACAACCAACCAACATTGCGTGATGATTTATCCTCTTTTAAGAGTTTGATAATCCTCTCCTTTGTTTCAACTGACATCTCTCCTGTTGGAGCCATGAATCATGTCAGTCCACTTGGTGCAACAGCTCTCCAAGGTGTGATCATTCCTTTTTAGATGCAGACTAACAAGCAGATCTAATTTGATGCTGGTGTTATTTTGGGGTATGAAAACGTATGATTCCATAATTTTTTCTCAGAATTGAGTGATTCTATAATTTTTTCCCTATGCTTGTTTAAAAAAAAGTAGCCATTACTGACTACCACATTTTTTGTTCTTGATTTCTTTTGGTGTTTCTTAAAGCCAGAAAGTTGCCATTTGAAATGACTTTAGTTTTGTGCCATGTCTGTGCTCTGCTTTTTTTCTACAAAATTAATCAACTGAATGAACATCCTCCAAGGCTGGTGATTCCATAATTTTTACCAGGGGTTGTAGAAAGCTACACTGTTTGACAATCAATTCCACATGCAGTTGTGCAAATGGAATAGACAACAGATGGAAATTATTGGCAATTATCAAGACACACTCAATAAATAAGTGGTTCTGCAGGTGGGGACCACAGACCACATCTCAGTACCAATTCTTTCTGGATGATGTTTTGGTCAGTTTTGAATGTTCGCTGTGCTTTCACACTCATGGTAGCATGAGACGGACTCTACAACTCACACAAGTGGCTTAGGTATTGCAGCTCATCCAGGATGGCACATCAATGCGATCTGTGGCAAGATCTGTGGTTTTCTGTATCTGTCAGTGTAGTGTCCAGAGGCTGGAGACACTACCAGGAGACAGGCCAGTACACCAGGAGACGTAGAGGGGGCCGTAGGAGGGCAACAACCCAGCAGCAGGACGCTACCTCAGCCTTTGTGTAAGTAGGTACAGGAGGAGCACAGCCAGAGCCCTGCAAAATGACCTCCAGCAGGCCACAAATGTGCATGTGTCTGCACAAACGGTTAGAAACTGACTCCATGAGGATGGTCTGAGTGCCCAACGTCCACAGATTGGGGTTGCGCTCACAGCCCCACACCATGCAGGGCACTTGGCATTTCCTTGGCATTTGCCACAGAACACAAGGATTGACAAAATCACTACTGGCGCCCTGTGCTCTTCACAGATGAAAGCAGGTTCACTCTGAGCACATACGACAGACATGACAGAGTCTGGAGACGCTGTGAAGAGTGATCTGCTGCCTGAAACATCCTTCAGCATAACCAGTTTGGCAGTAGGTCAGTAATGGTGTGGGGAGGCATTTCTTAGGAGGGCTGCACAGCCCTCCATGTGCTCACCAGAGGTAGCCTGACTGCCATTAGGTACCGAGATGAGATCCTTAAACCCCTTGTGAGACCATATGCTGGTGGTTGGCCCTGGGTTCCTCCCAATGCAGGACAATGCCAGACCTCATGTGGCTGGTATGTGTCAGCAGTTCCTGCAAGATGAAGGCATTAAAGCTATGGACTGGCCCGCCTGTTCCCCAGACCTGAATCCGATTGAACACTTCTGGGAAATTATGTCTCGCACCATCCACCAATGTCACGTTGCACCACAGACTCTTCAGGAGTTGGCAGATGCTTTAGTTTAGGTCTGGGAAGAAATCCCTCAGGAGACCATCCGCCGCCTCATCAGGAGCATGCCCAGGCATTGTAGGGAGGTCATACAGGCACGTGAAGCCACACACACTACTGAGCATCATTTTCTTGTCTTGAGACATTTCCACTGAAGTTAGATCAGCCTGTAACTTCATTTTCCACTTTGATTTTGAACATCATTCCAACTCCTGACCTCCGTGGGATATTAGTTGTAATTTACGTTCATAATTTTTAGGTTTTAATGTTCTCAACATATTCCATTATGTAATGAATAAAGATTTACAACTGAAATATTTCATTCAGTGATATCTAGGTTGTGGGATTTTAGTGTTCCCTTTATTTTTTGGAGCAGTATATGGCCATTTATTGTACTTGTTGCTATTAAAGGGGCTATTGTGGAGCTGATTCATCAAGACTGGCATTGTGCAAGCTTAAAAAGGCACATCACCTAATGAATTTGGCACCTGTAGTGAGTGGCATGGAGTAGCATTTTTGGCATAGAAAATGAAGGCAGAAAGCCAATGGCCCCATCTCACCACAGCTCCTCACCAGCTCCACCATTTTGGCAGAACTGATACAACATTTTGTGAAAGTGGCAGAAGTCACAATATTTTTGCACAACTCTTCATTGTGTAAAAAGTTTATAACATTTCAAACTTTTATGCACTTTTTTGGTGTAAAAGCTTTGATAAATTGACTATCATATGTTTATGTTATTTACTAGTATAGAAAGTATATTTAAGTATTTAAGAAAGTATATTATGAAAATGCTATAATTGAATTTGTGTCATCATTTTTAAAAATTAGCAGAAAAAAAATGTTAACTTTATTTTTGTTCCCCTGAAATCTACTGGTGTATAGAGATGGGTCTGGTTACATCAGTATAATATGTCTGTAGAAAAGAAGAATGCTTAAAATTTTCATATAGAAAAAATCCATAATATAAAACCATGCAGCCTGTAGCTCACTGTTAGTGTTTCTGCCTTTTATACTAAAGGTCCTGGAAAAGAGCAGCATGGTGGCTCAGTAGTTAACACTGTTTCTTTGCAGTGCTGGGGTCCTACCAAGAACAAGATCTGCAAGGAGTTGTATGTTCTCCCCATGTTTGTGTGGGTTTCCTCCATGTACTCTGGTTTCCTGCCTTACTCCAAAGACATACTGATAGGGAATTTTGGTTGTTAGCCCCAATGGGGAGAATGATTATAATGTCTGTTGAGCGTTTCGAAATATGATGGCTCGTTATAAGCAAAGCATAGCAAACAATAAGAAGAGCTACAAGAAGAAGATCAGAATCATAAAAATATAGGGCCTGATCCCTCATTTGCAATTTTTTTTTATTTTATTTTTCTTAGTGGTATTCAATGATAATTTTTGTGTCAAATTCATGGATTTTGAAGAAAATAAAAAAGTTATTTTTTTGTCTTTAGCCTGTTTTGCAGCATTTATTTAAAAAAAATCACTTGTTCCGTTACAATGTTGCAAAAAAAAAAGTCCATCTAACCTGCATAAAATCACTCCTGCAGAGACTGAAGTACATTTGCAACAAATATTTTGATTTTTTCAAAAGTCGCAGATGATGCATCAGGCACAAATGTCTAGAAACATCAAGAAGAAATCAGGCCCTAAGGAAATATTGACATCTCAGATAAGTTCCATGACAAGTAAAGACGTATATTATCTGATCCATTCAGACCACATATGTGTCCTTTATCATTCCATGAAGAAGAAACCAAGCATAACATAGGGCTGTACTTCTCGATATGGAAGCTATATTATACTCATTTATTTGTCTTGTCCTATAAGCTGAGGAAGTATTCCCCTGGCGCAGTGGAAGATAGCAGCTGGATTGCTAAGTATTGATTGTTCTTCACGCAAGTCAAGTAATAAAAAGTGTGAAAACATGAACTATAGAATATCAGAGAGTATTGTCTAATATGGTTAAAGTCGATAATTCACTGGTGCGTACCAATAGTTTCTGCTCTTTTAGCCAAAGATTAGTAATTTTACAACAAGGTATAATGTATGTGCTTTCCAATTTTACATTATTATTTGACTTTATTACCCCACCTATCAGTGGAAATTGACTTTGGCAGTGGCAGGTTCCAATCAATTTAAGGTTCAGGACACAGAACACTCAATAGCTGCTGCTGAGTACTACACCTTATCCCCCATCAATTAAGGTCAGTTCACACTAGGCATTTTTCAGAATTTTTTTCCTGTAGCAAAACCTGATCTCTTGGCAGAAAAAAATAAGCTGCAGAAAAAATGCATGTTCTCCTTGCTTTTTCTTGCTTCTTTTGTGTGATTCTTGCTGCTTTTGTGGCATGATAGATTTGTCTCTTGTCCAATTCTATAGCATCAGGTTTTGGCACAAAAAATGCAGCAAAACCTGATACCTGCTTTTTGGTGCGTATTTCAGCGGTTTTTCACTAGTCATTCATTTCAATGGGTGGAAAACGCTGAAAAAGCATAGAAAAAATGGTGAAATAAGTGACATGCTCTAACCATGCAAATCAAAAAAACAAGCTTTGTGCTTGAGATTTCTGAAATCTGAGACTTTGCTGGTAGTGTAAAAAGCAGCTGACAATTTGCATAAAAAACTCTAGTGTGAACTTAGCCTTAAGGTCTAGACAACCTCTTAAATCCATTCTTGCATCAGCAGTGAATCTTCTTATAACTAGGTTTAACCCCTTCATGACCCAGCCTATTTTGGCCTTAATGACCTTGCCGTTTTTTGAAATTCTGACCAGTGTCCCTTTATGAGGTAATAACTCAGGAACGCTTCAACGAATCCTAGCGGTTCTGAGATTCTTTTTGTGACATATTGGGCTTCATGTTAGTGGTAAATTTAGGTCGATAATTTTTGCGTTTATTTGTGAAAAAAAATGGAAATTTGTCAAAAATTTGGAAAAATTCGCAATTTTCAAATTTTGAATTTTTATTCTGATAAACGAGAGAGTTATGTGAAACAAAATAGTTAATAAATAACATTACCCACATGTCTACTTTACATCAGCACAATTTTGGAAACAAAATTTTTTTTGCTAGGAAGTTATAAGGGTTAAAATTTGACCAGCGATTTCTCATTTTTACAACGAAATTTACAAAACCATTTTTTTAGGGACCACCACACATTTGAAGTCAATTTGAGGGGTCTATATGGCTGAAAATACCCAAAAGTGACACCATTCTAAAAACTGCACCCCTGAAGGTACTCAAAACCACATTCAAGAAGTTTATTAACCCTTCAGGTGCCTCACAGCAGCAGAAGCAACATGGAAGGAAAAAATGAACATTTTACTTTTTAGTCACAAAAATGATCTTTTAGCAACAATTTTTTATTTTCCCAAAGGTAAAAAGAGAAACTGGACCCGAAAAGTTATTGTACAATTTGTCCTGAGTACGACAATACCCCATATGTGGGGGGGAACCACTGTTTGGGCGCACGACAGGGCTCGGAAGGGAAGGAGCGCCATTTGACTTTTTCAATGAAGAATTGGTTCCAATCTTTAGCGGACACCATGTCGCATTTGGAAAGCCCCTGTGTGCCTAAACATTGGAGCTCCCCCACAAGTGACCCCATCTTGGAAACTAGATCCCCGAAGGAACTTATCTAGATGCACAGTGAGCACTTTGAACCCCCAGGTGCTTCACAAATTGATCCGTAAAAATAAAAAAGTACTTTTTTTCACATAAAAATTCTTTTAGCCTCAATTTTTTCATTTCCACATGGGCAACAGGATAAAATGGATCCTAAAATGTGTTTGGAAATTTCTCCTGAGTACACCAATACCTCATATGTGGTCACAAACCACTGTTTGTGCACACGAGAAGGCTCGGAAGAGAAGGAGCGCCATTTGACTTTTGAATGAAAAATTAGCTCCAATCGTTAGCAGACACCATGTCGCATTTGGAGAGCCCCTGTGTGCCTAAACATTGGAGCTCCCCCACATGTGACCCCATTTTGGAAACAAGGCGCCCAAGGAACTTATCTAGATGCATAGTGAGCACTTTGAACCCCCAGGTGCTTCACAAATTGATCCGTAAAAATGAAAAAGTACTTTTTTTTCACAAAAAAATTCTTATAGCCTCAATTTTTTCATTTCCACATGGGCAACAGGATAAAATAGTATTGGGCAATTTCTCTTGAGTACACTGATACCTCAAATGTGGAGGTAAACCACTGTTTGGGCACACGGCAGGGCTCGGAAGGGAAGGAGCGCCATTTGACTTTTTGAATGAAAAATTAGCTCCAATCGTTAGCAGACACCATGTCACGTTTGGAGAGCCCCTGTGTGCCTAAACATTGGAGCTCCCCCACATGTGACCCCATTTTGGAAACTAGACCTCCCATGGAACTAATCTAGATGTGCCCCCAAGTGCTTCGCAGAAGTTTATAACGCAGAGCCGTGAAAATAAAAAATAATTTCTCTTTCCTCAAAAATTATTTTTTAGCCCGCAATTTTTTATTTTCACAAGAGTAACAGAAGAAATTGGACCCCAAAAGTTGTTGTACAGTTTGTCCTGAGTACGCCTATACCCCAAATGTGGGGGGAAACCACTGTTTGGGCACACATCAGGGCTCAGAAGGGAAGTAGTAACGTTTATGAATGCAGACTTTGATGGAATGGTCTGCGGGCGTCACGTTGCGTTTGCGGAGCCCCTGATGTGCCTAAACAGTAGAAACCCCCCATAAGTAACCCCATTTTGGAAACTAGACCCCACAAGGAACTTATCTAGATATGTGGTGAGCACTTTAAACCCCCAAGTGCTTCACAGAAGTTTACAACGCAGAGCCGTGAAAATAAAAAAATCATTTTTCTTTCCTCAAAAATGATGTTTTAGCAAGCAATTTTTTATTTTCACAAGGGTAACAGGAGAAATTGGACTGCAATAGTTGTTGCACAGTTTGTCCTGAGTACACTGATATCCCATATGTGGGGGTAAACCACTGTTTGGGCACACGTCGGAGCTTGGAAGGGAAGTAGCGACTTTTGAAATGCAGACTTTGATGGAATGGTCTGCCGGCGTCACATTGCGTTTGTGGAGCCCCTGATGTGCCTAAACAGTAGAAACCCCCCATAATTGACATCATTTTGGAAACTAGACCCCCCAAGGAACTTATCTAGATATGTGGTGAGCACTTTGAACCCCAAGTGCTTCACAGAAGTTTACAACGCAGAGCCGTGAAAATAAAAAATCATTTTTCTTTCCTCAAAAATGATGTTTTAGCAAGCAAATTTTTATTTTCACAAGAGTAACAGGAGAAATTGGACCCCAATAGTTGTTGCCCAGTTTGTTAGGTGTCGAGTTCCCGCCTCTGAACAGGGGGAATCTCAAGCCATCTCCACTGCGGTCTCCCATCCTTCTCCAGCCGCAGTGGTGTCTGCTCAGCGGAGACGTCGGTCCCAGCGTCTGACTCAGGCAGATACTCTGTGCCTGGTTACTGCTGTTCTTCCAGGTTCGGCCATTAAGACTAGTGCTGGGCAGCGGCGAGCAGGTGCTTTTGGGACTAAGTCCTGCTTTTCACCTTCAGAGCATGCCCAGGGTGAGATCTCTTTTTGGAGGTCGAGGGTCACATGCTTTGATACTGCACCAAAACCCATTGGTCCTCCAGGAAGGTCCTGAAGGTGCTCAGGCTCTGTGGTAGCCTCTCATTGGTCCTTTTTGGAAGGTCATGTACCTGCTGCAGCTATAAAGGGTTCGCATGGCCGCACGGCCATGCGCTAGTATCAAATCTGTTATGTGCATGCGCCAGTGTGGTCACATTTATGTGTGTTCAGGGACTCGGCTGAAATAAGCCCCTAGAATGCTGGCACCGCTGGCAAGGAGATTGTGTGCGTGGATTTAGGGCCCTGGCTGAAATAAGCCCCTAGAATACCGGCTCCTCCGGTAAGGAGATTGTATGTTTGCGTGACCACAGACTGCCTTCAGCTCGGCAGTTAGCTGTGAACTCCTGTGGGGTTACCAGGGTACAGCGTTTTGTTTCCGTGAGACTCTGTGAAGTAACAGAGTTCGCTTAAACCACCATATAGTGCCGTCATTTGCTAGCAGCAGGTTCCTCCTGCACGGTGGACCCCGGGCTGCGAACGCACCAATAATAACATCTATATATACTCGGTGCATTCCGCTAGCCCTAACACAGTTTGTCCTGAGTACACTGATACCGCATAAGTGGGGGTAAACCACTGTTTGGGCACATGTCGTAGCTCGGAAGGGAAGTAGTGACTTTTGAAAAGCAGACTTTGATGGAATGGTCAGCCGGCATCACGTTGCATTTGCGGAGCCCCTGATTTGCCTAAACAGTAGAAACCCCCCATAAGTGACCCCATTTTGGAGACTAGACCCCCCAAGGAACTTATCTAGACATGTGGTGAGCACTTTGAACCCCCAAGTGCTTCACAGAAGTTTACAACGCAGAGCCGTGAAAATAAAAAATCCTTTTTCTTTCCTCAAAAATGATGTTTTAGCAAGCAATTTTTTATTTTCACAAGGGTAACAGGAGAAATTGGACTCCAATAGTTGTTGCCCAGTTGGTCCTGAGTATGCTGGTACCCCATATGTGGGGGTAAACCACTGTTTGGGCGCAAGTCAGGGCTCGGAAGGGAGAGAGCACCATTTGACTTTTTGAACGCAAGATTGGCTGGAATCAATGGTGGCGCCATGTTGCGTTGGAGACCCCTGATGTGCCTAAACAGTGGAAACCCCTCAATTCTAACCCCAACACACCCCTAACCCTAATCCAAACTCCAGCCATAACCCTAATCACAACCCTAACCCCAACAAACCCCTAACCACAACACTAACCCCAACACACCCCTAACCCTAATCCCAACCCTATCACTAAACCTAACCCTAATCCCAACCCTAACCACAACTTTAACCCCAACACACCCCTAACCCTAACCATAACCCTAACCACAAGCCTAATCTTAACCCTATTTCCAACCCTAGCCCTAATTCCAACCCTAACCCTAAGGCTATGTGCCCACATTGCAGATTCGTGTGAGATTTTTCCGCACCATTTTTGAAAAATCCGCAGGTAAAAGGCACTGCGTTTTACCTGCAGGTTTACCGTGGATTTCCAGTGTTTTTTTGTGCGGATTTCACCTGCAGATTCTTATTTTGGAACAGGTGTAAAACGCTGCGGAATCCGCACAAAGAATTGACATGCGGCGGAAAATACAACGTAGCGTTTCTGCGCGGTATTTTCCGCACCATGGGCACAGCGGATTTGGTTTTCTATAGGTTTACATGGTACTGTAAACCTGATGGAACACTGCTAAGAATCCGCAGCAGCCAATCTGCTGCGGATCCGCAGCCAAATCCGCACCGTGTGCACATAGCCTAATTCTAACCCTAGCTCTAACCCTAACCCTAGCCCTAACCCTAGCCCTAACCCTAACCCTAACCCTAGCCCTAACCCTAACCCTAGTTCTAACCCTAACCCTAGTTCTAACCCTAACCCTAATGGAAAAATAAAAAAATATATTTTCTTTATTTTATTATTGTCCCTACCTATGGGGGTGATAAAGGGGGGGTTCATTTACTATTTTTTTTTTATTTTGATGACTGTGATAGGTTTTATCACAGTGATCAAAATGTACCTGGAACAAATCTGCTGGCTGGCAGATTCGGCGGGCGCACTGCGCATGCGCCCGCCATTTTGGAAGATGGCGGCGCCCATGGAGAAGACGGACAGACACCGGGAGGCTCGGTAAGTATGAGGGGGAGAGATTGGAACATGGGGGGATCGGAGCACGGGGGGAGCGGACAGGAGGACGGGGGAGTGGACAGGAGGACGGGGGAGCGGACAGGATGACGGAGGGGAACGGAGCACCAGACGGAGGACTGGGGAGGAGATCGGTGGCGGTGAGGGGGCAGATCGGAGTCTCCAGCCATGGCAGATGCTATTGCAGCATCAGCCATGGCTGGATTGTAATATTTCACCATTTTCATACAGTATCTAACATTTATTGGTCTGTGATATTTTGAAGGAAGGAATAATGAGAGCCATACGGCAACATATAGGGGCATTTACTCTACAAAATAGTTGTAAAATAGCTTTGTTAAAAGAACCTTTTTCCCACTTATCTTGCCATGTAAACCAGCTGCTGATCACCCAATGAATGAGCAAAAATAAAAGATCATTGTTCTCGACGGTGCGGTGACCTGTACAAAATGCACTTGCACTACCATGAACAATGGCAGCTTATGTACACTAAGCAATCCTCAAAATCCACACAACACAATGATTACAGGGTCAAATGAAAATATACAGAAAAATTCATAATTTATTACCGTAATTAAAATGACCACGCATAAGGTCAAACAATAAATCAATATAAGAAAACCGTATGAGAGAAATATGCAGAGAATAGAAAATGCATTGTGGGATGTTACAAATGTCAGGACACACCGGGACACCGGGAAGTGATTGAGGCTAGAAAAACTATAACCTCACATACGGGCAGGGTACATTAAAGCCACATAAACACCTATATAAAGGGTAGAGGGTTTACCCACTATTACTGCCCAACTGTGCCTATGCTCAAAGTCATAGTGACTCACCTCAGCATATTGCTGATTTTCAGGTGACAGCCTCACTATCCTAACAGAGCCACAATTACCTGTAGATCGGCGACACCCGGCACCACAACTCCCAATGACCCGGTCCGTCCGCCCCGATTCGCATTTCGGACCTTCCTTCTTCCAAGGGGGCCTACTATCCCATACGATGTCCCACCTTATATACCGTATGCCAATCTGTTCCTGGGGCTGTGGGAGAGGGACCTCTCCCTGCCGGATCAGTCGTCGCTGATGTGCCGCGTCCTTTCCTGGATGCGGTACATCGACGACATATTACTGATCTGGCAGGGGTTTGAGGCGGACCTCAGGAACTTCATGGCGTCACTTAATGATAACATGTTGAATATCTATGTTACTTTTAAATATGATGTGGATGCCGTGGAGTTCCTGGACGTCACTCTTCGACGTGATATACACGGTGAGATACAGACGGATATCTTCCATAAACCGACGGCCACAAACATGCTTTTGCATGCTACATCCTCCCATCCTGGCCACATGGTCCAATGAGTCCCCACCGGACAATTCCTGCGCCTTCGGAGGCTGTGTTCTACGGACTCGGACTTTTATAAACAAGCAGATGATCTCCGAGACCGGCTTATTGAGCGCGGTTATAGTAATCGGAAAATAAAGAAGGCGTTTAATAGAGCAAGGTTTTCCACTCGGCACACATTGCTCTATGAAACAAAGAGGGACAAAAGTAAGGATTAGTGTTGAGCATTCCGATACCGCAAGTATCGGGTATCGGCCGATACTTGCGGGTATCGGAATTCCGATACCGAGATCCGATACTTTTGTGGTATCGGGTATCGGTATCGAAACAACATTAATGTAATAATGTGTAAAAGAAAGAATTAAAATAAAAAATATTGCTATACTCACCTCTCCGACGCAGCCTGGACCTCACCGAGGGAACCGGCAGCATTCTTTGCTTAAAATTCGCACGTTTACTTCCTTCCGTGACGTCACGGCTTGTGATTGGTCGCGTGCCGCCCATGTGGCCGCGACGCGACCAATCACAGCAAGCCGTGACGTAATTTCAGGTCCTTCAGGATTTAAAAATTACGTTCTGGCTTGTGATTGGTCGCGTCGCGGTCACATGGGCGACGCGACCAATCACAAGCCGTGACGTCACGGGAGGCAGGAAACGCGCGCATTTTAAAATTACGTCCCGGCTTGTGATTGGTTGCGTCGCGGCCCATGTGGCCGCGACGCGACCAATCACAGCAAGCCGTGACGTAATTTCAGGTCCTTCAGAATTTTAAAATTACGTTCCGGCTTGTGATTGGTCGCGTCGCGGTCACATGGGCGACGCGACCAATCACAAGCCGTGATGTCACGGGAGGCAGGACACGCGTGCATTTTAAAATGCACGCGTGTCCTGCCTCCCGTGACGTCACGGCTTGTGATTGGTCGCGTCGCCCATGTGACCGCGACGCGACCAATCACAAGCCGGAACGTAATTTTAAAATCCTGAAGGACCTGAAATTATGTCACGGCTTGCTGTGATTGGTTGCGTCGTGGCCACATGGGCGACGCGACCAATCACAAGCCGTGATGTCACGGGAGGCAGGACACGCACGCATTTTAAAATGCACGCGTGTCCTGCCTCCCGTGACGTCACGGCTTGTGATTGGTCGCGTCGCCCATGTGACCGCGACGCGACCAATCACAAGCCGGAACGTAATTTTAAAATCCTGAAGGACCTGAAATTACGTCACGGCTTGCTGTGATTGGTCGCGTCGCGGCCACATGGGCGGCACGCGACCAATCACAAGCCGGGACTTCACGGAAGGAAGTAAACGCGCGAATTTTAAGCAAAGAACGCTGCCGGTTCCCTCGGTGAGGTCCAGGCTGCGTCGGAGAGGTGAGTATAGCAATATTTTTTATTTTAATTCTTTCTTTTACACATTAATATGGATCCCAGGGCCTGAAGGAGAGTTTCCTCTCCTTCAGACCCTGGGAACCATCAGGAATACCGTCCGATACTTGAGTCCCATTGACTTGTATTGGTATCGGGTATCGGTATCGGATTAGATCCGATACTTTGCCGGTATCGGCCGATACTTTCCGATACCGATACTTTCAAGTATCGGACGGTATCGCTCAACACTAGTAAGGATGAGGTGGTGCGTTTTGTTACCAACTTTCACTCTCATTTCCCCCATATGAGAAGTGCACTGGAAAGATCCCTTTATATAGGGGTTTATGTGGCTTTAATGTACCCTGCCCATATGTGAGGTTATAGTTTTTCTAGCCTCAATCACTTCCCGGTGTCCCGGTGTGTCCTGACATTTGTAACATCCCACAATGCATTTTCTATTCTCTGCAAATTTCTCTCATACGTTTTCTTATATTGATTTGTTGTTTGACCTTATGTGTGGTCATTTTAATTAATAAATTATGAATTTCTCTATATATTTTCATTTGACCCTGTAATCATTGTGTTGTGTGGATTTTGATATATATTCTTTGATGATAGGGGCAGTAGTCTGTACTGCATACACAGGGACCCTTTAATGGTTATTGGGATCCACTGTGGTATTATATGGCTTTGTTCACTAGGAAGTGTTTATTTACACTAAGCAATCCTGTATAGATTGCTCAGTTTGCCTCATTTACACTGGTGTAAACAAGCATTCTAACTAATGTGGATCGGTAAAAGTTTACTAATCGACGGTCTTTTCGTTCTGCCAGTCAGACTGTGTAAATATGCCCCAAATCTAGGCTCAAATTAAAAAACTAGAAGCTTGGCCTAACTCTCAATGGCCTTCGGGAGTATTAAAAAGTGAATATAATGTCTTTCAACTTTCAAGTGTTTCACATCACCAAGTTTTAACTGCAACCATCAAGACTCTATTGCCTTATATGTGTTTGTAACTATCAAGTTTAGGTGTCACTTATTTACTTACTTTGTTATGGGGACATATTCAACTATTAGTATCTACAAATGTTCTTTAGAGGAGAAAAACCCTTTACAAGTAAAATTAAGTCAAGTCTAGAAGAAATTTTAAAAGTTATCATCATTTCTATGTTGCTAAAGAGAACTGTATCCTTTTGGACTAGGATTGGTCACAAAAGAGTTATATTTTTACATGTAGTTCCAAAAAATGTGTCAACTGTAGTGTTGAGCATTCCGATACCGCAAGTATCGGGTATCGGCCGATACTTGCGGTATCGGAATTCCGATACCGGGATTCCGATACTTGCCGCGTATTGGATACCGGAATAGGAAGTTCCCAGATTCAAACTGCACAAATTCAGCCAATGAGAATGATTCCAAGTGTGGGCACATCCTGTTCAGCATGGAGGGCATGAAACTACTGGCATGGCTGTGATTGGCTGCTGAAATGATGTCATGATGCAGTTTAAAAGTCGCTGGCGCCATTTTGCGCTCACTCTGCTGTGAATTCAGTTAGTGACAGGATGCTGTTTGCTGACTGAGGGCCAGTTTAGAGATAGTGATTTGCTTCTTTGTGCTTTTCAAAGGCTAATTTAGCAACCGCTGTGTTCACCTACTATTCACCTTGCTTTTGCCTTGTAGCGCTGTTTTCACAGCGATCTGCAAGGTCTGTGTGTGTGTGTGTGAGTGCAGCCCACTCTCTAGTCTGAGTGCAGCCACATAGGCCATCCATAGCTGGTTGTATTCAGTTCAGGGAGGGTGGTTCATTGCCTCATACTGTCCTTTTTTTTTTTTTTTTTTTCCCAAGTAGTGTAGTCTGCTGCTAATTTTTTCAAAAAATTCCTATTAGTGTCTTTCCACCCGTCTCCAGCTAATTTGTGGAAAAACACTACATAGGATAACGTAGAGGAGGGTTTTTGGGCCTTGCAGCGCCGTTTACGGCTGTCTGCACGGTCTCCGTGTGACTGCAGCTCGCCCTGTAGTCTGTGAGCAGCCATAGCCTGGTTGTCTCCAGCTCAGGGTTCTCCACTGCGTCATACCGCAAAATCAATTTTCCTTTTATTTTAAGTAGTGCAGGCTGCTGCACATTTTTTCAAAAAATTCCTATTAGTGTCTTTCCACCCGTCTCCAGCTAATTTGTGGAAAAACACTACATAGGATAACGTAGAGGAGGGTTTTTGGGCCTTGCAGCGCCGTTTACGGCTGTCTGCACGGTCTCCGTGTGACTGCAGCTCGCCCTGTAGTCTGTGAGCAGCCATAGCCTGGTTGTCTCCAGCTCAGGGTTCTCCACTGCGTCATACCGCAAAATCAATTTTCCTTTTATTTTAAGTAGTGCAGGCTGCTGCACATTTTTTCAAAAAATTCCTATTAGTGTCTTTCCACCCGTCTCCAGCTAACTTGTGGAAAAACACTACATTGGATAACGTAGAGGAGGGTTTTTGGTCCTTGCAGCGCCGTTTACGGCTGTCTGCACGGTCTCCGTGTGACTGCAGCTCTATCTGTTGTCAGTTCAGCCCCCAAGAAATAAATAAATAATAAAGTTCACCAAACACACCAGTGACACCACTTTACATTTGTGTAGGCCACATTAGCTCATATTAAAGTCTAGTCCACACTTTAGAAAATTAGTGTTTCTTATACCTGTTAGGAGTTGTTCAGGAATAAGCACACAAAGCCGTTAGTACTTTTCTGCTTATCTTTATTAGTCAACCAAGATGAAGAAGGCAGTGAGTAAGGCACGTGGGCGTGGGCGCGGAGCAGGGAGGGGACATGGGGATTCTGTGCCTGCTGCGGGCACCGGTGACTCATCAGCACCCACTTTCAGCAGGGAACAGTCATTCATGCGCAGCTTTGTCACAGAGCGCCGTACACCGCTGCTGCGTGAAGAACAAATTGTCGGATGGATGGCAGCTAATCCATCAACTTCAATTAGTGCCACATCCTCTCAGACACAGAGCACTGGAGAGCAGCCATCTGTCTCTTCACCACCTGCTAAATTGCCCAGGCAGACAGAGAGCCCAGGACAGGAGCCGTCTCTACTTCTGTTCTCTGAATCTCTTGGCTTGGAAACAGGGGGCCAGCCAAGCAGCATTGGAGAAATGGAAGAAGAGGCAGGGTGCAGTGATGCCCAACAGCTTTTTCTCTCTTCCTCTGAAGAGGCGGGTGGGCCAGTGGCTCCGGTCACCACATCGCAGGCCGCATGAGCTGATGATGACACTCAGGTGCCACTTACTGGTGCGTGCTCTGCTGCTGAGACTACCCAGGAGGAGCAGTTGGGGGCAGAGGGTAGTGTAGATGATGAGGTCCTTGACCCATCTTGGCGTGAGGGACAGGAAGGTGGTGGGAGCAGCTCTGAGGAAGAGATTCCCCGTACGGCCCAAAGAGGGAGAGGGACAGGGAAGACTGCGGATCCTGCAGCCTCCGCTATGGCACCCGTTAGGAGCATGTCTCTTCCAAAAGCCAAAAAGGGCGCTCCCAAGACTTGCAGTGCCTGGTCCTTTTTTGACACAGTTGCAGATGACATTTGCTATGTCAAATGCAAGGTGTGTCATCACAAAGTCAAAAGAGGGAAAAATGTCAGCAACCTCAATACCTCCAACATGTGGAAACATGTGCGCACCAGGCACCCGGCGGAGTTAGAAAAACACACTGAAGAGCTAGGCCAACCAACAGCGGCAGCTACCACCCCTTCAGCTCGTGTTGCCTCTTCCTCCAGCTCACACGCAGCTGGTTCGGCTTCCTCCCAGGAACGCCGTGGAAGAACCTCTGGCTTTGTTGTCCAGAGACCCGCTGTAATTCCACCTGCAGCACCACTTTCCCAGTCATCCACACACTCCCAGCCCAGTCTACAGCCATCGGTAGTACAAGCATGGGAGAAAAGGCGGCCTTTCTCGTCAAACCACCCACGAGCACAGGCTCTGACTGCAGGCATTGCCAAACTTCTGTCACTGGAAATGCTGTCATTCAGGCTGGTGGAGACTGACAGCTTCCGTGACTTGATGTCATTGGCAGTCCCACAGTACAATGTGCCCAGCCGCTTTTACTTCAGCAGGCAAGCCGTCCCTGCCCTGCACAAGCATGTGGAAGGACACATAAAACACGCGCTACTGAACGCCGTCAGTAGCAAGGTCCACCTCACCACCGATGCGTGGACCAGTCAACATGGACAGGGGCGATACCTTTCCCTCACTGCCCATTGGGTTAATATCGTTGAGCCGGGTACAGATCGTGCAAGTGGCGCAGGACGTGTCCTGCCCACTCCAAGGATTGCAGGAATCCATTCTGTATGCATTGACTCCTCCTCTTACACCAGTTCCTCAGAATCATCGCTGCAGGAGCCGTCACAGTCCACCTCCACATGGACCCGTGATGATTCTGAACGTTTACCTGTTACGACCGACATGAGCACAGCCGTGGCCAAACGTCAACAGGCCGTCTTGAAATTAATTTATTTGGGGAATCGAAGCCACACAGCGCAGGAGCTCTGGAATGCCATCAAGCAGGAGAGCGATGTGTGGTTTGTGCCAGCGAATCTCCAGCCAGGCATGGTAGTGTGTGATAATGGCCGAAATCTGGTGGCAGCTCTGGGCCTCAGCAACCTCACTCACATCCCATGTCTGGCACATGTGCTCAATTTGGTCGTGCAGAGTTCTTTGAGGGACTATCCGGATCTTGATGCACTGCTGCACAAGGTCCGCCTAGAGTGTGCTCACTTGCGGCGTTCCAGCACGGCAAAAGCGCGCATTGTGGCTCTGCAGCGCCGACACCGCCTGCCGGAACATCGCATCATATGTGACCTACCTACCAGGTGGAATTCCACGTTACATATGTTGGAGCGGTTGTGTGAGCAGCAGCAAGCTGTAATGGAGTACCAGCTGCATCAGGCGCAAAGAAGTCGCACTCCGCGCCGTACAGACTTCACAACCACAGAGTGGGCCACTATGAATGACGTCTGCCAGGTTTTGCGTCCCTTTGATTATTCCACACGGATGGCGAGTGCAGATGATGCACTAGTCAGCATGACTGTCCCCCTTATCTGCCTGCTTGAAAAATCACTGCAAGCGCTAAGGGATGATGTTGTGGAAGAGGTGGAGGATGAGGATTCAGCATTTCCATCATCTTCTGGACAGTCAGCGCCACGTGGTTCCTCACAAACGCGTAGGCAGGGGACAGTTTGTGAGGAGGATGAGGAGGAGTCAATGGAGGAGGAAGACATCCGTCCAGAGGAGGGAGTTACACAATTGTCCAGTACTCAGTGTGTACAGCGAGGGTGGGGTGATGACGAGCGGGCAGAGATCACGCCTCCAGCAGGGGACAGTGTTTCTTGGGCAGTTGGCAGTCTGCAGCACATGGTGGATTACATGCTGCAGTGCCTGAGAAACGACCGCGGCATCGCCCACATTCTCAACATGTCTGATTATTGGGTGTTCACCCTCCTCGATCCTCGCTACCGGGACAACGTAGAAAGCCTCATCACACCGTTGAACCGGGAGCGAAAAATGCGGGAGTACCAAGACACACTGGTGAATTCCATCATCTTCTCCATTCCAACTGAGAGAAGTGCTGCTAGTGCATTCCAAAGCAGCTCAGTGCGTCCAGGCAGTGGTGGAGGCTCTGCACAAAGAGGGAGCAGAAGCAGTGCCTCTGCCCAAGGCAAGACCAGTATGGCCCAACTGTGGCACAGTTTTCTGTGCCCGCCACAAAAGTCTACACCATCACAGACGGCTCCAGTCAGCAGGAGGCAACGGTTCTGTCAGATGGTGACAGACTACATGTCTTGCCCTCTTGCTGTACTCCCAGACGGCTCTTCACCTTTCAAGTTTTGGGTCTCAAAGCTGGATACATGGCCAGAGCTAAGCCAGTATGCATTGGAGGTGCTGTCTTGCCCTGCAGCCAGTGTATTATCGGAACGTGTCTTTAGTGCTGCAGGTGGTGTACTAACTGACTGTCGCATGCGACTATCCTCCGATAACGTTGACCGGCTTACTTTCCTGAAAATGAACAAGGCCTGGATCTCGCAGGAATTTGCCACTCCTCTTCCTGATTAAATAATTAGGTGACTGTCTACAGTATCCAGGTCTCCTGTTGTGTTCATCTTTCTACCACCTGAACTTTAATTCCTGGGCTCCAACACTGCCAGTTGAGGCTCAGGAGTGCCGTCTGCACAGTCAAAACATACGACCCAGTGTTATTGGGTTTCAGTAACGTCAGCTGATCCCCAGCTGTGTAGCCGGCAATGTGTCCTGTGACCGCCACGCTGACACAACAACTGAAATGTAAGGGAACCTGTCCCCCCCCAAGGCGTTTGTTACTGAAAGAGCCACCTTGTGCAGCAGTAATGCTGCACAAGGAAAAGGTAGCTATTTTTGTTTAGCTCCTTGCACACGCAGAACTTAACACTTATAAAATGTGTCCACTGATACCGTAAAACCGTCCCGGAGGTGGGACTTTCCTTCGTAATATGACGCAGCACAGCCGTCATTCCTACCCCCTTGGCGCTGTGCCCCGGCTCCTCAGTGTTGTTTGATTCCATCCCGGAGCCTGCGCTGTTATGTTATCCCTTGGCAAGGCACACTTAACGCTGCCCATCTTCTGACATCATTTGGTGTCAGGCTGGCTGCGCCTGTGCGTCCGCGCTGGCCGAGAGCCCGCCTCGCAGTGTCTTCTGATTTAATCCCACTGGGGGCCTGAGATCCATGGACATGCGCAGTGCATATCTGAACCTCCGCCTCTCACTCATCTCCCTACGCCTTCTTCAGACTGTGCGCCGTCAGCTGATCCCTAATAGCATGCCACGGCCGTGACGCCGCACAGTCTGAAGAAGCCGTAGGGAGGGGAGTGAGAGGCGAGGATATGCACTGCGTATGGCCACGGATCCCAGGCCCGCGGTGGGATTACATTAGATGACACTGCGAGGCGGGCTCTCGGCCAGCGCGGCCGCACAGGCGCAGCCAGCCTGACACCAAATGATGTCAGAAGATGGGCAGCGCTAAGTGTGCCTGGCCAAGGGATAACATAACAGCGCATGCTCCGGGATGGAATCAAACAACGCTGAGGAGCCGGGGAACGGCACCAAGGAGGTAGGAATGACAGCTGTGCTGCGTCATATTATGAAGGAAAGTCCCACCTCCGGGACGGTCTCACGGTTTCAGGGGACACATTTTTTAAGTGTTTAGTTCTGTGTTTGCAAGGAGCATCATGAAAAGAGCCACCTTTTCCTTTTGCATCTTTTGTGCTGCACAAGCTGGCTCTTTCAGCTACAAACGCCTTTGGGGGGGTTAAAGGTTCCCTTTCGACTTTCTCCAATCAGGCTTCGGCCTACATTGTGTTCCTCTGCTTCTCCTGCTGTCCCTGGGCTCCAACACTGCTAGTTGCCGTCCAGAAGTGCTGTCCGCACAGTCCCAACAGTCCCTCCTCTGTTATTGGGGTTCAGTAACGTCAGCTGTTCCCCTGCTGTGTGTGTGGCAATCCCTCCTATCTCCTCCACCTCCACCTCCCCCTCCTGTCCCTGGGCTCCAACACCGCTAGTTGTGGCCTGGTAGTGCTGTACGCACAGTCCCAACAGTCGCTCCTCTGTTATTGGGGTTCAGTAACGTCAGCTGTTCCCCTGCTGTGTGTGTGGCAATCCCTCCTATCTCCTCCACCTCCTCCTCCTCCTGTCCCTGGGCTCCAACATCGCTAGTTGCCGTCCAGAAGTGCTGTACGCACAGTCCCTCCTCTGTTACTGGGGTTCAGTAACGTCAGCTGTTCCCCTGCTGTGTGTGTGGCAATCCCTCCTATCTCCTCCACCTCCCCCTCCTGTCCCTGGGCTCCAACACCGCTAGTTGTGGCCTGGTAGTGCTGTACGCACAGTCCCAACAGTCGCTCCTCTGTTATTGGGGTTCAGTAACGTCAGCTGTTCCCCTGCTGTGTGTGTGGCAATCCCTCCTATCTCCTCCACCTCCACCTCCCCCTCCTGTCCCTGGGCTCCAACACCGCTAGTTGTGGCCTGGTAGTGCTGTACGCACAGTCCCAACAGTCCCTCCTCTGTTATTGGGGTTCAGTAACGTCAGCTGTTCCCCTGCTGTGTGAGTGGCAATCCCTCCTATCTCCTCCACCTCCACCTCCCCCTCCTGTCCCTGGGCTCCAACACCGCTAGTTGCCGTCCAGAAGTGCTGTCCGCACAGTCCCAACAGTCCCTCCTCTGTTATTGGGGTTCAGTAACGTCAGCTGTTCCCCTGCTGTGTGTGTGGCAATCCCTCCTATCTCCTCCAACTCCACCTCCCCCTCCTGTCCCTGGGCTCCAACACCGCTAGTTGTGGCCTGGTAGTGCTGTACGCACAGTCCCAACAGTCCCTCCTCTGTTATTGGGGTTCAGTAACGTCAGCTGTTCCCCTGCTGTGTGAGTGGCAATCCCTCCTATCTCCTCCACCTCCACCTCCCCCTCCTGTCCCTGGGCTCCAACACCGCTAGTTGCCGTCCAGAAGTGCGGTACGCACAGTCCCTCCTCTGTTATTGGGGTTCAGTAACGTCAGCTGTTCCCCTGCTGTGTGTGTGGCAATCCCTCCTATCTCCTCCACCTCCACCTCCCCCTCCTGTCCCTGGGCTCCAACACCGCTAGTTGTGGCCTGGTAGTGCTGTACGCACAGTCCCAACAGTCGCTCCTCTGTTATTGGGGTTCAGTAACGTCAGCTGTTCCCCTGCTGTGTGTGTGGCAATCCCTCCTATCTCCTCCACCTCCACCTCCCCCTCCTGTCCCTGGGCTCCAACACCGCTAGTTGTGGCCTGGTAGTGCTGTACGCACAGTCCCAACAGTCGCTCCTCTGTTATTGGGGTTCAGTAACGTCAGCTGTTCCCCTGCTGTGTGTGTGGCAATCCCTCCTATCTCCTCCACCTCCACCTCCCCCTCCTGTCCCTGGGCTCCAACACCGCTAGTTGTGGCCTGGTAGTGCTGTACGCACAGTCCCAACAGTCCCTCCTCTGTTATTGGGGTTCAGTAACGTCAGCTGTTCCCCTGCTGTGTGAGTGGCAATCCCTCCTATCTCCTCCACCTCCACCTCCCCCTCCTGTCCCTGGGCTCCAACACCGCTAGTTGCCATCCAGAAGTGCTGTCCGCACAGTCCCAACAGTCCCTCCTCTGTTATTGGGGTTCAGTAACGTCAGCTGTTCCCCTGCTGTGTGTGTGGCAATCCCTCCTATCTCCTCCAACTCCACCTCCCCCTCCTGTCCCTGGGCTCCAACACCGCTAGTTGTGGCCTGGTAGTGCTGTACGCACAGTCCCAACAGTCCCTCCTCTGTTATTGGGGTTCAGTAACGTCAGCTGTTCCCCTGCTGTGTGAGTGGCAATCCCTCCTATCTCCTCCACCTCCACCTCCCCCTCCTGTCCCTGGGCTCCAACACCGCTAGTTGCCGTCCAGAAGTGCGGTACGCACAGTCCCTCCTCTGTTATTGGGGTTCAGTAACGTCAGCTGTTCCCCTGCTGTGTGTGTGGCAATCCCTCCTATCTCCTCCACCTCCACCTCCCCCTCCTGTCCCTGGGCTCCAACACCGCTAGTTGTGGCCTGGTAGTGCTGTACGCACAGTCCCAACAGTCGCTCCTCTGTTATTGGGGTTCAGTAACGTCAGCTGTTCCCCTGCTGTGTGTGTGGCAATCCCTCCTATCTCCTCCACCTCCTCCTCCTCCTGTCCCTGGGCTCCAACACCGCTAGTTGCCGTCCAGAAGTGCTGTACGCACAGTCCCTCCTCTGTTATTGGGGTTCAGTAACGTCAGCTGTTCCCCTGCTGTGTGTGTGGCAATCCCTCCTATCTCCTCCACCTCCACCTCCCCCTCCTGTCCCTGGGCTCCAACACCGCTAGTTGCCGTCCAGAAGTGCTGTACGCACAGTCCCTCCTCTGTTATTGGGGTTCAGTAACGTTAGCTGTTCCCCTGCTGTGTGTGTGGCAATCCCTCCTATCTCCTCCACCTCCACCTCCCCCTCCTGTCCCTGGGCTCCAACACCGCTAGTTGTGGCCTGGTAGTGCTGTACGCACAGTCCCAACAGTCGCTCCTCTGTTATTGGGGTTCAGTAACGTCAGCTGTTCCCCTGCTGTGTGTGTGGCAATCCCTCCTATCTCCTCAACCTCCACCTCCCCCTCCTGTCCCTGGGCTCCAACACCGCTAGTTGCCGTCCAGAAGTGCTGTACGCACAGTCCCTCCTCTGTTATTGGGGTTCAGTAACGTCAGCTGTTCCCCAGCTGTGTGTGTGGCAATCCCTCCTATCTCCTCCACCTCCTCCTCCTCCTGTCCCTGGGCTCCAACACCGCTAGTTGCTGTCCAGAAGTGCTGTACGCACAGAGCCAAACACCTCGCCAATGTGTTAGTGGGGTTCAGCACCGCCAGCTGTTCCCCTGCTGTGTATACGGCAACGTGTACTGCGACCGCCACGCAGGCACAACAAGTTAAATTTAAGGGAACCTGTACCCCCCCCAGGCGTTTGTTACTGAAGGAGCCACCTTGTGCAGCAGTAATGATGCAAAGGGAAAAAGTGCCTCTTTTCGTGGTGCTCCTTGCACATGCTGAACCTAACACTTATGAAATGTGTCACCACACAGCGTTAAATCGTCCGGTAGGTGGAACTTTCCTTTGTCATGTGACGCAGCACAGTTGTCATTTTTACCCCCTTGTCGCCGTGCGCCGCCTCCTCAGCGTTGTTTGAATCTGTCCCGGAGCCTGCGCTGTTAGGTTAGCCCTTGGCCATGCACACATTTTGCGCTGCCCATCTTCTGACATCATTTGGTGTCAGGCTGGCTGCGCCTGTGCGGGTGCCCTGGCCGAGATCCCGCCTCGCAGTGTCGTCTAATGTAATCCCACCGCGGGCCTGGGATCCGTGGCCATGCGCAGTGCATATCCTCGCCTCTCACTCCCCTCCCTACGGCTTCTTCAGACTGTGCGGTGTCAGCTGATCCCTAATAGCATGCCACGGCCGTGACACCGCCCAGTCTGAAGAAGCCGTAGGGAGGGGAGTGAGAGGCGAGGATATGCACTGCGCATGGCCACGGATCCCAGGCCCGCGGTGGGATTATATTAGACGACACTGCGAGGCGGGATCTCGGCCAGGGCACCCGCACAGGCGCAGCCAGCCTGACACCAAATGATGTCAGAAGACGGGCAGCGCAAAATGTGTGCATGGCCAAGGGCTAACCTAACAGCGCAGGCTCCGGGACAGATTCAAACAACGCTGAGGAGGCGGCGCACGGCGCCAAGGGGGTAGAAATGACGACTGTGCTGCGTCACATGACAAAGGAAAGTTCCACCTACCGGACGGTTTAACGCTGTGAGGGGACACATTTCATAAGTGTTAGGTTCAGCATGTGCAAGGACCATAATTAAAAGAGCTAAGTTTACCTTTTCCAGCATTAGTGCTGTACACGATGGCTCTTTCAGCTACAAACGCCTGGGGGGGGGTTAAAGGTTTCCTTTCAACTTGCTACAGTGCAGGCTTCGGCCTACACTCCGCTCCCCCTGCTCCTCCTGCTGACCCTGGGCTCTAACACCGCCAGTTGGGGCCCGGTACTGCTAGCTGCACAGAGAAAAACACCAGCCAATGTGTCAGTGGGGTTCAGCACCGCCAGCTGTTCCCCTGCTGTGTAGCCAGCAATGTGTCCTGCAACTGCCACGCAGACACAACAGACCCAAAGCTGCCGCCAGTGCAGGCTTCGGCCTACACTCCGCTCCCTCTCCTCCTCCTGCTGACCCTGGCCTCTAACACCGCCAGTTGGGGCCCGGTACTGCTAGCTGCACAGAGAAAAACACCAGCCAATGTGTCAGTGGGGTTCAGCACCGCCAGCTGTTCCCCTGCTGTGTAGCCGGCAATGTGTCCTGCAAATGCCACGCAGACACAAGAACTGAAATTGAAGGGAACCTGTCCCCCCTCCCCCAGGCGTTTGTATGTTTTACAGCCACCTTGTACAGCGGTAATGCTGCATGTGTGCAAGGTGGCTCATAAACTTATTCTCCTCGCACATGTGGAACTGAAAACACGTCTAAAATGTGTCCTCTGTGTGACAATTAAAACGTCCCTGAGGTGTGACTTTCCTTTGTAATGACACGCAGCAACCCCCTTCGTAGCGCTGCCCGTCTTCTGACATCATTGTTTGGCTCGCTGCGCCTCTGCGGCAGCCCTGCCCGACACAACGCCCCTCGGTGTCTTATTTATTTTGGCTGCGAGGGTGTGATTGATGGGCATGAGCAGTGCATCAGTTCGCCTGTCCCTCATTTCCTTCCGCCTTCCTCAGACTGTGCGGCTTCATGGCTGCGGCATGCGATAAGGGATCAGCTGACGCCGCACAGTCTGAAGCGGGTGTAAGGACCCGAGTGTGAGAGGCCAACATATGTACTGCGCCAGGCCATGAATCCCAGCCCCGCAGTGTTTTAACAATGTTAAGACACTGCGGGGCTGGGATTCATGGGCATCGCGAACCGCACCGGCCGACATCAAATGTTGTCAGAGGACGGGCAGCGCTAACAGCGCAAGGCCAAGGGATAACACGACAGCGCAGACTCCTGTGCAAGAAATAACGATGCTCAGGAGGCCGCGCAAAGCACCAAGGTGGCATTTTTGTCAGCTGTGCTGCGTCTCATTACGAAGGGAACTCACGCATCCAAAACAGTTTGACTGTATAAAGGGCTAAATGTTATACATGTTTCATTCAGCGTGTGCAAGGAGAAAAATTAAAAGAGCAACCTTTGACTTGTGCAGCACTACTGCTGCATAAGCTGTGGCTCTTCTACTTTGTAACACCTGAGGGGGGGTTAAAGGTTACCTTTGAAATCGGTTCAATTAGGCTTCGGCCTACACTCTGCTCCCCCTGCAGAGCCCGGGCTCTAACACCGCCAGTTGGGGCCCGCTACTGCTAGCTGCACAGAGAAAAACACCAGCCAATGTGTCAGTGGGGTTCAGCACCGCCAGCTGTTCCCCTGCTGTGTAGCCGGCAACGTGTCCTGCAACAGCCACGCAGACACAACACACCCAAAGCTGCCGCCAGTGCAGGCTTCGGCCTACACTCCGCTCCCTCTCCTCCTCCTGCTGACCCTGGGCTCTAACACTGCTAGTTGGGGCTCTAGGAAGACAAGCTTGAATAGGTCCCCATCCTGGTTCCAGCACCGTCAGCTGGTTCCGGGCAGAGCCTTTGGCTTAGGTGCCTCCCTCTGGGTATCCGAGTTCCACCAACGTCAGGTGGTCTTTGGTAGTGCTTTCAGGCACGGGTACCTCCTGCTTAGTAACCGGGTTCCAGTAACGTCAGCTGGTCCTCGGTAGTTCCATTGGCTCTTGGACCTTCGGCTACCCATCCGGGTTCCAGCACCGTCAGCTGGTTCTCGGCAGTGTCTTTTGCTCTTGTACCTTCTGCTCCCCATCCTGGTTCCAGTACCGTCAGCTAGTTCCGGGCAGAGCCTTTGGCTTAGGTGCCTGCCTCTGGGTATCCGAGTTCCACCAACGTCAGGTGGTCCTTGGTAGTGCTTTCAGGCACGGGTACCTCCTGCTTAGTAACCGGGTTCCAGTAACGTCAGCTGGTCCTCGGTAGTTCCATTGGCTCTTGCACCTTCGGCTACCCATCCGGGTTCCAGCACCGTCAGCTGGTTCTCGGCAGTGTCTTTTGCTCTTGTACCTTCTGCTCCCCATCCTGGTTCCAGTACCGTCAGCTGGTTCCGGGCAGAGCCTTTGGCTTAGGTGCCTCCCTCTGGGTATTCGAGTTCCACCAACGTCAGGTGGTCCTTGGTAGTGCTTTCAGGCATGGGTACCTCCTGCTTAGTAACCGGGTTCCAGTAACGTCAGCTGGTCCTTGGTAGTTCCATTGGCTCTTGGACCTTCGGGTAGCCATCTGAGTTCCAGTTCCATCAGCTGGTTCTCGGCATTTTCTCAGCCTTCTTGTACCTTCTGCTACATTTCCAAGTTCAAGAGACTAAACACGATGACCCGGAAGACCACCCCTAAGATGACAACGACACCAGAGACGACAACCACCGTGATGACGACGACCCTGGAGACGATGACCCTGAAGACCACCCCGATGACGACGACCCCGGAGACGACGACCCTGAAGACCACCCCAATGACGACGACCCCGGAGACGACGACCCTGGAGACGACGACGACCTGGAAGAACGAGAAGCAGAAGAACAAGAGGCTGCAGAACAAAGAGCAGAAGAACATTAAGCATAAGACTAAATATCAGAGCAAAAGATATTATCTAAATTATAAGCAGAAGAAGACTAAGCAGTGTATGGGGGTGAGTCCGTTCCTCCTCGTGGTGCCCCTGGATAAAGCCTGATGCTGCAGGCCAAACTGAACGCGGACAAATGTAACTGTTTTGTGACAGGCAGAACGGAAGGTGTAATCTTCAAACTTTTATAGATAACAACTACGGGAATGCCTGTCACAAATAAGAATATGATGAAGAAGTAGAATATGATGAAGATAATAGTAAAATAAAAAGAATATGAACAATGTAACCAAAAAAATAATAGGTAGAAGATGAAGAAGAAGATGAATAAGGTGAAGAAGTTGATGTCAAAGAAGCTGATGATAAGGATAATGAAGAAGAAAGTGTGGGAGAAGTAAAAAAGAAGGTGAAGGGCGTGGAAGTAGTGAAACATCAATATCTGACAAAATAAAAAAAGAAAAAATAACAGTCAAAATCTTTCTAACGCCGAACGTCATAAAAAAAAATAAAAATCCTGATATTCTATTTGATTGGGCTAAACCTCTGTACCTTTAATGTCTCCGCCACCTCCCCCAATACATCCTACATTATTCTTAGTTGTTTTCCTTCATGTAGAATTAACCTACAAGGATAGAAAGGGTTTATTTTAATTCCGATATTTTCGTCCCATTGACTTGCATTGGGATCGGGTATCGGTATCGGATTAGATCCGATACTTTGACGGTATCGGCCGATTCTTTCCGATACCGATACTTTCCGATATCGGAAGGTATCGCTCAACACTAGTCAACTATAATCATACCTGAAATGTGAAGCAACGCCCCCTGAGGAACCTACTGAAAGCGAACCGTACATTGGGGATAGAGAGCCCCAACTACACCAATGGGTAATGGCCGCTGCACTTGACATGTGCTTCGCTTTATTGCCATACTTCTTTCAAACTTTTGACTTATATGACTAAATGTCATGGGTAATACAATGTATATCATTATTTTTAACTTTTGTTGCAGGGGTTAAGATGGATGTGCAATTATATCTGATTCAGCACTAATATATAGTTATACATATCCACAGTCCATATAACGCTGCGCTGAATACTTAGTGATATACAGTATGTGTAATCTAATTGCCATATATATCACTACCCCGACTTTCAATAGGATGGTTACCATATGCATTCTTTATTGATCACTTTGCTGGCATCTACCCTTGGTTAACTTTATATATACAACACTGCTTGATCTGTCTACTCTGGTTCTATTGTCACTGTCTCACCTCTAACTTTGCCATTTTGTCTACATGTTTGTATGGTTAAACCCTTTTAGGAATTGTTCCAATAAAATGTATATTTTATTGAATAGTATGGACTCGCATTCCTCTTTGTATAAATACAACCGTGCATTGTAGATATAGTAAGACCAATTGAGTTGTAGGAAGAAGCCAATAAATGGTACATATTTAGATTTATATGAAAGTAAAATGGTTTCAAATAGAATGTATCAGTGACTGTATTTACTACTTTAATATTCTTATTTATCGGTACTGGACTTTTAACACGCCAGATAGTGTAATGTAGTGTTATTATTATGGATTTACATTTAGTGAGATTTCTTTACTGTTATTGCATTGTCTTTTCGCTGTTTCAGTAGTAAGAAAATTGCATTTTTTCCCGACTCTTTAGCACTTGATAGGAATTAAGAAAAAGCCCCGTTTGAAGCAACTTCACAGGCACACAGTGTGGTCTAATGATCCTCAGGTCTTTTGATGTATAATTAGTTCATTGTCTCATCTTGTATCTCTTTGTTTACCAGCAACACAACAAGTGCAACGGGACTCCAAAAGTAATCCTTCCCGACAACTGTGAGCAGGATTAGTGAGATCAGAGCAGGCACTGGTTTTATTTCCCTGGAGTATTCCCTATGCTTTGAGCAGTGTTAAAAAGATTAATACAGAAGTAGCCAGGTCCGGATTAAACTGTAAGAATGGAGCGTTTTAAAAAGAAACAGTGATCACAAAATTCTACCAGAGGAATACAAGTCCTCGGAGCTAAGCTTGCTTCCATCTACACCACCCTAGCTTCATCTGTCCTAAAAGCTATTGCGCACACATCTATGCAATCAGAAACCTAGCACTAGATAATAATGAAAATGAGCCAGAAACTAAAGATGTCTCAAAAAGATGTTTACTACCCAAATGCACTTTTTGGAATTTTAGACTCCAATGAGTGTAAGAGAGTACACAGTACAGAAATCTTAAATGGTCTGAATTTTAGGAGTGCCTTCTGTGGCAGGTCCAGAAAATAGGAAATAGTGTGATATTGCTTACACTTTTGAGTAATATAAATCCCAAAGGTAAAGAACTTACATTGCACACTACACAGGAAAAACATCACCAGGAGTAGGCATAGCACATCATCTGTCTGGGAACATCAGCTTTGAGAAGCAAAACAGTGAAGACAGAGAAATTCCTAGGATCCTGACTGTGGTGTCCCCTTTTTAGTCCAAAGGTTAACAGGGCTTCTGTCTTAGCTGAAGTCTTCCATCTTACATCTTGTTTAGAAGCAAATGCTTTAGTAACCAAGTATTACACAAGCCCTACCAAGTTCTATTTGTCCGATTAACATCCCTCTGATGGAGTGGCCAACTCTTCAGATGTCAATCAACATAGGACAAATACATCACAAGTAAAATATGCCAAAGGCTCTCCTGGTACCAAATGTTTTACCATAGTATAAACACGACATTTCTCACTAAACATGGATAGCGAAACTGTGCAGTAATTGGATGATACTATAAACATACGCTTTTCCACTAAAGATTGATAATAAGCTATGCGGTCCAGGTGTTGGGAAAATTACAGAAAATACAAGGCTAATATAAGCTGAACTGTTACTGTCTAATATCTTAAAGGTTCCTTAACCCCTTTCTGACCTCGGACAGGATAGTACGTCCGAGGTCAGATCGCCTGTTTTGATGTGGGCTCCGTCGGGGAGCCCGCATCAAAGCCGGGGCATGTCAGCTGTTTTGAACAGCTGACATGTGCCCGCAATAGCGGCAGGTGGAATCACGATTCATCTGCCGCTATTAACTAGGTAAAGGCTGCTGTCAAATGCTGCCAGCGGAATTTAACTACTGTTTCCAGCCATCCAGCCAGAAATGAGAGCATCGCTGACCCCGGTCACATGATCGGGGGTCAGTGATGCATCAGCATAACAACCAGCGGTCTCCTTGAGTCTCTATGGTTGTTGATGCCGGATAGCTATGAGAGCCACCCTGTGGCCGGTGCTCCATAGGAGCGAGCGATCTAAGCATCAGCAGAGGCGATTGAGTTGTGCCAGCTTCTAGCCTCCCATGGAGGCTACCGAAGCATGGCAAAAGTAAAAAAAAAAATGTTTTAAAAAATATGAAAAAAAAATAAATAAAAGTTTAAATTGCCTTCCTTTCGCCCCATTCAAAATAAAATAATAACAAAATCAAACATACATATATTTGCTATTGACATGTTCAGAATCGCCTGATCTAGCAATAAAAAAAGATTAACCTGATTGCTAAACGGCGTAGTGAGAAAAAAATTTGAAATGCCAGCTTTACGTTTTTTTGGTCGCCAAAACATTGAATTAAAATGCAATAATGGGCGATCAAAATAACATATCGCACCAAAATGGTATCATTAAAAACGTCAGCTCGGCACGCAAAAAATAAGCCCTCACCCGATCCCAGATCACAAAAAATGGATACGCTACGGGTACTGGAAAATGGCACAATTTTTTTTTTTAAGCAAAGTTTGGAATTTTTTTTCACAACTTAGATAAAAAATAATCTAGACATGTTTGGTGTATATGAACTCGTAATGACCTGGAGAATCAAAATGGCAGGTCAGTTTTAGTATTTAGTGAACCTAGTAAAAAAGCCAAAGAAAAACCAAGTGTGGGATTGAACTTTTTTTGCAATTTCACAGCACTTGGAATTTTTTCCC
This sequence comes from Ranitomeya variabilis, assembly GCF_051348905.1. Lineage (NCBI taxonomy): Eukaryota > Metazoa > Chordata > Amphibia > Anura > Dendrobatidae > Ranitomeya > Ranitomeya variabilis. The sequence continues at coordinate 74,850,028 of NC_135239.1, read as the reverse complement.
GTTTTCTAGTACATGGCATGATGTCGTTCCACTAAAAGTACAGCTCGTCCCACAAAAAATAAGCTCTCGCATGGCGATATTGACGGAAAAATAAAAAAGTTATGGTTCTGGGTAGGATGGGAGCGAAAAACGAAAACGAAAAAGCAAAAATACCCCGAGTCATGAAGGGGTTAAAGAGAGGCTACCAATATTGATTCCTGATGGTCATTAACATCTTAGCACTACAATGTGTCATTAATTTATTTATAATATAATACAAATACTTTACAGTGTTGTGACTGATATTGGTGACCTAAAGTTGCAATATTAATATTAGTAATTTTTTTGTTATTTATACTAATAGCAGTAATTTCATAGCAGTCCATCATAAGGGCTGAAATACAGATGTGAGCTGATTAAAAATAGCTCACTGACCAATGTAAATCAATAGCCCTCTTCAAAAGACAGTTTATTCACACAGATTGAGTCCAGCATGTGTTATTCTCTTTCGAATATTGGATAAAACTCATCTATTCAAATCTATGGGTAGGCAAAAAAAATCAGATTCCATACAAAACATCCGTATGACATCCGCTTTTTATAGATTCTTTGCAATCATTGATAAGAGTTGAAAAGATCAGAAAAAACATGAATTTGTCTGTTCGCATTTATTTCCCCAGGATATTTGATTTGTGGATAAATTATTCTCTGCAAAAGTAATATCCCTTCTTATGCCCTGGGGTCACAGTGCCACTTTTACTTGTCTTGGTGCCTGGGCGGGTTCTGCATAGATGCGCGGAAGGGCAATGACGACACGACACCTGATACTTCCTGTGTGCCTGCGCAGAACCTGCCTGGGTGCCATGACACCTGGAAGTCCAACACATGGTGAAAGGAGGAAAGATTCCAATACAAGCAGTGGGTGTTCAGAAACTGTGGCATGGATGAGTTGGGTGGCGATGAATAGCGGAAGAGGCAAGAAAAGTGAGCGGAGGATGAATATAATGATCTTTATTTTTTACATTTCACATTTATTATGCTCTGTGTTCTACAAAGACTCAAGAGCATAATAAGGGACATTAAGTTCTGGAGAATTACTTCTCTGTGAATTTCCTGGGGAAAAAACCCACATGACCAGACAAATTCAAATTTTGTCTAATTCATGCAACACTATCAATGGTAGTTGCCCTGAAGATACAGTGAGGACCAGATGGGTAATGGTGAGTAGCATAGGGACATAAAAGGTGAACTGTGATGTGAGCATAAGAATTTTAAAAAAAAACTTTTGTTGGTCTATGATGATTGAGAAAAATAGCAGACATAAGTTAGTTGGCAAAAGCGGATTTTTGTAAAACTTTAGTAGAATTTAATCTCTAATTATTAACCTATTGATCACACATTTAAAATGTTGACAAAAATGGTCAGAACATTGATTCAACTAGTATGACATATGCGTGCTGTCTTTGTTTTTCACGGATCTGCACCATTGCATTAGAGAGTTGATCTGTGACTAGGATCAAGAAAGGACATGTCAGCTTTTTGGAGGGGTTGGGAGCAGTGATGAGCGGTTGGGAGCAGTGATACTCATTACTCTAGATTTTCCGAGCACGCTCGGGTGTCCTCCGAGTATTTTTTAGTGCTCGGAGATTTAATTTTCATCGCCCCAGCTGAATGATTTACAGCTACTAGCAAGCCTGAGTACATGTGGGGGTTGCTAGGAAATCCCCACATGTAATCAAGCAGGCTAGTAGCTGTAAGTCATCCAGCTGCTGCGAAAAAAACTAAATCTCCGAGCAGTAAAAATACTCGGAGGACACCCGAGCATGCTCGGGAAATCCCGAGTAACGAGTATATTCGCTCATCACTAGAGTTGAGCGACTTTTACTTTTTTCGGATCGAGTCGGGTTTCGCGAAACCCGACTTTGTCAAAAGTCGGGTCGGGTGAAATCGGCCGATTATTGCGAAAAGTCGGGGGCCGACTGAAACACGAAACCCAATGCAAGTCAATGGGGAATTAAAGTTGGCAGTGAGTGGAGGACAATAAAACACCTACAGTGCCCATTTTAATGCCAAAAACATCAATTCTTATTACTGAAGCTTGTCAATCTTAATTTACTTTATAATAATAGGCATTGAAAACTGGGGGTCATTTGGCTAAAGTTGTGTGGGGGGTAGGGCTGGCTCAAGATTTTTGTGGGCCCAGGAAACGCGGAATACATCACGGCAGTGGAGCAGGGAGAGGTAAGTATTTCAACTTTGCAAGTGCTGTGATCCTGAGCAAGCAGGGGGGCCCACTCATTGGCACTGGCACAGGGCCCCTCATAGTACGGCGGTGTGTTTGACGGCAGGTGGCGCCTCCCACCGGCAGAGACACTTTTGCGTACTATGAGGGGCCCTGTGCACTTTCATCTGCACCTTCCTCTTTGTCCCCGTGTAAGGTGATATAGTATGCGGGAAGGGGAACCTTACTTTCAGCAGGGTCAGATTCTGGCTGTGTAGAGTGCAAGGGGAATGTAGTGGTCTGGGTCAATGTACCAGCAGAGTCATCTAGCAGTGGCTGGGCAATGGGCAGGATGAGGAGGAAACACAGATATAGGCCCAAATAATAAAGTAGCCTAAATGCAGTTCAAAATTGGTAACAGGACTAAACAGGCAGCATTGCTTTGTTCAGTGGAGGAAAACTGTTATGAGTGGCAGAAACACTTAGTAGGCCCAAATAATAAAGTAGCCTAAATGCAGTTCAAAATTGGTAACAGGACTAAACAGGTGGCATTGTTTTGTTCTGTGGAGGAAAACTGTAATGAGTGGCAGACACAGTTAGTAGGCCCAAATAATAACGTAGCCTAAATGCAGTTCAAAATTGGTAACAGGACTAAACAGGCGGCATTGCTTTTTTCAGTGGAGGAAAACTGTAATGAGTGGCAGACACAGTCAGTAGACCCAAATAATAAAGTAGGCTAAATGCAGTTCAAATGTGGTAACAGGACTAAACAGGTGGCATTGCTTTGTTCAGTGGAGGAAAACTGTAATGAGTAGCAGGCACAGTTAGTAGGCCCAAATAATAAAGTAGCCTAAATGCAGTTCAAAATTGGTAACAGGACTAAACAGGCGACATTGTTTTGTTCAGTGGAGGAAAACTGTAATGAGTGGCAGACACAGTTAGTAGGCCCAAATAATAAAGTAGCCTAAATGCAGTTCAAAATTGGTAACAGGACTAAACAGGCGGCATTGCTTTGTTCAGTGGAGGAAAACTGTAATGAGTGGCAGACACAGTCAGTAGACCCAAATAATAAAGTAGCCTAAATGCAGTTCAAATGTGGTAACAGGACTAAACAGGTGGCATTGCTTTGTTCAGTGGAGGAAAACTGTAATGAGTGGCAGACACAGTTAGTAGGCCCAAATAATAAAGTAGCCTAAATGCAGTTCAAAATTGGTAACAGGACTAAACAGGTGGCATTGCTTTGTTCAGTGGAGGAAAACTGTAATGAGTGGCAGACACAGTTAGTAGGCCCAAATAATAAAGTGGGCTAAATGTCTGCCAAAAAATTGTTCATAAATAAACAGGTGACATAGCTAGATAAAGGGGTGGGCTCTTCTGCTGTGTAGCAGACAGTGGTAGTAGGCGCAAAGTATTAACTGGTCTAAATGGAGGCCAGGGCCACTGTATATTTTAACTATCATCTATAATTTCAACAAATTTGTATTGGCAGTGCCATTGAAGGATTTAACAGCTCAGACTACACAGTGGTGGAGCAGGGAGAGGTAAGTATTGCAAGTGGTAGAGCACTGTTCGAGCTGGGGGGAACACTCTCTCATGGGCGGCGATACTGGCACAGGGCCCCTCATATTATGACGGTGTGTCTGATGTTGGGTGTGCACCACCACCATCAGAGACACTTCATTGTACTATGAGGGACCCTGTTCCAGTGCCGTCGCCCAAGAGTGGGCACACCCACCTGTCCAGGCAAACAGCACTCGCACGGGTGCTTGCGCCAGGTGGTGACCACGGCCCTGTGGGGGGAGTCAGCCCATTTAGGGAGGTATAAAAATGGCCTATGGTGTACATTCAGCAGCTGCAAATGGAGGAATTGGAGAAGTCAGTAAGAGGAGGCCAAAAGCAAGACATTTTTTCAGGCAAGCTACATGTCAGCAGGGGAAGGTGGGGCCAAATAATTTGAAATCCATGACTGGTTCATTTTAATGAAGGTTAGATCATCAACATTTAGGGTAGCCAGACGTGTCCTTTTTTCGGTTAGTATTGAGCTAGCAGCACTGAAGACTTTTTCTGATAGCACACTAGCAGCAGGGCAAGTGAGCTCCTGTAATGCATATTCTGCCAATTCAGGCCAGGTGTGTTATGACCCCAATGGCGAGGGTCTCAGAAATATCAGCAAGTCTGCGAAGTACAAAAATCCAGCTCATAGGGCAGTGGTAACTGGGTTGACCATATATCTACTCCTAACGCCAACACTAGAAGTAGCCGGGGAACATGCCTACGTTGGTCGCTATATGTCTGGCGCCAGCCGGAGAGCTAACTACCCCTAGAAGAGGAAAACAAAGACCTCTCTTGCCTCCAGAGAAAGGACCCCAAAAGTAGGATACAAGCCCCCCACAAATAATAACGGTGAGGTAAGAGGAAATGACAAACACAGGGATGAACTAGGTTTAGCAAAGAGAGGCCCACTTACTAATAGCAGAATGTAGTAAGATAACTTATATGGTCAACAAAAACCCTATCAAAAATCCACACTGGAGATTCAAGAACCCCCGAACCGTCTAACGGCCCGGGGGGAGAACACCAGCCACCCTAGAGCTACCAGCAAGGTCAGGATACAGATTATATACAAGCTGGACAGAAATGCAAACAAAAACAAAATAGCAAAAAGCAAGAAAGCGGACTTAGCTTAATCAACACAGGAACCAGGATCAGTAGACAAGAGCACTACAGATTAGCTCTGATATCAACGTTGCCAGGCATTGAACTGAAGGTCCAGGGAGCTTATATAGCAACACCCCTGACCTAACGACCCAGGTGAGCATACAAAGGATGAATGACATACCCAGAGTCAAATCACTAGTAGCCACTAGAGGGAGCCAAAAGGTAAATTCACAACAGTACCCCCCCCTTAGTGAGGGGTCACCGAACCCTCACCAAGACCACCAGGGCGATCAGGATGAGCGGCGTGAAAGGCACGAACTAAATCGGCCGCATGCACATCAGAGGCGACCACCCAGGAATTATCCTCCTGACCATAGCCCTTCCACTTGACCAGGTACTGAAGCCTCCGCCTGGAGAGACGAGAATCTAAGATCTTCTCCACCACGTACTCCAACTCGCCCTCAACCAACACCGGAGCAGGAGGCTCAGCAGAAGGAACCACAGGCACAACGTACCGCCGCAACAAGGACCTATGAAATACGTTGTGAATGGCAAACGACACCGGAAGATCCAGGCGAAAGGATACAGGATTAAGGATCTCCAATATCTTGTAAGGACCAATGAATCGAGGCTTAAATTTGGGAGAGAAGACCTTCATAGGAACAAATCGAGAAGACAGCCATACCAAATCCCCAACACGAAGTCGGGGACCCACACCGCGGCGGCGGTTGGCAAAACGCTGAGCCTTCTCCTGTGACAACTTCAGGTTGTCCACCACATGATTCCAGATCCGCTGCAACCTATCCACCACAGAATCCACTCCAGGACAGTCAGAAGGCTCCACATGTCCCGAGGAAAAACGAGGATGGAAACCAGAGTTGCAGAAAAATGGCGAAACCAAGGTGGCAGAACTAGCCCAGTTATTAAGGGCAAATTCAGCCAACGGCAAGAAGGTCACCCAATCATCCTGATCAGAAGAGACAAAACACCTCAAATACGCCTCCAGAGTCTGATTAGTTCGTTCCGTTTGTCCGTTAGTCTGTGGATGAAAAGCGGACGAAAACGACAAATCAATGCCCATCCTACCACAAAAGGATCGCCAGAACCTGGAAACAAACTGGGATCCTCTGTCCGACACAATATTCTCAGGAATGCCGTGCAAACGAACCACGTTCTGGAAGAACACAGGAACCAGATCAGAAGAGGAAGGCAGCTTAGGCAAAGGAACCAGATGGACCATCTTGGAGAAACGATCACATATCACCCAGATGACAGACATGCCCTGAGACACCGGAAGATCCGAAATGAAATCCATAGAGATGTGTGTCCAAGGTCTCTTCGGGACAGGCAAGGGCAAGAGCAACCCGCTGGCACGAGAACAGCAAGGCTTAGCTCGAGCACAAGTACCACAGGACTGCACAAATGAACGCACATCCCTTGACAAGGAAGGCCACCAAAAGGACCTGGCCACCAGATCTCTGGTGCCAAAAATTCCCGGGTGCCCTGCCAACACTGAGGAATGAACCTCGGAAATGACTCTGCTGGTCCATTTAGCAGGCACAAACAATCTGTCAGGTGGACAAGAGTCAGGCCTACCAGCCTGAAATCTCTGCAACACACGTCGCAGATCTGGAGAAATAGCTGACAAGATAACTCCTTCCTTAAGAATACCCACAGGTTCAGCGACTCCAGGAGCATCAGGCATAAAGCTCCTAGACAGAGCATCGGCCTTCACATTCTTAGAACCTGGTAAATACGAGACCACAAAGTCAAAACGGGAGAAAAACAATGACCAGCGGGCCTGTCTAGGATTAAGGCGTTTAGCAGACTCGAGATACATCAGATTTTTGTGATCAGTCAAGACCACCACACGATGCTTAGCACCCTCGAGCCAATGACGCCACTCCTCAAATGCCCACTTCATGGCCAACAACTCCCGATTGCCCACATCATAATTTCGCTCTGCCGGCGAAAACTTCCTAGAGAAAAAGGCACAAGGTCTCATAGTAGAGCAACCAGGGCCTCTCTGCGACAAAACGGCCCCTGCCCCAATCTCCGAAGCATCCACCTCAACCTGAAAGGGAAGTGAGACGTCAGGCTGGCACAAAACAGGCGCCGAAGTAAACCGGCGTTTCAACTCCTGGAAAGCCTCCACGGCAGCAGGAGCCCAGTTAGCTACATCAGAGCCTTTCTTGGTCATATCCGTCAGCGGTTTAACAACGCTAGAGAAATTTGCGATAAAACGACGGTAGAAGTTAGCAAAACCCAAGAACTTCTGAAGACTCTTAACTGACGAGGGTTGAGTCCAATCATGAATAGCTCGGACCTTGACTGGATCCATCTCCACAGCAGAAGGGGAAAAAATGAACCCCAAAAAGGGAACCTTCTGTACACCAAAGAGACACTTTGAGCCTTTTACAAACAAGGAATTTTCACGCAAAATCTCAAAAACCATCCTGACCTGCTCCACATGCGAGTCCCAATCATCAGAAAAAAACAGAATATCATCCAGATAAACAATCAAAAATTTATCCAGATACTTCCGGAAAATGTCATGCATGAAGGACTGAAAAACTGAAGGTGCATTAGAGAGCCCAAATGGCATCACCAAGTACTCAAAATGACCTTCGGGCGTATTGAATGCGGTTTTCCATTCATCGCCCTGCCTAATGCGCACAAGGTTGTACGCACCACGAAGGTCTATCTTGGTGAACCACTTGGCACCTTTAATCCGGGCAAACAAATCTGACAACAGCGGCAAAGGATACTGAAATTTGACAGTGATCTTATTTAAAAGCCGATAGTCAATACAAGGCCTCAAAGATCCGTCCTTTTTGGCCACAAAAAAGAATCCCGCACCAAGAGGGGAAGAAGAAGGACGGATATGCCCCTTCTCAAGAGACTCCTTGATGTATGAACGCATCGCAGTATGTTCAGGTACCGACAGATTAAACAGTCTCCCCTTAGGAAACTTACTGCCAGGAATCAGATCAATTGCACAGTCACATTCTCTATGAGGAGGCAGTGCACTGGACTTATACTCACTGAAGACATCCTGATAATCAGACAAATACGCCGGAACTTCCGAAGGCGTAGAAGAAGCAATAGACAAGGGCAGGGAATCTCCATGAATTCCATGGCAGCCCCAACTAGACACTGACATAGCCTTCCAGTCCAAGACTGGATTATGGGTCTGTAACCATGGCAAACCCAAAACAACCAAATCATGCATTTTATGGAGAACAAGAAAACGTATTACCTCCCGATGTTCGGGAGTCATGCACATGGTAACCTGTGTCCAAAACTGCGGTTTATTTTTTGACAATGGCGTAGAATCAATACCCCTAAGAGGGATAGGATTTTCCAATGGCTCAAGAACAAATCCGCAGCGCTTGGCAAATGACAGATCCATAAGGCTCAGGGCAGCACCTGAGTCCACAAACGCCATGACAGGATACGATGACAGTGAGCAAATCAAAGTTACAGATAGAATAAATTTAGGTTGCAAATTACCAATGGCGACCGGACTAACAACCTTAGTAAGACGTTTAGAGCATGCTGAGATAACATGTGTAGAATCACCACAGTAGTAACACAAGCCATTCTGGCGTCTATGAATTTTCCGCTCACTTCTAGTCAGGATTCTATCACATTGCATTAAATCAGGTGCCTGTTCAGACAACACCATGAGGGAATTTGCGGTTTTGCGCTCCCGCAACCGCCGGTCAATTTGAATTGCCAGGGCCATGGAATCATTCAGACCTGTGGGAATGGGAAAACCCACCATCACATTCTTAATGGCTTCAGAAAGGCCATTTCTAAAATTTGCAGCCAATGCACACTCGTTCCACTGGGTCAGCACGGACCATTTCCGAAATTTTTGGCAATACACTTCAGCCTCGTCCTGGCCCTGAGACATAGCCAGCAAGGCTTTTTCTGCCTGAATCTCAAGATTGGGTTCCTCATAAAGCAAACCGAGCACCAGAAAAAACGCATCAATATCAGCCAATGCCGGATCTCCTGGCGCCAGCGAGAAGGCCCAATCCTGAGGGTCGCCCCGTAAAAAAGAAATAACAATTTTCACTTGCTGAGCGGAGTCTCCAGAGGAACAGGGTCTCAGGGACAAAAACAATTTACAATTATTCCTGAAATTTCTAAACTTAAATCGGTCTCCGGAAAATAGTTCAGGAATCGGTATCTTAGGTTCTGACATAGGATTTCTGGTAACACAATCTTGTATGCCCTGCACACGAGCAGCAAGCTGGTCCACACTTGTAATCAAGGTCTGGACATTCATGTCTGCAGCAATCACAAGCCACTCAGAGGTAAAGGGGAAAAAAAAAAAAAATGAGAGAGAGAAAAAAAAACTCAGAACTTTCTTTCTTATAATCCCACTTCTGCAATGCATTTAACATTTAATACTGGCCTGGCAAACTGTTATGACCCCAATGGCGAGGGTCTCAGAAATATCAGCAAGTCTGCGAAGTACAGAAATCCAGCTCATAGGGCAGTGGTAACTGGGTTGACCATATATCTTCTCCTAACGCCAACACTAGAAGTAGCCGGGGAACATGCCTACGTTGGTCGCTATATGTCTCGCGCCAGCCGGAGAGCTAACTACCCCTAGAAGAGGAAAACAAAGACCTCTCTTGCCTCCAGAGAAAGGACCCCAAAAGTAGGATACAAGCCCCCCACAAATAATAACGGTGAGGTAAGAGGAAATGACAAACACAGGGATGAACTAGGTTTAGCAAAGAGAGGCCCACTTACTAATAGCAGAATGTAGTAAGATAACTTATATGGTCAACAAAAACCCTATCAAAAATCCACACTGGAGATTCAAGAACCCCCGAACCGTCTAACGGCCCGGGGGGAGAACACCAGCCACCCTAGAGCTACCAGCAAGGTCAGGATACAGATTATATACAAGCTGGACAGAAATGCAAACAAAAACAAAATAGCAAAAAGCAAGAAAGCGGACTTAGCTTAATCAACACAGGAACCAGGATCAGTAGACAAGAGCACTACAGATTAGCTCTGATATCAACGTTGCCAGGCATTGAACTGAAGGTCCAGGGAGCTTATATAGCAACACCCCTGACCTAACGACCCAGGTGAGCATACAAGGGATAAATGACATACCCAGAGTCAAATCACTAGTAGCCACTAGAGGGAGCCAAAAGGTAAATTCACAACACAGGTGTCTATTTTAGATGCCCAGTAATCAAAGGGGAATGACCTGTGAGGGAGAACATCGATAAGGGAGGAAAAGTAGTTCGTAACCATGCTGGACAAATGCTGTCTCCTGTCACTTTGAATCGATGCAGCAGTACCTGTCGTGTCAGCGGTCATTGCGAAATCACTCCTGTACCTGGTCTTAAAACCCCTCTGTCCAACGCCACTTCGGAATTGTGCACCTCTAACACCTCTGCCATGTTGCCCCCTATGGCTCGTGTGAGAACCATCACCGCCGCTGTGTGCTGGGAATGCCTGAACTAAATGGTCCACCAGAGTTGCTTGTTTGGTAGCCAATATTTGCTCAAGGTTCTCATGTGGCATGATATTTTGTCATTTTCCTTTATATCATGGATCCAGGAGGCAGGCCAACCAGAAATCATCATCGGTCATCATTTTGATAATGCGAGGATCCCTTTTTAGGATACGCAAGGCATACTCAGCCATGTGGGCCAATGTTCCAGGTGTCAATTCACTGCTTGTCCTGGGTTGAGGAGCACTTTCTTGCAAATCAACATCACTTGTGTCCCGCAAAAACCCTGTACCTGACCTTGCAACGCCACCAGTTTCTGTTGCCCCCTGAGAAGCATCCTCCTCCCATAAATATTCATCCCCATCATCCTCCTCCTCCTCCTCTTCATCCGCCACCTCGTCCAGGAGAGTTCCCTGAGCAGACAATGGCTGACTGTCATCAAGGCTTCCCTCATCCTCGGCTGCAGATGCCTGCTCCTTAATGTGCATCAAGCTTTGCATCAGCAGACGCATTAGTGGGATGCTCATGCTTATGATGGTGTCATCTGCACTTACCAGCTGTGTGCAATCCTCAAAACACTGAAGGACTTGACAGAGGTCTTGTAGCTTTGACCACTGCACACCAGACAACTCCATGTCTGCCATCCAAGTGCCTGCCCGTGTATGTGTATCCTCCCACAAATTAATTACAGCACGCCTCTGTTCGCACACCCTCTGAACCATGTGCAATGTGGAGTTCCACCTTGTTGCAATGTCGATTATTAGGCGGTGCTGGGGAAGATTCAGCGATTGCTGATGGTTAAGCATACAGCTGGAGTGTACGGGCGACCGGCAGATGTGCGAGCAAAGTCATCGCACCATCAGGAGCAGGGCTAATAACCCCGGATAATTTTTCAGGAAGCACTGCACCACCAGGTTCAAGGTGTGAGCCAGGCAAGGTATGTGTTTCAGTTCTGAAAGGGCTATGGCAGCCATAAAATTCCTTCCGTTATCACTGACTACCTTGCCTGCCTCGAGATGTACACTGCCCAGCCATGACTGAGTTTGTTGCTGAAAGTACTCGGCCAGTACTTCCGCGGTGTGTCTGTTGTTGCCCAAATACTTCATTTGTAACACAGCCTGCTGACGCTTACCACTAGCTGTTCGATAATGGGACACCTGGTGTGCAACACTGGCAGCTGTGGATGGAGTGGTCGTGCGACTGCGCTCTCTGGATGAGCTTTCGCTTCTGGAGGAGGAGGAGAGGGAGGGGTGGCGAACACCTACAGCCAACTGTTTCCTAGACCATGAACTAGGCAGAACTGTCCCACTATGACTGTCCCCTGTGGACCCTGCATCCACCACATTAACCCAGTGTGCTGTGAGGGACACGTAATGTCCCTGGCCATGCCTACTGGTCCATGCATCTGTTGTGAGGTGCACCTTTCCACTGACTGATTGCCTCAGTGCATGGACAATGTGGTCTTTGACATGCTGATGGAGGGCTGGGATGGCTTTTCTCGCAAAGAAGTGCCAACTGGGTAGGTCATAGCGTGGTACTGCATAGGCCATCAGGTCTTTGAAAGCTTTGCTTTCAACCAACCGGTAGGGCATCATCTCTAACGAGATTAGTCTAGCAATGTGGGCGTTCAAACCCTGTGTACGCGGATGAGAGGATGAGTACTTTCTTTTCTTAAGGAGAGTCTCTTGTAGGGTGAGCTGGACTGGAGAGCTGCATATGGTGGAACTAGCGGTGGTTATGGTGGTAGTGGACATGGCGGATTGAGAGAGGGTTGGTGATCGTATGCTTGATGTTGGCCTACATACAGTGTTTCCTACCAATAACCTTGTGATTCCCTGACTGCTTTGGCCTTGCGACGATACCTCCACATTTGCTGCTGATGGTGTCCTAACCGGTGGGCTTACAGTGAGGGAAGCAATGTAGTGTTACTAACTATCTTCATTCTGAGCAGGTGCACCAAAGGTACGGTACGTTTGGTAGTTAGTCCAGGCTTGCATGCTGGTTAAATGTCTAAGCATGCACGTTGTATTTAAATTTTTAAGATTCTTCCCTAAAGGTCTTTGAGCATTTCTTACAGATAATTATGCACTGATCATTCGGATCTTGGTTAAAAAATTGCCACACTACACTCTTCCTACTATGGAATACCTTTTAAGGCATTGCACGCTGTGCTACTTTCACCGGATGGCCACCCTGTCCTAAAACTGTTTTTGTTTTTGACAAACGTTTTTGGCCTGATACGGGCCTGCCAAATGACAGCTGTTGCGATGTAGATGGCTGCTGTGGATCATCCTCCTCCGCTCCTGAGCTACTGGCAGTGGCACCCTCTTCCCCCAATGGCTGCCAATCTGGGTCAACAACTTGTTCATCTATCACCTCCTCTTCAATGTCATGTGCACCTTCCTCTGTGTCACCGTGTAAGGTGCTATAGCGTTCGGTATGGGGCACCATAGTCTCATCAGGGTCAGATTCTGGCTCAGTACACTGCGAGGGCAATTTAGTGATCTGAGTCAATGGAACAGCATAATAATCTAGCTGTGGCTGTGCATCAGTGCGCTCCATGTCCGATTCATCTTGTAATGGGCAGTTAACAATTTCCCTTTCTAACCCAAGCACGGTATGTGTAAAGAGCTCCATGGAGTAACCTGTAGTGTCGCCTGACGCATCCTTCACTTTCGGTTTGGGTGAAGGACACAAGGAAACGTCTCGTTCCTGAGCGGGAGCATCCACTGACGACTTGCTGCTTTTATATTTGGAACTTTCTGAAGAGGAGGCGAAAGAGCTAGAGGCTGAGTCAGCAAGGAAAGCCAAAACTTTTTCCTGCTGCTCCGGCTTTAAAAGCTGTTTTCCTACTCCCAGATAAGGGAGCCTTCGAGGCCTTGTGTAGCCAGACGATGACGCTGGCTCAACACCTCCAGCCTTCGGTGCTATTGTGCTTTTCCCACTACCACCAGATGCACCACCACCACCACCATCAGTACCAGCTGGCAATGACCGCCCACGGGCTCTTCCACCAGACTTCCTCATTTTTTGGAAAATCTAACCAAAATAACAACCAATATATGGTACTGTAAAACAAGGTAGAAGGTGTATATTAACTTGTTGAGAATTTAAATCTCCCTTTTTTTTGGGAGACTGAACCAAAACTCAGGCCCTGTGCATAAAACAACACAATGTAAGTGGCAAAAAGTGGCTGGCTGATATACGACAAATTAACAGGACTGAAGTATATCCACTTTGTGAGAATTTGTATCTCACTTTTTTGGGAGGAGACTGAACCAAAACTCAGGCCCAGTGTATAAAATAACACAATGTAAGTAGCAGAAAGTGGCGGGCTGATATACGACAAACTAATAGGACTGAAGTATATACACATTGTGAGAATTTGAATCTCACTTTTTTTTGGGGAGACTGAACCAAAACTCAGGCCCAGTGTATAAAACAACACAAGGTAAGTGGCAGAAAGTGGCTGGCTGATATACGACAAACTAACAGGACAGAAGTATATCCACTTTGTGAGAATTTGAATCTCACTTTTTTGGGGGGGAGACTGAACCAAAACTCAGGCCCAGTGTATAAAACAACACAATGTAAATGGCTGAAAGTGGCTGGCTGATATACGACAAACTAACAGGACTGAAGTTTTTCCACTTTGGGAGAATTTGAATCTCACTTTTTTGGGGAGACTGAACCAAAACTCAGGCCCAGTGTATAAAACAACACAATGTAAGTGGCATAAAGTGGCTGGAAGATATATGAAAAAATACAAGGACTGTAGTACAATTTCAGTCTCCCTACAATGATCTCAGGACAAGTATGGCAGCAATAAAAAGGACTGCTGCACACAAAAGTGTGGACAAATAAACAAGATAACTGTGCAGTAAGGAGCAACAGGATTTTTGCTTTTAAAAAAGCAGTTGGTTTGCACAGCAGTGTGCAAACAGCAATGCAGCTATCAGGGAGCCTTATAAGGCAGCCTAATAAGCTACAGAGCTGATGCACAAAAATATAGCCTCCACTGTCCCTGCAAAAAAAAGGTGGTGTTGGACAGTGGAAATCGCTACAGCACAAGCAGTTTGGGGGTTAATCTTCCCTCCCTAACTATATCCCTTCTTCTGATGAAGCTGTAGCAACCTCTCCCTATGCTAAGATCAGCAGAAGTTAGATAGCGGTCGGCGTGCACGCCCCTTTATAGCCCCTGTGATGCCGCAGAAAGCAAGCCAATCACTGTCATGCCCTTCTCTAAGATGGTGGGGACCGAGACCTATGTCATCATGCTGCCCACACTCTGCTTCCTCCTTCATTGGCTGAAAAATGGCGCTGAAAGCATCATACGAAACACGACTTTGGCGAGCAGATCACCAACCTCATGGCCAATCCCACACAAGGATCGGGTCGGGTTTCATGAAACCCGACTTTGCCGAAAGTCATCGATTTTTGAATTTGTCCGATCCGTTTCACTCAACCCTATTCATCACTAGTTGGTAGCATTCAGTCCACAAAGAAATCGACATCTAAATTGCCCCATAGACTAATGTGTACATGTTTTATCTGTAAAAAAATGGATTGTACAAATCAAAAATCCTCATGTGACCTTTGTAGTAAACACTGGTATACTTATTATTGTAGTTATTATACAAGTAATGCAGCTGTATAACTCACTTATTTTTAGAGGTGAATGGACCTGAGCAGATTCAAATTTGTTAAATAACTCGAATTCTTCAGGGAAATTTGATTTTCAGCAAAGTTATTCAATACGAACTTAATGTTCTTTTTCATACTCCGGGGTCTCTTGAGACCCAAGAGCATATTAAACATGAAATGTAAAGCAAAAATACTGTCATGTCGGACGCTGTTCACACTAGGGTGTCCGACAGACAGCAGTAATTCCACTTACGTCCACTACACCCTCAGTGGCGTCGGCTAGATTTTATCCAGCTTGCTCGGGGTTAATCTAGCTGGTAATCAGGTTGGAGGCTGGGTCACGCCCACGGCCTTTAAATAGTCGCGCTGGACTTTGGGCGTCGCCGATTATAGCTTGTGCTTTATGCCTGGTGATTCTGGTCTGGAGTGGTGGTCTTGTTGCAGGAATATCGTATCTGGCGGTGCATAATCCTTTGTCATATTCCTCCTTCCTATTTGTATTTGTTTTGCCCTGTGCACATTATAGTGTATTCCTATGTGTCTGTGGCGTGGTGCATTTTTCTGTTTTCCCTGTCTGTGCTTTCTGTGGGGATTGGTGTGTGGTCTCTTCATTGGGTGGTGGGTGGTGGTTTCAGCTTAGGGCTGAAACAGGAGTCAGGGTCAGGCCTGGCGGCCCAGACATGCACACCTTTAATGTAACTTCTGGGAAAGGGACAGACAGGGTTTCCCTAGCCTGAGGGATATCGCAGGGGTCCAGGTAACCAACCTTAGTCTACCCTATTCCCCCGTGACATTATATTTGGCCCAAAAAAGAAAAAAAAATATATATATATATTTTTTTTGTATGTCATGGATCCCATGACTTCCATAAACCGCCAGTTAAAGGCGCTGTTCTTACAGGTCACTGAATTGAAGGGGGCAGTTCAGCAACAGGGTCTTGTGGTATCTAATGTGCAAGTGGAAACTGCAGGTAGAGTTGCAGAGCCAAAATCCCTTTACCTGAGAGGTTTGCTGGGGAACGCAGTAAATTTGTTGTTTTCCGTGAAGCTTGCAAATTGTATTTTTGTATACGCCCGCTTTCCTCAGGTAATGAGGCTCAGCGTGTGGGCTTGGTTTTGTCATTACTGAACGGAGACCCCCAAGCATGGGCGTTTTCATTACCTTCTTATTCAGCTGCATTTAACTCAGCAGAGAGGTTTTTTTCTGCTCTTGGACTCATATTTGATGATCCTGGCAGATTGGCTCTAGCAGAATCTAAAATACATGCTCTCTGCCAGGGGGAGCGAATGGCGGAGGATTACTGTTCTGAATTTTACCGCTGGGTGGTGGACACTCAATGGAATGACCCGGTGCTGCGGAGTCAGTTTGTATGTGGGGTATGGAGAAGGGTTAAACAAGCCCTTCTGATGTATGAGACTCCTGCTTCTCTAGAGTCTGCCATGAGTCATGTTGTCCGCATTGATCGCCGTTTGCGTCAGGGGGCACTAGAGACGCCTATGGGGGAGGTTGTAGGTGCACGTGAGGATGCTGCAGATGAGCCCACGGAGCCTATGCAAATCGCAGTGGTGTCACGTCATCAAGCCCCCTTGCTCAGGAAGCAGGGACTTTGTTTTTGCTGTGGTAAAAAGGGGCATTATGTAAATGCTTGTCCTCTGTTTTCTAAAAAAAAGCGCAATGGCGGAAATCTACTAAGCTCAGAGGGTGTGGAGGAGGCCAATCTGAGCTTATGCATATCCTCCATGGTGGTCTCTCAATGTGTGCTCCCTGCCAGAGTTATGGTCGCTGGCAGATAGCTGCCAATCACTGTTTTTGTAGATAGTGGTTCGGCCACTAATCTCATTGATGAGGAGTTTGCGCGCACGGCCGGGTTCACGGTCGAAAAATTGCCTCATCCTATCCGGGTGGTAACCATCAATGCTACCACTCTCCCACAGGGGGAGATTACTGAGTTTGTGGCTGAGGTTAAACTCCACATTGGGGTCCTACATTCTGAGCAGGTTTCATGTAGGGTGCTCAGTAATCTTCCTGCACAAATGGTTCTGGGTTTTCCATGGTTATCTATGCACAACCCGGTTATTGACTGGAAAACTCAGGACATAATTCAGTGGAGCGGATTTTGCCAGGAGAATTGTCTGGCCACATGTGTGTCCGCTGTGATTCCAAGCATTCCTGAGTCACTGCTGGATTTCGCGGATGTGTTCTCAGAGAAGGGTTGCTCAGAATTGCCACCACATCGCCCCTATGACTGTACTATTAGGTTTAACCCCTTTCTGTCATTAGACGTACTATTCCGTCCATGTGGGGTGGGCCCTACTTCCCAAGGACGGAATAGTACGTCATACGCGATCGGCCGCGCTCACGGGGGGAGCGCGGCCGATCGCGGCCGGGTGTCAGCTGCATATCGCAGCTGACATCCGGCACTATGTGCCAGGAGCGGTCACGGACCGCCCCCAGCACATTAACCCCCGGCACACCGCGATCAAACATGATCGCGATGTGCCGGCGGTGCAGGGAAGCATCGCGCAGGGAGGGGGCTCCCTGCGGGCTTCCCTGAGCCCCCCGCAGCAACGCGATGTGATCGCGTTGCTGCGAGGGTCTTACCTCCCTCCCTGCCTGCTCCAGACCCGGATCCAAGATGGCCGCGGATCCGGGTCCTGCAGGGAGGGAGGTGGCTTCACAGAAGCCTGCTCAGAGCAGGCACTGTGAAGCAGCCTGCACTTCTCGCAGATCGGTGATCTGTCAGAGTGCTATGCAAACTGGCAGATCACCGATCTGTATTGTCCCCCCCTGGGGCAAAGTAAAAAAGTAAAAAAAAAAATTTCCAAATGTGTAAAAAAAATAAAAAAAAAATATTCCAAAATAATGAAAAAAAAATAAAAATATTATTCCCATAAATACATTTCTTTATCTAAATAAAATAAAAAAAACAATAAAAGTACACATATTTAGTATCGCCGCGTCCGTAACGACCCGACCTATAAAACTGGCCCACTAGTTAACCCCTTCAGTAAACACCGTAAGAAAAAAAAAAAAAACGAGGCAAAAAACAACGCTTTATTATCATACCGCCGAACCAAAAGTGGAATAACACGCGATCAAAAATACTGATATAAATAACCATGGTACCGCTGAAAACGTCATCTTGTCCCGCAAAAAAAGAGCCGCCATACAGCATCATCAGCAAAAAAATAGAAAAGTTATAGTCCTGAGAATAAAGCGATAC
The DNA here is from genome assembly GCF_051348905.1 of Ranitomeya variabilis. Lineage (NCBI taxonomy): Eukaryota > Metazoa > Chordata > Amphibia > Anura > Dendrobatidae > Ranitomeya > Ranitomeya variabilis. The sequence goes on along the minus strand of NC_135239.1, from coordinate 74,831,815 downwards.
CAAAATAATTATTTTTTCTATAAAATAGTTTTTATCGTATAAAAGCGCCAAAACATAAAAAAAATGATATAAATGAGATATCGCTGTAATCGTACTGACCCGACGAATAAAACTGCTTTATCAATTTTACCAAACGTGGAACGGTATAAACGCCTCCCGAAAAAGAAATTCATGAATAGCTGGTTTTTGATCACTCTGCCTCACAAAAATCGGAATAAAAAGCGATCAAAAAATGTCACGTGTCCGAAAATGTTACCAATAAAAACGTCAACGCATCCCGCAAAAAACAAGATCTCACATGACTCTGTGGACTCAAATATGGAAAAATTACAGCTCTCAAAATGTGGTAACGCAAAAAATATTTTTTGCAATGAAAAGCGTCTTTCAGTGTGTGACAGCTGCCAATCATAAAAATCTGCTAAATAACCCGCTATAAAAGTAAATCAAACCCCCCTTCATCACCCCCTTAGTTAGGGAAAAATAAAAAAATTAAAAAATGTATTTATTTCCATTTTCCCATTAGGGTTAGGGTTAGGGCTAGAGTTAGGACTAGAGTTAGGGCTAGGGTTATTGCTAGGGTTAGGGCTAGGGTTAGGGCTAGGGTTAGGGCTGGGGTTAGGGTTGGGGCTAGGGTTGGGGCTAGTGTTAGGGCTAGGGTTATTGCTAGGGTTAGGGCTAGGGTTGGGGCTAGGGTTGGGGCTACAGTTAGGGTTGGGGCTAAAGATAGGGTTAGGGTTTGGATTACATTTACGGTTGGGAATAGGGTTGGGTGTGTCTGGGTTAGAGGAGTGGTTAGGGTTACTGTTGGGATTAGGGTAAGGGGTGTGTTTGGATTAGGGTTTCAGTTATAATTGGGGGGTTTCCACTGTTCGGGCACATCAGGGGCTTTCCAAACGGGATATGGCATCCGATCTGAATTCCAGCCAATTCTGCGTTGAAAAAGGAAAACAGTGCTCCTTCCCTTCCGAGCTCTCCCGTGTGCCCAAACAGGGGTTTACCCCAACATATGGGGTATCAGCGTACTCAGGACAAATTGGACATCATCTTTTGGGGTCCAATTTCTCCTGCTACCCTTGGGAAAATACAAAACTGGGGGCCAAAAAATAAGTTTTGTGGGAAAAAAAGGATTTTTTATTTTCACGGCTCTGCGTTGTAAACTGTAGTGAAACACTTGGGGGTTCAAAGTTCTCACAACACATCTAGATAAGTTCCTTGGGGGGTCTAATTTCCGATATGGGGTCACTTGTGGGGGGTTTGTACTGTTTGCGTACATCAGGGGCTCTGCAAATGCAACGTGACGCCTGCAGACCAATCCATTTAAGTCTGCATTCCAAATGGCGCTCCTTCCCTTCCGAGCTCTGTCATGCGCCCAAACAGTGGTTCCCCCCCACATATGGGGTATCAGCATACTCAGGACAAATTAGACAACAACTTTTTGGGTCCAATTTATCCTGATACCCTTGTGAAAATACAAAACTGGGGGCTAAAAAAATCATTTTTGTGAAAAAAAAAAGAATTTTTATTTTCACGGCTCTGCGTTATAAACTGTAGTGAAACACTTGGGGGTTCAAAGTTCTCACAACACATCTAGATAAGTTCCTTGGGGGGTCTAGTTTCCAATATGGGGTCACTTGTGGGGGGTTTCTACTGTTTGGGTACATCAGGGGCTCTGCAAATGCAACGTGACGCCTGCAGACCAATCCATTTAAGTCTGCATTCCAAATGGCGCTCCTTCCCTTCCGAGCTCTGTCATGCGCCCAAACAGTGGTTCCCCCCCACATATCAGGTATCAGCATACTCAGGACAAATTGGACAACAAATTTTGGGGTCCAATTTATCCTGTTACCCTTGTGAAAATACAAAACTGGGGGCTAAAAAATCATTTTTGTGAAAAAAAAAAAGAATTTATTTTCACGGCTCTGCGTTATAAACTGTAGTGAAACACTTGGGGGTTCAAAGTTCTCACAACACATCTAGATAAGTTCCTTGGGGGGTCTAGTTTCCAATATGGGGTCACTTGTGGGGGGTTTGTACTGTTTGGGTACATCAGGGGCTCTGCAAATGCAACGTGACGCCTGCAGACCAATCCATTTAAGTCTGCATTCCAAATGGCGCTCCTTCCCTTCCGAGCTCTGTCATGCGCCCAAACAGTGGATTACCCCCACATATGGGGTATCAGCATACTCAGGACAAATTGTATAACAAATTTTGGGGTCTATTTTCTCCTGTTACCCTTGGTAAAATAAAACAAATTGGATCTGAAATAAATTTTGTGTGAAAAAAAGTTAAATGTTCATTTTTATTTAAACATTCCAAAAATTCCTGTGAAACACCTGAAGGGTTAATAAACTTTTTGAAAGTGGTTTTGAGTACCTTGAGGGGTGCAGTTTTTAGAATGGTGTCACACTTGGGTATTTTCTATCATATAGACCCCTCAAAATGACTTCAAATGAGATGTGGTCCCTAAAAAAAAATGGTGTTGTAAAAATGAGAAATTGCTGGTCAACTTTTAACCCTTATAACTCCGTCACAAAAAAAAATTTTGGTTCCAAAATTGTGCTGATGTAAAGTAGACATGTGGGAAATGTTACTTATGAAGTATTTTGCGTGACATATGTCTGTGATTTAAGGGCATAAAAATTAAAAGTTGGAAAATTGCGAAATTTTCAAAATTTTCGCCAAATATTCATTTTTTTCACAAATAAACGCAACTTATATCGAATTAATTTTACCACTTTCATGAAGTACAATATGTCACGAGAAAACAATGTCAGAATCGCCAAGATCCGTTGAAGCGTTCCAGAGTTATAACCTCATAAAGGGACAGTGGTCAGAATTGTAAAAATTGGCCCGGTCATTAACGTGCAAACCACCCTTGGGGGTGAAGGGGTTAAACCAGGGGCTAAATTGCTGAATGCAAGGATGTTCAACATGTCTGGTCCTGAGAGGCAAGCTTTAAAAGATTACATTGCTGAGAGTCTGAGCAAAGGGCACATCAGGCCTTTGTCCTTGCCGGTGGCAGCGGGGTTCTTCTTCATTAAAAAGAAAGATGGCGGACTACGCCCATGTCTGGATTTCAGGGAGTTAAACCAGATTACGGTTCGTGATCCATACCCTATGCCACTGATACCTGATTTGTTCAACCAGGTGGCTGGTGCTAAGTGGTTTTCCAAGCTTGACCTCAGGGGGGCTTACAACCTCATAAGAGTCCGTCAAGGTGATGAGTGGAAGACGGCTTTTAATACTCCTGAGGGGCATTTTGAAAATTTGGTGATGCCATTTGGGTTGACAAACGCGCCTGCAGTTTTTCAACGTTTCATAAATGATATATTCTCGCATGTTCTGGGGAAATTCGTTATTGTGTACCTAGATGACATTCTCATTTATTCATGCGACCGTGATACTCATTTAGAGCATGTGAGGCAGGTGTTACAGCTTCTCAGGGAAAATAAGCTCTATGCAAAACTTGAGAAATGTGTATTTTCCGTTCAGGAGTTGCCTTTCTTGGGTTATATTGTGTCTGTTTCAGGGTTTAAAATGGACGCCGCTAAGGTGCAAGCGGTGCTGCATTGGGAACAGCCTGATAACCTAAAAGCACTCCAGCGTTTCCTTGGGTTTTCCAACTATTATAGAAAGTTTATCAAGGATTTTTCTACCATTGCTAAACCGCTTACTGACATGACGAAAAAGGGTACCAATTTCTCTGCCTGGCCTCAGGCTGCTGTGCGCGCATTTGAATTTCTGAAGAACAGTTTTGATTCGGCCCCCATTCTGTTGCAACGGGATGTATCAAAACCATTTACCATGGAAGTCGATGCGTCTGAGGTTGGAGTGGGGGCAGTGCTGTCACAAGGCTCATCCTTGGGCGAGTTCCGTCCTTGCGCCTACTTTTCCGAGAAGCTGTCGTCTGCCGAACATAATTACGATACCGGCAACAGGGAGTTGTTGGCTATCAAGTTGGCTTTTGAGGAGTAGCGACACTTTTTGGAGGGGTCTGTCCATCAGGTTACAGTTATCACCGACCATAAAAATCTGCTGTATTTGGAGTCAGCCAAGCGTCTGTCCCCAAGGCAGGCTCGCTGGGCATTGTTTTTCACGCGGTTCAACTTTTTTGCTACGTACCGACCGGGGTCTAAGAACACTAAGGTGGATGCTTTGTCCAGGTGTTTTCCAGGGGGAGATGTTGTGAATTTGGATTCTGGGCTCCCCCGGTGGCTACTGGTGGAATTGAACTGGTGTCTTCATCTTCTCTGTTCACCTGTTCCCATCAAGATGTGGGAGTCGCTATATAACCTTGCTGCTCTGTTAGTTGCTTGCCGGTCAACAATGTTATCAGAAGCCTCTCTGTGCTTGTTCCTGCTCCTAGACAACTACTAGTTAAGTTGGACTCTTGTCCATGTTTGTTTTTGCATTTTTGTTCCAGTTCACAGCTGTAGTTTCGTTACTGTGTCTGGAAAGCTCTTGTGAACAGGAATTGCCACTCTGGTGTTATGAGTTAATGCCAGAGTTTTAAAGTAATTTCTGGATGGTGTTTTGATAGGGTTTTCAGCTGACCATGAAAGTGTCCTTTCTGTCTTCTGCTATGTAGTAAGTGGACCTCAAATTTGCTAAACCTATTTTCATACTACGTTTGTTATTTCATCTTAATTCACCGCCAATACATGTGGGGGGCCTCTGTCTCCTTTCGGGGTATTTCTCTAGAGGTGAGCTAGGACTAATATTTTCCTCTGCTAGCATTATTTAGTCCTCCGGCTGGTGCTGGGCATCTAGAATCAACGTAGGCATGCTACCCGGCCACTGCTAGTTGTGCGTTAGGTTTAGTTCATGGTCAGCTCAGTTCCCATCTTCCAAGAGCTAGTTCCTTTATATGCTGATGCTATGATCTCTTGCCATTGAGATCATGACAGTTTGACCGGCCCACTAAAGGGTTAAAATCCTTGGCTGAGAAAGGAGAGAAATAAGTAGTCTGCTGAAATTTTTTTTTTTTTTCTCTCCTTCTAATCTTTGAATGGTTCTGTGTCCACCTGTTTGTAATGGATCTTCAGAGTGTAACTGCAGGTTTGAATAATCTCGCCACGAAGGTACAAAATTTGCAAGATTTTGTTTGTCATGCACCTGTATCTGAGCCGAGAATTCCTTTGCCGGAATTTTTCTCGGGGAATAGATCTGGGTTTCAGAATTTTCGAAATAATTGCAAATTATTTTTGTCCCTGAAATCTCGCTCTGCCGGAGACCCTGCACAGCAGGTCAGGATTGTGATTTCCTTGCTCCGGGGCGACCCTCAAGACTGGGCTTTTTCATTGACACCAGGGGATCCTGCGTTGCTCAATGTGGATGCGTTTTTTCTGGCCTTGGGGTTGCTTTATGACGAACCTCATTTGGAGCTTCAGGCAGAAAAAACTTTGATGTCCCTATCTCAGGGGCAAGATGAAGCGGAAATTTACTGCCAAAGATTCCGTAAATGGTCTGTGCTTACTCAGTGGAATGAGTGCGCCCTGGCGGCGACTTTCAGAGAGGGTCTCTCTGATGCCATTAAGGATGTTATGGTGGGGTTCCCTGTGCCTGCGGGTCTGAATGAGTCCATGACAATGGCTATTCAGATCGATAGGCGTTTGCGGGAGCGCAAACCAGTGCACCATCTGGCGGTGTCCACTGAGAAATCGCCAGAGAGTATGCAGTGTGATAGAATTCTGTCCCGAAGCGAGCGGCAGAATTTTAGACGGAAAAATGGGTTGTGTTTCTATTGTGGTGATTCTACTCATGTTATATCAGCATGCTCTAAGCGCACTAAAAAGCTTGGTAAATCTGTTTCCATTTGCACCTTACCGTCTAAGTTTATTCTATCTGTGACCCTGATTTGCTCTCTGTCATCTATTACCACGGACGCCTATGTCGACTCTGGCGCCGCGTTGAGTCTTATGGATTGGTCCTTTGCCAAACGCTGTGGGTATGATTTAGAGCCTTTGGAGACTCCTATTCCTCTGAAGGGGATTGACTCCAACCCATTGGCTAATAATAAACCACAATACTGGACACAAGTAACTATGCGTATTAATCCGGATCACCAGGAGATTATTCGCTTTCTGGTGCTGTGTAATCTACATGATGATTTGGTGCTAGGATTGCCTTGGCTGCAATCTCACAACCCAGTCCTCGACTGGAGAGCTATGTCTGTGTTGAGCTGGGGATGTAAGGGGGCTCATGGGGATGTACCTGTGGTTTCCATTTCATCATCTATTCCCTCTGAAATTCCTGAGTTCCTGTCTGACTATCGTGACGTCTTTGAAGAATCCAAGCTTGGTTCGTTACCTCCGCACCGAGAGTGCGATTGTGCCATAGATTTAATCCCGGGTAGTAAATACCCAAAGGGTCGTTTATTTAATCTGTCTGTGCCTGAACATGCTGCTATGCGAGAATATATAAAGGAGTCCTTGGAAAAGGGACATATTCGTCCATCGTCATCTCCCTTAGGAGCCGGTTTTTTCTTTGTGTCAAAAAAAGACGGCTCTTTGAGACCATGTATTGATTATCGGCTTTTGAATAAAACCACTGTTAAATATCAATACCCATTGCCGTTGCTGACTGATTTGTTTGCTCGCATAAAGGGGGCCAAGTGGTTCTCTAAGATTGACCTTCGTGGGGCGTATAATTTGGTGCGAATCAGGCAGGGGGATGAGTGGAAAACCGCATTTAATACGCCCGAGGGCCATTTTGAGTATTTAGTAATGCCTTTTGGTCTTTCAAATGCTCCGTCAGTTTTCCAGTCCTTTATGCATGATATTTTTCGCGATTATTTGGATAAATTTATGATTGTGTATCTGGATGATATTCTGATTTTTTCGGATGACTGGGACTCTCATGTCCAGCAAGTCAAGAGGGTTTTTCAGGTTTTGCGGTCTAATTCTTTGTGTGTGAAGGGTTCTAAGTGTGTTTTTGGGGTACAGAGGATTTCCTTTTTGGGATATATTTTTTCCCCCTCTTCCATTGAAATGGATCCTGTCAAGGTACAAGCTATTTGTGATTGGACGCAGCCCTCTTCTCTTAAGAGTCTTCAGAAATTTTTGGGCTTTGCTAACTTTTATCGTCGATTTATTGCTGGTTTTTCGGATATTGCTAAGCCATTGACCGATTTGACTAAGAAGGGTGCTGATGTTGCCGATTGGTCCCCTGATGCTGTGGAGGCCTTTCGGGAGCTCAAGCGCCGTTTTTCCTCTGCCCCTGTGTTGCGTCAGCCTGATGTTGCTCTACCTTTTCAGGTTGAGGTCGACGCTTCTGAGATCGGAGCTGGGGCAGTGTTGTCGCAGAAAAGTTCTGACTGCTCCGTGATGAGGCCTTGTGCCTTCTTTTCCCGTAAATTTTCGCCCGCTGAGCGGAATTATGATGTTGGGAATCGGGAGCTTTTGGCCATGAAGTGGGCTTTTGAGGAGTGGCGCCATTGGCTTGAGGGGGCCAGACATCAGGTGGTGGTATTGACTGACCACAAAAATTTGATTTATCTTGAGACCGCCAGGCGCCTGAATCCTAGACAGGCGCGCTGGTCATTATTTTTCTCTCGGTTTAATTTTGTGGTGTCATACCTACAGGGTTCTAAGAATGTTAAGGCGGATGCCCTTTCTAGGAGTTTTGAGCCTGACTCGCCTGGTAACTCTGAGCCCACAGGTATCCTTAAGGATGGAGTGGTATTGTCAGCCGTTTCTCCAGACCTGCGGCGGGCCTTGCAGGAGTTTCAGGCGGATAGACCTGATCGTTGCCCACCTGATAAACTATTTGTTCCTGATGATTGGACCAGTAGAGTCATCTCTGAGGTTCATTCTTCTGTGTTGGCAGGTCATCCTGGCATTTTTGGTACCAGGGATTTGGTGGCAAGGTCCTTCTGGTGGCCTTCCCTGTCACGAGATGTGCGAGGCTTTGTGCAGTCTTGTGACGTTTGTGCTCGGGCCAAGCCTTGTTGTTCTCGGGCTAGTGGATTGTTATTGCCCTTGCCTATTCCTAAGAGGCCTTGGACGCACATCTCGATGGATTTTATTTCAGATCTGCCTGTTTCTCAGAAGATGTCTGTCATCTGGGTGGTGTGTGACCGTTTCTCTAAGATGGTCCATTTGGTTCCTCTGCCCAAGTTGCCTTCTTCTTCCGAGTTGGTTCCTCTGTTTTTTCAAAATGTTGTTCGTTTGCATGGTATTCCTGAGAATATCGTTTCTGACAGAGGGACCCAATTCGTGTCTAGATTTTGGCGGGCATTCTGTGCTAGGATGGGCATAGATTTATCTTTTTCGTCCGCTTTCCATCCTCAGACGAATGGCCAGACCGAGCGGATTAATCAGACCCTGGAGACATATCTGAGGTGTTTTGTGTCTGCTGACCAGGATGATTGGGTTGCTTTTTTGCCATTGGCGGAGTTCGCTCTCAATAATCGGGCCA